>NC_133897.1:111517078-112224578 GCF_964199755.1 Larus michahellis | reverse complement strand
AAGCTCAGTGAGGGGAAATGCTAGGTCCTACATCTGGGGAGGAACTGCCCCATGCATCAGTACTATACACTTCAGGAGCTGACTGGATGGTAACCAGCTTTGCAAAAAAGACTTGGGGAGGATGTGTCTTGGTGAACAACAAGTTGATCATGAGCCAGCAATGTGCCCTTGTCAAAAAGAAGCCTTAGAGTGTCCTGGGCTGCATTGGGAGGAGCGTTGCCAGCAGGTTGAAGGAGATGATCCTTCCCCTCTCTTCAGCTCTGGTGGGGCCACAGCTGGAGTGCTGGATCCGTTTCTGGGCTCCCCAGTACAAGGGAGAGAGACATGGACACACTGGAGCAAGTCCAGCAAAGGGCCACTAAGATGATTAAGGGCTTGGAGCATCTGACATAGGAGGAGATGCTAAGAGAGCTGGGATTGTGTAGCCTTGAACGGAGAAGGCTCAGGAGGATCTTATCAAAGTACATAAATCCCTGGAGGGAGGGAGTAAGGAAGATGGAGTCAGACCCTTTTCAGTGGTGTCCAGCAACAGAACAAGAGCCAATGGGCACAAATTGAACTACAATAATTTTGTTTAAATGTAAGAAAAAGTTTGTTTGCTTTTTATTTGAAGAGTGACCGAGCACTGGCACAGTTTGCCCTGAGAGGCTGTGAAGTTTCCATCCCTGGAGATACTCAAAACCTCGCTGGACACAGCCCTGAGCAACCTGCTTCGAGCAGATGGGTTGGACTCGGCAAACCCAGAGGTGCCTTCCAACCTCAGCAATTCTGCAATTCTGTGATCCCCCTTCAGTGACTGTTACAGGACCCTTTGACAACATCTTTTCCAAGACACAAAGGAAAAAGAAAATAAGAACCATCAGCATACAGATGTTAGCAGTAAACAACTGCACCCTGGGACGCCTGGAGATCTAAACTGATCTTCTTTGTTTTAAAGCTTAAAAAGAGCAAACTGAACAACATGTGCTAGGTAGCACCAGTCTGTAGCCGAAAGACTGGAAAACTCTTCTTTGCAATGCAGCATGACAGTGCTGTGATGAGCAGCACCTCCCTGCCATTGCAAGGCTGTACCGAAAAGCAAGGTTCACGGGCAACCTCAGGAATCTGATCTGCTTCTTTGCTCCCTTAAAGTCTTGCTTTAGGTTTATCTTAGGTAAACCCATACCTTGAGTGAAGTAGCATACTAAAAACAAACAAAAATTCCCCCATCCCCAAATAAACTGAAAATAAAGCTCTAATTAAAGAGAAATAATTCACTGCCAAGCAGAACGTCGCAGAACAGGATTGGTATGAGTAGAATATATGTCAGAACCGAATTTCAGAAAAGGCTTCTTTCTGAATCTCATGAAAAAGATTAAAACACCTTCAGCATAAGTGCTGTAAGTACATTTAATTCAACCTATATGTTGAACTACGGAAATGGCCAGGAATATTTAGCTGTGACTAACATGCTATTCCTTTTTTGCCCCCTCCTTAAACACTGTACTCTCTCCACAGCCCAGTTATCCAGTATAAGCCAGTTTTCTCTCTCAAAACCTAACTCAAATTCACTCTTCGCATATGTTCATAAAGGCTGTTAAACATACATTTGCACAGGATCCTCTCACCTGCTTATCAAAGACTACTGCTTCCCACCACTAAAATAAGAAGACAACTGAAACACTGGGAAAGCACATTCCTCTCATTTATCCGGCACGTGTTATATTGTTTATCCAATTAAATTGTAATTTCCTTTGGACAAGGCACACGTGCAGAGCAGCAGGCAAATTCGGTCTCCAAAGAAAGACTGAAAAAAGCCAAACTGAGAAAGAAGAGTCATGTGCCCAGCGCAGGGTGCGGGGGAACCCCGAGCCCGCCTCTACCTTCCATAGCTGCGAAGCTTCCTGGGTGAGATCGCGACCACTGTTTTGATAGCTACACAAACAACTTCAAACAAAGATATATTGTTGTATATTGATGAAGCCGCTGCTGCAGCTGGATTAGGTTCAGACTCCATCCGAGCTGCAGCCCTGCCAGAGAGCCGCCGCAGCAACCCCCAGCCTGACACTGGGAAGCACCGAGGAGCCAATCCTACTCCCATTGAAAGAAACAGAAAAATTCCCACTGACTGCAGTAAAATAGATAAGACCCTGGGTTTCAGCGCTTCCGCTAACACTGTTGTCACTCAGTGGCATCATACCTCGAAAATGTCCTTTATATAAGTAGTAGGGATTTTTAAAAGAAAACAAATCCTCAAACAGAAATAAAATGCTTGATGCATTACCTGAAAACCTGGCTGCGTATCTAGCAGAGCTGACATGGCTACCCTCAAAATGAGTAGCCGTTTCCTCTAGCAGCGTAATGTCAGCATCACCAGGGTTTCCTTCAAGCAAGAGATTTTCATTTTCTTATCTTTCCCCTGACAAATATCTTTCCTAGTGGCAAATCATAGGCCTTTATTATCTTCCTGTTGGCTTAAAAAATAAAATAGATTCTTTGAAACCATTCCAATTCTGCGCGTACATCGAGAACAGAGCTCGGTCTTAACTCAGAGCCACCTGCTGACAGCTAAGTATATTCATTTTAAATCCTTAAAATCAGAACTGGTTGGCATTCAAATCACATATTGATAATTAGAAAATAATGGCTCGAAAATATGTAAGTCAATTTTAGCCAAAAGACACCTTTTATTCCTACCCACGTTGAATTTGGACTGTTGTCTCTGTTTCGTAGAAAACAACAGTTCTTGGCAATTTTTTTCTGGCTCTTTATCTGTATCAAAGGGCTTTGAAGGAACAAAGTTACAAAGCAGATCACTAAAAACAAACACAACTATGCCGCAATCCTGTTCTCTCTTTAAACATCTGTAAACGGGCACAGATACCACATGTGATGTATGAGAGAGATTCCTTTTGGCAGTTACCCACCACCTCTGGATTTTAATTCCAGAGGTGGGCAAATTTCCATTCACCCTGATTCTGTTCATCAGTGAAATGAGCTGCCCAAGCCAGAGGCAGAAGAGCACGGTGTGACACAGCCCATCTCTGACCAGCGTTTGGATCACGACCGTCTGATGGAGCGGCTCGCTCTGAAAGACACGTTTGGTCTGGAAGTTTTAAACTGGCCTGTTTTCAGACTGATCATTCTGTCCACTCTGCCTCGTGCACCTGGGGACATTTCAGATGCCATCGCCCGTGCACGCCTGAGCAGCTATGACAAAACGCCTGCATTGGATCCCACTTTAAACCAAAGGAGTAGTGCTGGTGTATTAGGTGACAAGTACATGTGATGGCTTCAGGCCAGAAATCAGAAGCCATGCAAAAGCAGAATATTTTCTGCAAACCCTGATGGCTGTGTTTACTTCTGCTTAGAGTTGTACGAAGAAGTGAGGGGGACGCATACACAAAATGCTTAGGCATCTTTTTGTTTCCTTCTCGGGGCTCTACGGAAGCAGTCTGACAAAATCTGACGCGGTTATTGATCTGGCAACGTTTGATGCCTTTCTGGTCTGGTTTTCCTGAAACGTCGTCGGTGTGATGAGTAGATGGCTGCTGCCTGGGCTGTCCCTGGCTGTCTTGCCATCCTGCACCACCTCTCCACTCAGGGCCTGCGGAGCTGTAACTTGCCCTAACTTTGAGTCCTGCCCATACACACAAAAAAACCCCAAAACCCATTCCTAGAGGCTACCTTGGCTGGGCTGGCTTGCCAATAGAGGGCAGTCCTACATTGGGATGGCTTTCTGTGCCCACGGACTCGGATCCACCGGTGCCTGTGCTGCCTGCTGGATGCACGCTGGCCATACTGGACTTCCCCCATCCAACCCCATCCATCCCAGTCAACCGGCTGGGGCGAGCGACAGACTCGCTCTGCAGCTCTGGCATTGCCCATGGGCTGCAATACAGGAGCACAAGAGCAGCACTCTAAAACCTCACCCTACGGCTCTCCTTGAGCTCCTCGAGAGCAATTAATTTCTGTGCATATATCTCTTTGGTTAATGCTCGGATAGCCGCTGTCAAGCAACACATAAGCACTGCAGAGTTAATGCTTTTGTATGTGTTCATAGGGAAAGACTAAACACACAATATAAGACAGAAAGAATTAATCCTAAGGGATCATGGGTCTCCATGTAAGAAGCGAAACGGACATTTGACAGTGATAGGCAGGAGCCAGCATCACAGAAAGCAATGTGCTATGCAGAAAAGGCAATCAGATGTGAATATAGTTAATATGTGGAAACAGGGTAAGGTTCGTCAGTTAGATTTGTGGAAATAACGTGAAATACAACCCATCTCAAGAAGGTTGTCCCATGAACAGCAGCAAGGTTTAGACCAAAATGACAGATTGAGCCAAGAAAGCGTGCCTCAGAGTGGATGCAAGTAGGCAGCATCTGGTAGATCTCAGCAGGGACAGCCCAAGCCTTCACAAGGCACCTAAAGCCAAGAGCCTTTGAGAATCCACGCTGAGCAGACCTGAGCTCCCAGCCCAAATCCAGCCTCCTCATCAACCTCTTCCAGGGGATGCAGCTCAGAAGGCAGCCAGAGCACACATTTCAGCTGGATCCCTCACCCCTACGCTTTCCCTAAAAATTGAACTTAATTGGCACAAAACCCACAGAGTTAAAACAGGCTGACCTTTTACTTTGGATATGCTTATGGCAGTATATTGTGCATATAAAAGTACAGCTTGTTCTCTCCCCCAGTAGTCCCCAAGAGTGACTACATCAGCATTGCTTGCTTCTTTCTTTAAAAAACAAACAAACAAAAAACCAACTCCAAAACATTGAAAAATGATGAGTAGGCCAAAGTTAGCTGAGAAAGTCCTTGAGGCAGAGGCCTTGCTGAGTGCCCATCAAAATCAATAGGGGTCTTTCCATGTACCTAATGGGCTTTGACTGAGCCCTAAATGAAGGGGCAGGGGGTGGAAATCTGTGCTGATTACCCACTAACAAAGAAGTGTTTGAAATAATCTGCTGCCATCTGTCTTTGTTTTGCTAACCCTCTCAGCTGGGCCTGAACAGAAAATCCATCAGATGAATAGAGAATTAATTATCGCAAGAACAACCCGTTTGCATTTCTCACCTTCCACAAGAACTACCCCCATTGACCATGTGGGAGATTTCCTTGCAAAATTACAACAAACCACCAGGAAATTAAGAGGCTACAGATTTTACATACATATGTATATATGTCATGCAGGTTATAAAAATAGACATATTTCTTCAGCCTCAAAGAGCTGCTATAAGATTTCTGTTGTATTCAGAGGGACCAATAACATTATCTGGGTTTGGGGATCCATCTAGAAAGGATTTTAAGTCTCTTTTAATAAAAGACTGGTAATATTTCATGTGATTGCTCAACTCTCTCCAACTATATGGGCACGGAGCGGATTATAGGAATCTAATGCCGTCACATGCAGTGTTATATGTGTATATGTCTACCTGGGGAAGAAAAAAGAATAACTCTACGGAGATGAGAAAAGCTATGGATGACCAGATTATTGGATCTGTTCTAACAGGAGGACAAATCCTCTTTTTAGAGTAACCACCTATAAGCAAGAGTACAGAAGCTTAGCAACAAGCTGACAAATCAGTATTTGGTCTGCGTTGCAGAGGGCAGGTGGGGACACAGTTGACCGCTTGTTTAAGGGGAGTGAAGTCTATTTCTATGGGAAGGAGCAGCACATACGCAACACTAGGAGTCCAGTGACTCAGAGCCAGTGGGACACATATCTACACAAAAGCACTTTAAGTCATTTGCTCTCACTCCAAATACGTAATTGTTTAACAGGCTCCTAACCTAGTGAAATAACTGGAAAAATAACTTCTCTAGCAACTCTTCACCAGGCAGTGATACCACCCAGAAAAGTTACAGCTCTTCTTTCAATTTCCTCCAGAGATCGCTACTTCAACCGCAAATTTACATTATTCCCCCTACCAGCTGATCAAGTGTTTTCTCCATCAGAGAGCACTATCCTTCGCCTTCGGTGAAACAGTCACCTTCTAAGTGAATGTGTTTTCCTCAGACCATCAAAATTCATGATCAGCCTAAGGTGATCAGTAATAAATAGGTCTTCAGACTCCAGGGAATTACTTTGGGTTTAGTCACACAAAAAATGGGCACACATACAACTGAGGCCCACAGAATGTTTTGGGGTACCTTCCCAAAGAATCCAGAAGATTTTACTGACTCTGACTCCAAAGAAATCACTTCCTAATTTCAGATTTGCAGAAATACCCAAGCAGTAGTTATAATTTTCTCAGCATACTACACTTTACAGACAAAATGAAGATTTGGTACAACTTCAGAGGAGTTCAGTGGCACTTCAGAAGAGACGTGCATGTCCAAAGGTAACAAAACAATGATAAAAGTATTTAACCTTGGCGACTCACATGGAAGAAGCTCATGATCTCTGTTGCATAACCATGTTGTTTGAACCTTGTGGAAGCCAGCAGAATGACTGACATTTAGACCCACATCTGCTCTTTGGATCCAAAGCTACTCTCCAATAAGGCATTACAGTCATTCTTAGTCACTCATCACGGGAACACGTGAGAATATGACCGTGGATATTCCAGCTCTGGGTGTGTTTAAGAGCTCTCTTATCAGGTGGTAGTAATATGCCACTAGTGTCTGTCCAAAAGAGAATGGCTCAAGTGTGACCATGAGATAAGGCTGGCAGCCCTGTATCATCCTCAACATGTTCCACTGGCTTAATTTCAGAAACTAAGCATCCAGGTGCTACTTGGATGGTAGACCACCGGGAAAACATGGCCGTTTGGAGCAAAGTGTTAAAACAGCATGATTTCTCAAGAAACACCCAGGCTTATTATCAGCGCTCACCTGCTCTAGCCTCACCATAAGTGAAAGAGTATAGTCACTTTGTCATCTGAAGAGTCGTGACCCACACTAATTGGGTTTGTCAGGCATATTACCCAATGGTCAGAGTCAAAACCAGCAAAGCCAAAGCTGAGGGGCGGATGGGCCAGGAGACAGATACATGGGCTGGGGACGGTGGTGGAGAAACAAACAGAAACCTGAGGTTGTGAGGTGGGAGAGGACAAGGACTTTGGAGCCCAGGTGGCCAGGGGCAGGAAGCTGCAGTTGAGTGGTGGTGGAAAGAGAGGGGTGAATGGTGAGGCTCAGTCGTTCAGATCTGGGAACTAGAGACCTCAAGGCATAATCCCATTCCCCTCCTTCTGCAGCCTGACTCACCTAAAGGCAGACCTGAGGGAAACCAGTGCGTGTTAGGGTGTACCACAGACAGAATCACAGGATCACAGAATGGCCAGGGTTGGAAGGGACCTCTGGAGATCACCTAGTCCAACCCCCCTGCCAGAGCAGGGTCACCTAGAGCAGGCTGCACAGGAATGCATCCAGGTGGGTTTTGAATGTCTCCAGAAACGGAGACTCCACCACCTCTCTGGGCAGCCTGTTCCAGTGCTCCAACTAATGACTAACAACTACACCTATTCCTACGGGATTATAAAACAGCTACACACATATGAAAATAGTCACAGTGTAAAAAAAAAGACCTGTTAGAGTCTGAAGACTGACTGTGGATATTTTGCAGGGATGGGTACAGAGGCAAGCCAGATCTGGTCAGAAGGTGTTTAGCTCCTAAATCAGGCGTGGACTCCAAACGAGGTCTGACAGTCACTTGACTTTGAGAGCTCCTGCAGCTTACCAAGAGCCCTTTTATCCAGAGAGTGAAAGCACCCAAGCAGAATCTAAAAGCAGTAAGTCATAGCAATATTTTTCTCAGTCTGCTTCAATCCATGGTCCATAAAAATTTCCCAGTGGAGTTGCTTTTGGAAATTTCACACAGATTACCGTGTAGCATCTATGAATCTAGTTCCTGTTTGTGCATCCCTTAAAAATGACTGATCAAGCTCAGAGGTCAACACATCACAGGTTGAAACACATTGATTCAAATGCAGTGGGACCATCAGGAAGGTCACCCATTAAGCTGACCATTATTGCCTTAGTCTTTATGTTTTGGACACAACCAAAATACAATCATCATTATTTTTAATTGAACTTCAAAACATGTCATACAAGACATAAACTAGAGATACTCCTTGTCCAATAAGATTTTTTTAAATCTACTTTTTAAATTAATTAATGCAGCTACAAAGAAGCGTGAGCTCACAGTTCAGTCTAGGGGTCAGTAGTTCTAGAGTGTTGCCTGAGGTCTGAAGCTCTTCAAGATCTGCTATAAAAATCATAACATCACTGTGCAGCTACGGGACAATTCCACACTTGATAGCCTCTCATTTTGTGGAGAAAAACCTCATAAAATAAAATTTAAATGCTTTTAAAATAAAAAGTCATATTTCTTTCTGAATAATATTTTCTTTTCTTCCTGTAGGGAGTATCACTAAACAATAATAAACCGTAACAAACAAAAATAACAGTGACAGTTTAATTTGAAGCTCATATGTTTTTGAAGTTGCAACTTTTGAAGTGTGAAATAAAATATTTCAGATTATCCTTGGCATGATCAGAATAAACAAATAACAATTTTCCTGTACGTTATCTTCAATAATGAATCTCACGGGCAATGTTTCTGCTTTTCATTACTGCTGTCACAATGTAGCTCTCAGTAAGTCAGCTTTCAGCTAAATGCTGCCCACAAATAGCTGCAATTCGTTCACACGTACAGCATTGCAAAAGGGATTAATGAGGGCAAAGCCGGACTTTCTGATTTTAATATCCTGTCTAACTATAAAGCATCTAAATTTAAATTTGTGTTCGAAGAATTTCACACCACTGAAATACTCTTGGCAGGGTATTTTTTCCCATGTATACCACATATAACCCATCCATCAACACTGTCTTGATCCTATTGTTACCAAAAAGAACAAAATAAAACAAAATACTCACCCATGAAATCTCATAATATAAAACATTTTTCTGGGCCAGATGGTTCACTGTGGCGAAGGGTTAGTCTTTTGTTCAAACAGGGCTTTCAACATCAGAATCTTTGCCGGCCACAGAACCATTTCCAGCCAATTACAGAGGATTTTAATTAGTACCAAAAAATGTTTCCAGCTTCTTCTTCACAGCCTTGCAGAGCAGCAAGATCGCCTTTAGGAGGAGCCTCATCCCCTCCTGTACAGCTAATAAAAACACTGGGTGGCTCCTGCAAAGCTCCAAAGCTGTTAGGCATTATGAAATCCAATTTCATTAACAAAGATTGTGAAAAAGACAGAAAATTATAAAAAGCAACCCCATGAGATCTTTTACTCCACGGTCTTATCTCAAAATAATCAGCTGTACCTAAGCCTTCTGTGCCGAATGCTTGTCTAATTTGCCCTTAAACACTTTCAGTGATGGTGCAGTAGTGGTTAACACAAATATTAAGAGTGAAGAACCAAACCTTTAACATGAACAGCCTGGCAGAAATAAAGCAGAACCAGAAATCTGCTGAATAGTAAAAGCAGTTTAGAAACAAATACCATCATTTTGAGGACGCAGTGAAGAATAGAAAGTTGGGTCTCTATGGAAGGGGTAAGAAATAATTAAATTTTCTTAGGGGTGGTCACAAGAGTGGTTCTAGCAGAAATCAGGATCAGACTTAGCTGGAAACAGGAAAGGGCAGAGAGGCTGAACAAAAGGTCAGCTTTTGCAAATCGAAGCCAACCTTTGTAATCTGTTACCTTTGTTGCTAATGCTGCTGGAAGTACAGCTGATCACTTCTTGCACTCCCCTCTCAGGCCAAGGGAGGCACGGTACAGAAACACTTTATTCTGCATTAATCTCACTCATGTAATTTGCCGGAGCTTTAAGAAATAGAAGGAATGTCCAAATTGATCCTTGGTGTCCTGATTTGTCCTTTGTACCATTTGAACACTGGCCCAAGCAATGTGTGTGTCTAATTGACTTCACATCTTCAGTAGGCAACTGATCCCAGCACCTAACAGTCCCCTTAGAGTTGAAATGTTTCCGAATGGACGACTTATTTCTCCTTTCCTGCAGGTTAAGCCCCTGTAGGCGTAAAGAAAACTCTATTTCATTCCTCTTCACGGAGTTCTCTAAAATCATTGAAGCCCGTGATTCACATCTCCACCCAATCTTCCTATTTCCCCAAACTACAAAGCCCGTACTCCACATTTTCCATATCTCTGATCATTCCCACTTTTCTCTGGGTTTGTTCCAATTTGTCAACCTTTTTCTTGATGGCTGGTAAGGAAAAACTGGGCTGATGCTGCACGCTCACCAGTGTGAAGTTGCATGCAAAACTACCCCAAGTTCCTTCTCCTCCCTGTTAAACATGCCACGTGCAAACTTTTTTTCATAGCACTGTGACCCCTGTGAGTGGTGACTTCAGCAAACTTGTTTAACTCGAACTGCAGTGGACGAGTGACACGTATAGGAGTCAGTCACTGCACCTCAGCAAAGGGACAGTAAGACAGTAATTTAGTAAGAGGGATTAACACAGTTGCTCATTTAACTCCACCTCCAGTGTTCACTCCCTTCAACATCAGCCCCGTACTTTGTCCCCTGCGTGATTAATGCTTTCAGTGACAACTGAAGCAAAACGTTGCTAAGTATCCTGGCCTCCTCGCCTCAACCTACTGTTTGTTTCCACTCCCTGTAAAAGAGCTGGATGATTCTGCCTCTTACTGATAGTGTCCCTACACTTACTGTTATCTTGTCACATCCTTTTGTAATGAGATCTCACTTTTTGTCTTGGCCTGCCAGATTTGGCTCGTGCTACTGTTTTATACCCTTCCTCAGTAGTTTCTGCACACATCTCAACTCTGTACGCTGTCTTGCTGGTCTTCAAAGACACTTCTTTGCTGAGGCGCCCAGCTCCTAGGTCAGTGATTTTACCCACCTGATGGCTTTACTGCTGCTTCCTCAGAAAAAAAGGGAGTATTAGCGCAGCTTGTGAAACTGCAGGTAATACCTTCCACTCCTTACAGATCAGGACGGACTTCAAAAGGACATGTTTTTCCTGTTACTCTTAAATCAAGAGCTGCGTTTGTATTTGTTGTGACAACTGCCACACAAGTTGAAGCACAAATGCCACTGGAGGAGCATGTCCTTGCAAAACATGCTGTCCCTGCCTCCGAGCTGTGGCAGCCCTTGCACCGGGTATGTCACCTCGGGGGCTGCTCGGCAGTGGCTCCACTGGTTGGATATCTCTGCAGAGACCTCCAGGAAGAGGCATGTGACCAGAGGAAAGCTAAGCTTCTGCAAGACCAAGATTTCCAGCTCCTCCAGACAATTGTGCTCCAGTCTGTTTGGAAAAATCCTTGGAGTTGCTGCAATTTCCATATGGTTTCTAAGGGGCACTCTCTCTTCCACAGGCAGAAGTAGGATGGGACAGATGGTCAGACAAAACATCTTCTCCTTCTCCCCTGTTTTCTCCCTCCACAGCAGGAAAAGCTGCGGTATATACACAAGTGTTTTGACAGTAGAAAAACACTTGGTAAGAATTCCTTACAAATGCGCCGCTTTGCATAAATACAATCACAGAATGGTTTGGGTTTGAAGGGACCTTAAAGATCACCTAGTTCCAACCCCCCCGGCCACGGGCAGGGACACCTCCCACTAGACCAGGCTGCTCAAAGCCCCATCCAACCTGGCCTTGAACACTTCCAGGGATGGGGCATCCACAACTTCCCTGGGCAACCTGTTCCAGTGCCTCACCACCCTCACAGTAAAGAATTTCTTCCTGGTATCTACTCTAAATCTACCCTCTTTCAGTTTGAAACCATTACCCCTTGTCCTATCACTCCACTCCCTGATAAAGAGTCGCTCCCCTTCTTTCCTGTAGGCCCCCTTTAGGTACTGGAAGGCTGCTAGAAGGTCTCCCTTCTCCAGGCTGAACAGCCCCAACTCTCTCAGCCTGTCTTCATAGCAGAGGTGCTCCAGCCCTCTCATCATCTCCATGGCCCTCCTCTGGACCTGTTCCAACAGGTTCATGTCCTTCCTGTGCTGAGGGCTCCAGAGCTGGACACAGTACTCCAGGTGGGAAATAACTTCATCTGTGGCCCACAACCAACCACAAGGTACAAATCCTGGGGAAAACAGGCTGTTTGGAGTCCAGTGCTCAGAGAACTATTTACTGTTCCCTATTTCCCACTCTCCGTGACATATTGTCAGGGACAAATCACAGAACTGTAACAAAACTAAATGAAAGGAAAAGAAGGGGTTAACATATGAGAAGCATCCCCACACACCTGCAAGCCCTAAGTAGCAGGAGGAGGAAGAGATAAAAAGTCTGGGCTCAGGTTCCCAGTAAGAAGTTTAGTGGGTTAGGCTTTGCTCTGAAGAAAGGGGTTATTTACCCCACCAGGCTGGGAAGGAGATGCTGCCTAAGGAAATTATTTACCCCGGACTAAAAGGTTGGTTGTTTGTTTTTTATAAGCTGATAAGGGCCCAAAAGCTGAGGACTGAAGACATCTAGCAGGTGTCAGCCTGCTTGTTAGAGAAGCCTGGAGAGTAAAGAAATATTGTGAATGGCTTTTCCTGCACTAAACAGGCTGGGACAGGAAAAACAATCTGGGCAACCTATTCCTGAACCTGGGGGTAGCCTGACAGCTGGTGGCAAAGGCCTCTGGAGTCTTTCCCTGATCAGCAGTGAGAGGGTTTCCTGGTGCAGGTGCTGGCCATAGGCCAGGCGTTGCCTAGTTCTGAGGCTCCTGGTTCTGTTTTCCCCACAGGATAGCGATTTGACAGCTCTGAGAAACAGAACCTGGTTTCAGAGCCAAGAAAATATGGTATTTGTGGCCATAGGCATACATAAAAAGGAAAACCTACTTTTGTACCTGCTCAGTAAACATTAGTTGTTGCTCCCCTGCCTGTAGGAATAGTGCGAAATACCTCCACTGAGGCTACTGTATATATTAATCCAAGATGTAAGCTTATTCACAGGCTCTAAAATCAGAAGCTGAGATGCTTAATCTGTTGATTTGCCCTAATGCTGAGAGGCTTCAAATGAGATTGGCTTCCAGTGTTGCTATATTAGCTGTAACCGGCTGATATGTAGTATGTAACTCGGGCACAAGCTAAACAAAGTCCCTTCTCGCTCCTTTTCCGGGTAAAGCATACGGCAAAAGGCACCTGAAGAAAGATTCCTTCCACGGCGCGGTATCTCTCCCCCGCTGTTACTGCTATTATTTTGTGCTGCGCGTAAACTTTAAACCTGGCTGGGGCTCAGCGCCGCCGTGACACGCCGCTCGGGGGGGTAAGCGTCTGGGCAGATCATCCCCCCATCCTTCCCCAGCTCGGCTCCCGGGGCCGCGGCGGGGGAAGGACCGCGGGAAGGCCGGGGCGGAGGGGCCGTCCCGTCCCTCCCCGCCGCGGGGAGGAGCACGGCCCGCCCGCCCCCGCCACATAAGGGCCGCGGCCGGCGCTGGCCCCCCCTGCCCCGGCCGGACCGGTCATGGAGGCGGCGCGGGAGTGCGTGGGCTCGGTGGTGCGGTGAGTGCGGGGCTTGTGGCGGGGAGGGGGGAAGGATGTTAAATCTGATGGGGAGAAGCAAGCAGTCGTGCCCTCGCAGCCTTTCCAGCCGCCGGTGAAGTTCTCCCGAGGGACGCGCAGGTTGGAGCCGGGGGGGTTGCAGCCCCCGGCCGGGATGTGCCCGCCGCGCCTCGGCGGTAGCCGAGCTGCCGGGTTGTGCGTCGGGCGCGGAGCCTGGGTGTTACCGAGGAGCCGCTTGGACTCGGTGGCGGCGCGGCCGCGGCTCCTGGCCCCTGTGGGCACGCCGGGTGTGCTCGCCGCGTCCGTAAAGGCGCAGCTGGCTCCGTGCGGCACTCGCCTGCCTCGAGTTCTAGCTGCGGTTCCAATAGCTCTACAGTTCACTTGAGTTTTAGGAGGGAAACCGAGTCTCCAAGCTGGTCGAACCCTGGCTAACTTCTGATTTTTCTTTTTTTTTTTTGCTTTGCCGTCACTGTCGTTGTCGTTTGCCTGTGAACTCTCACCTAAAAACCACACCGTGCCATATTCTGAAGCCACTCGTGTTGTGCAACGTTGACTTTTCTGAGTGAGGCTGAAGACCGTTGCACCACATTCTTAGACAAACATACAAGGCATATTGCAAACAAAGATAAAGAGTGAAATATGTGTACAGGGCTCAAGGCAGGCTTTTAATCCCCAGATTTTCCCCGCCAAAAAAAAATAATTGATTAATCTGTCCCACCAGCCTTGACACTACAGTGAATGCTTGGGGCGGTCTCTGGGAGTCTCTAGCAGGTTGTAGTTACACAAAAACTGGATGAGATGCTAGAGTTTGAAGATATGTGCTCTTTCAATTATATTTTTGTTTTCCACTGACATAGGATCCCTCTCCCCTTTAGGGAAGAGCTAGGATTTGATCCTTCAAACTTTGAAGAAGAATAATAGTGGAGTTGTCTGTGTCTAATGTGTCACTCAACTTTCTAATAAAGCTGTCTGCATCTTAGTACGTTCCTTCCCTCTCCACTGCTTGTTTCCTGACTTAGCTTGATCAGCTTTTAATAGGAAATTATTTTTGGTAACTCCAGTCTAGCAGGGGAATTCCCATCATTGGGAATCAGTTTGTCTGGTTTCTGGGACAGCTGCAGCAAAAAGGGATCTTTCTCGGAGCCCTGAACCTAGGCTGGCCTGTTTGAGTCTGTGGCCTTTGTGTGGGGGAAACAAAGGAGAACCAAGCTTTAGGCAATAGGCCCAGAAATGGAAGGTTTCACACTCTTTTTGTCTGTCTTTTTTTTAATTGCACTGGGTTTTGTTTCCTAGTGCTTCTTATTAACCAAAACCTCAGCCTGCACTGGAGCCCAGGCTCACCGCTTCATAAGCAGACTTAGTTTAAAGGTGATGTTGACTGGTTTTATTGAAATGTAGGTGAAATCTTATCAATGTTAAATAACTCCCTACGACTTGGACTCCTGTTAAGTGACTGTCTGATAGAGCTAATGAAAGTCCTGGTTTATTAATCTGTTTGGGTGGTTTTTATTGGAGTTTTACATTCGATAGAACTAGGCAGCAGTGTGAGATGATTGATCTTGAATCCTGAAGGAACTTCTGCTCAGAGATGCAAAATATGGCTCGTACGGTTAGCTGTGCTAATGCCTGAGGTGAACCCTGTTAGCTCAGGTCCTGCCCATGAGCTGTGCCCCTGATATTCTCCCTTCTGTACCAGGATTTATGTTTTGGCATTTTTCCTTATGCTTTGTCTTTTGTGAATGACCACTTGGCTGAAGTAATGGGAAGGAAAACTGTTCAACAGGACCAGAGTTTTCTGTCCTCTCAGAAAAAAAATAAAATCTTGGCAGTACTGGCATATATAGCACTCAAGTAACTATGCTACCTGCTAGTTTTCAAATGTGTGAGAGGGAACGGGATGTAAGTAGCTCTGAAAGCATTGTCTCTTGAATCCTGAGCATTGCACTTTCTAACATCATGGTGCCCCATGAAGTGGAGTCACCAGCTCTGAGGTAGATGAGCAAGCTTCATATCTGAGGGAGAGACTCAGTGATTCAGAACGGGAGCTGCCCACGGACCGGTGGGGTGATTGGGGAACTATTGACTCAGTCAGTGGAGAGATTAATAAACACACCCTGTCCTAGTACATGTCCCTTCTGTGGAGCTTCAGTGCCTTTGTCAGTGCTGTTCTGTCACCTTGTCTTCCTCCTTGGTCTTGACACCTTTTCCAAGAGGGAAATGCTTATTAGTACTCAAATTTGGAGCAGTGCCTGCCTCCTCAGAACTGTACTCATTGCTCATCCTCACCGCCTTTGTTAAAATGAGAGGTTTCTACCAGTAGTGTGTATGTATGCAGGCTGTTGAAAGCCAGGGACCTAGTGTTTAGACAGCACTACCAAGAAGGTATTTGCTTGAGTTAAAATAACACTGCTGAATGTCCCCCTTCTTTTAAAAAATAAAAGCTCCAATAGTACCACTGAGTTTTTGAGGAAGAGAAATCTTCTGGTGTACAGAGGAAAGACAATAGCCCAAAGCCTTGTTAGAACGGCAGCTCAGAATGAGAGCAGGAGATACAAGTGATTGCTGAAACTCTGTCTGACCAGTCACAGAAATGACTTTGCATCCCAAAAGTATGCTTGAAAACCAGATAAGAGGTTTTTAAAAGATAGTTATTATCCCTAGTCAGTGTGGACTTGCACAAAAAGATGTGAGTGACTGGGACATTATTAGCTGAATAACTTTCTACCATTCATCATTTTTCTAGGAGTTCCTATATTCGCTCTTTGGCTGCAGAAAGAAACTGACAGTTCACTCCTTTCCCCTCTGTGAAAGTGTCTGGGAATAAAATTTTCCTCCATAAATCACAGAAACTTCAGAGTTGGAAGGGACCTCTAGAGATCATCTAGTCCAGCTCCCCTGCTAGAGCAGGATTGCCTAGAGCACATTACTCAGGACTGCATCCAGGCCAGTCTTGAAAATCTCCAGAGAAGGGGACTCCACAACCTCCCTGGGCAGCCTGTTCCAGTGCTCTGTCACCCCCACTGTAAAGAAGTTTTTCCATGTATTTGAACTGAACTTCCTATGTTCTAGCTTGTGCCCGTTGCCCCTCGTCCTGTCACTGGGAACCACTGAAAAGAGCCTGGCACCATCCTCCTTCAACCCACCCTTTAGATACTTGTATGCCATAATAAGGTCCCCCCTCAGCCTTCTCTTCTCCAGGCTAAAGAGTCCCAGCTCTCTCAGCCTTTCCTCATAAGGGAGATGCTCCAGTCCCTCAATCATCTTAGTTGCCCTACGCTGGACCCGCTCCAGTAGTTCCCTGTCCCTCTTGAACTGGGGAGCCCAAAACTGGATGCAGTATTCCAGTTGTGGCCTCACCAGTGCAGAGTAGAGGGGGAGAATGACCTCCTTCGACCTACTGGCCACACTCTTCCCTATGCAGCCCAGGATTCCATTGGCCTTTTTGGCAACAAGGGCACATTGTTGGCTCATGGGTAATTTACTGTCTACCAGGACCCCCAGATCCTTCTCCTCAGAACTACTTCCCAGCAGGTCCACCCCTAACCTATACTGGTGCTGAGCATTCTTCTTCCCCAGGTGGAGGACCTTGCACTTGCTTTTGTTGAACCTCATTAGGTTCTTCTCTGCCCAGCTCTCCAGCCTGTCCAGGTCACGCTGAATGGCAGCATGGCCCTCCAGAGTGTCAGCCACCCCTCCCAGTTTGGTATCATCAGCGAACTTGCTGTGGATACGCTCTGTCCCATCATCCAAGTCATTAATGAATATACTGAACAAAATTGGACCGAGTATTGACCCCTGAGGGACACCACTGGTTACAGGCCTCCAACTAGACTCTATGCCGCTGATCACAACCCTCTGAGTTCTGTCACACAGCCAGCTCTCGAGCCACCTCACCGTCACTGACCTTTTACACCTATGTGGGAGAACAAAAGGGGGATGCATCCCTTCCCACCCCTGTGCAATTCAGTATTAAGGAGCAAAACATATCTAGGGGGTAAAGTCCAAAAATTTGGGAGGCAAAATGCTGTCTCCCTGTAAAAGATGTGTTAAAGATCAGTCCTTTCCAGGTGTCATGCAGAGGGTGATTTTTGGCAAACTGGCTGGCTATTGAATTAACCGATGTAATGTGGCAGCAAAAGGCTGTCACTAGATGTAGATGGGAGCAGCTCTATACCTTGGTGTGGGAGCAGGAAGTTACAAGTTGTACATGCTCATTTTTTCTAAGGGAACATAAACAGTCACTATTGAAACATGTGATTGCCCAGTTAAATTTAAAACCTCCTTCTAAAGCTGTAGGAATTCTTTTAGCCTCTCTGGCAGCCTGCTCCAACACTATCCGCTTATGTACTTTCATCTTAATTGTCATGTCATTTGATGATGCTTTATACATTAGGGCACAAACAAGTTATATTTTCTCATTTTCAAAGCTAGATGAAGTTTTATAGACTGTAGGTATTATTTACAAGATAAATTGCTTGGTTCTTTGGAAGTCAAGCATAACTATATTGAAAAGCTCCACTGGCATTCTGATGCTAGGTGTTCTGAATATAGATATGTTCCGTCTTCCTAAAGTGAACTCATCTCAACTGAGTAGCTGAAAGTAGTTTTATGTATAGTCTGATTGTTTATCTTGCAGGCAAAAGGAATGATTTATATGGCTGAATGCAGTAAGAGCTGCTGCCTTTCCAATTCAGTGTTAAAACCTGTTGGCCTCACTGTAATTGTGACCTTGACATCAGCTGAGCTAGAGGTGGCCGACATCTGCTTGAAATATTTTTAATTTTAGAAGCGTTTTCAAATGTCACTGGCAAGAGAAAGCTCAGACAACTTGTCCATAGGGCTACGTAGTATTTCGTTTTGAAAGCAAGCTCTGCAAGTCTAACATGACCTGTGAATTACTCATATGATGTTCTTACATCACTGAGGTCAACAGTCCTCCTTCTCACAGCACTACTTTTATAACTATGCTGAATTTTTATTTGTCTTAGATCTTTGGTATCCGTGGGAGCGGTGACAAAACAGACCCTGTTCCCTCCTCTCATGCCTGCAGGGCGACCTTTCCGTGTGTCAAATGCCTCCCGAAGCAGCCGAAAAGGAATTGTTGCAAGCAGTCTGCAAGAGCTCATCAGCAAGGTATAGCAAACTTTCACACTCTGGTTGAGGCTTATAGTGCAGTACAGTATTCCAGAAAGGCAACCCACAGGCTCTTGTTCTTAAAATCATTATTGGGGAAGTTGCGGAGAATATGGCAGATAAGCAAGTCTTAATGTGAAATGATGAGCCCTCTTTTGAATGCTAAAATCAACTCGGGTTTTTTTGCAGACTTTAGATGCCTTCCTTATATCTGGGATAGTTATTCTGGTTTTGGAGGAAGATGGCACGGTTGTGGACACAGAAGAGTTCTTCCAGTCCCTGGATGATAATACACACTTCATGGTTCTAGAAAAAGGACAGAAATGGACACAAGTAAGTGTTGAGTACCTCTCTATCACTTGAATAGAAGAGGATGGAAGATTGTCTGTGGCTGCTAAAATTGTTGGGGAGAGGGGAGAAGACGATGAAAACTTCCCCTAAAGAAGGCAAGATATCAACTCCTCATTGAGCCTTCCTGGATGACAAATCCAGTTCACTTTTCTGTCCCTTGCTTGGACATAGAACTGTTGGCAAAGATCTACCAGAATTGAAACGAAACATAATGAAACATGACAACTGGAAAGAATGATAGGGGAAATGCCCTACTTTTGGAGAGACTCAGAAATAACTTTGTTTTCGAGCCTTTGTAACATAAAGAAAATTAGGACTTTGACTGCATGAAGTTAAAAATACAATGTCTTTAAAGATTAGCTTTGGGGTGGGGGGGGAAAAATGCCCAAATTAAGCAATATAAAACAAGTTTTGCCTTGTGAAGGCTAGAAAAATACTTGTGTTTGATCTTGCAAACAGCTAAGAGTTGTCATCAAAACCTAATGTTAGCCTACATGCTTTAAGGTATTTTAAGAACTACCAAGATCAGCTAGCTTTAGCATCCTGATCATATCAGCTCAGTGTCCCAATTTGTGGTTTTGTGGAGGAATAGTCATCTGTATGTTAATGAGATAGCCAAACTCCTAATTGTCTTTCCATGAAATGGTTGTTGATAGAAAGCTAGCATCAAAACGTCCTCTGCCAGGCACAGAGCTAGCTCAGGAGCTGTAGGCAGGCCTGGCATTTTTCTGTTTGTCCACGGATGGCTCAACCGTGTGGCCCCCTTTTCTCAGTCTTCTCTTGCAACATGGGTAGTTTGTATGTTTTTTCCCCAAGATACCTCACTAGCTTGTCAACCTGCTGCACCTGGGCCATGAGCTCCAAGAGCAGAAAAGAAGCTGGAGCCAGGGTGTGACTCCACCTTGCTCCTTCCCGTTCTCTGCCCCATGTCCTGCCTGGCACGGCAGCAGCAGAAATCTGAATGCCGCCCCTCTTCAGGCTGTGCTGAATGACAGCAGAAGGACTGCCGCAGCTTCACAAATCATCTTCAAAAATCATCATCATCTGCTTGTGTAGCACAAGCTCTATCAAGCTTTTTCCATATACCCTGGGTGCTAATGGGGGATAGGCTGCCAAGCATAGCATCTGTCCAAAACTGTTGTTGATAGGGGGCCCTATTGCCGGAGCTTGGAGGCTATCGAAGTAAAACAGGCATAAAAATGCTGGCTAATGATACACTACAGTGTTTAGCTTGGTCTGACTTATCATGGCACCGTCTGAGCGCTGGGGTGACAAGTACAAAAAAAGGTCCAGTCTTACACAACTTTATTGCTTCATTTAGCACGCAAAAAACAGGTTGGCAGCTGCCGCGTCATTAACCTTGAGCAGAATGTGCTCAGCAGAGTATCCCGTGTATCCACTAGATGTCTCTGTAAATATGGGTCTTTGCTATTTATGTTTTTTCTTGAAGTGAGCAATCCTGAAAGCAGCACTGTCAGCACTGAAGCAGGCAAGGGCTGCTTCCAGTAAAGGAGGCTGGATTCAAGGTGGAAGATGACTTTCCACGCTCCTTCTCTGCTTTTTATCTTAAGCTTGGTAATAAACCCTAGGCCTAATCAGTGGTAGTTCCCTCCCCGTGTTACTTTTCTAGTAGGAAGAAGAAGAGGCATTATGAGCCAGAATTTGAAGTGAGGACCTGACTTTTCACAAGTGTAGTCTTTGCAGCTATGTCTAAAGAGTGCTCATCAGCATTGTGTTCCTTCCTAAACAGAAAGACCTAATGTCATCCTGGTTATTTGGTGGCCTGTTTCAGTGTGGACTAAGTGTGCTGCCTCAGCTAGCACCTGGGATATACCAGAATAATTAAATGGTAGGAATACTGTCCAGTGGCATTACCTGTAGCTTCAGTATACTCTGAAGAAGCAGCTGTATTACAGGAAAGAAATATTCAGGAGGCGCTAGGTCACTCTAGAATTTCTGTGTCTGTCTGGAATAGCTTCAGACCTGAGCCTGCGCAGGACTTGAGCAAAATTACGTAAGCTACAGACTTGCTTTTCTCTGTGCTAATGCTTGTGATTCTAGTTTAGAATTGATGGAGAACTAGCCCAAAGACTGGAATAAGTCGTTGTCTTTTAAGCTGCACTATTAGTGATTGTCTTGCTGTAGTTTCCTGGCTCAAGGTACAAACTGTCTCTCTCTCCCTCTTTTTAAATTAGACAAGAAATGGAGTCGCTGCTTTGAGGCAAAAGAAGAAAATGGGAGTAGCTAACATCACATTTGATCTGTACAAGCTGAACCCTAAGGATTTTATTGGCTGCTTAAACATCAAGGCGACCTTCTATGAGATCTACTCGGTCTCATATGACATCAAATGCATGGGAGCAAAAAGCGTATTGCGGTAAGTATATTTCCACTACTGATGGGATGTATGCCTTAATGTAATATCTGTCTTTGCTTATTGGTTCTGTGAAGCAGATGTGTTTATAAACTTAGTGTTTTTATTCATTCTTATATACTGGCCAATATGCTGACTCTTCCTTTGTAAGGTGGATAGCTGACTCGTAAAAAACTTAGTATAGCTTTTTATGGTGGAATCTTAAACTTCCCCCAAGGCAAAATCTTATCAGCTTGTATTTACTGCAAGGGTGTGGGTCCAGTCTCTTTGTTTTCCTGAGATAATTTCTCCAGGTTCCTTTGACTTGTTTGAAGAGTGCAGAAGGCTGAGGAAGAAGCATCTGACTCTTTGAAGGCGGGGCTTTAGGGGGATGAAATGAGAGAGGAATTTGAGAGCTAATGGCAGAGATCTTAAAGCTTGCTCACACTTTGCAGTACCTGGCTGACAAATTCACTGCCTGAGCTATGTGGAGGCAAAGGAAAATGGAAGAGATGTGACACTCATTACAGTCTTCATGTGAATTTGTCAATCTGTAGTAAGATTGTGTGATATCACTGTTTAAGCCAAACTGGTGTCTAAGCAAACTAACGGAGCCTAACCAGGACCACTGTCTCCTGCAGGACCAGTCTGTGGTGGGTTGTGAGTTTGTTAGAACTGGCTGTTGGGAAATGCTCTCTTATGCAGGGGCAAAATAATACCTGTCCTGTCCACTGTTTTCAACAGTGTGTTGAAAGTCTGTGCCTTGTGCAAACCAGCTGTGTCCTGCCCTGGTTGGAGAAAACTTCTGAATTCAGTTTCTGTCACTGAGGTGCCATACTTTGACAGCTGTTTAACCTGCAGCCCTGAATTTCTGTACCTGACCTTTCAAATTCTGGTTTAGACTGCAGCAGTGTAGTGTTGCTGCGTTTTATTACTGGAGGACCCGGACTTGTCTCTGTACAGAACAGACAAATGTATATGCCTGTAAGTGAGGTTTTGACTTCCCCTGAGCAACATGTAGTCTTTAGTTTGAAGTGTTCAAATAGTCCTTCCTCTCATGGTGTAGGTATTAAGCATTGTAATGCTAACGTTGTTCCCTCTCTTTCTGTCTGACTGACCTCTCCCACTCTACTTACGTGGTCCCTTGCTTAATATTTCAGGCTGCAGCTGGTGTGACTGTAGATGAGACCCATCTCTCTGGTCATGCTGCAGCAGTTACCCAGCTATATGCTATGCCCACCTGTAGCACTGGCTTCATTAGGGTTTCTTGAAAGAAAAGGCTTACCCTTGAACAGCTGCACTCCTCCAGTTCCTTTGTTTGTCAAGTCTCTTGAGCCAGAACAAACTCTGATTTCTGGCTATCTGCTGCGGAGATGAGTATCGGCACTGGAACTTGCACTGTTAAGGAGAATTTGAAGTGACAGTTCTGCCTCCCTGCCAACACAGGGCAGCTGGTGAGAAAGAAATGGTATTGGCGAACAGCTGAAGTAGCTGTGGAGTTCTTCTGCAAGCACTGTTATGTTACACAGCTGAGCTGTAAAGGAAGTGTCAGGGTGGGAAAATGGCTTGCTAGCAAAGAACAAGGGTGACAGAGATTACCTTGGGTACTTCTGCACACAACAGTGAGGTGGCCCATCTCCACTTGCTATTGAAATTGAAGACAAAGTTAGGTTCTTGGTGTAGTCCCTCAGCAATTTGGAACTCATTAGCAAGCTCTGATGCCCTCTCCCCAAGCCCACCTGTGGAGTGTGAAGGGAAAGGACTTTAAAATGCTGCAGTTGTTCATTGTTGGGAGGGGCTCAAAGCCTGCCAGATCTGATTAGTGCACTTCCCCTCGCAGTTTCTCCCTGTAGTGTCCAACTGAAGGATCAAATGTGCAGTTCAACAAATAACTTCCTCCATAGCTTAAGTGACAACTGCTCTTGTGTGCAAGTGACACACTGCAGCTGCTCAAAAGCTCAGTATCAGGTGCAGCTTTCTTTACAACTGTAAAGCTCCTTGGCCTGTACTATCTGGTGGAGGGAAGGACTTACAGAAATGGAATATGTGTGGGAAGCATGAATAAAGGTACAGGTTTGGGGCCTTTTTTTAAAGGCTTCTCAGTCTCTAAGTACAGGGTATTCTACTCTTTTGAAGCATTGGGTTTTGACTGCAAATTTTCTTTCATCACAGTGGAAACAACTGAATTTGTAGGAAGAAGGCTTTGCCTCCTCTGCTAGAGTTCAAAGGAGAAGTGAATAGCAGCAGCAGCAGGTTCACAGCTGCATGTTTTCTCAGGCAGGAATTCAGAAAATCTTCTCTCTTTTTGCAGAAGAGGAAGGCTGGTCTGGTTTCTGCATCTTTAGAAACTGATCCCTTTCACAGTTTTGGAATGGTTCCAGTTCTTGCGTACCACTTCCCCAATGCCTCAGCTTCGTACTTGTGAGAGCCTACTTAACTTCTGGGGGATGAGACTTGAATGTAGCTCTCAGCACTCATGTCCCAGTTGTTTCTTGGAGAATGGAAGGAAGATGGTGGCATAACTAAGTTGAATAAATGACCATTCAAATATGATGATCTCTATTCCCCCTGTGATCCTGTGGTGACCCCCAGTCTATGTTGTAGACCTCTGCTTGCCTGATCTTAGTTTATAGATCCATACTGATTCTCACACAGTATTATATATTGGAATGCTGATGTTTATTAGAACTTTAAAAAATAGAGTAGTTGTGAACTGAGAATTCTTAAAGCTTGCAGCTTGGACAGTGTTAATTTGCCTGGCTTCACTTGTTTTGCTGTTGGGCATCCACTGTAATGTGATTGCTCAGCTTCAGATCTAATCCAGTTTGATCTGTAGCTGGGAGATAAACACAGTGTTGTGTTAGTGGATGGCCTAAAGGTGAGATGTGAGGTGGATTCATGCTGCAGGAATGCTGCTGGGCTCCAAGGCGAAGTTATATCTTCAGTGGTGCTTTGGTAGTTTGAGTGATGGCTTTGCAGAAAGGCCTGTAAATGTCTTAAAAGGATGACAGCCTGCTTCGTTCATTGTGTTTTCTGGTTCTGCCAACATGCCAATAGTTTTCTGTCAGTCAATGGCCACAGAAGTATTTGCTCTAAAGAGGGTACAGAAATAACCAGCCTCTCAGAAGCGAGGAGGCATAGGAGAGTTTTTAAATATGTCTACCTAACTCATCCTAAAGGTTCTGGGGGGATTGGGCAATGTTACCCTGTTGGTGAATTTTTTTTTTTTAACAAATGACTTTTCTTCTAGGAAGTTGCTTCAGCTAATGTCCCACATGGCACAAATAACTGGACAGTTTCTTCTCTATACTGGAACATACATGTTGCAGTTGATGGGTGAATATGATGAAGATGGCACGTGTACAAGATCAAGGAAGGAGTAGTGAACACTTCTGATGTCGGATCCATTTGCTTAAAGACATTCTCTTGCCCAATTTCGATTGTAATGATGTTATAGTAGGGGGATGTCCACTGATGTGAACTAACGTTTTTCCCATTTGGGAATGCTTGTAGGCCTTAGTCATAAAACAAGCGTTCGGTGTTCACAGGCTCTTAATGCAGCAAAAGGATGGGTGCCTCATGTCTGAGAATTTGGCAAAAGGATGGGGGGGCAGGTTTTTGCCCCAACAACTCAAAATGGATAACAAGTATACTTGGAAACCTGCATGCTGTGTAACCAGTGGGGTATTTCTTGCACTGATCAAAACATAATTTGGTTGGGTTTTTTATGGCTGTCGACTTGCCTTCTGAACAGACTGAGCTGTAAGGTGGGGGAGCTGTGGGGTTTTTTGGGTTTTAATCCTTACCAGTGCTGGTATTAGTGTCCAACTGGCATTGATATACAAAAGGGTGAAATGTGCTTCTTTATTTCTGCTACCAATGGAAGTACATAATGCAACTGAATCCTGGTTCAGTGATTGACCACTCTCATGAAGTCTAATTGGAGAAAGTGCAACTACTAAGCAGAACCTTAAAATTTGGCCTTATTTCCCTTAAAACAAGTAAAAACATTTCATTTTAACTCTTCATATTGTTCTTCAAATATACAGAAAGTTCAAGTTAGTATAGCTCATACCAGTTGAAGAAACTGATATATTTATTTAATGGGTCTGATGTCCAGTTCTGCCTGAAGTATTGAATAATTTGCCATAGTTCCATGAATATGGCTTACAAGCCACCTGCTGAAGCTTCCTTCAGGGGTTAAACCATCTCTTCTGTAGCTTTTACTGTTCAGTTGCAAGATGATAGTACATCCCAAACAATACTTGAGATAAGTGTAGCATGGATCTGTAAGAGATGCTGGATTTTGATGCCCCTGTGTTCAGCAGCAGGGTCACTATCTGGTCTTGTATAACATATATGGTCTAAACAGGGTATTTGTGGCTTCGTAGTGTCTCAAGACAAGCTGTATTAAAGGACCAAGTTTTTAATCCTTAGGTAGAATTGCCTGGAATGTTTTCTACAGTTTAGTGAACTGCTAGTATGACTAGCTCCCAGCAAGCTTTTCCTCAACAGGGTAGAAAACTGCAAAATGAGCAGTGTTAGGCATCTTGTGTCAAAATACCAACTCCCATTGCTGAAGGGAAAAAGGCCCAACTCCAGTTGTCCATAGGTGGGGCTCTTGCCGTTTTCACATGCTTGCTTATGAAGAATTTCAGTAAGTTGTTATATTCTTACTTAAATCTGAAAGCTGTTAAGGAGGCAGCAGATACTGGTAATATCTGACCTGATGGCAGGTGCCACCTAGGAAGAGAAGCTCCGGTGACAGAGTGACCAAGTGGGGCAGGGAAAGAGAGCAGTGTAAGCAAAAGGGAAAAGGACCAATGTTTTCCCCTCACAGTGCTTGCCATGCCTCTGCTGAGACAGGAATCCATGAACTATGTGCATCAACTGCACTGATGAGTTGGAGGAAAACCTAATCCACTAAAAGAGGCGCAGGTGGCCTGAAAAGACCAAGCATCATGGTTGGTGGGGATCCATTCTGACCTGTCGACTGGGTCTGTTCACTTCAAATGTCACTAATATGTGGGAATATTGCTCCTGCTTTTATCTGCAAATTTCACCTTCATTTGCTTGTTTTTGCCTTCCCTTTATGGATATGACTTAGCCAGTGATCTTTCAAATGGCTGTTGTGATGAAAAGCAGCCTAAATCCAAGGTTAAAGTTTAAAGGGACTGCTGGACACAAGTTTACTAGGTCTCTGCCTGTCTCTTCAGTAAAGGTATTACAAATAAGTAGACAGCTAAGAAAAACCTTGTTTTTTTCCTGATTTCTATTGTTTCTCATCTACTCCTGAGTGTTTGCTGGAGTGGGGAAAGGCACACAGCTCTGGGCAAGGGGAGGACTGGCTCTTTCCTAATTTCTCCCAGGGAAGAACACCTGTAACTTGCAGCATGGTCAGGTTTCCTTCAGAAGAAACTATTCTGTGATTAATGAGAAAGAGGTTATGTTAAAATGGAAGCTTTATACTTCATCTGTATTGTTTTCACCATCACCCCGCCCTGCCCGAAGTGATTCTTACCATGATAACTGTTGGCCAAAGTCTTTCTCTCCCTATCAAGGAATAGCATTTAACTGATACAGTGCAAGGACTTTGTCATTAATTCTTTCAGCTTTTAAGGACAATTTATTCTATTTAAAACAAGCACACCTCTTGAAAGCAAACTCTATGTAATGCTCCTAAGAATATTTATGTTGCTAATGCTGGGAGCACCAACATCAAAAAAACCAACAAACCCAAACCCAACCAACTTGCATAGCTCAATGTTGCTTTGTGTGACTTGCCTCTTCAACGTCTGTAATACAAAAGCTTTTGCAAGTCTGAACTGTGCAGATCTCAAATTCCAGCCTTCTATAGCCAGAGGCAATTGTTACAGAACTAACGCTCCATAGTTTCCAGTGGCACTATCTGAGAACCTAATGTGATCTAAAATGCTGACTTGGTATGAATTCGCAATGTTTTTAAGCAGCTGCTTCTTTGACAGCTTAACACTTAAAACTTGAGCTGCTGACGATCATGTGAGCTGCAAAGTCTGCATCTTAGAGCATGTCCCTCTAATTCAAAATGCAAACAGCTGAACAAAGTAACTCAGCTCTGATATTTTCACAAAATGGGAGAAGTGTCTTGGAAGTTGTAAGTGTCTGAAATTGTTCCATTACTTCTTAATCTGGGTTTTGCCACAGGCTTAGTATTTGGGACATGATATTTGCTCTGTACCAACTTCTTTGCAGAGATAAAGCTTTGGCTTTGGGTCAAACTGGAGGAGTTTGTCATTCTCTAAGTTGGAACCAGTTTGAATTATTTTTTTTTTACAGACTGCTTAGGAGGCATAGCTTTTACTTTAGCTGAATGTGGTACACAGCAAAGAGCAACTTCAGCATTACCTACCTTTCAGAAAATTATATACGAGTGGTGTACAGTGTCTAGCAAGAGACAGAAAAAACTCAAAGCATGGGCTCTTAACTGCAGGTATATAGAGAATAGGCTAGCTTTTTTTTCCTACTTGACATTTTTAGCTTTAATTTTTCTTGCCATAAAATCACTTATAATCTGAATCTGCACTTGTTACTGTTGCAGTCAAGGCTGGTAGCAGTGACATGTTGAAGGTGTGAAAGATGTTTACTGCCTCCTTGCTTGCACTGGCCCTTTTTGCCTGTTGCTTTGCATCACTTACTAACAATGCACCAAGTCATACTCTCTAGTTACCAAAAAAGGAATTTTCACTGAAGTACTCGATCTTGTTGACTCAGGCACTGTTCGTGTTCTGCAGGCAAAACAAAGTTGCTCTCTTCATGACTAGAATGAAGAAATCTGTTAGCTTTTTTGTGTGTGTAATTTATCATTACTTCATTTCCTTCCTTTCATAAACCCATGAAGTTGTTGCTTTTTTGCACCTTCCTATTCTTTCAGAAGAAACAGGATTATGAGCTCTTCTGTCCAGGGGGAGAGGAAAAAGCAGGGTCTAAATTCCTTAGACTGTTTGGAGTATGCTGTAGGAAACATCCTGAATCTCTTCCCTACAGAAAAGGGAAGGGTAAAGAAAGAAAAACAGGACTTTGAGCTGGAGGTTTTTTTCACTACTGTGAGTAGAGAGGTAGGCGTTCACAATTTAGGAAGTGTTGGTAATTCTGAATATTAACTGTGAAGATCACTACATAAGATCACTTGTAACTGACTAGAGTTATAACTCTAAATCATTTCAGCATGCTGCTTTTTGAGATAGCACTTGAACTAAAGGCACAAGCTTCTTTTTATTAAAAACAAACAAAGTTTAAAACCAAAGTATATCTTTGACTTGATGTCTCAAGTTTTGCTGAAGGTATTAATGTGATTAACATACCACTTCAGTTATGTGTTAGTAAGTATCCCTTTGGGGTTTAGAGTTTATCACTGCTTTCTCTACCTTACCTTGTCATATATGCAGTTAAGATATTTATAAACATGAAGATTGCTATTTTGCTAAGGGAAAAGATAGTATTTTACCACACAGTTTTCAAGTTTAGTAGTTCAACTTGCTATGAAAATTGAGATGGGTGAGAATGGTGTCAGTGATGGCAATATTTTCTGATGCGTGGTGCCAATTTTAAGGAACACTGTCCATGAGTAAATAAAATCAAATGGTGGCTTTGGATGTCATCTCTATTAATTTCCAGAATAACTTATTCCTGAAATAATCATGAATGTTAATGGACCCAGGGTCTGGCACAGACAGTTTCCAAATGCTGGACTGCAGCAGTGAAGTAACTGGATTCTATTACATGGCTCTTAACTCTTTACTGCTGACTCACTTTCTGGCCTCAGAGAAACCGTGCAAACTGTTTCCTTTCATACAAAAGGAATGCCTTCCTCTAGCTTTTACCAAAGCTGCAAAAGACTGCAAACTACAGACTGCAGGAGACAGAAAGCTTTGGCAATCTGTTTTTCACTCAATACTCTAAGGATCAAGGACTTTTTTTTTTTTTTTAAATGCCTCACCAAAACTCCCTGCAGTCACTTAACTACAGATACAACAGTACACGTTTGACTGCAGGGACACATGAGTTTAGTTTAGTGACATACTAGATTTGTCCAGCTCAGGATTAACTTCATGACAAATAGCATGCAAGCGTGATCAGTCTAGCACACCTCTATCTGATGAGTACATCCTGTACTCCACTTAAGGGACAGTTTTGCAGAGCTTGATTATCAAGCAGTTCCCTTGTGGGAGAACCAAGGTCTGATTTCTTGCTGTGGAAAAGCACAAAATAGCACTGTATTGGGTTTAGTGGCAAGGTGTTGGCAGTGGGGGGTGGAGGGGGGCTGTGGGGGTGGCCTCTGTGAGTAGAGACTAGGGGTTGCCTCTGCGTTGTACAGAGCTGCTTCCAGCTGCTGCAAAATGAACCCACCATTGGCCAAAGCTGAGCCCTTCAGCCAGATTGGTGGTGCATCTGTGGAAACTTATTTAAGAAAGGGTAAAAAATGCTGTGCAGCAGCAGCTGGGAGAGGACTGAGAAAAATCTGAGAGAAACAGCCCTGCAGACCCCAAGGTCAGAAAAGAAGGGTGGTGGAGGGTGTGTGCAGGGGTACGTTACATGTGCTGGAGCAGAGCTTCCCCTGCAGCTCCTGGTGAAGACCACTGTGAAGCAAGTTTGTCCCCCTGCAACCCCATGTTGGAGAAGATATCCACGCTGCAGCCCATGGAGGACACCATGCCACTGCAGGTGGACACGTCTTGAAGGAAGCTACAGCCTGTGGAGAGCCCGTGCATGAGCAGGCTCCTGGCAAGAGAGAAGCCCATACAGGAGCAGGTTTTCTGGCAGGACCCTGTGGCTCATGGGGGACCCACACTGGAGCAGTCTGTTCCTGAAGGACTACCACATGGAGAAGACCCACATTGGAGCAGTTCCTGAAGGACTGTATCCTGTGGGAAGGGCCCACATTGAAGCAGAGAAAAAGTGTGAGAAGAAGGGAGCAGCAGAGAGGGTCTGTTTTTCCCCTGTGCTGCTTGGGGTCAGGTAGAGGAGGTAAAAGAGTTGGGAACGAAGGAGTGAAGTTGAACTTGGGAAGAAGGGGGTGGGGGGAAAGTTGGTTTTTTGTTTTGTCTTTGTTTCTCACCATCCTACTGTATTTTTAATTGACAATAAATTTAATTAATCTTCCCTGAGTCAAGTCTGGTTTGCTGGTATTGGTAACTGGTGAGTGATCTCCCTGTCTTTATCTCAACCCACAAGCTTTTTCATCTTATTTTCTCCCCCTGTCCTCTTGAGGAGACAGAATGAGAGGTTGGCTTGGTTTGGCGGGCACCTGGCAGCCATCCAAGGTTAACCCACCACAAGCACAAAACACTGAACGTAAAAAGAAGCAACAAGCAAGCTGTCTGTTCTGTAGGTGACCAGTAAAATTGGAAACAATTCTTTTGGAGTGTTTTCTGAATGGCTTTTCACAGCTGTGTTTGCGGAGACAAAATCCAGTCATACACAGGACACGGTTAATATTTTCAAGTTGTCATGATACAAACTATTTACTAACCTCGATCTCAAGCATGGTTTGTCTAAGGTCGCCCATCAGTCAAGAGTCCTTCATAGTAGGCTCCACTCCTCATGTATTCTTGGTTAGGAATATTTATTAATAAATATCAATTCTCACTTGAAAGAGAACATTGAAATAGTACTATTAGTTGCTTTATAAAACAGCTAATGAAATGTAACACTAGAAATACAGTATGTTTTAATATACTGCAGAATCAGGATAACGCATTCTATGCAGTTCCAACATAAAAAGTTGATAAAGCATCAGTTTTCCAAAAAGTCTGCTTTAACAATTAGCATACGTTATGTATAGATTAAGTTTGGAGATTTTTAAGTAATGTAACTATTGTTACAGGTTGGTTGTGATTCTGTTGTATGTTTAAAAAACAAATAAACAAAAAAGCTTAGAACCTCAAACAACTATATTTAAGAAAACAGTAGCTTAATGATGTGGGTAGTCAGTCTATTATAGACCCAGAGAAATCTCGGACATCTAAGAAATCCTTTAAAGTCTTAAAGCTAGGTATAATTATTTCTGCCACATTTTGTAATTACACCATGGAGTCCATAACACTTTGTGTTGAAAGCACTTCTAATTACAAAGCATCTTCTCTTGCATAGGTACGTGACTTGGTTTGTTGCTGCTCTTTATTAAGCAGTGTTTTCAAATGCTCTTCTCCCACCCTAAAAAAGGAAAGAATAAACAAGAAAACAATAAATAATCTTACTTAAGGACTACTGATTTATTATTGAGCTAGACAAACTGAAGTTTATAGTACTCTCTATTTTATTACTGAAAAGCTAAAGTGCAAATGGCATCATTTCAGTGATTCCTGTGCCAAATGTGCTTAATTTAGGTGCTCTCTCAGATGCGGCTTTCCTGCTTTCTTGCCCACTTAGGGAAGTTACTGAGAAAAGCTACCTAGAACAGTTGCAGAATATTGCTCTAATCTGCACTCGACTCCCTGAGTGATCATGCTTTCCAAATAAAAGTCACTATCTTTTAGAATAACTGGTGTGTTTTCAGAGGCAATTGATTATTCAATAATAAACCCATTTTATCTGAAATCAGAAATTGCTAAATAGTTGCTGCAAATAGCTAGCTATTCCAGTCTCCCAGAAAAGCCATTCCATCTTCGTATGGGATGATCAAGCTGATTTTCCTCATCATTATAAGAATTTTTTGCAAACTACATTAAGATCAGAATTTCATCTAGGTAAGAAAAGTATAGTCTCAAATAGTTCCACCTCTGTGACCACTGAATTCAGTGAACAATTCTCTTAATTCCTCCTAGTCTTATCTGGCCCTGACACTAAAACGTGTTTAGTTTTCACAAGAGTTGTGATCTGTGAAAATAAAGCAGGTTTTGTCACAATAAAGCAGCATTAGCAATGACTAAAGGCAGAGGCAATCTAATGGATAAAAGTCACTTTTGTTTCCATGACTTCTACCTCTCCAAGGGGTTGGGGTTTTTTTGGGGGGGAGGTGTAATTTTGGTGTTTGAGTTTTGGTTTTCTTTCCCCAGAAAATTCCAACAGCTATATTCTGTTTTTCACTTGGAAGCTCCCAGCACTTTTTGCCCTGCTCTTGTTCTCTTTTGTCTAAACCTTTCTCTATGTCTGATGCCATTACCTAGATTTCACCACCTTCAAGCACTCAGTTCCTTCTGCCATTTTTCTATACCTTGCTCTGGTGACCCCTTTACATGTGCGACCTGTTATGTTGTTCCTCTTGCGGTCTTCCATCACCTTTTCCAGATCCCCTTTGGCCATGTTCAAACTAAAAACACTTAATGACTGAGGAAGTGTGGGGGGAGGCAGGTGTTTAAGCAAATGTAAATTTATAAAAAAGACATTTGTATCTGTCTTGCTCTATCTGTAGTTCATATTAAGTCTTTTTACATAGAACTGGTCATCCTCCTTGTTTATGTAGCATTTTTAGCATAACCGTCTTCCATACTAACCAAGCTGCTGTCCTGAGATAAAAAGCTTTTGACTACTTAGAACTGCACCCTATTCCTGACAGATCATACAGGCCACACATAATATAAAGTCCCTTTTCAGTACAGAGACGGGACACCACAATGAAATCGTTTTACACAACAGAGATGTATCTCTCTGCAAATCTTCTGTGCAGAGGCAACAACTGTGTCTCCACACCCTTCCCGCAAAGCAATGGCATTCAATTGTGCACTCAACATATATTGTAACCCCATATCCTCCTGCATTCTGGTACACTGTTTAACAAACAGACCGTGAAACGGATTATTCACCGTGGGCGGGCAGTGGGTTGAGTCCTGGCCATGGGCCAAACTGACCTCTTACATTCTTAGCATTCATAAGCCTTTAAATCATTAATATGGTAATGCTGCTAATAGGCTGCAGTCCAAGGCAACAGGCATACACCCTCAGTCTTGCTGATGCAGAGTGGTTTTCTAAAAGAAAAATGATCAGTTCTGATCAGTTCTCTGTGTGTAAATGTTGTCTTCCCCTCCTCATTCCCAATCGGTAGGTAGCTCTCGGGAGCACCCTGCTCAGAGGGGGATGCTTCAGCTGCTTTTGTGCATTCAGTACCAGGCCACATTCCTTCAGCGGCTGTACCCACCCGCCCTTGACAGTGCTGCGGACTGCGCTGTTAAAAATAAGCCAGGCTTTGTCCAGTCGTAGCTTCTGCTGTGCTGTTTGTCCTGGGGCTGATGGACTTGCGAGGAATGGTGCTCTTCTCCTTACACATGTAATCTGAGAGAAGCACTTGTGAAGCAGGCTAGAAGCAGTATGCTGATTTGGTTTGGACACGTGCAACAGATGAGTTGGATCTATGATGGTAAGGGAAGGGTGGCAAGCAGGAAGCACTCACCACCCGAGAAAAAAGGGTAAGGAAGAAAACTGTGACTCACCTGTGAAACCCAAGACCTGGCCGGAGCAATTTATAATTGATTTCATCTGCAAAACTAGTCTTATAAAAGTAAGTGTTTCTCACAGTGAGATGAATCACTTTTACTTGGAAAGCTGCACGTTTCATCTCAAATGTATGCTTTGTTTAGAAAGTGTTAAATGACTGGCAGTCTAGACAGAACTCTAACCCTTCGTCTTAGAGGTCTATTGCTTTTTCTTTTTTCTCAGAGAATAAAACCATGAAAAGTTAGTTTGTGTAATACAACCTACACCTATTCTTTCCCCCCTTTCCCTCCCACATGCTGCAGTGCAGATCTCCGTTGCAAGGTGTTTTACTGAAGAGCATTAAGGAGACTGAGCTGGATGGGATAAGATGCAGATGCTCTTCTGCTTTAGCAACGAAGTCTAGATCAGATCCATTGGTTGTGCTTGGACTTGATCAGCTTAATTCTAAATCTGGGGAAAAAAGTAATGAATGGGTGAATCTTTTTGGTTGTATAAACGTCTTCAGGGCAGTCAAAACTGCTACCAGTTGGACTGAGTTTCAGAAGTATTTCATGATACAGATTTGAATGAAACAATACCTGATGAAATTTAATATCCCTAACTGCATAACACAGGGAAAAACAGCTGTGAAGGGATCTAATTTAACTGTAACCACTCTCAAAAGACATCTTGAAGGTAGTATGGGTAGTTCAATGAAAAAAAAACTCAATGGCAATAAAGAGGAAAACATGATGTTAAAATTCAGAAAATAAAGACCAGATCAGGAAGCATCCTATACTGCTGCATAAATCACTGGCCTTGTTTTGAATACTGTCACTCCCATTTCACAGAGGCTACAGCAGAGCTAGTACACAAAGAGAAGGGTGATAAGCAAGGACTTTTACAGGACTGCAGTGTCCCCCTCAAACACAGGGAGATTAATTAGGCTAATACTTTCAGCTCAGAAAATATTGGACAGATAGCGAAAGAAAGAACAAAATAAATACTAAAACCTTCACCTTACACACAGCTACAATGATAATTCGGAACTGTTAGACACTGTTTCTCAGAACAGAAGAATTATAGGCACCAAATTAAGGCATCAGCTTTACAGCAGTAAGAAGTACTGCCTCACAGGATGGAATTCAGTTGTGAGTGGCAGGCAATGCCATCGTAGGCTTTGGTGGCTGCAAGTGTAACTAGCTGAGTTAAAAAAGCAATTACATAGCTTAATGGACGCTTCAAAAGGACTATTAAATATGATGGTCCAGATCCATTCTTTGGTTCAATGAAGCCTTAATCACTGGTTGCCAGGATGTAGAAGCGTATTTTGGGGGAAGCATTACCATTCTCTTTCCCCAGCACCCATCACTGTCTACTGTCAGAGATGTAATTCTAGATTAGATGGATCTCACTGTGAGAATTAGATGGATCTTCCATCTAATCAAGACCAGCTGCTGTCAATGTACTCATCTGGTCAGAACGCGCTTTTTCTCCTGATAGTCTTTAGCATGACTTCTGGTTAAAAGACCGTTTTGTCCTCATTGTGCTGTCTCCCACACTCAAAACACCCGGACTTTACTGATAAACTCTGCATTGTATTGGCATCTATTCAGAGCTGACTGGACTCCAAAAGCAAGTCAGCAATATCTCAGATTCATCATCCTCTTACAGCTGTACCACTCACTCACTGTGTGATACAGATAATGCAGACTACGCATTCCAGCTGAAATTTGTTTTCACTCTGTCCTTCAAACAGCTCAGTTCCCAAAAATCTCTGATGTGCAGAGAGGCTGCAGAGTAGAATGTAGATTAAGTCCTTGCCTTAACTTTGTTTTTCCATACTCCTGGTTGTAGCTGTAAGAAAACACCAACCTGCGTATTTTACTGACTCTGTTGAACACACAGTGCAGCCCACTCGCTGGCTCTATTTGTTTATGTAGCTAAGTGACCTATGAGAATGGAAGTTAAGAACATAGCCACACCAAACACGCATTCTGCCTGAAAAAACAGGCAGGTACATGCTTCCCTCTTCTCCAACTGCTACAGCTGTTGCATAAAAATCACTATGACCAACTCTGCAAAAAGTCCTGGATGAGTTATTGTTAGCATTGAGGCTAAGCACAGGGAGAAACAAAGGGCTGAAAGAAAATACTCATTTCCAAAGGACAGAAAATGTGTTACAAATGAAAAGACAACAAGTACTGGAAAGTGCAAAGGCAACTGAACTCCAACATGTTAATGTTCAGGGCTGGACTTCTAGTGTTTTTCCATTCATCTTGTCAAACAGTGAGAAAGGCGTGTGAAAATACAGCTCAAAACTCCTTTTGAGAAGAGGGTGGAATTCTTCCAGTGTTGCTTCATGCTGCTTCATGTTCTCAGACACTTCAACCATAAACATATTTACCCCTGGCCTGATGTAGTGACCTCTGCTTTAACATTACAAAGTTCAGATCACATCTTGTGAGTTAAAACACAAACACCAGCATAACCTCCACTGGCAGCTACAGTTATAAAGCAGACAGATGAGCAGCATTAAAAAAAAAAACCTGAGTACTATGTTTGAGCATACGTGACAATTAGTGACACCACAGCTTCCACAGCAACAAGCTTCGGGGGGGGGGGGGGGGGGCGGAACAAAGCAAGACTGTTTTTGAGGACCATATGAAATATAGTAGCTTTTCTAGGCAAAATATATAAGCTGTAGAACACCTGTGATAAACTGTGTATGCTGGCATTAGCCTTATTAGACTGTACACTTCTCTGTGTGTTTCCCTCCCACTTTTGACCTGTTTGACCGTGCTGCTAGGTTCTCAGGCTGTTCCTAGTCTCTTCTGCTGGTGCAATATCTCTGGAACTCATGTGCCTCTGTCAGATTTTGTCACAAGAGGTTGACAGATTGAAAAGGTGGTGGCAGAGGTAGATGGGCACACGCTTGCATAGAGCATGACTTCCCATGCTTTGTTTCCTCAGGAAGACAGGCAAAAAAAAACAACCCAAGGCCAAATTGTTTTAAGATTTTTTCGCCCTTTTTTTTAAAACTTACATGAAAAACTTTCAGACTAAAGAAGAGAGAAAGGAACAACATTCACCCTGGGACTTTCCTCCTAAAGGTGACTGTGGGGTTAGCAGCATTTGCTAACCTGCTACAAGCTGTCAGAGTGAATCCACCATGTGGATTATATTTATTGCCTTGAAAGTTAATGTAAGTGCTAACAAGCTTTGTAACACTGGACAGACTGTCGTTGATATTCTTATGTATCAAAATACAGCATATTTATCACTCTGAAAATGAGAATAGTAGCTATCGTGTTAACTGTTCTGCTATGACATGAATTTATCTCTAGGCCTTAAAAACTACAGTAAATAGAAATAGTCCTAGCAACAACCCTGATATAAACACAAATGTGTTTCCTGAAAAGCAGGAAGCAGCTTAACGATCATATCATATGACCAGCTAAATACAGAGGAACTTTTGCTGGGGTTTTTCCAGGGCATTAAAGCACATTTCCATGTGACTTTGTGGGAGATGACTACTGCCTGAGCTGCTCTTACTGGAAAATCCTTCTACTCTGTAGCATGGACACCTTACACGTTTTGTCCTGCCTTGTGAAATTCATCATCTTGTAGGTATCCGTTTCTATTTTTGCCTTTGCAAGAGCGAATAATGGATGAGAAAGGCTTAAGAACACTGGAAGCTCTTCAACACCACATGGCCCCACCAGTTTGTTTTGACTATGAACGTATACAGCTTTTTTGAAGAAGCAGGAGGAATATGACAGTGTAACTGTAGCATTTGCTGTTACCCTCTGATACAACTGCTAAGACTGACAGCCAAGGTCCTTATCAGTGCTAACAGGAATAAAGAACCACATGGGCTCTACCCATCACATTGGAACACCAAAGAGCTCTCCAGCGGAAATTAACTGCTCTGGGCTTTCACCAGCTAGAAATCTCAGCTTAATCCAGACTTGGCCTAGCAGTCAGCAGTCAGCTATTCCATAATCCACATCCAGTCTATTGTAAAGGGTCATGCCACTCCTTAAAATACAAGCATGGACCTCTTTTACTATTTAATCATTTGCTTCCGCACCTGGGAGCAAGAGGTACTTTGAGAGTGTAAGTCATATAAACTGATTGTTCAAAAGGCTGCCTGGAGCATGAATTCGCAAAGTTGGACTGATAGTGTGTTTACTAATTTTTCAGGTTGAATATATTAATTGGTTGGGATTTTTTAACAACAGCAGTGGAATTAAAATCGCACAAGGAAGGAAAAAAAGGAAAAACAATGAAGGGAGTAAATCTCCAAGTGAAATCTTAAGAAAGCTTTCTTCCTGTTTTGTGCACAGTGAAAAAAGGCATACTCTAAATATTAAATTAGCCTATGAAGTGAACAGGAAGAAGAAAAGACTATGAGTTATGAAGGTTAGAAGTCATATATATTATAGGTATCTGAGAAAGAGACCACACAACCAAATACAAGTGAAAATCCATTGTACAGAATCTATAGTGTGTTCCTATGTTAACCTATTTATAGAATGAATCTCATGGACTCGGTCAGATGAAGCACCTAGAGAGAAATCTTTAAAGATATTTAGGTGCCTTAAATTTCCAAGAGGTGTTTAGTGGGAGTTTAAAATACACCCAGAAGTAATCCATAGCAGTTAAGACCATAGTAGGATTTTGAAACACCTAAGTGCCTTTAAAATCCCAGACCAAGCCTGTGAAGACTTAAAGAGAATGTGTCGGCTTTTGTAAACACAGGTTATAATGGCACCTCCACCTCCTAAGTCAGCTCAACCACTAAGTAAACACAAGCATGGATGAAAAGGATTTGAAGGTACATTTACATTCAATGACCAACAAATGGGTGTTGCTTCTTTTCAGACTACTAGCAATAAAACATGGAGAAGCTGCACGTTGATTCAGGTCTGACTGAATATTAGAACATATTTACATAGCTATAAAACGTGTACAAGTGAGATGCAAATTCCTTGAGTAAACTGTTGCTCACCTTCATCGCGCACATGGTTCTACAGTCTTACATGTACTTCAGCAGGTAATTTTGTATATGTGGGAAACTGGCTGAAGTTTTGTCCTCAAAACAGTGTTTGGCCAACTGCTGCTTGCAAACAGTAGACAAACCTTTCAAAGATGACAGACAGTGGCAGTGCAACCTGTACAGCTTTTCAGGAGGCACATGGACTAATGGCTCTACTACAATACACTCTCATTGCTTCTTGTGTCCACTTTTTTCCATCTTATTTTATTCCCAAAATATCATTTGATTCAGATGATCAAATATTCTACTGCTGAGTTATGTCATTCAAGACTTATCTCCACGAACACAAAGGAGCACAGAAGAACAGTGGCACGTCAGGGAACCCCAATAAGATACCCAGAGAAAAGGAGCCCCATGTGTGATACCCACCACCAACAGTTAATGGGAGAGACTCCATGGATCACTCTACAGAGAGGGGTTATTGCCTGCGAGGGGTATGGGACTTTTTAGGGCATGGAGGGGAAAAGAATCTTTGAGACTATACAAGACAACTTATGGGATGTTTAGAAGAGGAATCAAAGGTGAGGAAACTGGGGATAAAAGTGGTTTGGTATGGAAAAATAAAAGGATACATGGCTCAAATGGTCTGGTTGGGTGTAACCAGCTTGCTGGTCAGTACGCCTGTCTGGTTACACCTTGCACCTGATCATTTCGGTCTGTCTTGTCATATTAAACTGTATTTTAATTATTTTCCTGTGTGAGAGGTGGTCTATACCCCATGTGTATGTATGTATGTGTACGGTGGTCTGAGTGCCAGCATTTAGAGGCTGTGTGTCTGTGATGGAGCAACTGGAGATACCAGAGTGCATGCACATTCTGTGGATCTATACGTCAGTGCGTGGTCACTAGTAAACACCAAGCCAGGCTAGCTGGAGAGTAGGGAGCTTGGGAGTCAAGTTTTGGAGCAGCCATAAGCCCAGGGAAGAGACAAGAAGATCTATAAATTGGCTACTGGAGGGACCAGGGAGTCCAAGCCAACTACCGGAGAGACTGTGGTGGGGTTTGGGGACCAGCTACTGGTAAGGTCACAACCCTGGACCAGCTACCAGAGAGACTTGTTTGCCTGTTTGTGTCTCTGCGTAAGGCAACTGGGGATCCAGGGGCCAACTGCTGAATAGGCTGAGTGTCCTAAAATCAGCTACTGGAGGAGGGAGCCATAATTTTTGTGTATGTGTGTGTCTGTAGGTCTAAATATCAGCAACTGGAGTGGAGCTGTGGGCCTCTGGGGATAACATTTCCAGGTGCCAGCAACTGGGAAGACTTTGGATAAAGGGAAAGCTACTGAAAAGGATGAGTGTCTAAGACCAGCTACTGGAGGGATCCATATTGTATAGATGTGTACAAATACATATTTATTTTCCATTAATGAGCTTTTGTCCTGATCAGCCAGAGAGGGGAACAGGATGAGGCCGTTAAGTACTGTCGGCGTTTGCATGAGTGCTGTGTTTTCTGCCTGTGTCAATCAGTGTGGCCAGCCATGTGTGTATGTGTGTGTGTGTGCCTATTGGGAACACACACTCAGCCTTACCACTGGCTGGACCTGGGAACTAACTGAATTTTAAAAAGCGACAATGCCAGCAGAAATGATGGCAAGTTGATGGCAACTGTGTGCCACAGAGCGGTGTATGGAAGGATCTGCAAAGCATAAGGAAAGCCAGAAGGCATATTCAAGGACATATAGATTCAAGCAAAGCCCAAGACGACCTCACTAGTCAGGCTACTAAACAAATGACTTGTTCATGGATCTCTTCCAAAAACACAGTTCACACACAGAAGGACATTTATTTGAGTCCTTCGGCAGAGAAAAAGGCACATAGTATCCAATCCTGCTCTGGTGGCTGCTTGCAAGGCAAACACACTGATCCTCCAGCTGCTTCACTGATGTCAGAAAGACATTTGACTCAGCCTCGCATGGTGTGTGGGGGCTACTCAGAGGTCATTTGCAAGAAGTTGCTAGCCCCGCTGAAAAACATTTATGAAAAGGCAGGGTTGGAGCCCAGAGCATGCAGTTTGGCTGACATAAGTCATGCCACAGCAACACAAGGGTGAGCAATGAGGACGTGACCTCCCAGCTGAGGTACAGATTTTGGGTTATTTCCAGGTAATTTATTGATTGATGGGCAAAAAAAGATGACTGAGGGGGGATCTTATCAACACGTATAAATACTTAAAGGGTGGGTGTCAGGAGGGTGGGGCCAGGCTCTTTTCAGTGGTGCCCAACAACAAGACAAGAGGTAATGGGCACAAATTTGAGCATAGGAAGTTCCACCTAAACATGAGAAAGGACTTTGAGGGTGGCAGAGCACTGGAACAGGCTGCCCAGAGAGGTGGTGGAGTCTCCGTCTCTGGAGACGTTCAAAACCTGCCTGGACGCCTTCCTGTGCAACCTGCTCTAGGTGACCCTGCTCTGGCAGGGGGGTTGGACTAGATGATCTCCAGAGGTCCCTTCCAACCCCGGCCATTCTGTGATTCTGTTATCTTAACTGCAGTCAAACTGGAGAAAGCACCAAAGATTCTTCTCCTGGAGATTCTTCTACCTTTGATCGAGCAGGTAATGAGGTTCTGTAACCCGAGCCTCTGGCCTCAGGGCTGCTCTTGCACAACAGCAGAGACTCGGCCAGACAGTAAAGACATGCATAGACACACGAATGCCTCCCATCAGCGCCATATATCAGAATAGACTGCATGCACAACGGCATCCCTCATCCCACGGAAGAGTCACACTGGCATTGAAACAGGCAGGAAAACATGAAACAGCTACCTAAAGGGACTATAAACGAGATTCAGCAGTTGTGGGAACTTGTTTCCTCTCTGGAGGGAAAAGAAAAATCTCCCTTTTCATTAAAAATCAAGCTATTCAAACTAGGTATATTCCAGGGCGGTGACATGAACTTTCAGGAAAGTCTCCATAAGGACTGCTTGCCTTACAAGTTTCACGCAGCGGCTTGTTATCTGTTTTCTGGGGCGAAACCGCCTCAGAAAAAGAGTGATGCAAAGAAGATGGCCGTTGGCGAGGCACTGAGAAGGTCCACCCGTTTCTTTGGACGCCGCCACTTCGGTGAAGGTTGCAGTATCCGCCCGGCCGAACGGGGCAGCGGGACAAGGAATAACGGGGGGAAAGGGGACGGTGTCCGCCGGCAGGCAGCGAGGGCAGGAGTCCTTCCTCGCCGGCTGACGATGACATACCTCCACCTTTGCCAAGACGCGGTTTGGGCGAGAAGCGCAGGCGGGGGACGGCAGACACCGCGCCGGGGCCGGGGAAAACCCGCCGGGGACCCTCCCCGCCGGTGAGGAAAAACGCGCGAGGGCGGCCGTTACGGAGCGGGCCGGGGCGGCCGCTGGCGGAGCGCGCGCGGGGCGCCGGCCGTTGGGCGGTGGTTAGCGGGGGGGTGAGGGAGGGGGGTGGGCGCGCACCGCCCCGGAGTCCATAAAGGGCGGCCCGGCGGCGCGCACAGCCGGGTTTGGGCGGCGGGAGAGCTGAGGCGCGGCGGGGAGGGAGGGAAGGCAGGCGGTCATCGCCATGAGGGAGATCGTGCACATCCAGGCGGGCCAGTGTGGAAACCAGATCGGGACCAAGGTGAGCCTTGAGGGGAGACCCGGGGTCGCCCGCTGCCTTGCGGGAGCCGCTAAGCGCCGCGGGGCGGGGCGGGGAGGGACGCGCCCGGCCACTTCTCCGTGCCGTTTGGTCCCGCGGAGCTGAGTTGTGCCAGCCGCCCCCCCATGCCCCCAGCGAGCCGCTGCCGAGGGTCGCCGGGCGCGCTCGGCCCGCGGGGCACCGCGCATCTCACCGCTCTCCCCGTGACCATAAAAGGCTTTGGGAAGTACCCAAACCAAACGGGACTTTTTTTTTTTTTAAATTTTTAATTATTTTATTTTTATGTTTAAACTGGCCAGGCCGTGGCTCAAAAGCGGGCAAGGGCGGCAGAAATCCGAGCAGCCCCCCTCCGAACGCCGAAAACTCCGCAGCCCGTCCTGGAGAGGAGTTAGGCGGCCGCCGTTCATCCCTTTCGGGTGTAAATCCCGGTGCCTGCCCGGCTCTGCTTTGCCGTCCCGTCCCGGGCGGGGAGGGGCGGTGGGTACGCCAGGAATCCGGCAGCTGCGGCCGGGCCGGGCCGCGGGGCCGCCACCTCCCCGCCCCGCTCCGCCCGCTCGCCGTGGGGTTGGGGCGCTGGGCAGCACCGGGAATGCTCCGCAGGGGAGTTCCCAAGCCACTTCTCCTTTTCCTCCCTTAGTTTTGGGAAGTGATAAGCGATGAGCATGGCATTGACCCAGCCGGAGGCTATGTCGGTGACTCAGCGCTGCAGCTGGAAAGGATCAATGTCTACTATAATGAATCATCGTGTAAGTGTGGGATGGGGAGGGGTGCGGGAAGAGGGGACTCCGTGGGAAGGGGCACAGAAATCTGTGAGTGAACGGGTTCGCGAAGCTGTATTACACGTCTGGTCCTGCTCCTCGCATGTCATCAGCCCTTCAGCTGATCCCAGCTCACCCCATTATATGCAGAAAAGATTATCTACTTTCTTATAAATTGAGAACTGGGTGTTACCTCCCCAGGCAGAGAGCAGCAGCACAAGGGGCTGTACTTAGGGCCTGGAGGCGGAGGTTTTTTTATTATTTAACACTATGCTGTTCTAACATATGCTCTTCTAACATTTGATTATTTCATCAGATGCGTCTTATCAATTGCCCCAAATTAAACTTTTCATTATATGAGCTTGCATCTGTAGTACTTAGTCTCTGATTTCATGAGTGAGAGGGTTGGGCCAAAAGTAATGGAGAACTCAGTGGTGATTCATTAATAAGATGCCAAAGGTGCCCAAATCCTCTGAGTCAGTTTGGTGTTGAAGGGTGTTAGCAGTGTAAAATGGGGATCATGAGTCCTTTGGTCTATTGACATGAACCTGCAAGTGTGAATGTTTCATCAGCTCAAGTTAATTCATATTATTTGCCTGAGTTTCCTTGAACAATTTCAACTGGATACAAAGTCTTTATTTTGTGCTTTGTGGTGGATGTGCTAATCTACTGCTGTTTGCCACCTGCATCCAGTAGCTCTTTCCGTGGAGGTGAATCCTTCAAGCGTAAAAGCTTGTGTGTTAGGATCATTTGAACATAAACCCTTCACTCACGCCATTATTCACAGAAAATATTATCTACTTTCTTATAAAGAACATGACAACTATTTTTTTTCTAACCAGAAACTTTCCTCCTTCATATCTGTCGCTAAAAAAGAGCTTACAAAGTGTAATATACCATCTGTACGACCCCAAAAATGTCAGGTCCGTTTTTTAAGCAGAATTGATTTGTTCCTATGGTGCTGGGTTTTTTTACCACCATGACTTCCTGTATAAGAAATACTTATATATGTACAATCTATATTTAATAATATGAGACATAAGGTATTTGTGTATTGAGAGCTGTAAGTGTGTTAGCTTATTTCAGAACACTAAGGGGCATACTTGCTTTTTATTGTAGCCCAGAAATTCGTACCAAGAGCAGTCTTGGTGGACTTGGAGCCGGGAACCATGGATAGTGTGCGATCTGGTCCTTTTGGTCAGCTCTTTCGGCCTGATAATTTCATCTTTGGTATGTGGACGTCACTTCTTAAAAAACACAGCTATCCAGCAAGTGTTTGATTACCAAGCAAATGGTCAAAAAGCATTTAAGCTCCCTATTCCAAAGTGATCGTTAGTACTGAGAAATCTTAATAGATTAACAATACAATTCCAGTTATCTGTAAGTCATCTAAAAGATCCCATTAACTGAAAAAGTCATTCTTCTGTTAATCATTCCTTCAATTAGCAAGCCACTGAAAGTTTCCTATGGTATTCAGATAAAGTACATTTGCTTTCAATATATATGAACTCCAGAGAAATTTTCAGACTGCTTCTCTACAACAAAATGCACGGAAATTCTGCAGAAAATGGACAAGGCGGGGAAAAAACCTCAACCACAAACCAACCAGACTACTCTTCACTTGAATTCACATTAAATACTTGAGCATGAAATTGTTTGTTTATAGGCTGTGTGATTCGGCTTTTTCAGCAGATCCTTACAGCATAGTAAACAGTAGAGGAAGAACAACTGCAATGTGGAAAACACTCATATATAGCCAGTTACTGGATTATTTTCCAACATAATGAAGAAGAGACTAAGAGCATGTGGGGAACTTCTGGTTTTGCATAGTTCTTGCAGAGGGTTGTTTTGGCCTTAACTGTTTTACTTTGGATTTCTGTAGTACTTTGCATCTGAGCTTAAAAATGCACATTACCAGGATTAGTTTTCATGGCATCCTTATGGAGTACAGAAGCATTATTGGTGCCTTTGCATTAAAGGAGAAACAGCGTGTGAAAGTTAAGTGATCCATCTGCTGAAACAGGAAGCCTGAATGAAAGCTACCATGAGAACTCTCCTGTCCTTTTGGTTTCCAGGTCTGCACTAGCCACAAAACACATTTCCTCCTGCCAAGGCAAGCTTAGGTTGCAACTTAGTTTGGTATATTGTGTTAACATCAAGAAGGAACAATGCCAGGGACAGACAGAGAAAAGATAAACATTATTTGGGTGGTATTAAACAAACTGAAGTCTGGGTTGTTGCTGTTGAGGTGGGGAGTAAGAAGCCATACAGAGTAACTTTAAGCCTTTAACTAACTTTTAATGCTATCCCTGTTGTTCTCCTGTATACTCTATGTCAGAGATGTTAAAGGTGTCTTTCAAAGGAATTTTAAGTTACAACATGTAGAAGTAAGCTTGGGGAGAAAATCCAGAGAGATAGGCAGCTTTATGAAGTATGTTTTTATATTCAGGTTTCTCCTTTCACTCCCTTTTTCCTATATGGACCACACAAGCCCTCTGAAAGAAAATTCACCTGACCTATGGAAATACCTGAACTGGAGCTTTACAGTTTGGCATCCCACCAGTAAAACCAGAGAAAAATCAATTCAGTGTCTTCAACAATAGTCCAGTTCACTGTACCCCATTCCTGCTAAGCTAACAATGAACCAACAGCATGTGATCAGCTTGTATCTGACAGAGGCCCCTGCCAGCATCAGGCACTGTCCTCCCAACCTGCTGAATAATGCAGAATGGCTGCCTGAGCGCTGAAGTAATGATCTTCTGTGTCAAAAGCCAACAAAGCATTTTGTTTCCTCTTTCAAATATCTGGCCTGGGCCCACAAAAGATTTTGTGGCAGAAGCTGGCAGTTCCATACTTGCTGTACCCCAGCTGTTAGGGCTGGCTCATTCTGATGGAGATGTTTTCTCTCTCCCCTTGTATATACCTGCATGTGCCCATGTCTTCATAGCAAGTAACCCTGGACCATTAATCTGGATTTCATTCAGGTATATTGAGTACAGGATCATACACTCCAGATACAGTAGTTTTAGCTCAGACCAGAGGGAGACTTCATTCTTTGTTCCTATTTTCCTTTCTATCCTGGTCTCTATTCTTTCCTTATCGCATTGCCTGCTGAAGAAGGACAGTTACGCAAGAGGCACAGAATTTGGCTTTGTTAGGATTCTTCTACATCTTGGAGTGATGTCTGCTTGTTAATGTGCAGCCTGATGTGCTGCCCTATCTGTAGTAGGGGATCTGCTCAAGCAGACCGCAGATGGTTACAAGCATATTCAGTTCTGGAAGGATATTACTTTGTGCTTTGCCCAGCTGGGCAGGAAGTGCTGAGCTCCCTAGGTTCAAAGAAAGAAAAATATAGCAACATATAGAACAATGCATTAACTAACCAAATACATCATGAGGAAACCGAGCATTTATGCAGTGAAAATAAAGTGCATCATATTTAAACAATATCCCAGCAAGCAGTTTCCCTGATTCATACGTTTGGCACCAACACAGTGCACTGGGAATTGAAATGAGACATGGTAATAGGAAGGAAGGGGAAGGTCTTGGAGAACAACGCAGAAGCTGACAGCCCTATGCCTAATTCTGAAACTATTGCTCTTTCTGAATACCACTCACAAGAGTTACCACTAAATGAGTTCAGTGGCACAATGTATGTATGTAGTAGTCATTGTGAGGAACAGGAGTACTAAAAAACTGGTCCCCCATTTAATCCTCCTTGTTATCTAAATAATAACAAAATAGTGACATAGCAAAGGACCCAGATTGTCCATCTTAATACATTGAGTGGCACATAAAAGGAAAATGGAAGCCCTGGGGAGAAAATAAGGGGCTCATGAAACATCAGTGATCCAATTTTGCAAGTTGCTTTGCAGATCCTGAAGAATAGTGAGTTTGTAGGGAAACCAGTAAAAGCGAAAAGGCGCTTAAGAACTTCCAAGTTTCTGAAATAACATTCTTAAAGTTTCTGTCGATTGGTATTTTTATTCAGGCTAGGTAACCGTGAATTAAAAAAAGCTAGAGTTCTTGATATAACAAGTTAAATAGGACATCTGGAGCCCAGCCTTATCCTTGAATGACAACAATGCCTCCGTGTCTCACAGGAGCAGTCCAAGAACCTTTCATTTAGAAATGTGTATCTGTGATTTAGCTTTGTATACATCTTGGTCCTTATAAACAGAAAGTATTTAAATATTAAACAGTCATCTTGTGTTTATGGAATACGCAGGATTGGGAGCGTGAAAGCTTTCAAAACAAGGAGTCAAGACCATCTTTGCATTTATGGAAGGTTAAATATCAAAAAAGAAAAAAACACCCAAAGGCATAGATGAAAACTACCAGGGATTTGAGGCAAAAGGAGACTATATAAAAAGTTAAAGTTGATACTTCCAAAGACATTGTAGGCAAAACTGAAGAGCACAGTTAGCTACCTGACAGATTTATAGCAGCTTTTGTTACAGATGTGAATCCATTTGGCATGCAAATACCAAACCTTACCAATAATTTTGTATATTTTCTTTCCCTATTGTGTGTTATTTTAGGACAAACTGGTGCAGGAAACAACTGGGCTAAAGGACACTATACGGAAGGGGCAGAGTTAGTTGACTCTGTACTTGATGTGGTAAGAAAAGAGTGCGAACACTGCGATTGCTTGCAAGGATTTCAGCTCACTCATTCTCTGGGAGGAGGGACAGGGTCTGGCATGGGAACCCTACTCATCAGCAAGATACGAGAAGAATATCCAGACAGGATAATGAATACCTTCAGTGTCATGCCCTCTCCAAAGGTTTCTGATACAGTGGTGGAGCCTTATAATGCTACACTCTCGGTCCACCAACTGGTTGAAAATACAGATGAAACCTATTGCATTGACAATGAAGCTTTGTATGACATTTGCTTCCGCACCCTGAAGCTCACCACTCCAACGTACGGCGATCTAAACCACTTGGTTTCTGCTACGATGAGTGGGGTAACTACATCCCTGCGTTTTCCAGGCCAACTAAATGCTGACCTCCGGAAGCTGGCAGTAAATATGGTCCCTTTTCCACGCCTTCACTTTTTCATGCCAGGCTTTGCTCCTTTGACAGCCCGAGGCAGCCAACAATACCGAGCACTCACCGTTCCAGAGCTCACCCAGCAGATGTTTGATGCTAAAAATATGATGGCAGCCTGTGACCCAAGACACGGGCGATATTTGACAGTGGCTACCGTCTTCCGTGGTCCCATGTCTATGAAAGAGGTCGATGAGCAGATGTTGGCTATCCAGAACAAGAACAGCAGTTACTTTGTAGAGTGGATCCCAAACAATGTCAAGGTGGCTGTGTGTGACATACCTCCTCGTGGCCTCAAGATGGCTTCCACGTTCATTGGCAACAGTACTGCTATTCAAGAGCTCTTCAAAAGGATCTCAGAGCAGTTTTCGGCCATGTTCAGGAGAAAGGCCTTCCTCCACTGGTTCACAGGAGAAGGAATGGATGAAATGGAATTTACAGAAGCAGAAAGCAACATGAATGATCTGGTTTCAGAGTATCAGCAATATCAAGAAGCAACAGCAAATGATGGAGAGGAAGCATTTGAAGATGACGAAGAAGAAATCAATGAATAAAGAAATTAAGTGTGCTATTTTCCAGGCCAAATTCTCAAATCTGGATTTCTAATAATTAGGCTTATAAATGCATATTTAGGCTTCAAAAAAAGAAAAAGAAGAGCATGAGTCTCAGATGTTAGAGGTGCTCTTCAGAGTCCATTGATGTAATTGAGAACTGAGGACATTCAGTATTTCTGGAAATCAGGCCATTTCTATTCATGAGGCAAATGTAAGGCATTCTGTTAAGACTTTGACCTAAGAGTCTGAACACAGAGACTGCTAGTTTGGGATCTTTTTTTTTTTTTCCAAAGTTTGTCATCCCTAAAGTTGCACAAGAGAAGACGTAAAATAGGCATGAAATGCTACAAAATGGAGCTGCACTATTTTCATCCAATTATGAGTAAGAAAATCTTGTGGGTTTGAAATATTCATTCTGTACCGAATGTACAATACTAAACTGCCAGGAACAAAAATTATTCATAATAATAATAAGTTTTTAGCTATTCTGTACAGTAACTGTTAACAGTGATATTTGACTCCGGACCTCTAAAAACAAAATAAAAAAGATTAGTATCCTCTCAAGCAAAAGTGTTTTGGGCAGTCAATGCTATATAAATATCCAGTGAGCTGCTGGCAGAGGCTGGATTTATACTGTGTGACTTCATCACTTGCAGCTGAATAATCACAGATTATACATATGAAATCTATCCATTTGTGATGTGTTCTGTAAGGGCCTTTGGGGTTTAAAGTGGCACTCCAATATCTTGCTGGTCCTGTTTTTATGGCTATCACCGGAAAACTACCGGTCTCCATTCCACCTAGCCCATATAGCTGAAATTCAGATACTCCACAGAAACTCCTGTGTCGAGAGAGGCTATGTGTCGATATATCTCACTGCCTAGGTTTGTAAGTTCACCACACCTATAGATGCTATGGATGTCTGTCTGGACAAATTAAGGATAAAGTACAAATAAAAGTATTTGTCCACAATATTCAAAACAGCTGGCAAAATGAAAGATGAACAAAGCTGAAACAGAAAGATCTCTTGTCTTACACAGCTGACTTGCTGCCTTGACAAAGTGGCTGTCGAGCAGCCTGTTGAGCATTCGCTCTTCTTGCATGCTTTATCTTTCTGCTCATATCAATTAAACAGCCCTTTTCCATTAGAGAGCCTCTACCAGAGAACACTCTGTGTCCATGGAGTCACGGAGTCTCTGATTTAGGTCAGTTTCTAGGCAACAAAACAAGCAAACAAAGGAGAAACCCTCCGGAAATCCAAACTTCAAATGTTTCAGGAACTCTCTGCTGTTTTTCGTCTCGCCTTCAGAAGCACTTTCTAAGCAAAAGCGTTGCTCAATGCTTAAAAAGGCACTTTAAAAACAGTGTAATTTCCAAAGATCCATTGCTCCTAGCAAGATGATGTTATGTTTTGTTAGTTTGGGGTTCGGCGAATGAAACAGTATTTTATGAAGTGTGTGAACTGGGCAACTGTTAATCACATAAGCTGAAGATGTCTGCCCAATTTTATTCTACGCAGAAATGGTACTAAATTGGTTTTAATCAAGTACAAGTTTTTTTTATATAAAGTGCCTTCATGGGTTGAGCCAGACAGTCATTGGCACGCACTAACCAAACTGGCTTTGGCACAGGTGCACAGGCAGAGGCTGGGAGGGCCGGGCTGGTTACTGTTCAAAGGGTCATGATGGAGTCAGCAAATTCACCGGGCACATGTTCTTTGCCGTGGCTAGTGATGCCTAAAGCATTTATGAATTGCAATAGGGCACCTTTAAATATGCATTTCATAAATGTTGCAATATGTTGTGGACATGTATTTATCATGGCGTGAGATTAAGCTAAAACACAATATGCATTAAAGAGAAATTAATACTTAGTGCAATACATGTCCTCAGTCCATGGGGAATAAAGCCACTAAACTTAGAAGTTTAGTTGATGCTTTATAAATGTCAGGCTGTTGGCTTCAAGAGCCAGGAGAATGTGTTAGAGACTCCGAGCCTGCCCTCATACAGCTGTGGCACAGACTTTAATTAAAGCAGTAGCATAGCTTCTTCTGAAGGAAGTAAAAACCAACCACCTTGCAGCTTGTGGAACTGTGTTTTGTTGTAATACGGAATTCGCAACTAGGTCCCAGCCATAAATTTTGATATTACTGTGGGGGAAAAAAAAAGTTAATACTTTAAAAATGCCAAGAATCTTAGAGTTCCTAAATAATTGAGTTATTCACTTGGTGAACCAGCCTATTCTTTATTGCTTTTTGTATGCTGACTCAAAATCCAGAATATAGATATGGAGCCTATGGAATCCAGACCAGTCTATGTCCCTTAATCCTACTTTGTCTCAGCCATTCTTTCACGTGTGCTTACTTGCAAGTGTTTGATGTGAATTTCTAGAATGAGTGTGGGTGGGGGAGGCAAACTAACACCCTCTTTAGAAAATAAAAGGAGACAGATCTTCCACCTAATCTTAGGAAAAAACAAAAACAAACCAAAAAACAACCCATCAAAACGAACCCAGGAACCTGTAGTAGGAACATCGGCAGAGGACCAGCTTGCCTTTAAGCAGTAAGAAAGCCATGGGAAGCCCAAACGGTTCTTGCTCCTCTTCAGTCAAGCAGCTCTAATCATCTTCCCCTTCTGGAATAAAACAGAAACTTGTTTTTAGTAGCAGGTTTGGTGAACAATCCTTTCAGTTGCACTTCCTTTCAAATAATTTCCTGCTTTTTGCTTGGAAACCTCTCTTGAAATGTACCTGCCGAGTCCAACCTAGCTTGTTCCTCCGTTTTTCACGTTCCTCACCTACGTGTTTTTCATTTTCCCCCTAGTTTTTCAACCTGATCTTTTGTACCTTTTCTTTCTGTGCCAAGCCCACCTTCATTTTCTCTCCTTTTTACTTCTTTGCACCTGGCCACTGAGAAATACAGAGGAGCAGGCTGCCAGGACAAGACCTAAGAAGGTCTAGAAGTGCAGCTCCCAGTACCACCCGGACACAAACACCTCCGCCAGCACTAGGATGAGAAGAAAAAAAACCACAACCCGGCAACCTACAGCACTTGAAAAGAGGGAGCAGGCGAGGTGTGCCGTGGGAAGAAGGTGTGCTATCAGGATGGGAATAGGAATGGAACCCGATGGGCCAGCTCCTTTGTAAAGTTGCTCTGGTCGAAGCCAGCAAGGAATGGGGCAGATCCTCCCTTTACAGACATGACCGTTCAGCCACCATAGGCTCTTGATTTCTCTGCAGCCTGAAAGGACTTCTCTCCACTTCTCTTGCATTTGTATCTCCTTAGGAAAAGGTGGTCACCTCTTAGGAAAAGGACCAGGCTGGGAAAGAGGGTCTAAACCTGCTCCTTCTCCCAGCGTCGGGAGGAGCAGGGAACTCGGTGGCTGCCTCCGTGCTTCACGAGCCCCTGCTAGTTGAGGTAGCGCTGCTCAATGTGTTTGCAGCTAAAATCACTCTCGCCTCATTGGCAGCCACAACACAGACTAAACTCAGTTTTCTTGATTTATGCTAAACCACCTGAAGTCTTAAATTTGCGAGTAGGAGGAAGCTAATAGTCCTCTTTAAAGAAGCAGGTTGGGTAAACAGCTTTTTTCTCCTTTTTCTTCTCATATCTTTGTTTTGATTCCAAAATCCCAACATAGTCAACTTCTGCCACTTGTGGCACAAAATATTAAGACTTTCTGAGGTAAGACTACACAAAGCAAGTTAATGCTTTAAAATCAGGGCAAAGGGACTTGCCTCTCCTTTTTATTATCATATGCTCATTAATTGCATGTTGCAACTAAACAAGAGTGAGATTTACAAGTAAACAGCACCAATAGGGAGTAAGAGAAAACATTTCCTGGAGAGGAGATGATTCTTTTACAGCGTGGTGGTGCCATTGTGAAGAGGGTTTTTTGGGGGGGGGTGGTTGGCTGTGATTTGTGGTTTTGGTTTTTGTTTTTTTGTTTTTTTGTTTTTTTTTAAGTAAGGAATGAGGAAATGCAGAATTCTGACCTTTACAACATAAGCACATTTAGTCTTCAGCACTGGCTACAAATTGCCTGTTCCAAAAAAGCATTCAGCTAAATGAGGAGGGGAAATAGAACAAATGAGGCATTAATACAGAATACATGTAAGGTACAGGACTAGAGCATATGTGTGGAAATCAGTCACTACTTTACCATGCGTGCAAGATTTAAGTTTTACAAAACAAGCTTACTACTGCAATAAATCATCCTAAGCTTGGACTCCAATAATAAAGCAACTGAAGTTTAGTCAGGATGCTCTCTTGCTTATCATTCATTCTACAACACTGAATGCAATAGTGATACTCAGAAGTGTTAACAACTAAAAATGCCTAGTAAATATGCCCTCAATGGCTGTATTTGCTGTTTCCCTTGTTCCTCTTCACTGTAAAGCCAGGCAACAGAGACACCAACAGCTTCATCATAAAGAAAAAAAAAATCCCAAAAGAATGATTTCCATAAACAATTTACATCATATAACTCAAGCAAAGAGCTTGTGTCTGACCTTTCCGAGACAACTTTTCCCTTTGTCGTCCTGCTTTGCAGCATGTTGCAACACACAGATGGAATCAATCAGTAGTTATTCCCTTAACCTGCCCTCTCAGTCATAAGCCTCAAAGGATTTGTTGTCCAGCAGAGAAGCTTGGTTCGTTCCCCTTCCACATTTCACCCCCCCATCCACACTTCTCTCTCTTCTTCTGGGATAGGGAGACCATCAGTTAATTTTTGAACGGCTGAATTCTCCAGCTGATAAACCAGAAGCAGATGACTACACTAAGACAACTGTATTCAACTAAGCACGGTGGGGGTGGGGGGGCAGGGAAGGAAGCTTTAGGTTAAGCAAAGCAATATGAAACTCAACAAGCTGATTTATCACCTTTGGATGCATCTGCTGATTCTGGTATTTATGAGCACAATCTTGCTGCCCTACTTTAACAAAATTTTACGCTTAAGAGGAAGTTTTGTATTGGTCTAAATCCTATACCAAGGAACCAGCAAAAAAAGGGCAAGCTTTGTTCAGAAAAGTACTGATTTTATTGACTCAAACTGTATTTACACAACACATTCATATGTTCAATATCTTACAGAACTCTGTAAAAAACTGACTAATAAAACTGCAGGAGCCAAACTGAGTTTCAGACTTGAAGACACTGAACCATGAGTACACTTTAAGATATTTAAGTGGGTGTCCAGTTTCACTGTCAACTTACATGGCAGTTCTCTGTAAACAGACTCATTTTAAAATCAAAATGAAAGGCGGAGGGGAAAAGAGTCAGACCAAAGAGCTGACAGTTTTGCAAAGCTAGTACTTTGTAAGACCGGACTTTTGGCTAAGCATTCAACAGCGCATTTTGTACGATTCTTTTTCTTTTTGGAAACAGGTCACATACAGGTATACTTTAGATGAATAATCAAAAAACTTTAATTTATTTTAAGCTTACATACATTTTTAAAATAAGAGAGACCAGTGCCACAAAGTTTGTGCGTGAATCTGAACTGTTTCAAAGTTTGTGAGGCTCCGTTCTGGCATTCCACTGCAGCTCAAATCCAACGTATGTTTCTTCAGTTGACAAATGAAAGACGATCATCTTTTACCAGTGAACTGATGATATCGCATATGTAAATTGGGAGCAGAATATCCTTATCTCATCACAAGAGATCACTCTTCCACCCATCCCTAATACAGTTTGGTTGAATAAATATTTTTTTTGTTTTGAAGTACGAACTAGGTGAGTTTGTTTCTCTTCCAGAGTGCAAGTCAACATCACCACACACTGCAGTTAAAATGGCATCCCTCCTCTGATCTGCCTAGCGACCTGCTCAGCTGTTGTCTCTTCCTTCTCTTTTTCACGCTCTTTGTTCCAGTCTTTAAGGCCTTCTGGTAGTGAAGTATCCTCATCCAAGCTTCCTGTACCTTCAACAAATTCTTCATAAGTAGACTTTTCTGCAAACGGTCTTGGGCCAAGCAAGTCTAGCATATCACTTTTATCAAGTACTTCTTTCTCCAGTAGTCGTAGGGCAACCTGGAATAGCAATAAGTTATGTCACACAAAATACCTAAATTGGCTCTCTTTGAAGAGTTTGTTAAGGTAGCGTGGGACCAAATTCAGCACTGATTAATTTAGACAAAAAAATCAGGTTGCTCAGAGTTCACCGAATACATGATTTTTCTCCCCTGTGAGCATTTAGGTACCAAAAATACCATTTTCTTAATCCTACTTTTAAGATTTGGCAAAATGCCCTCCTTAAGGCAACTGTTGCTGTTGTTGTTGCTTCAGAAGAGCAGTCTTGCACTGCTGCCAAAAGGCTCCCGAGGCAAGACATTAAGCTATAGATGAAAACAAGCGTTCCCTTCCTTATCAAACCCGATGGTTCAATAGGGCTGCTGTTATGTGACAGACTGAAGAGCGCCATAAAGTTACAATGTGTACAACACCATACCAGTGTAGTTTGTAACCTTCTTGGGTCAGTGAGTGCATTGTTCAGCACAAACCATATTCAGTATCTTTTCTGGGATGGTGACCTACTACAGCACCATTTACTGAATCCATACAAACTTGTCCTCTGGTCAGTAAGCCGATCACATGCCTGCCCTGGAAAATTATCCTTTTGCTGAATCAGGCTTTCTGGTGTGGAGGAAGAGAATACGCACAAGGGCACCCACCGCTGCAATGAGACAGAGCACAAGCAGCTGGGAGCAGGGAAGGCAGATAGAAAGATTATTTTTATTTAACATTCAAAAAGGAATTCAGAGAAAGGAAGTTATACGGACTTCCCTTCTTACAGAGTTTCTTTTAGCCTAATGAATTGGAATCTTGGTATTTCATGTTTAAGTTTCATACTTGTCTAATGTGTCTACTAAAGCCTGCTGTAGTAGACAGACCTTAAAGGGGGGAAGGAGGTTAAATCAAGTTCATGAGGCTCTCAGAGGTGTTGCAACACAAAAGGAGATGTCTGTTTACCTAAGTCTTGTGATACACTCTCAAAACTACATCGAACAGTTTTTAAGCAAACTTTCTCATATACTTTATATATAGTGACTATTTTTAATCTATTTAGTTCAATTCAGATTCCAGCTTACCAGCTGAAACTTGGCAGCTAAAAATACTGTAATGCTCACCTTTTCCACTTCTGCTTTCTTCTCAGTCAGAAGACTTACTGTCCTGTCATAAGCGATGTTAATAAGTGACCGTACTTCTTCATCGATCAATCTGGCAGTTGCCTCGCTGTAAGGTTTCTCTAATACCATGTCTCCTTGACGAGGGAGATCAAAGGAAATCTGCCCTACTTTTTCATTCATACCAAACTGAACAATCTGAAGAAAAAAAAAGAAAAAAATTTTAAAAAACAAACAGACAAGAGAGTAACATTTTAGGGTACGTTGGTATAAAATCTGGTAAACAAAACTGAAAGGAAGAATTCATTTTGCTATGACCTAATCTTTTCCTCCAAAACCAACCACCCCTGAAAACTCAAGTCCACCTAAGCTAACCTACCTTAGTTGACTTTCACTTATTCCTTTTTAATGATCAAATTGAAGCACCCAAATACCACCATTTACAGGTGGTTACTCGTGATGGACATAATGCTTGCTGTTTCAGTACTAAGATACTGCAGAAAAAAACACTTCAGCCTTCATTAAGCAGTAAAACTCTTTTCCTTTACCAGGAATATAAGCATTTTTCCAATTCAAAATGCTTCTGAAGTACAGCATATTCCACTCACCCACAAAGATAAGTTAACTTAAGGATTAGAGGGTCTTGAAGATTTTGTCCTATCATATGTAAAAATCATATGCTATACTTCATCCCAAGACAGCCCCCTACAAAGGTGAATGTGATTCTTATCTTGCTTGACTCATTATTGAATATTAATCCCTCTGGTTCCAAAATATGGATGTTTTAAGTTAATTTTATTCCAGAAGAAGCAGAAATAAGTTCAAACTGATATTTATATATGCACTCCATGGTCACTATCAATTTGATGGTTACTAAAGTGGCACCTTCTCTGCTTGGCCTTGCAACTTGAACATAGCTATGACAAAGAATATTCAGAATTCAAAGAGAGCTCACCATTAGAGCCGAGCATCTTAACCTGCTTCCTTAAGAATAAGTTCTGTACTTTTATTTAAGCCCCCAGTTCTCTTTGGAGACAGTATGTCTGGTTCACGTGAACAAAAGTCTTTATTTAAACATTCTTTAATTTAAAATTGAAGGGGAGTCACTGAAGATCCCACACAACTAACTTTAACAGCGTCTCATTACACATTTACTTCCAGAACTGGGGCAACTAGTGGGTGTGGTTTGGGGGTGGGGGGTAAGTGTCCTGTAGGGGAAGAGAAGTGCACACTAAAATGTCTCTCTTGCTCAGCGTGTGAGTGTCTTACAAAATGACAGCTCTTGTGTTGATGCAGGAAATGGAATAATGCACCAGTGTGTAACACAGCTACACTTAGGTGAGTGATTACATTGATAAGATTCCAAATTACTCATCTACAATGGCTGATATGGTACAAACACAAACTAATTTCAGAAGCCTTAACTGACAGCGAATACTGCTTAAATACAAGGTTTTCTGATTTAGTTACACATGTGAATCCAAATCGGGTCTTCAAACTGGGCAACTGTAAAAGTAGGATCAGATGATGAAATCTGAGCACTAAATTCCGTTTTACAAGTATACGATTTCCACATTCATTTGAACCCAACTGCAGCATATATGCTCCTGTGGGCAGACGCAGGAGAGTAATCAAAGCCTGGACTCTTGTTGTAAGACTATAATAAAACACTTGAGTCATCATCATCTCTATACAATAGCAGCATAATGTTTAATCACATAATATTTTTTGAAATTAGCCTTTTGAGGGACATACCTGATCAAATTGCATCCTTTCAAAATATTACTGTTAGGCAGTAGATAAGGAAAACTAAGAAAAAACCCCAACCCCCACAACTCTGCACATACCTGAGCATATGCACTCTGGGTCACCTTCTTCAAGTCATCTTGGGCACCAGTTGTAATTCTTCCGAAGAAGATTTGCTCAGATACACGTCCTCCCAGAGTCATGCACATTCTGTCAAGTAGTTGCTCTTTGGTGTAAAGATACTGTTCTTTGGGTAAATACTGAGCATAACCCAGTCCTTTACCACGTGGGATAATAGATACCTACAATCAAAATAAACAGAATGCCAGAACTAAATAGTGCTAAAAACCATAAAGCATTCTTTGGTTTGACTTAATTTTTAATACCACAACCTATACCATACTCACCCTTGAAGTTTAATTCAGACATTATTTCCATTTACAGTTTTGCCCTCATTGTGATTTATCCTTAAAAGCCCTGGCTAGTTCTAAACTGGGATAACAACTACTAGAATATCTGGAAAAGAAAGGTAAGACCACCGTCATATCTTTTCCAAAGATTGTATGGTATTTTTTAAATCTTTTAATGAAAATCCACAATTCTTTCAGAGTTACGTATTGGCCTTTAAGTATTCTGTAACAGATATACCATTTCTGCATCTTTAGTATCTGAATAGTTGGAGGAGTTTCTGTGTTTATTAAGGTCCTTCCTTCCAGCAGTAAATTGTACAAGAAGAATTTTAAGCTTGAAAGTCAGACAAGGTTAAGAACACAGCCAAGCAAAACTACAAATGTTAAAGCAAGTTTCGGATACTGAGGTGCTTCTTCCTTTATCTTCAACTTGTCAAGCTGTGCATGCAAAAAGCAAATTAAAACTAAGATCAGTCTCTAGATGATCATTTTTATAGTTACATTCCTGAAGAGGTATCTACCTGCATAACCTGGTAAGATTAACTAAACCACTGATCTGTACTAAAAGCCTCAGAGAAAAAGCAGCTATCAAGGCAGGCAGATTCATGGGAAGACCAAGTCCCTGTCTAAAGGCATTTATGCTACAAACCCTCTAACAGCTTAGTCAGAAACAGTTAAGAAAGCTACAAGAAGTGAATCAAAAAAAGTACTCTAAAATTTACACAATCTTTTGTGAGATTATGTGTTTTAATACCCTCTCAACATTGGGGGGAGCAGGAAGAGAAAAAAGAGATGCTGTCCATGCCACTAGTAAGTTACTAGTTCAAATTAGTTTTCTTTACCTTTAAGAGTGGGTCAGCATGTTCCAAAAACCATCCTGCAACTGCATGCCCTGCCTCATGATATGCTACTGTCTTCTTCTCCTCTGGTTGCAGTACTTGAGTTTTCTTTTCCAAACCTTTATAAAATAAATTTGATTAATAGTTTCAGACATACGTTTCTCCACTGAAATCCCTTATCTCATCTAGAGAGACGGTGAGCAATACTTAGATCTAACGTATACAATCTATAGAAAAAGTTCTTTTAAAAAAAAAACCTAAAACAAAACTTGCAAGATTTAGAAATTTGTATCTTCCAAGTTTTACTGTAAGCTTGTCCTTAGTTAGATTTTCTAGTTTCAAAGTATAAGTTCTTAAAAATATTCAAACATTTAAATGAAACATTTGCACTTTAAAAATCAAATAGTTTTCTAGACTATTCCAGGCTAACAGCAGTTAAAAGCATTGCCAAATCCAAACAGCTATTCCTCTTGCCATTTTGAAGAAATTAGAGAAATGTCCGGATGAAGTTTCTCTCCCTACTCCTTTCTCCATTACAGAAGTCAGCACTATAGAGAGGATACTTCTTTCTCAAGTCTCCAGTGTTTAGGAGAGAGAAAAAAAAAAAACAACAAACCTTGAACAGGAGAAAGATTCAAAGTGTGGCTTTTTATATATATGTATGTATATATATAAATATATTAAAAATATATATATATCTCTCTCAAATAGGAAGTCACCTATTATATTACAATTTTTGAGAAGCAACTGATGCGATTCACCTACCTCCAATAACTCTTTCAATTGCTTGCTCAAAATGCTTTTGATTTATAGCATCTGAGAGATGCCTTGCAGCAATTAAAGCAGCTTCATTACAAACATTAGCAATATCAGCACCTAAAACCAGAAGGCATGAATTACTGATCATTTTCAACAACTTTCTCTCAGTCTAGCATAAAGATAACCTTACCTAGAAGTAGAATTCTACAGATTCTTATAGAAAATCAAAGGTAATCCTCTGAAATAGTTCATTACATATAGCTTAATTCTTCAAGAGATATTTAAATACACGCACTACAGTTATAGGATTTAGGATTTTTCTCTTAGGTAGACAGCTACTAAATAGAACGTATTACCAGTTAAGTACTTGTTTGATATATCCTACCTTCTGTAAGTTTTCTGTTGGCAACAGACTGCACTTAGGGCTGTATATATTTAGCAGAATAAATTTCCTACATATGGATCCAGTAATAGCTCAGACCTTGATGTATCTCTAGAGGATATCCTTTCATATTACTGGCTTCAAGCCATCCGTGTCTTGTTAACATTATTTGCAGCAATGCTATTGAGATAACTTAACTTTTTAAAAACCATCACTGCGATTGCCAGAAGTTTTGACAATCAGACCTCAGAAAACCAGTTTTATACAGACCACAGAAACAGTGGAGAATTCAACTACTGGTCAACAGTGATTTTAAATTAATTAAATTCCAAGCCAGCAATGAAAGTTCTTATATCCATTCCTAATTCAACACAAGGTTAAAACACATTTTCCAGGGAAAAGTTTTTATATTCAGAAACAGAAATCTCCCTACAGAACGTGCACACAAACACCACAAGACCCAGGTCTTCTCTAGTAGTGCTCAAAGAATCCAACAAACATTAAAAGGAAGAATACACACACAAGTGATAGCAATGAGAAATCTCTGGATTGCTTTTACTGAAGACAGAAGAAACTGCTATTTGGTATGTCACCGTGATTGAGGCAGACGAAACTTAAGACCCTCAAACATCTCCTACTTGCTCAAACAGGCAAAGAGAATCTTATGATGTACCAGTAAATAAGATAAGAGTACCATTCAGAAGATCAAGTGCAAGAAAACCAGTAGTAGGGAAATAAAATGTCTACAGCTTATATAGTAAATGCAGAAGAATAGTGGCATTAGGAGTCACTTACCAGAAAAACCAGGTGTTAGTGATGCGAGTTTTCTTGCTAGGTTATCTTTATTTAAGACGGTGTCTAATTTCAGAGGTCTAAGGTGCACTTTGAAAATAGATGCTCTTCCTTTTATATCTGGGGGTCCTTTAAGATTAAAGAAGTATGCTTTTACTTTTCACAAATATATATATTCTAATTGAATCTGTGCAAGGAAGTTACACAGTTATAGCTGCAGTGATTTCAGTGGTATTCTACAAATGCCAAAGTATATTCTGATGCAGATAAAACTTACCAATGTAAATCTGCCTGTCAAAGCGTCCTGGTCTCATTAGAGCAGGGTCTAAAATATCTGGCCTGTTAGTACCTGCCAAAATGACTACATTTGTGGTTGTATTAAATCCTGTTGAAGAAATGCAATAAAGAGAAAATCTAGTAAATATAATTTTCAAGAAAAAAAATAAAACAGAAATAAAAAGACTGCCTGCTTTACAGGGCCACATAAGAACTGACAGTTAAAACAAATGATCCTAAAGCTGAAAATACTTCTATTTATCAGAGCATTGTCCAGCTTTTCATAACAAGCAAAAAAACGACCTTGGGCTCTGCTTTGTGAAGCACTGTATCAAATCCTACTTTATCTTCAAAATACAATAATAGATTAACTGCTCAGGAAATCGCAGAACCAGCATGGGCAACTGTATTTTATTTTTTCTTTTTACTACAGACAGACTGGTCTCATGCAAAGAATGTTTTTTGTCCCATTCAACTATGACAAAGAGTTATCTAATGCAGAATGATGGTTTTCCTGAATGAATTTTAGCAAAACATCAGGCTGCAGCGAAATGAGTCACTATTCTTCATTTTAGGAAGCAAGGAAACACACTCAATTCATATTTAAGCTAGAACCCAAATCTTGGTTAAAAGGTCTGAACAAGCATATAAGTTCTTTCCCTTTTCCTTGTTATTATAATGTAATATTAGATGTTAAATACTTACCATCCATTTCTACTAGAAGCTGATTGAGTGTGTTCTCTTGTTCACTTTGTCCTCCAAAGTTACCCCTTCCTCTCTTCCTTCCTACTGCATCTATTTCATCAATGAAGAGAATGCACGGGGCATTTTTACGAGCAAGAGCGAATAAGTCTCTAACCTTAATAGGAGAACAGAAATACATATATCAGATTGGTTTGTAATGGTTCAGAGTTGGGGGGTGGGTAGGAGGGGAAGAGATACACCAGCAACCGTATCACTGTATTCTAGGATGGTTGTTAATAAGTAGTCCAAAGCTTCCAGCCAGCTCTCAAGGCAATGCTAAGTTACACCGCAGCTGCTGCTCAGCAAGAATCACTAGTGTGGAGGCCCATGGGTTGACAAATCCTTTCTCAATCCACAAATTATTAAACAACTTAAAGTCTTAAGAAATAACCACTTTTTCTGAATAACTGAAATATATCTTCAACTTCAGCTCTAAAAGCCTCCAAACTTCAGAAATGTAAAGCAAGATTTCTCTTTTAAGCTCTTCTTTAATGTATAGTATTACAAGCAGAACTGGAATATGAATCATAGAATCATAGAATTGTTGAGGTTGGAAGGGACCTTTAAGATCATCGAGTCCAACCTTTAGCCTACCCTGACAAGAGCCACTTCTAAACCATGTCCCTCAGTGCCCCATCTACCCTTTTTTTAAACACCTCCAGAGATGGTGAATCCACCACCTCCCTGGGCAACCTATTCCAATGTTTAATAACCCTTTCAGTGAAAAAATGTCTCCTAATATCTAATCTAAACCTCCCCTGACGTAACTTGAACCCGTTTCCCCTCGTCCTATCACTTGTCACCAGGGAGAAGAGGTCAGCCCCCATCTCTCTACAACCTCCTTTCAGGTAGTTGTAGAGGGTGATAAGGTCTCCCCTCAGCCTCCTCTTCTCCAGGCTAAACAACCCCACCTCCCTCAGTCGTTCTTCATAAGGTTTGTCCTCCAGGCCCCTCACCAGCTTTGTAGCCCTTCTCTGGACACGCTCCAACACCTCAATGTCCCTCTTGTAGAGAGGGGCCCAAAACTGAACGCAGTACTCGAGGTGGGGCCTCACCAGTGCCAAGTACAGGGGGATGATCACTTCCCTAGTCCGGCTCACCACACTATTCCTGATACAGGCTAGGATGCTGTTGGCCTTCTTGGCCACCTGGGCACACTGCTGGCTCATATTCAGCCGGCAGTCAACCAACACTCCCAAGAGTGTTGAATGGGCATGCTACCACACAGTCGTCCTCCATACTAAGGAAATAAAATCTTCTAAGTTTTTCTGCAGTTAGAACAGGGTGATGTAGCTCCTACAGTGATCTTAAGGCTTACTTTACAAGCACTTACCATTGTACTCTAACAATACGCTGTTATAAATATTGACTCTTAGCCATACTGTCTTCTCCACTACATGGGCTAGAAAAAACGAATTCACATCCAAATATTTATTTGGAAGCCAAATTAACTTCTAGAAGTCTGGAAAAATGGCTAAGACCTAAGCAAGTAGCGGAAAAAAATTGTTGGGACTTTCAGATAAGTAAAGATATTACCTATCAAATTCTACTGTAGTAGTTACACCACAATGTGATTGGTTTTAAGACACAACATTACGATGTTACTCTGCTTGCGAACATATCTGAAGGACCTCATTAAAACCAGTTCAGCAAGTTAACAGATCTATAACTGAGGAATTGAACTGGAGCAAACAGGAAATGAAAAATTACGGAAAAATTTTCACCTGAGCGGGAATTACATGCAGCTCAGAGCTTTACTACTTTATACTTTAGAGATGCAATTAGAGAAGGCTTCTCCAATGACAAACAACGTACAGCAGATGAAGAGATGCGAATTTTGGACAGTACGCTCTACTACAGAAGGTCACTAATTTGTAAACAGAATTTGAAAAAAGTACAATGAATAAAGCATGAAGGAACACGATAAACAAGGAGAAAGTGTCAGATGCTCAAAGTGAACTCTCTTTTGGTTGGAAAAAGACAGAGATCCAGAAATATGCAACTATTTTTCATAAGGAATGGAACTAAAAATTACCATAATGCATATACACTAAAAAAAGTTTTAATCCTAGTATATCCAAATTCACAAATAATCCTAGGAAATGAAACTAAACCACACTCTCATCTTGTTTTCTACAGGCATCAGAAATTATCAGCTGTGTTGAAACCTTGATTCATAGCCAAAGCAGCAACTGTTATATCAACAGATTTCACTCAGTAGTAAAAGCTCATAGTCATCTGCACAGACCAGTAGGGAATGGTTAAGTCACTTTGCTTTGGGGCTTTTCAGGTATATTGGCAGCTAATGACAAGGTAGTTTCTGAGTACTATTATTATTTCAAGATACCTAATACTTACCCAGAGGATACGGATGAGTTTCTTTTCTTATGGTTTCTCGGTAAAGTCCCTTCTACACTGCCTGCCTCCCTTTTTCAAGTCCACTCATCTTCCATACATGATCACTATCTCCATATCCTCTGGCTTTCAGTTACCATCCATGTTTTTTACTGTCTATTTCCCTACTTTCTGCCTATACCCTCTCGCCTCCACAGCGGCTCCTTGTCCCAGTTTCTTTGTGCATTTCCAGTCTCTCTTTGCATCCTCATTGAAGCCTCCACTCCCAACTAGCTTCTGCATTTAACTTTCCGAACAGCTCCTGCTACTCTCAGTTCCAAGCTCCGTGCCCACCTGCATGTGTCCCCGCTCCCCTTCCCTCTTTTCAGAGGATGCAAAGTTACCTGGCTTCACTTCATCTTTTCCCACATATATTACTGGAAGTCATCCAGCAAAAGACCATCGGAAGAGACTCAGGCTTGCAAGTGGCATATGCATGCACAGCTGTGACAAACTAAGGACCAAATCTTGGAAAGTTTATCTGCTAACCTTTAACACATCTAGACATGCGAACACTGCACTTTTTCAGGGCTTTGCAGAACTCAGTCAAAATGAGTTCTCCTGTGAATTTTCACAGGACAAAATCGCATAGATCTGTTAAGAGACATTCCCTGTCAAATTTCACATTCAAATCACAACCCTAAAGCACTTCTATTTCATGCTAGCAGAATTAGTTTTTAAACATGAATAAAACCCACAGTACACTTTCTTAAGTCTGTTTGCAGAATTTGCAGCAAACAAATACTAGTTTTCCAAAAGCGTGTCACCTTGCAGTATACTTTTTAAGGTTTAAGACAAGATGGTTGGCGTTTGGTGAAGGTATGAGCTGTTGGAAATGGAGTTTTGGACATTATGAGGAATCTTATCTTTTTGTGTTGCCCGCCTCATTTGTAAAATATTATCATATAGAGTGTTTTTCAGCAGATTTAAGCGTCATTCCTTTCTACACAGGAGAAGACAGATTTAAAATTGAATGTTTGAAATGTAGTTGTAATAAGAAAGTAGTTAAAGAAAAATGGATGTATAGAACAGAGCTAACTCCCTCCACTTAATACATTTTAATGAGCTATTTTACGACAGTTAAGGCAAAAAAAGCACAAAAAACATCAGACAGATGTATTTACCTAATTAAATCATCTGATCTCCAGAAATCAATCATTAGCTCCATGACCCTCAGACTCCTATTTCAACCAGAAGTTCATTTGTGTGTCCCAGACAACTATTTATATCTAAAAGTTTAACACCACAAAGAGAATAAAGTTCTTCAAAGAAACAGGAACAATTTAGAGCAGGAGGAGACATTCCCATAGCAGTAGTCACATGAACTACATGTTTCTGACCCAGCTAGTAAAGTTACTTCAGAGCAGAGCTTGGTGAGTTCTGTTTTCTTAGGTTCCTGCAAAGAGGTAAACCCTTAAGGTCCCGATGGCCTGCAACCCAAAGTTGAACTGCTTTATTTCCTTTTATGAAAGGTATATTTATGACTCTTGCGTTTAGACAAGCATCTGGCATCAACTGTAAGTAATCCGCATAGATGAACGAATTTCAGCTATAATCAAACTGTTTGCCTCGCAAACTTGACAATGTCCTTTCAACAACCAATACTGAAATAAAGGACCAAAGACTTACTCGAGCTGGACCCACACCAACAAACATCTCTAAGAACTCCGAGCCGTTGACTGTGATAAATGGTACGTTAGCTTCTCCAGCTGTAGCTTTAGCTAGAAGTGTTTTCCCAGTACCTGGAGGACCTGTCAGAATTGCCCCCTGCAAGAGAAGCAGGCATATTTTCCTCATGAAGAAAACATAATACAAGCCTACAAATTATCTTAAAAAACTGAAAAAGATCTACATGTTATGATGTTGAGTCTACTAGCTCTTCTTCTACCAGTCAAAATTGTGCAAGGAAACAAACTGAAGATTCATCTCTCATTTAAACCAACAAAAGGAAAAAAAAATTAGCTACAACATTGCCATGCTGTCTTAGATTCACAGGAACAGTTTTTTCTTTGACTGACATTGAAAAAAAAAAACCCAAACCCAAAAAAAAGGTATGTCATCATATGCGCTCCCATGACAACATAGCCAAACAATAATTCTATAATAGCTATATACAAGAATGATGGTACACATGCATGCTACATATCATTTCATGGGAACAGATGAAGTATTCCACGAGGTAAGTCTTCTGGCACCACAGTTATACTGTTGGCACTTAATGCCTATTTATTTTTTTTTTGAGTGTGAGAAGAAAGCATCTGGAAAGCATTGCATATGTAAACATTCCTAGTCCAATTTACTGAGGGCTACCAAAAGAATAAAGTCTGCTAAGCCATCGTTCCCTTACCTTTGGAATTTTTGCTCCCAGATCCTCATATTGTTTGGGATTTTTCAGAAAGTTAACAAACTCCATTATCTCTAATTTGGCCTCCTCACAGCCAGCTACATCTTTGAATTTAACATCTATTTCATCCTTAAGGACTTTGGCTGTGGTTTCACCCACACTGAAGAGTCCACCCATTCCACGCCCTGCTCGACCTAAGCCTGCAGGGCCTCTTCTTAACGTGTACAGTAAAGAACCAATAATCAGGATTGTAGGCAGCAAACTCAGGAGAAATGATCTGTGGAGAAAAAAACAAACAGCAGAAAACTACATATATTACAAAAATCCATTACTGCATGTAACACGTACAAAATGTTGATTCCATCCATCCTGAACAAATTCTCTATTAATTTGTAATGTTTACGTTATTGCAAGTTGTTCATATTGTGAAATAACCAAAATAAATGTGAGAACAAAATAAAGATTCTGAAGTACAGAAATCAAAGAGGCCAAGAAGCCTCTTGTAACTATAATTAAAGGAAGATCTGGAATTAATTTTTCCTTGCCCATCCTCCTTCCCTCACAACCCTGGGAAAACATAAATTAATAATCTTAGAGGGTAACACATTTCTACACTTGATGTTTAACAAGTGACAGTTTTGGGGTGTTTTTTGTTATTTTTTATTTGTTTTTAAACCAAACACATCATCGAGTGACACTGATGAGTTATACAGAGAAAAACTGCATTACCTAGTAAACAGAAGTAGCTTATTTTCTGTGCCCTTCAAAGGTAAATTCACAGGACTAGTTTATGGAAATGGTTATATTGTCAAAATAAGTTGTACTAGGTAGCATATAATCAGCACAAGCTACAACTTCAGGCAGAAATTTCTCCCCAAAAGATAATCTTGCCCTTATTCCCTTAGGTCTTTCTCCATTTTCTTCTTCTTTCAATATGTCTATTTCCCTTCCCAATGGCTATAGGTTTTTGTTTTGTTGTTTTCTGGGGGGTTCTGGGGTGGGTTTTTTTTTATTACTTATTGCCCATTATCCTTCACTGTCTGTCCTCCAGTTTTCTAGCATAGCTCTGTACAGGCCAAAAATCCTAATATTAACACAGTCCTCATTATCACAGTATCTGAGGATTGCAAAGATTTTTTCTGTGGCAAGACCTTCAAGGAACAGCTCACAAGCAGTTCTGTCAACAGTCAGCAAAAACAAAATGCTGAAAAGAAGCACTACCACACATGAGCACAGGATTTCCAGGCTTTACTGATATCGCACATTTCTGAGACGAAGAGGAAAAGAAGGATTTTCCCTATCCTATGTATGTATTCAGCAGATTTTGATCTGGCAGGGAACAGCAGTACTCTGATCACGTACCTGCTGCTCTCTCCTGTTTCCTGTGGCATTTCTGGGGCAGAGCAAGAAGTTACAGGCAATATATTCTATGAAGAACAGACACTGAGAAGGAAAGGGTCAGGAAGAGGGGTTCAGCAAGTAACAAGATTTGTGCGAGGTTGAAAAAGACACAGGATTTGACATACTTTTCCCAGTCTGCTGTGAGTAGCCTCAGGCTGACCTGCAGCCTCTTCACACAAGCACCATGTTGCCCTGTCTGCTCATTTTTTTCCAGATTTGTTTAAATAAGGGCTGAACAGGATTATTTATGGACCATCCTTAAGAGCACGCCCCATTAGACAAAAACAGAAGTGAGGCAGAGACAGTCTGTAGAAGAACAGGGAACAGAAAACCTCCGAAGTATCTGAAGTTGCAGGATGGTCCAGAGTTAAGGCTACCATTTTTCTTGTTGTCACCAAGACAAACAGGCAGCAGCAGCTTGGTAAACACATTGCAGAAATAAACAAAACTTTCTCCTCCACCCCCAACAACTGAAACACGTTCCACAGTATCAAGAATGAAAACATATGAGAGAGAGCAAATGAGCCTTTTTCATTAGTAATACAAGCTACTAGATGCAAAGTTGAATTTCCTGGTGGTACAAAACCTATTTCACAGATACCAGCAGGAGTCATTTTCAAACTGCTGACTTAGATCAAAATCAGTTCTTGGGATAAAGGATTACATCTGTCTTTAAGCCATTCAGAAAACCACATGTAGTGTCTTCTAAAGCCCAGGTCAATAAAACTCATCTACATAAGACCAATACAAAGAATACAAAAAAGTATTGGAGATATTCTTCCCTACTGGGGAAGCAACAAGGCCATAAAAACAACGTCAGTACTATTTTTCTTAACCAATTTAGAGATTAAAAGCAGGATGCGTTTTCCAGCTCCTGACAACAGGCAGGATAGTGTGATTTACTTAATCACCAATTTCTTCTCTTTTTGCAAGGCCACAGAAATTGACTTCTACTGAATTTATGGCCAGAAATCGATGCCTGTTATATCTCAGTCAATATGCTGTAGTTCTATGCCCTATTTTTTCTGTCCAAAAATCTGCAGGAGTGCCATCTTTCGACCTTTACACTGTGCCTGGCTGACTCCGGCTCTAGTCCAAATCACTTGGAGGAAGAGCTTAAATGAAGGAAGGACTAATTGTAAACAGAAAGATTTATGTAATAAGAAGCTATATTTAGGGTAAGAGGATATGGATTTCTACATAGACAAAGTAGCGAACAGCTCCTCTTACAGTTAACATTCAAAAAGAAAATCAATTGTTATTCTGATAATACTGCCACCTAGTGAAGCATAAGGTGCATGTCTTACAACTCTACTTTTCTACTGTAAATACAACCATTATTATCAAGAGACTTTTTTTAAAGCAACTTCTTACCCATCACTCTCTGTTGAGTAGACTACAGGCAATCTGTTCTCCACTTCTATTCCCAGATCTTGCTGCACAGTTTCAAGATTCCGTTCAAAAGTGTCCACACTACCAATATTAAACCAGACGTACTGCTATAAAAAAAAGCAGAGATCACCACAAAGTGCCCTATCTCCTTTCAGCTTCATTACAAGACAACTTCCAACATATACACAAGCAAGTCTCAGAACAGATTCAGATCAAAAGAAAGTTTTAAGTTGCCTTGTAAAGTGTGCAATTGATCTAAGACTCACCTAATAAATCTAAAGCCTACCAACCTGAATATACTGTATATGTTATTGCCTCTACAGAAATCATACACCCAATAGTCTTGGGGCACTTTAAATAGACTGAAATCCTGCCATTTTCTCCAGGAAAAAAATGGAAGGACAGCAGGTAAACAGATCTTTAGGAGGGAGCTATGCAGTCAGAATAACACAGAGCACTGAACTGGCAAACACAGCAGCCATACAACTTACTGTTTCACCTGAAGGTCTCAGCCTTTCTGATTAAGAAAAGCAACTCTCTACTTTTGGAGTCCATATTATCTTTAAAGTTAGCTGTTTTCACAAAAAACAGCATGAACTTACATCAGACACCAGAAAAAAAAAAAATCCAGACGTTACTTTCGAACAGTGTTGAGATTTGGTTTTTCAAGAAAGTCTCCCCTTTTACACCATGACCTGCCTGACTTGCCCCTACTTACCCTAATATTTAAAAAAAAAAAAAAAGAGAGTAGTCCTAAGTATTAACTGATTGAGAAACTAAGGCAGCTGGTGGTATGTGGGCTAAAGAGTAGGTATATAAATAAGTCAGACTGAAACCCACTGATGAAGTAATTGCTGCAGATTTCCTCCCGGATAAAGTGAACTTTCAGACCTTGTTTCATAAAGTCAGTTAAAAAAAAACTCCACCACCTACGAGGACATAACCTAATAAAGCTTCTCTAATGCTTCGTCTAAACTTTCTACATTGCGTATGGGATTTTTTTTTTTTGTTTAATTTTTAAATAGGTCCCTGTCACTGAGTATTACTCTTTGGAGAACTTCTGCCTGCATCACTCTGTTCCTCTCTGTGCTACTAGAAAAGAAACTTCCTAAAATAAGGACTCTTCTCAAGAATGAGAGTTCTCAGCTTAGTTTTAAAGACTATAGTATCAAACGTAGACAAAATTAAACATTTCTCTTTGTTTTTCAAATAACTGTCTAAAAGCAGTCTGGAACAGAAAAGATCCAAAAGTATGTACAGTTATGTCTGGGATTTTCTTGAGCAGATGGAAACCAGCAGTTAGAAATAAAGAACCTTAAGCAATTTCTCACTCTTCCTGTTTGTGTATTTGTATTAAGAGCATGGCGACAGAAAGGAACTACTCGCCATAGTTTTAAGATATCTGTGGCAAAACAATTAGTACAGTAAAGTGAAAAAAACACACAATATAGGATAATGTAACAGTAAGGCAGAAAACATGTTTTAGATTAAGAAATCATTAATGCTCCAGAACAAGTTTTCTGCATCAAACTTTCCCTAAAAAAAGGCTGCTGTGCTGTTTCTAATGTCTCACATATATGTATTAAAAGCGTTTACCCATTCATGAGGAGACTTTCCTGAAACAAAGATCACTCTAACAAAGCGCTTGTTCACCACTTCAAGTCTGTCCACCTGTAAGAGGAAAGAACAAAACTTAAAATGTGTTAGAGTGTACGGTCACTGCACTTCTATCACAGCTAACAGTGACGTATACCAAATATGAACCTGTTCTGTTTCCCGGTAAGGAGAATAAAATTCATGTTGGTTCCACAATCTACAGTTTCCCATTAGGAATGGCATGAGGAATCATGTATGTAATCAGTAAGCAAGAAATATTGGTATATTAGACTTTAGATTGAAAGGACAACCTCATACCCTTTTTCAAGGAAAAAAACCCAATGCACACCTCAACCCAAATTACAGGTACAATGAAATAGTTAAACTATACTTTATTTCAGTGGTCAAATGCCAAAAGCAATAGACCACATGACTCAAACCTCTTGTAGCAGCTTCCAAAACAAAACAAGCCAAACCAAACAGAGTGAGGGAAAAAATTTTGCTCTTACAACTGTTTCCCTAACATAAAAGGCTTCCTGTGCTACCATATTAAACACAATAACATCAATTAGATAAAGAAGAATTTAGTTGAGATAACACATACCATATAAACAAAAATCAAGAACTGCAAGAACTGAGCTGCAGGTTTGCAGATAGATACTATTAAGCATTTTATTTTTGATAGAATAATTCTCAAATTGTTAGTTTCTTGAATTTGACAGGGTCTCTTTAGAAGGCAACTAAAGTTTCTTCCCATAAAAAACTGGTTTTAGCATCTTAAAAGATTTTTAAACTAGCAATGGTTCCACAAGTTGGGCCTGAACTGTACACAGACTAGTAAGGTTTCCCTGAATTCAGTACATGCAGCCATTTCTAGCAAAATTGAAGAAAAACATGAGCTAAGAAGCCACTCTAGATCTAGCCTGACTTCATGCAAAACTACCTGAACACCTTTGTTTTGAAAAGCATATAACCCCAGTAGTGCCGATGTCATCTCCCCATTCTCCCCACTAACTGGCCACCAAAAGCATTTGATGGCTATATATTTAGCTTATCTGAATATCCAGACTGCATCTTACAAAGGCCCAAGAGACTTAGTTTTGTGCAACAACTCACTTTCATAATGCTTTTTTGCAACAAGGGTTCAGGCTTCGTTCACTGTAACAGCTAAATTAATCTTTTTACTGAGGTAGTGTTTTACTGCTTCACACAAATATAATCAGTAAGGTTGGCTGGGTGTTCTTCCTCTTTTGAACTGACACAAATCTTCACACAGCCATCCAGAACATCAGATCAAGGAACCGATTAAGATGAAATCTAATCCCCTTCTCCCTCAAAAGTTACTCGAGACAGTTCTCACGCCCACAGATGGATGAATACAAGCATAAGCAGGGAGACAGAAATAAGCATCTTCAGCACACTGATTTTCCATTCCCCTCACTACTCACCACTCCTTTAGAAAGATAGTTATTGACAAAGTCTTTCCAGGTGATTTCTCTCCCAGGTACCCTGAAGAAGAAGTAATATACAACCATTGTCCAGAAGAAAGAACTTCCCACTACGTACATCCGAAACTCCCTGACATCCCATGGAATGTCACCCTAGGAGATGGAGGAAAAAATGGTTTTAGAGTCTGTAATACAGTAAGAACATAACAAACAGGTTCTAGTATCTATTTCTGGCTTTTATTCCCTGCCCTCAAGGCTACCACAGAGAATATCAAACGAAGCTGTATTTTGTTGTATCAACAAGCTTCAGTAACTTCAGATACAACTGAGGAATTACAACCTGAGTAGAAAATATTGTTTTACAAATAGTAATTGAACTGTATTTTGATCTATGAACCACTTTTATAAAAAAAAAAAGTTTTGCCATCTGTTATATGACCTTTTTCTCTCCATTCCAAAACAATTTTCCCTGCCCTCCAGGACTACATGCAAGACCTACAAAAATAAAGGGTAAAAAAAACCCCAACTAACAGGAAAAACCCAGGAACAGGGAAAAAAATTACGCCCATTAAGTAATATCAGGAAAATATTCTTTATATTCTTGTACTGCCAGATGCTATAATCTTTGTGCTACAGCTAAAGACAATAAATACAAATTTTGAGAAGAAACTTATAGAAGTATTCCATTAAGGTCAGAAGACCTAACAGTAAATTACATTTAACTAGCATTGTGTGGTCATCAAGTTTTACAATTTGACATTCTGAAACAAAATATGAAGGCTTTAAAGTCCTGAGGGTCCACTATAAGAATACTGACTACTAGCAACCATATTCATATAGCTTAAAACTCCCTCAGTGTTCCTGAACCAGAGTTAGATGCCTCAATGTATACACAAAGCTGTTATTTATGAAAGGGACGGAGTGGGGAGCCACCTAGAGCCAGTTACTATGAAATACTAGGCACAGGAGGCTTAAGGAGAATTTAGGCAGTCAGAATAGGGCCCTAAAAAGCAAGAAAACACACGAGGTTATTACATGGGGACAAAACAGTTAGTACCATGAAGAAATATATTTTAAAGTCAAGACCTTCTGTAACCTGGTCCACCAGTTAGTTTCTTCTTTCTTGCCACCTTTTTTTCCACCGCTGCCACCTCCTCCACTACTAGGCCCACTAGGCTGTCGGGCACTAGCTTGCTTTGCTTCTAAAAAAATAAAACATAACAAAAAAATACATCTTTACATCTTATGCCAATCTCACACTAGTTTTTATCAGTTTTAAGATTAGACTCGTTATGAAAAATGAACTCGTTTGCAATGCTACAATAATTAGAAGATGGGAGAAACTCTATTTTCCATAGAAAAACAGGTACATAGTCCATCGACTGGCAGAGAGACATCTAACTCATACAGTTACTATCAGGAGAGACATCTGTTATTTGTATAACTGATTACACTTGCGTACCAAGAACTAAAAGTGTCCCAAATATAAGGATAAGCCTGTTATGGAGACTACATGAAACTTATTTCTACTGCACTAACCTGAGACATGTGCAAGACTATTCTAAGTGTTTTGTTGGGGGTTGGCAGGGGAGGATTGGTGGGGTTTTTCATTGGTTTTGTGAAGGTTATGTGTGTGGAGGGGCGGGTGGGGGCATGAGGTTGGGTTTGTGGTTTTTTTTATGTGGAGCTTTTTTGTTTGTTTGTTTTGGGGCTTTGCTGCCTTGGTTGTTTGGTTTTTGTTTGTTTGTTTTTTTAAAAAAACAACAACACAAGCTCTAAGTAACATCTCCTTCTTCCATAATTCACCCCTCCAGTCTACTATGGTCCTCTTACAGCTCAGGGTTTATCGATATCGCAGGCTGGCATCCTTTTTAATATTCTAGAGACAAGCACAGCACAGTAACAGCCAGTTAGAGCTGAGTAGTTCATCTTAATCATTCTTCTACTCATCCAACATGGCATGGCATAGCATAGCATGATATCATATATCAACATACTCAAGAGGGCGAGACAGAGCACAACACTAACACATGCTCCTTCCAACGCCAGCTCTTTCAACAGCTTGGTAGTTTGGGCATTTAGGCATGACACTAGATTTTAGCATTCAAGGCCCACTGGAAGGGAAACTGCCGCTCCTATTACTGCTCTCGTAAGAGACTCACAGAGTTCCTGCCTCTCCTTGGAAGACACGTTCTGTAGATTTCTGATATAACAGAGTGTCTGTTATTGCTAATAATTTCCAGATTCACCCCCCTTCTTGTAAAGGTAGGGCTCCTTCTAGCACTGCCACCACTAACGCCTCTTTCAAGCAGCAGGCTACATGGTTGGTCCTGGCTAGAGAGCTGGTTCTGCATCCTCACCCAGAATGACAATTCTGGTTATTCTATACAACGAAATGGATATTTTATCTTGCTCTAGGAAAAGCTGAGAACTATACATGTAGAGACTCTCTGAATGCATGACTACATCAACTAATAGGAACCAGTAAAACAAGAATTTAAGGACCGCATTCCAACAGAAGCATAAGAGAAAATAAAAGTTATTCCAGAAGAGATACATGATATGAAGCAAAGTAACATTTGAAAAAAAATAATTATCAAATTGCATTTTTAAACTAATCAAATACAGAAACACCTTCGCTAAAAATAAACAAAAAACCCAAACTCACAATGTTATGCTAAAATCTAATAAATACACATTCCACAAAAAAAACACAAATCAAGCAGCTTTTTGTACCTTTTGCTTCTCCAGATGTACCTTTAGTTCCATTAGCTTTCTTCCCATTGGGAAAATATTTTTCAAATCCTATTGAGAAAGAATTAAAGAGCTCATAATTGCTTTTTAGTCTACAATTCTGTCATTACACTTCAGAAGCCACAAGCTGAATGTATACAACAGCAAAGCTAGCAACATACAGACTGCAAAAATAGTTTTGTTCTCGACTTTTTCTTGAAGAGTTCTAGCAAGTTCCCATAAATAAATCTACTAATGTTGACAAGAAAATGTCAAATGTATTTAATAAGCTGAAGTAAAGCTATCCTTTAAACCAGAGACAGACAAGCTTAGTTGAAGAGAAAATTGCATTGCATAGCGTGAAGTTGAGCAAACCACAGTCATTCTTTATTAGCTCCTAAAAACTCCATAAATCAATGTTCCATCTCAATATTACAAGGACTTCCTTCCCCACAGACAATAAACCTAGATGGCACACAAGTGCAGTCCTCAGCAAGGAATGCAGTCTGCTTCACTTCACTGATCAAAGTTATAATCACCTTTGGGAGGCTGAGAGAAAAGCCTTCTGCAAGCAGCGATTACACTTGCCAAGACAGTACTTCTGTCGGTAGTAACTCCAGTGGTAACTTTTTCACGGAGCTGAAAGATGAAAAATAAATATAAAGCAACAAGAAGATGCCACAAAAATCTTCAAGCTCTCCAGCAGTCCTGAACTGCAGCAAGTCAGATATTACTTTACAACAGACTTTGTAATAACTGCTGTGGACCAGAGCATAAGACAACAGTAGAAAAGGAAAAGTCATCGAATGGGTAATTTCTATAGCAAGGAAATTTTTATTCTGTTTGTTAAGAGCAGGGTTTCATCTTACATACAAATATAACGTTCTTCATTAAAAAAGAAAAACCAAGCAGGAAACACTATAAGCTATGAACATTAAATACTACACACTGATCCTACAGGAAATATTTCATAACACCAGCCGAATGACACTAACTGTGATTATACAAGCATGATCCACACAGCCCTGAATTATGTTTTGATAAAGAACTGCAACTTTTTCCAAATAGTTAAGAACCTCTAACTTCTGAACGTGAAAGATCTGCTTGAATCCAAAAGAAAGGGATATGGCAGACAATGCTTACATCCAGCTAAGAAATCAACAGAGGAGGAATACCAGTTCAAAAAGCAGAGCTAAACTCCTATGTAGGTAAAGATCCAGTTATAAAAACACAAACCTAAGTCTATCACACCTTGATCTAAGACTGACTGTTTACTGTTATTTGTCATTTAAGTGCAATGAAGAAAATAAAATATTTTAAATTACTAATTCTTAAGAAAACTTTTGGTATTGTAACTGAATACTTAAAATCAGAGTAAACTGCAATTTTATTACAGAGAAATCAAACCCCCTTTCTTCAAGAAGGACATATTTTAGATAAAAATCCCAACTTATCCCCCTCCTAAGCTTTCTCAGTGCTTCTAAGAAAAAAAAAAAATTCACGTCAAGATTTCCCTGCATGATGACTTTCTTTATGCCCTATAGAGGTGCTCAGTTGCCTTCTGTTCATTTTGAATAGAAGCTATTTACTTTAAGGGCCAGAGAAACAGTAAAGAACAACCACAACCAAAAAACAGAAAACAACAGGTCCTGGAAACATGACTCAGGGTACGTATGCAAGACAGCAACCATCCATCTAGGACTAACACCTCTAGGACTATGTCTGTGAAGGAAAGCCCAATGTTAGCATCTCCATAGCAATTTTGTTATAGTCAAGTTACAATGGTACGATATTTTTGCATATTAAAGAAACTTGTAGGATACTAGATTACATGGTTAGACTACTCTAGGGATGCTGACATATCATTAATTGAATTCTAACTCTCCTGAAGTCTTCTGTCCGGGAGCTTCCCCTTCCACAACTTATTAAATGATGAAATACGTTAGACTTATTTCGAGCAGCCACCTAGTTCCACCTGCTGGAACCAAAAGGAATACCAAAACATCCTTGTTGCTTCTTTTTGCTATAGACTGAACTAAAGAATTCTTAGGGTGCTTGATTCAGACATTATTTTGTGCCACTGCATGTCTTTGAATAAAGTCTGATACTGAAAATCCAAGATGATATTTAACTGATCATGAAAAGCATGTACAGTGCAGATAGTCTGGAGAGCAGCTAATATAGAGAATAGCTACTAGGTCCAATACACTATGGCCTCCGATATAAGCAATTGCATCTGTGCTCCTAGAAGCTTTAGGACAAGTGGCCACAGACCAACCTATCTCTAGTTCAAATACAAACAGATAGTGAACATCGTAGCAACAGACGAAACTCAAAGACACGTCCAGTAATATTGACTTTGTTCTATGTCACCAGTCTCCTACAACACCAAAAAATTTGGGAGTTATTTATTCCACAAACTCAAGATTACTTTGTATTTGTAAAGAGACAGGAATATTCAGAAGCCTTTACTCCAACTATACTAAAGCAACCGCTCCCATTTAAAAGAAAAATTTGAGTAAGCCAAACCCAACTGCCTGCCTCAACTAGACCAGCTGGGTTTATTACAGAATTAAGTTATAGTTTAATCGGTTGGGGGGGGGAGGGGGAGGAGGGAGGGAGGGCAGGGAAGACAGGGAAGCAAAGGAGAGAGAAGGGTAAGCAGATAGAGCTTTGAGGCAGACCTGAATAATGGAACTGGTTTGTTGCTAGATTGTCTCTACAGATCCTAAATTCTATGAATAAATGCATAGCCAATGGTCAAGTTAATATGCAGAGAGCTGAGTGTTTTAAAGCTGTTTTGTGAGAAAAGGGAACAACTGACTTCATGGCATGTTCAGTAACGGAGTCTGAGAGGAGTGCTTTTATGCCACCAAGAAATCTAGGTGAGTCGATTTACTGAAACATGCAGTTTCCTTTAACCATAGCATTCCACATACCACAATGCACGGGAAACAACTGCTTGGGTTTGGGTTTTTGGTTTTTTTTTTTTTTTTTTTTTTTTTTTGACTCTGTAAACCATCAACATGAAAACTGATCATATTGATCCTGATATAGGACCTGCCCCTGCACTGGCTGGCAAAGGGAATGCCACAGCAAGCTTAGCTAATATAAACACACCCACTGCCTAAGTAGAGGGAAAACAAACAAAGCACATTTTGACTGGATGCTGTTTTGGGCTATCTACCAAGAAACTCTGCCCAGCTTCTCTCAGAGATGAAAGAACTGTCACAGCATACAAGGCAAAAAAGTCTACCCAATATTTTTTTCAAGCAAACCTTGTAAAACCTTCCTAAAAAAAAAAATCAAGACTTTTTTAAAATAGAAATTCAAGATAAGCAAAGTACACAAAGGTCAGTTTTACAGTTAAAATAACCCAGAAAATGTTACTACTCCAGAGTATAACATAAACCCAAGATTTGTAACACGAAATAAATGCCTTCTCCATTATTCCAATATTAAATAAAATAGGTAACTTTAAATAAGCAGAACTACTGCCTCTACAAAAACTTTCTAACTGTAATCCATTTTTTAAAAACTGAGGCTACACAAAGCAAGAACAGAAAATCCACTGGCTTAGCTATGTAAGCAAAAGTCCAAGAATCCGTTAATTCTGTAAAGTTACCAGTTTACAGCTATATCCATAAACAAGTTCCAAATCAAACAATATAAAATGAAGCCAAAAGACTTAAGTTATCTAACACTCACCAAAATATTACATAAAAGCATAATGCAGGGGTGGGGACAGAAAGCTGGTAAAGAAATCAAAATTAATGCAAGTTACTCCCATTTTTTTTATTTTTAAAAGAAAGATCCAAAAAAAATAATGACTTTTATGAAAACCAAGTCCCTTGTTTTGCTACCTATACACACACCCAGATGCTAGGATGAATGCAAAGTTCCCTTCATAGTTCCTATGCCCCATTCCAAATAGGAACTCGCTAAATTTTATTGACAGAAATGAGAATTAGCTTCCTGACAGATTAGCAGTACTGCTGACAGTGCTTTATTTACTGTTGTAACGATGTTCAGCTCTAACCAAACAAAAATACAAATTCAACACTGAAAAACAACACACATATTTATATTTAGGATTAAGTTACTAACAGCCTCATGTGTATTCATCTCACAATTACCACTATCCTACTGATAGCCTTCATACCTACAAAGGTGCAATTATTCTCCACTGTACGCTACAGGAAAATGAAGCGACCTGCCCAAGATGCCACTGAAAGGTGCAGGAATTAAACATCTCCCTTTTCCCAAGCAGCAGCATAGGCCTGTCACTCCTCCCACGCGTTAGGGTTGACAACAAGGCTAACAGACATCTTGTAATAGCTGACAGCCTAAAACATCGCGATTTCATAGTAGGCTCAGATCCACGCCCCCATTGCCCCGTGCAATCCCAGAACGCAAACAACCGGCCGCTCGCCTTCTCCTTCCCAGCACGTTCCCGCTACGCTCACCGACAACCCAAACCCCCCGACACGAACCGCCCAGCCCGCGGCACAGCCGCCACGTGCGGACAGCCGCCGCAAACCCACCCACCGCGAGTCACCACCCTCGAAAAGCAGCGGAGGTACTTTTGAGTCAGGCGGAACACAGCACTTGAGAACCGGCTGGGAACCCGGCAGTACCGCCGGCGGCAGCAGCTCTCAGGTGCCGCCTTATCACCTCCCTCCTCCTCCAAGAACGGCTCTCCTTCGGCCGCTCTGGCAGTCGAAGCAGCCCGCAGCGCCGGCGGGCCCGCACGGAACCCGGCTGCCGTTTGCCGGCCCATGAGGCGCTACGCTCCCGCCCCGCTCACCGGCCCTCACTCCCCGCCGCCCGGAAGGGCAGGTACCGAGCGGCCGGGGGACCGCCCCTGCCTGAGAGAGTGAAGACGAGCCGGGGAAGGCCGCGGGGAGCCCTTGGCCCCGGGGCAGAGGGACGCCTCTCCCCGCCCCATGGTCCCGGGCAGCGCCGGGGCCGCACCGCGCGTCACCATGGCAAACGGAACCCCCCCCTCCCCGTTCTTACGGCCAGCGGACGGGGGAGCGGCCGGCCAGGCCCGTGCCCTGCCCCTCACCTGCGCCAGGCAGGGCCTTGCCGCCAGCGGGCCCCTCCCGCACAGCAGCTGTTGCAGCAGGACCCCGGGGAGCCCTCGGCGCCGGCAGCTCCCCCGCGCCAGCAGCAGGTAACGGTGCGCCATGGACCCGAGCGGAGCCGCCGCCTCAGCCCGGCCCGGCCGCCGCTGCCCCGCGTCGCGATCACCGCTGCCGTCACCCCACCCCCACCCGCGACGTCTGACCTCATCACGCTGCCGCGTGCGTTTCCGCCTCTACTTCCGAAGGACCCCATCCGAGCCCCGCCTCCCCTCGCGGAGACCACGCCCCCTTTCCTCCGGCCGCGCCCACCACAGGAAGCCCCGCCCTCCCCCGGTGCTACCGGCCGCGGCTGCGCGGTGCCGCTGCCCGACTGACGCGGGAAGGCGGGGGCGCGAGGCGAGGCGGTGACGGAAGCGCGTGACGCAGGAGCCGGCTGGGTACGTCCAGTGCCGGCGGGCGGAGCTCCGCCCCGTGGCTGCTCGCGCTCGCCGGCCGGCTGGCGTCTGGCTGTCAGGCGCCGCCGAGCCCGAGTCGCTGCTGCTGCCGCCGCCCCCCGCCTTCCTTCCTTCCCCTGCCGGCCCCGAGGAGACACCGAGGGCGGCCATGAAGATCTGGAGCTCGGAGCACGTGTTCGGGTGAGGGGCCGGGCGGGGAGGGCTGCGTGAGGGGCGGCGAGCTTCCCTCCCCCCCACGCTCGCGCGGCGGCCGTTGAACGGCGGCGCCGCTCCTTCCACCGCCCGGGCCGGGCCGTAGGGGGCGGGTGGGGGGGGAAGCCGGTCCCTGCCGGGGTGAAGGCGAGGCGGAACTAGGAAATGCTGCGGGCGCGGCCGGAGGAGGGAGGCCGCCGGCGGCTCCTGACCGGTTATGCCGGTAGCCGGGGAAAGGGACGGGGACACCGGCTTCTGGCGGCGGTAAATCCTCCGGTGAGGGGGAGGAGGTGGGCTGGGGAGGGCCCCCGGCGGTGCCTCAGCGCTTTCCCCCCCGCTGCCGATCCGTCATCACCTGGAGCTTTTCCCTGCCTGGTCAGACCCCGTGCCAGGGGCTCCCCCGCCGCAACAGGGCAGCGGTAGGGCCGGCCCGACGGCTTAATGGCTTGGGAAAGATGTGGGTAGTTAAGGAAAAATAACTTCAACACCATAAAAAAACCCAGCAAAGCAACCCCAAACTGCTGACGTACTTGATGATGTATTCCAAGAGGTATGGGCAGAGTGGCTGTGTATCTCGCCTTAGCCATCGCATACCCTCACAGAGATGCCTAGCAGCCAGCCATTAAGTGACAGCTGAGGAGTTTTCTTACCGTCAGTCCTTTTCTGCATTAAACATATTTATAACATGGTTCTGGTCATCCAATTCCACTTTTGTGTAATGAGGGAGCAGTAGCCCAAAGTATCAACAGGTACGTAACTCTTACTCAAGCTGACGTGGAGGTTCAGTTCCAGTGTGCCTCTTAAAATGCCACTGATAACTCATCTGCTACAGGCCTCTTAAAAGTCTGGAAACCTGAAGAGCACCAGTGGTGACAGTTCTTAAAATATGTACAAAGTATCCCAGATGTGCAGTTTTAGTCTTTAATTACATTAACACAACTGAATTCATTATGCTGACATAGGTAGTAGGCGTTCAACTTTAGCATTAGTCTGGTATAAGTAAACTGTAGCTTCTAATATGAAATGACATGCAGAGGCTAGTAAAGGCTGCTTGTGTATGGCATACCTTGCGAGTTTGAGATTAACATCTGTCACCTGGGAGACACAAACTCGATATTTATTTGGCATTTTCTCATCGACATCTGTATTGGAACCCTTATGGTGTAATGTGTGCTGTGCGGGTGCAGATAGTTCAGCTCAGGGCTTAATAAAATATTGTTGTGCCTTATCAGATCTCTGACTCTTAAAATCTCTCAAGGACATTTAACAGAAATTTGACCTTTTCAGTTTGTGTACCTTCTGTTGATTATGATGTATAGTTACTGAAGATAACGAGGAATGGTCCTCCAGCTCTCCTTCTGATATAGGAATTGAAGGCTCTATTTTTCCCGCTTGCACCAATAAAGCTGAAAGACCTTTTCTTACTCTTCTTGTTGGAAAAAGAACTTATTTTTCCAAGCTCCTGTTTGTTCTGGCGGTGGTGTACTGCTGATGCTCTTCTGTACCGGTCTATTTTAAGACTAAAAGTAGCGTTCTTAAAAACCAAATCCGTTTAGGGCCCTAAGTGCAACTCTTATGTACAAGTTGGCACCCCTAAGCCTTCTTAAGTTAGGTATTGATAGTTGAATTTTTAAAAGTACTTTTAAAGGTTATAAACCTTTCATTCCAGATCTATTAGCTATTCTGAATATAGAAATCACTGCTTAGGGACAGAATTGCATTGGATCAAGCCCATGATTTCTCTGGCCTCCTCTGTTTCAGAAGAAGGTATATGAAGACCCACAAGAAAAGGCGTGTGGATAGCCCATCCACCATTAATGGGGCTGCTCTGAACCCAGGACTCTAACATTATCAAAACTTGTTGCATAAAAACAGTTCTGTATTGCGAAGAGTACCCATAAATGTAATTCATGCTAACAAGCTGCTGGAAGCAGGAGTACAGGTCCAGACTTAAGGCAGTGAGCTGATCTGGTTTCTGAAAATCTGTTTCTTCATTTTGAACTTCCTGATTTTTTTTTTAGTTTAATTAAATTTCACTTTGCTTTTTTGCTATAGGAAGAAACAGAAGCTAATGATTTCTTCTTTAGTTTATGTGGTGTGCTTAGAATTATAGAAGAATTTGTTGTTGGAGTGGACTTCTGGAGGTCATCTAGTCCAGCCTCCTTCTCAAAGCAGGGCTAACTTAAATGTTAGGTCAGGTTGCTTTTCCGGTTGAGTTCCAAAATGAATCGGGATTTAACAATCTCTGTGGGCAGGTACCCTGTCATTGTGGGTTTTTTTGCACAGCTAATTGGAATGTCACTTGTAGCAGTTTGTGACTGTTGTCCCTTGCCCTCATTTCTGTTACTCTTGGGTTAATAATTCCTTTTTTCACTGTGTAGAAAGGAATATTTTTTTCCTGTTTGTGTGTCAATACTTTCTTATTGCCTTTCTAAACATCACTTGGGATGACTTTTGGCAGCTGTGAAGTTGTACAGCATGTGCCATGTTACGCAAACTAGATCCCTGATTTAGTGTTGTCTGAATATTTGCAATTAAATACACAATAGTTACAAATACTGTCTCCTCTTCTTTTTACAGACACCCTTGGGATACAGTGATCAAAGCTGCTATGAGAAAGTATCCCAACCCAATGAATCCGTGTGTGGTAGGAGTAGATGTCCTCGACAGAAGCCTTGATAACCAGGGGAGGTTGCATAGTCACCGTCTTCTCAGCACAGAGTGGGGACTGCCAAGTATTGTAAAAGCGGTACGTTTTTACAGTCTTAATGGTTTGTTAAGGGTGGGATGCATTTTTATGTCATCATCCAAATTGGAGCTGAATTTAAAGTAAAAGCTTAATTTATAGGAAATATTATCCCCAAAATCACATAAGCTGTAATTAGCGTACTTTGTAGCAAGAATATGCTGTAGACTTTAATATGCCTGTAGTGTGTGTATGTCTGTGCATGCCTTCCAGACTGGTCTGTGTGGCTGATACAACCTACCAGGATATAGTCTTGCCACTGATCACAGCGTTCTGGTATCCATGAATTACTTTGTATTTATTTGGGGTCACTAAGAACTTGACATTTATGCATTTCAGGGTTTTTTTTAATATATTTTAGTACTTTTTATTTTTTAATTTTTTTATTTCTTCACTTTCAGATTTTAGGAACAAGTAGAACTCTGACTTACATTGAGGAACATTCTGTGGTAGATCCAGTGGAAAAAAAGATGGAGCTTTGCTCAACTAATGTGAGTGGTAGCTTAAGAAGTTTCTGGTAATTAGTTCTGGAGATTAGATGGTTTGCTCTTAACATTTAGATTAGAAATGTGTTTGCATCTTTCATCAGGAGGCGGCAATTTCCATGTCTTAATTGGCATCTTAGTTGGCTCTTTTTCTCCCCCCCCCTTCTTCTTCCCACAAATAGGAAACTTTAAATACTTTGGAATCAAACGTTTGTGATTCTGTTTTTAATGTAAGATTATTTCTCAGAATGGATGTAAAGTAGTCTGACTTTTAGATGAATAGCTTGTTCTACATTACACTGCCATTTGCAACAAAAGTTTTAATTTAAAATGCCTTTTTTCCAAAAATGAAAATGAAGTAGTATGCTGTATTTTGGTATCCTGGGAACTTGAAACTATCAGATTTAAAGTGGAGTTGTCTGTAGGAGAGCCTTGTCTCTGTACAAGAGGCATTGTCTTTCCTGAGTATTAATTTTCTGTACACTCCAAATAGCATTATGGTGGTCTTGGTCTTGAAGAGCCTGTCTGAATTGCATGCCATAAATCAGATAAGACTCAGCACTCAGAGAAAACAAATGGAAAGCTGTTTGTGCTTTGTAGTGTGAATTGGAACTTAGATTGATATAATTAGATCTAGGATAGGAGAAGATGCATCACCCTTTATAGGTCTTTTTATTGACTGTGTTCTGGGTTTTATATTCTGCATACACTGCTTTGTCTCTGACATTAAACTGGGGTCTCTGCTATTGAGTGGTGCTCTTGATAACAGTAAAATGAAAGCAGGAAGTGAGGATTTCAGCTCTTTTTTTCTTTTTAAGATTACTCTTACAAACTTGGTGTCTGTTGATGAGAGACTGGTTTACACACCTCATCCTGAAAACCCTGAAAAGTAAGTTGAGGATGTTTGTGTGCTTCTTTGTGTATAGGAGACATTATGTTAGTCCAGTTCAATTTAGGTATTAACTTTTCTTTATATTCTCTTGCAGAACTGTGCTAACTCAAGAAGCAATTATTACTGTTAAAGGCATTAGCTTGAGCAGTTATCTGGAAAGCTTAATGGCAAACACAATATCTTCTAATGCCAGAAAGGTACATCTTTATTCTGTTTATTCCCTCTCTCCCCCCATCCCTACCTTTCTTTTTGTTGAAATAGTAATTGTCAGTCATGTGTGCTGAATGCTATATTTAATTTCTCTAAACTTTGTGCACAGAGTTTCAAAAGATTTTTTTTTTTGTCGGACCTCAGCAAGTAGAATATAATTTCCTAAAGCATGAAAAGGTTTCACTACTAAATTTTTGTTTTTCAACTAATATTGCACATCAGAACACAGAATCTTCAATGTGTATGCTACAGTTACACGTAGCATACACATATTATTGTTTTTTTCTTCCCAAAGCACCTTTTTAAACACTAACCTCCTATTTCCAGGAGTTAGTGCTAGTAGTGAATATTACTTCCTTTTCAGCCTTTATAATTTGGATTTAATGATAGTATATTTTCTATGCTGCTTTGTCAGTTGTTCCAGTTCCTATCCATTATTGAGCTGTCTCCTTGCCCTTGGCTGAAAGTAAGGTAGTGTAAGCAGAGGCATATTCTTTGAAGAGATGAAACTATGCTGGCTTTTGTAGGTAACACTACACCAACTCCTCTGTCTCATGCTTGCTTTTTCTACTTGGCTTGTGGCCATGGAACTGTACTTCAGCACAGGCAGATCTATGGGAGTGCTTATTTTGGGCACGTTGTCCTACCCTTCTTCGGGGTAGGTGGGAAAGAAATGGGGTTGCTAGAGAAGCATAGACATCACTGCCTAACAGCAGGATGAGCGCATCTGAAATTTGAGTTTGTGCTCTGCATTGCTGGAGAGGTTCAGCACAGTGGGAATCTGGCCCAGGTAACCCCTGCTATGCCAGTGAGCCTGTGTTTTGGCCAGCCCTTTGTCCTTGTGAGAGATGTTGCTTGACCGAGGCAGCGTAAGCCAACTTGACAGGATGTATTGACCAACTAGATCAGAGAGGAGATAGCCTCCTTTTCCTTCCTTCTGTGTGCTTCTCCAAAAATAAGAGGAAAACAGGTTAAAATCAGGGGCTGGGGAAGGAGTGATGGGTAATTTCTAGACACTGAAGAGTAACTTTAACTAGCTGAGTGGTCTCTGTGTTTGTTTGAAAGTCATAAATGGAATGTATCTCAGATAAATTATGATTCTATTTTGATCTGGTTTCCATTTAGAAGTCTCTGTGGGGTATATATTCTTGAAAGACAAGTCCAAACCCTGTCTCACCACCAAATTTCGGGCTAACTCGGAGGTAGCAAAGCACTAGCTAGTTGAAATGGCCAGATAACTGGAGGCATTTAAAAGTCCTGGCTGAATTCCTCTTGTGGCATCTGTTACATTTGCATGTCTCTGTTGAACTCAGAGAAAGAGTGTAAATATTTCTTGCTATCTGTTCAGGTGTTGCCTGTGTAAGAGCTCGATTTCTTTTAAAGATTGTTCTCTTGTTCTGCCATTTTCAAGGAACACACTGGCTCATAAGCTTCTTGCAAATCAAGACCTTCTTGTCCTGTGTGTTTCACTGAAGAGTCTCTTCAGAGATTTTGAACTTGGCATGAATTTATACTTGCTGTTACCAGCCCTTTCTTTGCTAGTCAGTAACCTACTCTGCTATTACTAGCTCTTCTTGCATGCTGTGCTGTGCCTCTATGCTCTTAGCACCCCTCTTAAAGTCACTGAAAAATGTTCTGTTGTTCTGAAGTAATAGGAAGTAAATATATTTTGCTCTGAGGTAGAGGTGGCAGATGATGCATTATTATTTTTAATGACGATGGAAAAATCATTTGCCATATGTTGTAAATCTTTTTTGTGTTACTCCAGGGGTGGGATGCTATTGAGTGGATAATTCAAAATTCTGAAAGCGCTCTAAGCTAGCAGTTCTCCACATCTACAGTTTGTACTAACTAGTGGTAATGCCAGCATTCTTCTTCTTGGTACAGCATTTCAGCTTTCTAGCAAATATGTGCATGGATTGTTGTCATGTGAATTTCGTAAATTAACCCGCATGTATGTTTTATATACATTGCATACAGGAATGGCAAACATGTTCATTGCACTGCAGTTGTAGAGAGTGAGAGTAGGTCAGATCTAGTCTGGATCAATTAACCCGTGCCTATGCCACTGGACAACCAACTTGCTGCAGCCATGTCTTGTGCCACACGTTATTGCTTATGGTTTGAAAGTGGAATGATGACTGCAGATAACTAGGCATGCAAATGAGTTACCCCCACCAGGTGTTTGATCTGGTCCTGGTTTCTGTGATTTCCATTTGTAAAACTGGTACCTGAAGAAATTAATAAATTGGTTAATGTCTGGAATTGGCATTATAAAAATGAAACAGAATTGTACTCTTAGGATGCAAAATTGATTTCTTGAAAGAGATTGCACAACAGGGGTAATCTTTTGCATAGTGAAATTGTATTTGCTTTTCTTATGCCTGAGGAATATTGTTGCCCTTCTGTGAACTGTGGAAATCTGTACAAAGCTTGAAGCTGTCAGAATGCCAGACTGTTCGTGTTTTTCATTGGTCTTGTAGTTTTATTCATTTCGGTAGTGACGTGTCCCTTAAGCAACGTGACTATGAAAAAACTTGACTTCAAGGCTGAGAGAACTGAGTGTACTTGCCTCTGTGCTACCTCTGTGCAGACTGTTTTCCTTCCATGAGTCAGTGTAGCCTGTCTCTGTCATTCCTGTATTGGCTTATGCTTCAACTAATAAGATTCCTTAAAATAAAAAAAAAAAAAAAAAAAAGAAAAAATCCATGATGCTGCTTCTCCTACTTAAGAACACAGGGCTTTTTACACTGCTTACTTTGAGATCAGTATATGCCATGAGTGTTTGCTTTTACGTTCTCATTCCACTAGGCTTTTATGGCTGTTTTTCTGGAAAACATCAACTACAAAGGCTTAGCATTTATCAGTCAATCACTTAAGCTCTACCAACAAATCTTCATCTGCAGTGTTTGGTCTGCCAAACACGCCATACTGCTAACATATGCAATAAAGACTAATATAATATGCATGCTCGGTTATGAATGTGCTTGCTTAATGACATACTACAGAATTTGTTGTACAGTATGAAAATTTATAGATCAATCCTCTGTCAGATTTATTTTTTTTTTTTGGTAACTGGGTAGTTCCACAGTACTTAGAGGCTTTGCATCTTGTTAAGATTTGTAACTTAATTTCCTGTGCAGAATATTCCTGAAATCTTCCCTGCCAATGTCACCAGTTCATTCTTAGCAGCAAAATAAAGCATGTAGCATATGCAGGTCTCAGGAAACGTGCATACTTACGTAGTCTCAAAAGCTGAAGGAAATATCTTGGGGCTCCAGTTGAATGTTGTGGATTTTTAAATTTTATTTTATTTTATCGTGTCAACAGATATATCAACTAAAACACTGTGATCTGGTTGTTTCATAGTCGGGGCCTGTAAAGAATCTCAGTATTTTTCTACTGAGCATTTTCTACGTCAGAGGTTTTGACTTTCCGAAAAGTCTTCTTTGTGCAATTAGACAAAAATAAGATCTAAGCTGTTGCTGTCTTACTCAGTTCTCTCTGCCTGTGTCACCTAAGAGAGGACCTTTTAACTTGACTTTTAAATACCCAAATGCGTGCTTACTGAAAGATGACTCCCCCCCTCTCCCCCCGCTTTGTTCCTTAGGGAGCACTCCACTCGGCTAATTCACGGCTAGGTACAACTTGTTGCTATGCGGTAGCCTACTCCTCTCTGGCTGCTTTTGTCCGTGCTTTGCTGGTGGGTCCAGGTCTTGCACAGGATGTAGAGATGGTGGAAGTTACCACCTGCTGAAGCACGGTCGATTTGGTGCCTACATGGAAGGAACTCAGAAATTAAATCATATTCTTCTAAGGACTTTTTTCAGCAACCTGTACTTAAACTGGACAATTTAAATAACGTTTTCTTGATTATTGTCAGTATTTTTTAAAGGCATACCTTGAACTAAGTTCTTAAAGATACTAGTTCTTGAGATAGTTCTGGATAGGGCTGAATCCCCCTTTCTGAGCTCTGGCGAAGAGCTGAACGCTTTGTTGTGATACACAGGTGGCTCTTCTCGGGTTAAGGACTGCCTGCCAGTGCAGACATAGCAATTAGTGTTTATTCTCTGAGTCCCTGTAATATGAAGAACTTAAAGAGAAACAAGAGTCAGCCCTTCACTGAACTTAATGAGAGTCTTGAGATAAATATGCTCTTATTCATAATAAAACTTTATTTCTTTTAATAGGTTACGCTTTGCAGCCTGGAACTGGGCTTTTAATATTATTCCAGGATAATGTTTCTAGCCTCCAAAAAAATCTTCAAGAGCATGTGTGGGTTTTGTTTGGGCACTTTTTTTTTTTTAAGGTTTTCAAAGGTGTTTATGCAGATCCTTGTAGATGCTTATTGATTTATAAAGTACAACAGCAAATTCTGGACACTTGAAGAGGTTTTTGTTCACTTTATCACCTATAATGCACGCAACAAAAATAGAACGTCAGAGTTCAGAATAACTCTCTGTGTGTGGAGGGCTGTTCCCCTTTCCCTTAGTCTCTGCAGAGGGCTTGAACACTGGATCTCCTGAAGGCTTAGGACTATTTAGGCTCAGACCCTTTATCTCCAGGACTGTTCTAGACTTGGCCAGAGCCATGTGGCTCCCAGTTACTGCTCTCCACTGTCTGCACTTACTCTTAGTAGGGTAGTAGAGGGGAATGTCTCTTGGCTTCTCTTTAGGTGAAAAAAGGCCAGGTGTTTTCCCGGTCTGATCCCATCTGCTTGCTTTGGCAAAAGCTGTCGTTCTGAGATTGTGGGGCTCTAAAATCTTGCACTTTTGTTTAGTTGAAGTGCTTCTCTCTATTTTCTTGGCTTCATTGTATGGCTGGCTGCGTGCTTATCTTGTGGTCATTGGGGGGCAGCTGCTACAGGGTCTTCTTAAGGCAAAAGGTTTTTGACATGCTTATTATGCTGGATTCCTCAGCTCTTATTAAAGCATGGGCTGTCAGCGCCTAGCTTTGAGGCACTGCCATTCTGACAGCTGAACAGAGAAAGACCGTACCTTGATATAAAATGTGTGACTATAATCTCAGTCTGGTTTATAATCTATAATCTCAGTCTGAAAAATTGCTGTGCATAAATATAAGAATTCAGTGCGAGTCCATCCCTGAACTCTTGCTAGATATCAAATCAATTAGTTGCTACTTCAAAGAGCAGAAGGCTATCTTTCTTTGTCCTGGATCTTCTCAAAAACTGCCCATATAACTTGGCTAATGAATCTGAGAACAGTATCTAGACTTTGCCATAAATTTGCTGATATTCTTTGGGGGGTGGGAGCAGCAAACAGTAAAACCAGCAGTATTCTTACATAAGGGAACAACTGCTGACTTAGGCTTTTTGCCTGGGTGCGCTCCAGCTCACACCAGTATTGCATTTACTGCTTGCTTATGGGTTAAGCAAATGCCTTTGCAGTGAAGTTTCTGTAAGAAGAGGCTCAGAAATTATCAATATAATCTGGTATCTAACTGTGCAGGACACATGAAGTTAATTTTAAAACAAGTCTCATGTCTGACAGAGGAAAAACTATAGAAACATGAGCAGTGGTGTTGTCTCTATTCTGATCCTAAATTCCAGTATTTTCCTGGCAGGGTCGGGATGCCCTGGAGTGGGTGATCAGCAAACTAAACACAGAACTGGAGGAGCTGAAGTCAACGCGTGAGGGCATGAAACCAGCCATGGCAGCAGCGTCAACAGAAAAATAAGACCAAAAATACCAAGTAACCAACAGAAAAGGTTTAGTCTGCAGACTGCTTCATAGATCTCCCTTCCAAGGCTGATCTGTATAGGTTTTATATATTTATAAGAATACTGGATCAGCGGAAAAGTAACCTCATCCGTCATCTCCACAGCAGCTCCTGTTGCCTACTGAAGATTAAATTGACCTCCTGCAGACGCTCTTTTAATTTAAACAATTTATTTTTAACACTGGAAACAACACTTAGCACATTTAAAACTGCCTAAATGTGCCTTTTTGTAACAAAGATAGAGAGTATGTTATATTTACACCATCTCGGTTTTTCGTACTCAAACTTGAAAAGAATGCATGTGTGGTATTAAGGATTTTCCATGTGAACATTTGTTCTGTGAAGGGCTGATGATAGGTACTAGAGCACTGAATTTTGTCTGTTTTGTAATCTGATAGTGTCTTATAACCATTTAAAGGGAACTGCGTGAGTCAGAACATGATACTGTAGAATTATGTATCTATCTAGAGGATCATCCCAAAAAGCTAAAACTTGTTTGGTACTATCTTTTCCTGTATTGTTTAAATGTGCTGCCTGAACATGACACACAGCTACTTTACCTCTTAGATGTTTTTTATCCAAACAAAGATAAAGTTTCTATTGATGTTAATAGCCCAAAACAGTTTTTTGGCGGGGAGAAGGGTATAATTTATTTTCATATTTATTAACTTGCTCTAGTTCCTCCCCTCCCTGTGAGGAGAGGAGTAGTAATTCCTGGAAGGTGCTGGAAAATACTTCCCGTATTTATCTCTAAGAAGGGTACTTGTAGGCTACTTGAATGAAGAGACTGTGCTGTTCCACTGGGCCCTGCTCTTCACATCATGTCTTAACTGAGGGGGAGGCTGATGCAATAACCAGAGGAGCTGAAATCAGAAATAAGCTGGAAATTTGAAATCCAAAGGGTAAGGTCTCAAGAACATGCACTTTTCACGCCCTGATGGAGAAGAACAAGAGTACAAGAAAAACAGACGGACTCTACTTTTTGAGTGTTTTCTACTAACTATTGACTACCAGTGCAATTGAATGTTTTTTCAACACTTTTCCACATTGGTACAAAATGGTTTTAGGATAATTTTAAATTATTCTCATAATCTAGAAAAATGCTGCTGAAACTGCAGAAGTTGTCTCCTATAAAACATGCATTAATTGGTAAAATTCCTAGCCTTGTCTGATGTTCACAACGTTTTCATATTTGGTCCAGGCGTAGTATATGTTTCTTAGACAGCCCTCTGTCAGGGCATTTAAACTTATTTTTTGGTGTGCACACAAAGTGAAATAAATGTTGCAAGGATGTTTAGTCATTCAAGTGGCAAGCCTGTGTTTAGGAGCTGTTAAAGAGCATGAGTAACTTCTAGAAAGCTAGAAGAGTAAAATGTTGGTCACTGTTTTGATCTGGTAATTTTAAAGTGTTTGTAGCTTAAGAGAAATTTCAGTGTTCGTATTCTGGTTAGTTTGAAAGTGAACATTAATTTGGGTGTAACTATAGTTTCACTAAATTACATGATCCTAATGAATAAACTTAATTTAAAAAGATGTATATATATTAGTTGAAAGCAATTAAATGAGTAGCTTATATTTACATTGCTCTTTTTATATGGACCTAAAGCCTTTCTTATTTTGGAACAGAAACTTAGATCTTAAAGTCTGATAGCAGCTCCTTTCCAGAAGATACGCTGGATAGCTTTGGTGTAGGTCAGCTGTGCCTCTCAGAAGAGTGACGCCAGTTCCTGGATAAAGAATGCAGAAGGTGTTCTAGCTGCTGGTGGCGTTCTGCTAGGAAGGGGAGTGCAGCTACGGCAGAGCTCTGCAAACGAAAGGAAAAGATGAGTAAGTGTGTGTGCATGTGGAAACCTGTAGTACAGCATTTCCATAGATGCCTACTGGAGACAATGATAACGTAACTGTCGGGGGGGTAGAAGAGTCTTTGGAGAGGTTCATGTATTGCTTCAGCTTGGAAGAATTGTCTGAAGCTGCTTCTTGCATCGTGTTTGGAATAATTACTTAGTGTTGTCTTAAAGCCAACTGACTTTTGTGTAGCACCTTCCAGCACTAGCTGGTGTCCCAGAAAAGTCACCACAGGCTCCTTTATTCTGTCTGTGGCTGGACTCCTCTGCTGCGCCTTAGGCTCAGTACCAGTTATGAACCAATTTTCTGGATTACTTTCTTTGCACTTTGTTTCCTTCTTCCAGAAACAAATCCTTGCCCGCTTGTGTTGCACCGTCTCCTTTCTGTTTCAGTCCCTGCTGGTTCCGGGCTGCTGCTTCTCCACATTTCATACTATTTGGGAACGATATGGCGAGGTGTTTGGCTTGCCAGTCTGTCTGCTGCTCCGCTCACCTTGGATCAGCACCTTGCCTGCTTGTGCTCAGCCCTCTTCTGCTTTTCTCCAGGCTAAATGGGAGTTGGGAAGCTTTGGGAAGGAAAAAGACTAATTTCTTCCAGAGGCCAGTTTTATCACCCAGCTGCCTCTCTCTGCTGCTGGACAGTGCTGCTGGTTCTCACCCTGGCCTTGGGGTGGGGGACATTCCTGTGCCTCTGGGCTTATTGATCTTCCTGTGGTTGCTCATTTTGCCAGTATACAAAGGACCTTGCAGGCGGTGGTCACACTGGGACCAAGTAGGCTCCAGCGTTTAGCAGATGAAGTGATTCTTAATTTCCTGCACGCCTTCACTCTTCTGCTTTCTGCTCATCTAGTTTGCATACGGGGCGGGGGGGGGCCCCAGGGTGTCCCACCCTTCTTCTCCCTTGACCATGTGACTCTTCTCCATGGGGTCTGGTGGGATCTGTAGCTGTATGTTCAGCCCTGCTGTGTTTAACACTGGTTTTGAAGCACTCCATTTCTCACCCCAGTTCTGTCACTATTACAGTCTGAGTTGACCCCTTGGGGCAAAAACCCCCTACCTTTGGAACCTACTTGTCTTGGGCCTTCCCTCGGGAAACTCCCCCATCTTGTCTTTATTTACTGGAAATGGCTAAAAAATACTTCTGAAGTCAGTTTTATGTGGCGTGCATTGACTGAGGGGGGTCTGTCAAACAGAAAGCCACGTGTGAGGGAAGGTGCCAGGCTGCGTGTGGGATTTGGTGCCAGCGTAGCAGGTCTCCAGGTTGGTTAGAAGTTGGACTGCTCACCCTGCCCAGTAACGACAGCTGCGTCACGCGCCTGCTGTGGAAGGCTGAAGGTGGGGTGATAGATGGTTCCTGAACACAGGGAAACAGTGAGGGAAGATGGCAGCAGTGATTCCCAGGGTGTGGCAAACTGGGCATGTTAGTTCTTGGCCCTGAAGGATTTTAAGGTGTTGAAGATACCAAACTTGAGGTAACCTCTGGTTTTTGGTTGATGTCTGTTTTCCATGCTAACGCAGGTGGGCTCGTGTTAGCAACAAAAGGCATTAACTTAAAATGGCGCCATCAAATCATCTTGTGTGTAATCAGGTGTTCTGTTTTGTTTTCTGACTTGCCCTTATACCAGTGTCCTCCATGCCTGCCCCCCCCCCCACCCCCCCCAAACTTCTTACTTCTTTTTCCCCCGCCAGGTCAGGAGGCACTATGGGGGAAGGGTTGTATTTGTTGGGAAAAGGGGCAATCCTAGTAGAAGCTGCAGTATTCTTGAAAGATTTGCTTAACACAAGTGAAGGCACTGAATTGCAGCACTTAACGTGTACCGGGAACTGATGTACAGCACATTATCAGGCATTGATGTATGTGACGATGTAATAAAGTAGCACTGCGTAAGATGACATTCCTTGATGTGACAGTTTTAATTTAAAATCTTCAGGTGGAGCAGCGGCTGACACCTTTCCTATTCTTGCATCTTCCTAGATTGTAAGCTGTGAAGGGCAGGACTCTCTAAAGTGTCTGTGTACCCCATGGTGCTATCTTAAATAAATGACATCCTCAGTTTAAAAAAAAACCAAACAAACCACTTCTGGGTGTATCTGCTGTAACATAAAATGGGCGGTTGGTTTTCAGAGAAGGCTGGAGAAACGCTGGTGTTTGTTAGTGTGTGCTGGGTAAGCAGCGGGACCCAGTACCAGGCTCCCTGGAGCTCGCCGTTAGCCACACACCCTGCTGGCCAAAAGCTCTGCAGGCGGCGTTGGTGCCTGACCTGCTAACTCCACGTGGGTCTGGCGCCGCATCATTTTGCAGTAAAACAGGGAAGTCCTCTAAAGTTATTAGCCTTGACTTGTAATAAGGCCTTATTTATACAATAAACTGTCTTCTTACCCCACCAACAGTATTTGCCGCGAGTGAAAATCGTGTAGGGCATGTGCTAGCTTTTTAGTCGCAGCTCCAGGAGGCAGGTCATGCTTTTGCTATCGGTCTAGTCAAGGAAAAGGCATTTTTGTGAAGCACAATTCCTGTCCTCTTAATTCTTCCACAGCTGAGGTGATTGAGGTCTGAGTCTCATTTTACTGGAAGGCACCTGCAAGTAAAATAATCAGTAAGGGCTCCTAATTTGGGGCCCTGCTGGTACAAGACTTCCCTGTTCTACTCTTGTATGGTTTTGTTTCTAACCTAGCTAAACTCTGCAGCAGCGGCGGTTCAGGGCTCTACCTGACCAAACACCACGGACCGTGCCCATACCAGCTGTGCTGGGTGAGAACCGATGCTCGCTGGCTTTACAGTTAGCTCAAGAAAGCGAGAGCAATGTGCTGCCATTTTAAAGAACTTTTTTTTTTTTATTAGTAACGCATAAACAAGAAATTGCATTTCAGTACCACATAACATGAGAACAAGCAGAAGACGATTCTATCGCCTTTCTCTGTTAGAGCTGATGCCCCGGTGTACCTGAAGCCGCACAGACGGTACATGCGCAGTGACAGCACAGAAGCAGGAGAAGTTTGAAGGGGAAGGGCTTGTGCTTTGGGCCTGTTAATGTCCAAAAAGTGCATCTCCTGTTTGGGATTTTCTTTGTTCCTTTATTAAAAGGTGGGGTTTGGGGAGGGGGAACCAGCTTTAACAGAAATACAGCACAAATACACTCCTTGTATCTTCATTTTTGCTTTCCAACGTACCCACCAGCCCCTTCGGTACAACCAAGCCAGACTTGGGCCTTGGCCTCTACCCGTCCTGTAAGCTGGGCCATGAGAATGGAGCCTCTCTCTTTATACACACATCAACTTAACTGGTGCTTATTTCCACCAAGCTTTGGAAGCCAACCTCCTGCAGAAGTTGCATCGACTCATGCCTGTGTCCTTTAATTCTGGCTTTAGCACCCCCTGAAAGCCTGTGATTGTTAAATCCCACACGGCAATGTTTGCCCCACAGGCTGTCCTGCAGAAGCCAAGCCATCTCTGCCTCCCCGTGTGCAGCGCTGACGTGACTCCGGTTAGGGAAAGGCAGGGAGGAGCTGTAGCTTAACATGAGCGCTACAACTGCGTGGGAGGCACCAAGAATGTATTTTTTTTTTCACACTGGATGCTCACCTTTTTTGCACGTGCAGGGTTTTTTTAATCAAATGGGTTACTAATCAAACAGGTCTTCTCCAGCTATGACTACTTGTAGCCTGGCACCGCGAAAGACTGTCTCCTGAAAAATGTATTTTTTATTAGCTATAGAAAGGTCCATTCCACAGGGCTTCCTCTAGAACTGTTCTGCAAAAACCACCTTGAAGACCTTGGCAGAGTGCAGTGGCTTCTGTCGTCATTTCGGGACAGGGAGCCCAGGCTCCCCGCGTCTCTGGCGCTGGGGTCAGCCAGGCACTGCCCCTGCGGAACAGCCCCACCAGAGGAGAAGCTGAAAAGTTACTGGAGTTTAGTGCAAATGAACTAAAGCTGCTGCCGCATAAAATCTGCTGTGTCTATTTGGTAACCGTTTAGCTTCATCTCCTGGTTCTGCCCTATGACATTCGCCGAGTGGGCGGGCTGCCGTGGTAAAATTCATTCCCAAATCTTTGCTTGTTAAGTGTTGTAATGTTTCAGCTATCTGGAATTCAGTGCACCTGGAAGTGGTGCTCATCACTTTCAAGTACGAAAAGCTGATGGAAACTTGCAGTGCAGGATCCTACTAGCCCTGACGCTGAGCGCTCGCCTCTCACAACTCCTGCAGCAGTTGTAACCACTTTGTAGTCCCTGTTTTTGCAAATGGGGACCCCAGGGCGTGGAAGGGCTCACAGCTCGTGCCAGGTAAACTGAGCAACAAGAGCAGCTCTGGGATCTTTCAATGTCAAGCCGAGAATGTGAGGAGGGCCCTGGGCCCCCGGAACCCGTGGATGCTGCCCAGCACCCACCTCTCACACGCGGTAGCACCAGCTCTGCCAGCGGGAGGGGACTGCGGCGCTGGACTCGACGGAGCTGCCGTGAGGACAAAGCTCATGGAGTTACACTTATGTGTCAGGAAATGGGTTCTGTGTCTTGTGTATCACATCCAACTGAGCTAACGGCCCTCGCTGGTTGGTCTCCTGCCAGGAAATTTTGATGAACAGTAATTCCAGGTACCCCAAAAAAAAAATCTGAAACACAGCCGTAAAAATCAGACAGAAACAACAAAACAGATCTTTATAACTGGTATCAATATTCATAAACATTCTCAGATTGGCCTTAGGATACATACATACAAAATAAGAAGAAATAAACCAGAGCAGCTCCAAGTTATCAACATGGAAATACTATAAAATTTCATGGTAACGTTAACATAATCCATATGCTGTAGCACCAGAGCGTACAGTCGCAGCACCTTTCCCTCGTGCCTGTGTGTGCTGTCACCGTTTCACAGATGAGACTGAGCTCCTAAGACATTCCTAAACGATGTAGGGAGCTGCTGGATGAGGTAAAGCAGGAAGGTAGCCACCAGGAGTCTAAAGTTGGAGCTTCTAAATTAGTTTTAACCTATAGAGCATGCAGCCGGTAGCTAACCGTGGAAGCTGACGCTGAACTTGCCTGGGGGAGAAAAGGGAAGCTTGAAAGAGAAGAGAGAACAACGTAATAGTTGTGGTAACAATGTTCTCTCCGCTTCTGGTTTTAAAACTAAAAACAATCCATCAAAAACCTCTCCAAAAGACTGCCAGCATTTCTCTCCCAAAGCTGAGGGATGGAGATTTCCCGAAGCCCGTAGGACATGCAGAACAAGCTCCCCTCGGCGAGAGACCGGCAGTGTTGGAAGCAGCAACACGTAGGTAAGGGAGGGAGCGGGCTGGGAGCGATGACTCGGTGCTAATCACATCACTGGGGTTACACAAGCAGTTTTATTGCTATTCTAAGAATACTTCAACATGTTTCCGTCCCTTCATGCAACCCAGCCGCTGTTCAGCTGTTATTCAATCACTTTCATTAACAATTCTTTGCCAAAAGAAACATCCGACCAATCTGCAAAACTATAAAAGCACAAAGAAGAAAAGGAGAGAGGCAGAAGCTTTAAATCAGCTTCCACACGAATAATTAACACAGACAAAGGCTATAACGGAAAGGCATTTTATTTTCGCCAGGTAACACCCCTCCCTGTATAAAGGGAGTAAGGGGGAAGGGGGGAAAACAAAACCAAAGCCCCAAAGCAATATCGTCACCGTGAAGGTTTGAAGCTTCAGGTTTTAGAGAAGCGAGAGCGGCAGCAAAGGGCAGCTCCCTCCCTGCCCCCCCGCCGCCCTGCGGCAGAGCTGGTCTTGCACCCTCCACAACCAGCTTCTCGTACAAAACAAGACCGATGCTGCCAGTGGCATCTGGAACTCCTTGGGTCTCCTACGATATATTTAAACAGACCTTGGGCATAATTAATGAAGCTAAAAAAAAAAAAAAAAAAAATTCAAAAGATTGAAAAAATTCCTGGGAGGGAGCTCGCTGTGCTAGTCCCGCATTCTTTTCAGCAGTGATTCACTCTAAAATGCCTATGGAGTGCAAACTGTAGTAGGGGGCCGAAAGCGTTAACTGTAATAAAGATAATACTTAACACACATATAAATAAGACTCATTTCCTTTTTAAAACATCATGGGAAAGTCAATTCCCGCTGCATGATTGATGGAGACTTCCTAAATATTAATAAATATATTACACATATTTACAAGCTTCTGATTTCACCCTCTGACGCTAATGTGAAGTTCAGAGCGTAAATAGGACGTGCCGGGCAGCACCGCGGGGGAGGCAGGCAAATAAATGGCTGCAGCGGATTTGGGATGCTGGTGCAAGCAGCGAGATGATGGAAAGCTAAAAATAGCCCACTCCGCAGAGATCCAGGCAACAGAGCTCCTTCAGGCTCCGCACGACAAACCAACCCCCTGCTTTCTCTTCTGTGGAACGAAATGCCAGGATAGTGCGGAGCAGCTGTGGCAGAGAGGAAAGGGATGGGAGGGAAGGGGGATGGAGGCAGCCCTCCGCACCACCTTTTCTGGCGCTTGCCGCAACGTGTGTCAGCACCCCAGAGGGTTTTTTTCCCAGGGAAAATGGCAGGTATCCATGCCGTGCCCCACGGCAGCTCTGCCTGAGCAACACGGAGCAGTTTGTACAACCATCGCGTTGTCGTTTGGTGTTCGTACCTGGGCTAGCACAGCAGAGCTACTGGCTACTGGCCATCCCGGGAGGGCAAAGCTGGACCCCGAGGCTCTGCCGCTTCCCCAGAGCCGCCCCTGACACTGCCAAGGCGGAAGGGGACATGGGAGTGCCACTGGGGACTCATTTTCCTTTGCACACTCAGGATTTAGTCCTCGATCCTGCCTGCTCCGCGACATCCTACATCCCTCTCAAAGGGGAAAACAAACACGCTGGACACCCTGCACCTCAGGGGCTTGAGGACGCCAGGGAAGAGGGCTGCCAGCAGAGGACTGAGCCACTGTAGCACGTGGCTGGGGCATTTCCAGGAGGAAATGGTAAGAACAACAGGGGAGATGCAAAGCGAGATTTCACGCATTTCTTTCGGTCGAGTCTTCCCCATGCACCGTGCAGCAAACACGCGGCCTGGTTTTGGCACAGAAAGAAGAAAAAGTGCTGATGTGACTGAGATCAGGCGAGCCCTCCGGCAAGAGCAGACCTTTCCCATCCGTCTGTCTGTGCTGCTCACCCCCTGCAACCCTACAGCCTTGTCTCACGCCAGTTCTCCAGCTGCTTAAAGATGCCCGTTTCCAGAGGTACCCCGAGGAGAGGGCTGTGACAGCTGACCTTACACGGGACAGCCAAGCTGGAGACTTAGCCTTGAGCCCTGCTTTTCCTCTTTGCATTGGTTCAGCAAAAATTAAAAATATTCTTTCGATAAGCCCTGCAATATGCAAAAATTCTCATTTTTCCAAGGGGGCGTTCAAAGAAAAATAAGGATGGATGAGTCCCTGGGAAGGTTTAAGGAGACTTTTGCATGTGCTTTTCAAATCAACTTAAAAAGACAGGATACGAGTGGCTGCTCCGAAGGCTGCAATGTAAGATATTTGAAGGGGAAGCCTTGTTCCCCCAGGGCTGCAGGAGGGAGCCCGCAGCGGGGCTGGAACCCAGCTACCGCAGGGGAACCATCCAGCCCCGGTGCCCCGCGGGCTCTGGACGGTGCCGTGCCTTCCCAGGGCTGGCGGGGCAGTCTGCCTCCTCTTGGGCTTATCCACGCACGAGATTTGGACGGGAGAATCTGTTTTGATTAACACATCTTTAAAATCATGTTACAGAAATCCAGACCCAGCTACTTTGGAGCAGTTCTGAGGTATCTCTCATTAATCTGAAGTATAGAAATGTTAATAAATAGATCTGAAACTTTTCTGCTATGTCATTCTATAATACACTGCTATATAGATATTAAATATGCCTCAGGGTATTAAAAATTTTATGAAAAAGTTACAGTAGTTGATTTTCAAGTATTAATAACTTGGCTATGTTAGCTTGTTTTTAAATACCAAAATGATCTGGCCCCAAATTATTGACTAAACTCTGGCTATGCCCGAATTTAAAAAAAGTATTTTGAATATAAAAAAAAGTGCAAAAAAGCATGAGACGTCAGTTAACGTTGTAACATTCTTGGAACTTCTAAACAACTAGTCTAGCACTCTTTCGTACGCAAATTAAAAAGGGAAAAAAAGAATGAAAAAAGGTAAAAGAAAAAAAGAGAGAGATTGCTCCCAATCTGAGACAGCACCGTCCCAAATTTCAGCAGAACACGAATTTTTACAGCCAAGTTACAAACCCCAGAAAAAATGGGGTTCTCAGTGGATATGCTGTCAAGACAGAACTACAGCAGTATTTGTGTGCTCCACTATAATACAAATGTACACCTTACCCACCATTTCCTCTGAGTAACGACGAGAACAACTTTACAGGTATTCAGTTAAAATTAGAAGCCTCCCTTATTTCCCATCCTCCCCCATAAACTGTACAAACTCTGTCTACTACTAAAATTCACTGCTACTAGTAGTCGTCATCATCATCATCATCATACATTCAAGATAGAAAGTAAACTACTAAAACCTGCTCAGGAGACACTTAGAAGTACACTAAGGCTTAAGAAGTACAGCAGCTCAGGGGAATGGCCAACCACACGGGCGAAGAGCTTCATCGCGTGTTTTGCTCCAGGACACAGACTTTGCAGAGTCCCGTGCTGAACCCTCATCTCAGAGCAACCGAAAACTGTTCAAAGAAAGACGGTTTTGACCACAGTCGCTCACGCTCGGTGTCTGGTGTGCGCTGCGACCCTTTGCTGTTTCGACTAGGACGTGAGCATTACTAGGGTGGTAACGCCAATATGACTTACTGTTTGCTACTCTGCTAACGCTGACGCTTTGTTAGATTTGGTTCTCCATTAAACATAGGTTTTCAGCTCATCTCCTGAAAAATGATTCAAAGCATGGTTAAAAAAAGACTGAAAGCAAGAAAAGGCTTTCTAGTTTCACCGCACGCATACAAAAGAAGCAACAATTTCAAACTATTGATTTTCTTCCGGCGCGAGCAGCTGACCCCGTTGCGTATCATTCTGCACAGATCTAAACATAGCATTTCTGCCTCTCTGGGAACCGTTGGAGTAGGAAATCCTGTGACCTAACGCAAATTCAAGCCAGTCAAGTGAAACCGAAGCAACGGGATGAGAATCCGGTCTCAGTGACCTTGCCCATGGATGATGACCTCATGAAGACATAAGCAAAAGAAAAGGCACAAGGCTCAGATCTCATTGATAGTCCTTTCAGAGGGGCAGTATTCAGAGGTTCCCGGCGACGACATGTAGAAGGACTGCGTTTTCCTTTTTAACCTGGCTCGCTTGTTGGCCAGAGATAGGCTGCGCCGGCTTGAATTGATGATTTCTGAAATAAACTTCTTGCAGTCCACGCACACCTCCATCGTGCTCCAGTCCTCCATTAATTCTTTGGGAAACTCTTCATGTGACTTATCCACAGATTTGGACCTTGAGGTCAACCTGAAAGCAAAAGAGCAGGACCTGTCACATTATTTAGCAGCACGGCAGCGGGCCCCAAGGGACACCTTTGGGAAACGGCACACCAGAATGGTCTTGATACAAATCTTCCTTTCTCCTGTCCCAAAAGTGACACCAGGAGACCAAACACTGGAGAGGAAAGCTTCTGCCAGCAAGACTGCAGGGTCACTAACTGAGGGTATGTGTAACATTTACCTTAACAAAAACAACCTTACTAATAACAACAACAAAGAGAAGGTGTGCTTGGCTATTTTGACACAACATCATAGCACTAGTGAGCGACGCAGAGGGTTTATACTGTCGATCGCATCAAAAAGGAGCATTACATTTAATTTCTCAGATTAGCTTTGACAACCATCCGCATGTAAGATATAAAACCAGTAGATAACTTGATAATGTCAAACTGAAAATAGTGAAAATTAGAACTAGAAAAATTAGAGGGAAAAAAAAAAAAAGATAAATCTGTGCAAGACATTGAGTGAGTGATTCTAGCCTGCAAGACTTATCTCCAAAGAGTCTATTCACACCAGAAAAAGACGTGCTATGGATATTTTTGCAGAGATGCTACAGAAATACAGTTGTGGGGTTTTTATTTGTGTTTTTTTTTTTTTATTTACTCTCATTAATTTTCACCTGTAAAGTGAAAAATGTGTAAGACACACCATTAGTGTGGCTATTTCTGTAAATCAAAGCAGTAAGTGGAAGAGACATGGATTTGGAGGCTTCAGAAAAGCTACTACAAGCACCAGAAACATTGACAACTACAAAAACAGGCAGAGAGCGTCTTCTTAATGATTGATAACTCAGTATTTGGACGCATTTCCAATAGACACACGTGAGCCAGGGTTGTTTCTCACCTGGACATGCTCCGTAGCGATCGGTGGTGACTGGTAGAGGGTTTCTCTGGCCTCATAAAACTTTCTCCTCTTTGCAAGGTTGAAGGTCCCAGCGAGAAGATCGGGAGAGTAGAATATGGCTTTGATGGCAACCGCATCTGTCGAGAATAGCGGGAGGGACATGCAGTATCATTACAAAGATTACAGCTTTTTAGAAAGGATCTAGCCATAAGTTTATGTACTTACTTTTTTGCAACACTGTGAGCATACAGGCCTGAGGAAGAAAGCAAGAGCATGAATCATTTCATTGGGAAAAATCACATTTAAATCAAGAATAAGGGATAAACGTTTTCAGGAGTTTGAATCCTCCCCCATCCTCCCCTCAAGCAAACATTAAAGCTTCTTCAATGTAATAACTTTAATCAGAGCATGAAGTCAAAAGCAAGGAGAAATGCTAAACAAGAACTACAGCTAAATTAAAAAATAGCAAAAAAAAACAAAACAAAAAAAAAAGAGCAAGCTGTTTTTTCCTCTAAAGAAACATCCTTTGGTAAGTGACACAATAAGTCAGTGTTTCCATAGATCTCCAGACTTATTGTCTCACTGTTCAACTTAAAATTTTTCATTTTGCCTGCAAATGATTCCCTTTCCCTTCTCCTCCCCCTAATACTCCAAAAATAATCCAAAAGGTAAATTGTCTTGAAATGTTTTTCCCAACAACAGAGATTATGCAACTGTTGACTGGGGAGTCTGAATAAATTCCATCTCACGGTCCCATGCGCATAAAAGACAAATGAGCATTTATTTCACTTTTAGCCAAGAATTTCAGTTGAAGGAAGCAATTCTGTCACTTATAAAGGAACTGGGTTTGGATAATTTTTTTTTTTAACAATGACTGTTACGGAAATAAAAACAAACACCAGTACACAGCAGAAACATTTGGGGGTTGCTAGTGTAGAAAGCAGTATTTTTCCCTCTGAAATGGCACTCATTTATTAACAGACATTAAATATTTACCTCTTACAGAACTGACAAGTGTAAGACCAGGTAAAGAAAGAAAACCTTCTTGTTCGACAGCAAAAGCAGAGCTGAAAGAGGAACAGAGGAGTCCACAACGTTAGGCAAAGTCCTGCACAATAACGACTTCATCTAGCAGTTGCCACCAGCGAGGCCCCAGCTGCAGTACTACATCCAGTTCTGGGGTCCATACTTCTAAGATGATATTGAAAAGAACGGTCCAGAATTGTATCTTCATATATTTAGAAATACTCCTTTAATTTTCTACCTAAATGAAATACTTGCCAGTTAATTACTAACTTATTTTTACTCCTCCCTCACTCATGTTCCTATCGTTACTACACAAAAAAGCAACAGGAAAGTAAGAATAACAGCAGTGAGGAAGGGTAACTTACAACTGAAGAACACAAGAACAAATGGGCATAAATTCAGCCATAAATACATTTAGGCTGGAAATTGTTCCTGACCACCTGGGTCAGGCTCTGGGGCACAAAGTTTTTGCCTGTGATAACATTTGATGATTTTCTTCCAATCCTACATTGCTGAAAACTAGAGGAGGTGCAGGAAAGAGCTATTATAGCAGTCTTACTTGAGGAAAACCTTCTTTATAGTGGGATAATAAATCCCATCTATTCAGTTTATTCAAAAGAGGTAGGAATCGCTGCTTAAGAACATTTCCAGGAAGGAAAGGCATCGAACAATGAAAAGTTTTGCAGTCAAACAAAAGATGACATACTGAGAACCAAAGACTCAAGTGAGGCTAGATAAATTTGGTTCGAAATAAAATGATTTTAATAGTGGTGTAAATTAATTAAAGCATCAACTTACTTTGAAATTTGATAAAAGCTCATTACTAAGCTTTATATATCATGATGATACACAACGGGTGAATCTAATGAATGACATTTTAAGATCCTTGTTCCTCTGCCTTAAATGTATTAAATCTTTAAATTAAATCTGCATAATGGACACAGGTAGGCCTGTAGGTAAAATACACAGTGAAGTCAAAATACACTTGCTGGAGGTTTTCAAGAAGCACAAGTCAAAAGTGGGATAAAAGGACACTGCTTCTACTGGTTAATACCAATACCCAACCTGCAGTTTACAGAAAAAAAAATGTGTTAGTCAATGGGTTCTCTAATATTAAACCTCCTTCTGGCGTCACATGTTGTCTGACTTCCCTAAAGGCTTTCATTCCCTCTTTGCTTGACAGTGAGGATAATTATGAAAAACCTGCTGCAATTTCCTACTGCTAGCTGTTATTCTATTTTCTGGAATAGAAATATTGCGGAAGGCACGGGGACAGAAATCACTTTACTCAATAAAGTTTAAAACATACACATACAGATACACTCTGATAATTGCAAACACTACTGCGTTTTTAGGCAATCTAAACAAATCAGGCATTTCCATGAAAAGTTTTGATGTTTCTGCACAAAATTCGAGGAAGCCAACCCATATGCTTATACATTTAGGGGGAGTTTGGTGGATATTCCTTCTTTATCTCCAACACAGGGTAAGAAACAAAGGTGTAAATGGGAGGCTTGTGTGACCGGCCTCGCTCAATAAGCTTCGGATCCTCCACAGACCCAGCCCTACCTTTCCTTTCTTGAGAGCAGTGTAGACATCTTTATATTGCTGGTACTTTTCCAGCTCCGCCTTCACCAGCACCTGACGGATGTGCATCACCTCCTCCACCGTCAGAGCCAGACATTCCACCGGGTAACAGAACTCCTCCTGGAAGCCAAAAACCCCGTATTATTTCAAAGCCAAATGGCTTCTTCCAGACTTCAACCTAGACAACCAGACACCTGGTTAGTAGCTCCAGAAACAGAAGGTTTCTCCCTTCAAACTGGAATAGCACTGGCTCATTCATGGGCATCACATGAGTTTCAAACCGTCGGAGACTGCGTAAGTGTGATCTCAATGGTCTGATGTTCAGCCTTCGCAACAATGACGGTTTTCTTCATTTTTCCTCCTCAAACCACCTGACCCTTCTCTCTGTTTGTCTTTTATCACCAAGATTTGTTTCAAACCAATCGACATTCGGGTTTGTAATTTGAAAGGGAAAAGGTAATTTGGCAGATGGTATTACTATTAATTATATTGTTTGAAGTCACGCGATTTCTCTGAGACTTTGTGGTGCCCGGAGTGGCCAAGGAAAGTTGTTAGTAGCCCATTCTAGCAGAAATTTTTATTCAGTGGTACCACATCTTGGTGGTCACATGATCAGAATCCCACCAAGACTACAAAAAGTTATGGCAGTTCAGGCAGAAAAGTTCTCCTTTCTGTCCCGGGAAAGTAACAGCGACAATTTAAGCTTTATAGAATAATCTTCGAATAGAAAGCAGAAGAACTGGTTACCCAGTGTTGCATTATTAATGGCAGAGACTCAAATCTTGAGTCTCAAATCTGGTCTCCGATAGAGACCAACAACACAACTTCCCACTTAGAAAATTTTGTGTCTGTTCTGTATTACAGCATTTAGGAGAATATTGAGTAGAGAACTCCTGCATTTGGTACCAGAGAATAAAAAAGCACCAACCCAATTTGTAATCCAGCCCTGTAGTTGATTATACATTTCCAACAGAAAGACAGAAACCTCTGTGGGAACTCCCATCGCTTTATGCTTAGCGAACCTTTTCAGTCAGCCCAGAGGGGCTACTGTGGGGTAACGACAATGACATGCAATGCGCTCTGAATAAACGGAGGAAATTTCTCCTGCAAATACAAAGAGGTGGCTGACAGTTTGGAGATCTCGTTTGCAAATTGAAATGATGAATCGGATTAGTAGCGAAATGCTCCATTTCCACATACTCAGAGGTCTGTTCTGTCTTTCCGTTAGATTAAAAAGAAAATCTTTCTACGTTGCAGACCTGGCAAACATTAGCATTTAGGAACCACCACATTTTTAAAAACTGTTGTCTTACCTATCTAGAAAGGGAACACAAAGAAACTTCACTCTGTTTAAGGTACCCCACAAAAGACTAGAATTGAGTTAACTTTGTTAGATTTGCCGTCTAAACCTCCGGGGTATAGAATCGCTAAGTTTTCTGGAAAGAACGAACTACATCAAAAGCAACTGCAATTTGCTCTGAGGTGTAAAACTGCACAGCTAAACCAAAATCACTTCTGTTCCTTATGAGCAACTTTACGGCTAACCAGCAGCTCCCAGCCTTTCATTCGGGGTTCTTCCCATAGCAACTGCCTCGCCATGGAGAAGGCACGGCTGCAGGCTGGGGGGAGAGAGGAGAGGAAGTGGGTGGGAAAGCGGGACGCACACAATGCCAGCAAAACCTCTCGGTTCTGCATCGTGGGAGACTGAGAGAAACTGCCCAAGGTGAATGAGGCCGACTGAATGCCTGTAATCAATCAGAGCTTTAAGTCCTTTAGAAATAAATTTCTTACTTGAAGCTCTTCCTCCCCCTCATGAACGCCCATTCCTTTAATTTACAGAACGATGACGTCAGGGAATACTGCTCCTTTGAAGAAAGTCTGTGGATCTGCTATAGGAGTAGAGCAGGCACTAGGGGGACAGTGTGGGCCTGTTGTTGTACCAATCGAAAAGGATTATCTCTAAAGCAAATAGAAATAGCTAGCAGGCAACAGGGGAAACATAGAAAATGTTCACATGTTTAAATGCTAATGTTTTAATTCCAGAGGTTACACAAGGACAACAAAATGTTAATGCAACATTAAATGAAAGATAAATATTATTCTGGTTTCAGAAAAATGCTTGATTATTTTTTTTTTCCTTTTCAGAATAGAAATAAGTACACGAGAAAATCTTTTGTTTCAACACTAGCTCTAAGGCATTGAAATTAATTAAAATTACGCTAAGCTCTGACTAAACGTCATTAAACAATGATGTTTTAGAGTTATTGCTCAAACTCCCAACAATAACCTGCACCCAAGTTGGGCAGCTGCAAGGGAGAGAACTTCAGCTTTCTGCAACACTTGCATACAACAGAACACACTAAAGACAAAATGTGGTTTGAATGGTCTTGATTTTCTGGAATTGTACTCAATACTCATTTAATATTAAAGACGAGTCAGTATTCTTATTTTTAAAGGGAAAAAAAAAAATCTTGCTTTAAAAATACTATTTTGAACTTGAAGTTTCCATGATCCTCATGAGAATTGGCTTAACACTTTGACTGTGCAATCTTATTATAAACACCGTAATACCTGAAGGTGTATCATCTGTGTAATTTTGTTTTACTCAGGAAAAGCAGGTAGTAAGAATTACATATCCATAACGTGAAATAAAGTGCTTTGCAGGTCATTCTCAGCATACACACACCTAATAGGTCTTTATGACTAACACATTTTTACACTAATATATTCCTTTAAAACTTCTCATTAAAAGATGTCACTGGGCATTCAAATGAGCTGCCCTAGTAAACTGCAATATGAACAAGTGCCAGATTGGTCTCTAAATTCTGCAATTCACAATTAGTCAAGTACTCTAAACTCTTGTTGCTTTTGCAGACTAAAAGTTTCTAAGAAGTCAGCTGGAAATCTCAACTATAAACTCTCCTGCAATAGGTTTCACACTTTCACGTATTGGTTGGGACACAAAAAAGAAGGAAAAAATTAAATTATTCATGTTCACTTCTACATAGGGGTAAATTAACTCGTTTTTCTTTTCAGTGGATTTGCCTTCCCTGGTACATAGTTATGAGTTATTCTGCAAGTTCTGATACGTAAATGTGCTGAGGACCAAAACCATATGTAGGTTTTCAAGTAAAACAGATTGCAAATGCCCTTCCGTTCTGCATAGTGTATCTTGTAAGACTCATAAAACCTTATTCTTTTCAACATAGTCCAAGGATTACAATAGTTTTGCTGGATTTTTGCTGCAGGATCTTCACGTGCTGTTAACAGTTAAGGTCTGTCCCATTGATAATCTTGTGATGTTGCATTTTTAGTTTGCTGTCCTTTAGAATTGATTTCTTTTCCCCGTGAGGTGATTGAAGACACACAAATATCCTACACACATTGAAATCAACGTCAATCAGGTGCAATGTCCCAGCCTAAGCTTTAATTCTTGCCACAGCTTAGGAAGTGCTCCCCTAGGAGGGAACATGCTGGTGAAGGTGATTTCCAAAGCCAGCAAAAAAGAGGCAAACCTTTGCGGGTTTCCACCTGCTGGCAAAAGCTCTCTCACAGAGATAGTACATAGCCCCTGCCACCCCACACATGGCTGCTTCAATGGGATGAGAGCTGAGCAGAGAAGCTGTCTGCATAGTTGAAAAAAGTGGTCTGAAAGTCATCCTTGGAAATAAACTGGTTATCCTAGGAACCTGAACAATAGATAGGAAGCAGAGAAGCGAATGCTGTGTATAAATGAAACCATTAGCTTTGGTCCTTTGGGTCATGAAAAAAAGGATAATAATAATAATGAAAAAAGTAAACAGACTACAAAGGCATCCATATGTACATCTCGGGACACTGGCTTCATCCCCCTGAGTAAGCATCAAGTCGGCTCACTATAGTAAGCACACCACCAGGGCTGAACCCCCAAAATCACTGAGCTGCCCTGCCTTTCCGTGTGGCACTGGGAGGGTGACATATCAAAAGGACTCTGTTTGGCATTTTTCCAAGCTTGTTTCCCCTCCCCACCTACTTAGGTCTAACTCTGATGAGATGCCAGTTCACAAAACCATCGTTAGTATGCAAGACAGAGCAGTTTCTTGCTAATCCTGCTAAGAGACTGTAGCAAACCCCTGCCTGCTTTCACTGGCATTGAGGGCTATTTATTGACGAGGTCTCTTTCACCTTGAAGAGAAACTGCGGTCACAGGAGCAGGTGATAAGAAATGAAACTCCATCAATCCTGGAGGAAGGGATGAAGAAGCGTGAAGTCAAATAAAAAAAAATAAATAATATTCTACACTTATTGAGAAGCGTTCGCTCCAGGAACGGCAATGTTACATATGCAGCATCTGGCGCAGCCACTGAAAGAAGCTGGCGTCTCTCTGGGGAGGGAAAGACTCGCAGTAAGCCAAAGCGTGGAACTGGGCCGTTGCCAGCATGTCAGAAACCATCTACCAAAACGAAAAACAAAAGTATTGTGGGAGTTGTCCATCACACCCTAGAGGGCACTATTGCCAAGTTAAAGAATTAGCTCTCTAGGCATCAAATAAAATACGTTCTTATTAACACAACATCATTTCACTACTGATTTTCTTTCTCGCTTCATAGTCAAAACCAAGCTAGGTGACAATTCTCTAAAGATGAAAAAAAAAAAAACAACCAAACAAAAAAACCCCAAAAAACCAAGCACAAAAGTAACTAGTAAAACCTTTCCCATGCGTTCCCACATTAGCCTGACTTACCTAATGCCTTTTTCTCCCTTTTCCTTTAGTATTTTTAGGGGGGAATGGAATAATTGAATTACTTTTTCTGCAATGGTTTTATTTTGTGTATATGTTTCTAGGCATATGTCAGTGAAGAGACTGACAGAGCAAAAATACGTATGTGGGCAAAAAGGTCCTGTTAAGAACTTGGTTGACCTATTTAAAAAAACAGCCTCATATATAAGATTTTTAAGTTGCGTGATCCCCTCTCAAATACACAGGAGATCAATATCACGATGAAACATGTTCAGATACACTGAAAGTGTGACTGAGCAAATGCCTCAGTATAACATATAATGCTTTCTCCCCTCCTCCCTTTAAACCATATGCCTGTGAATGACTCTGGGCCTATCAGAAAATAAAGTTTGTGCTTCCACATATAGTGAGTGCAGCAGCTGATGACAGGGCAATCCATTTTATCTGGCAGTGTCTATATATGCGTGCTGAAGGAACCCTCCAGCTTGGTTCTGGTGCAATACATCCTCCTCCAGGTTCACTTTGGCAGAAGTCTACTCGTGTTTATCAACATGCTACTACCTGACCTTCACTTGGAATGAGAAACTACACTCTAGTTTGAAGGATATGATAAACAAAATCCAGCAGACCCTCTCAAAAGAAGAGGAGGAAGCATGTTGTGGGGATGTTTGGAGATTATCTTCTTGTTACCATTCAACTTCATCTAATAGGTTTGGATCCCAGCCACCATCTCTTGGGCCAGCAAGAACACTCTTCAAAGCCCATTAATACCACTGCACTAAAAGATGGGGCGAATGAATATTCCCTTCCTTTCAAAACTAGGATGTGTTTATCGATTTCTCTATTCACCAGCACCTCATGGGGCATACTTCAAAACCCTGCTGGTAGGAAAAGAGACGAGGAACATATCCTGCATGAAATTACAAAGCACTAATCAGTACGTCAGCATAAACGAACGAGGATTTCATACCCTTTGCTGTTTATACTCTGTTGGAAAACAGCTCTCAATTAAAGCTAATTGATCAAATGTACTGTACTTTCTTTTCAAGCAGTAATACAGGTTCTTGCCTCAGTAACTTCAACAAAGCAACACAGATAAACCTTGCTTTAGATTACCGAAAGAGTGTTCACATGTATAAACATTACCACACAAGTTCTTAAGGTGGGAAGAAAAGAAACCATTTGATTCATTCAGCCATTAACTAAAATACTTCCAACAACTAGAAAATTCCCCCAAATCCCAAAATAGATCCACTGCTTTGGAATCGTCTCTATTCAAATGGAAAATCAGTAAGGTGAAGTTCGTCTGTTTTGGTAACATTCTGAAATAAAATCAAGACACGTGGCTTTACCCAGAGTCCTAATCAAAGTGCAAATGTTTTCTGAGGCACCTGTACCTGGCATTTTGGATAAATATGCTAGAGAGACAAAGTTCAAATCTTGATATCAAAACGTCTTTAGGAGCCAAGGGCTGTTTCCGAATTGAGGAGTTTTCTGAGTCAAGTTCTAATCACACTGAAGCCAAGTTTTAATTTTCATTATACCCTTAGCATGCCTCTTTTTCTCTCTCCTACCACCCACTCCACTTACAAGTGATCTGGAGCTCTGTTTTGAAGGTGGTAGGAACTGTCTCACATTGGTTGGCGTTTCCTTTTCAATGGAGTGTCGTCTCTGAGGTGGCTGCCGTCTCTCAGGCTGGGGTGTAGATGATATGGGCAAGAACTTTGGAGGCACTAAAGATTCAACCAGTATAAAAAAATTAGTTCTTGTAAGACAGACTGTTGGATAGCATTGCTCAGTACTTAAACTAGCCACTGATTTTCTAGAATATCCACTATTGGTGGCTGAAATTACACATCGTACTCAGAGCATCTTCAAGACAGGTATCACATTCATCACGTTTTTCAGACTGAGAGAATAGAAATACTCATAAACTTAGCAAATACAGGCATGCTACCATCCAGTTATCACTGTATATAAACTCAGTGTTTCAGGGTATTGGCTTATTCTACTTATTTCACCATTGTGCACATAAAATGCATGCATAGATCACAGGTTTCATTACAAAACCTTTCCAGTGAAACTGAAATACTTTGAAACAAATGAAAAATATTGTTACACGGTAAAGCCTACAATAGCTACATCTGAAAAAACGAACAGATCCTCCCCTCTTCCCAGTAAGTACTTATGAGAAATACTGGTGATTGCTATGTGTCTTTCAAACAAGTACATTCACTGCAATGGTGACACAGATGAAGGAAACATTTAAATTGGTCTTAGGTTAGAATGCATTTCTGCTGCAACAAATTATTTTATGAGACGAGTATAGCTAAACTACCACCCATTCACCCCCCATTCCTCTACAGTTCCACATCAAGTATGAAACCTTCTGTTTCACAAAGATATCCACATGTAGTGGAGGCTAATGCCTTCCAGTCATTAATTAATCACATTTGACCTATTCAGCAGGTTCTAGGGTTCAGCTTTAGAGATTTATTCCATTAACACCACTCAGTTTAAGCTTTCTATAAACGTTTCAGACTAAGTTCATAGAACAGAAGACAACAGAAGCATGTAAAAGCAGCCACTAGGCTCTCATCAAAACTCACTCTTTCTGCTGCTGGTACCTTCTTGAGAGGCGTCTTCCACTTGTGAGGGGGAGATGCTGCTGCTACTCGCTGATTTGTGCACTGATTCCTCCTGTGTGGCAAGAGAAAAAGAAACAGAATTCCTCACGGATTGTTCTTCCTTCTCTTACTACTTCTTAACACACAGAAATCACAAGGTAGTACAGGTATTTTGCACCACTCAATCACTCACAAGGCCCTAGAAGAAGTCCGGAGAAAAACATTGATTCTACGCATTGATTCCATTGAGTAAATGGAATTTTCAACACTCAATTTTTTCAGAAACTGGAAAAAATGGTACATTGTTTGTAATTCAGTGTACTTAACTATCGCATGAAAAACAAGATCAGAAGAGACGTGCACGAATCCATTGTAATCTGTTAATTTTCCTCATTGTATTCAAGAACTTTTAAGGATTTGCAGCTACAGGAGATACATTAACTCAACTTTATAACTCACACTAGCAAGGAATCAGCGCTTGGATTTCTCTGGTTTCCAAAGGATGGAGAGCCACTCATACAAGTGACTCAGGTAGAGAGAAATTAATCTGATCTCCACTGCACTGTTCTCTAATCCCTAATCTTGGTGCATACCTCCTTTCTTCTGTATAGAAAAGAAATCTCATTCATTATATAAGCATGTTTCACCACAACAGCCAAGAGCAATTCCTGCAAGATAAATGAAAGTGAAACGGGCTTTGACTAACACCTTTCAGCTATCTAAAGCATTATGCCACCCAAATTATTAAACCCTTTGCTTTTACCTAAAACCTCTGTCCACCAGACACCAGTGAGATACAGATCATCACAGGAGCCTCCCAAAGGAACAGAGTTGAAGGACTGAGTGTGAATGCTCTTTAGCTCTAATGTGAATGCTTTTAACCAAGGAGACTTACATCATTTAAGTTGTCAAGATTTACAGATCAAACAAGTGATCTGCTCTAAAATCCAGCAAGTGTCTGAGCTTCTCTCTCACAAATTTCCTTAGTTACATAAACTGCAAGCAGGAAAACCTCCACTGGCTGAAAGATTGCCTTCTTTGGTAACAGCAAGTCAGGAAAAAAAAAGCTGGCAGGATCACCTCAATGAACTCCATGCATCACAGGACAGAGGCCTTTACAAATTCCCATCAGGTGATCTGTGCTCTGTGCTTAGCCCAAGGGCTCGTTGTACGCGAGGACACTGTGATGTATACTGTTCCCACATATATGCCACAACACAGTATTTTGCAAAGGGACTCAACTAGCTCAGACCCCAAAACAATATACTCACTTTAACACATGAAGAGTGACCCTGCGAAACAGTTGTGATGAGAAGCTTGGAGGGAAGTTTGAACAGCACATTTAACTGCATCGGTTTTTTTACTTCCAGAAACCAGGACAGCATAGCCACAGAGTTAGCTCAGACAGCTTTGCATTTCACTGCTTCATGTTGCATGGTTGCCTTAAAAGACCACTGGAGACCTTGTAAGACAATTGGTTGCACTGTTCTTTGGAAGGGGTGAAACAGTGTTCACAAATCTAGAGTCAAACATTTAAATTTTGTGAAAGAGAATAACCCATGTAAAAGGGAACTACTAAACTTTTCACTTTGTAGAAGTCAGCTTCTTCTGAGTGGAAGATTACTTACCCATTGCCAGAGAAGCTAACAAGCTAAGACAAAGACAAAGCCTAAGTAGGCTGTCAATTAAAAAAAAAAACATAACCATGGTGGCATGCTGCTCGTTTTTACAAATTAAGAGCAGCCAGGGCTTCAGAGAGGACTTTCTGAGGAGCAGGTGGGGAAGAGCTGTCTCTGGAACACAATCCAAGCAATCCGTGCTCTAGACAAGTCTCTTGTTCTGTGGGGCCCTTCCTAGTCCTGACCAAAAATTTTAAGTGCTTCAGTTGTCGGCATTTTATGCTGTAGAGTCTTACAAAAGACCGAATTATGATTCAAGCAACGGTCTGTGTATTGAGTTTATTTACATGCTTTTCTGGGGGTTTTGTTCTCTTTTTTCTTCCATTTTTCCTCTGTTTGAAACACTGGCACAGAGAGAAGAGAGACAAAACAAGGTGCACAACTTAAAATATCAAAAGCCCATATATTTTTTAACATAAAACTGTAAAATAGGGATTATAGAAACGTTTCACATGTCCATCTGATTTTGCTAATTGCCACCTTTCAATGGAAAGAAATAGCTATTGACCAATCTTCATTCCACTTCTGAACTTGAGATGGACATGATGTCTGTCACATGTTGCAAAACTAGGTAGCACATAGGTGTCTCCATCTTGCTCCCATTTTTGTGAAAGATTTCTAGCTACTTCATTAGTAATGGATGAACACTGGCTATTCCAGTGGCCTAGGAGTCTCTTTCACAGAGTGAAAGAAATGGACAAAAATAGAGGAGTAAGGTGCTTCTCTATGGTAAAGACATACAAGAAAGATTCCAGGAGCCACATTTCTTATTCTAAAGAATGAGAGCAAATGAACTGTCAGAGCCAATGGTTAAATATAAAAAATAAGTAAGTATAAACAACCAATCCAGGGAGAATGGAAGCCAAGAGTATGTTAAATTTGATGTATCGTTCTATTTAGACAACAGGTATTCCTGGTTTGTCATTTCAAGTAACTTCTTCTGTGCAAAAACACATGCACTGAAAATTCTGTAATCGTCCTACAATTTCTCAAACATGGAAGGCTTTTTAAAGAATGAAAACTTGTGCAGGAAGTATTGATGAAGCATCGTATGAATTTCTTTGTATCAACAGAGTAAGCATTGAGTATTATGGTAGACCATCTGACATTTTACATTTGAGATTGGACCGCGCACTTCTCCACAGACAGCTAAACAATTAGAATTTTACACATACTGAGAAAGCTGCAGCTTTAAAGGCATCACCTTAAAACATCTGAATATGTTACTGAATTGATTTTTCTCCGGATAACTCTAGCTTCATTAGGAAGATACCATTTTTATATCTGTATCAAAAATCACTATTAGATTGCTACTTCTTTTAGCCACACAAAGCAAAATGGCACTTCCTGCTCCCCCTCTGAAACTGTGATTCTAGCGGCGATGCAGAAAAAAGCAAGCACAGGAAGCAGGAATGGGTTATACAACATTCATCCTTGCCAGCAAACGGGCATAGGGCTGTATCAGACTTTCCCTTTCACCTCTGGCTGGAAATACTGAGTGTTGGGGCGTAGTCAGCATCACAACACAGCTGAGAGAAGAACAAAGGGGATGCGGGGTGGGGGGTGGGGGAAATGCATCTGCATCATAGCTCATTTGGAGGTCCTCAGCTCAGCAATGCAGATATTTGCAGCCTGTAATTTAGGGCATAACATAGTCATAATTTAACTCCCAGTGAGTAACTCTAAATAGGTTAAGCCCAATTCAAATTGCAGGCAAAGAGGTGTCCGAGTCATTTATAGGCGATCAGGACAACACATACGCTCTTCTGTGTGTTACATACACAGTAAAAGTCAGCAAAGAAATAAGACATTTTGACAGAGCGATCGCCACTTTCTTCAAATGTTCTTTGTCCCACCTCCCTCTCCAGCTCAGAAAATTTCACCCAAACTCCCTTCAGTTTGTTTATTTACACTACTTCAGCACTGTTCCTGAGCCCCAACCAGTATTCTGCTGAGCATCTTAATCATCTTAATTGCTTCACCAGCTACTTCTGTTGACTCAAACCAGTACAGCATCTGTTTTCTGTGACAGTTCGATGTGGCTGATTTATTTTCAATTTATCTTTTGCTGTATGTTCCAGAGCTTGTTCTATATGACTTTGCTTGTCTACACGGTATTCCCTAATCAATAGTCACAGACAGACATCTTATTTTTCTCTTGTCCAAGGATCACTTCACATTTCCCTTTACAGAATTTTCTTTTAATGACTTCTGCTCATTTTTCCACGTGAAATATCACACTGCATTAGCTACAAGCTGGGAAGCTGTAAGTTCAAGATCCAGCTCTCATTGACAGGTCTTAATATTCCTGCATCCTGCCCAGCTTCATTCATATTAACAAAACCTCTTATAGCCTCCATTGTAATTTTAAAGACTGCTGAGAGATTTCAGAATGCAAATCCCTTCTGCTTTCAGAATACATGCACCAAATTATGCACCCACACAAGCCACCCATAGGATAACCCCTAGTACAAAGAGGCTCAACCTTTCACAGATCAAGAAGGTATGCAAAGAGATAAATTTCTCCCCACATATATTTCTCCTCAGCCTCCTATCTTTCAGCTTAGGCGCCTTTGTAAGCGCCCTGTCAGGAAATCCCTCCTTCCCTATTTATTAGAGAGAAAGAGAGTCAAGGAAGACTGCCTTCCCCAGGCTAAAATTAGCCTCCATGAATAAACCCCGCCTGCATGTGCTTTCCAGACAGCTTAACTTTCAGAAAGGTCCAAACTCAATTAATAATAGTACTGGTGCAGAAAACAAAGCTCATTCTTGAGGATGTAATGTTGGTACTTCTTGAGGATCATTTATAATGCAGCTTTTAAGAGAGAGCTTTTTAAACCCTCTGTCCTTCTTATGCTTTTTTAAATCTTTAACTCTCCATTTGAGAGAGGATGGATTCGAAGTTTTTTCTCCATCTAAGTGGTATTTGCTCGTCCCTGCCTGTTGTCTGTGAAACATTTGTTGGGTGTTACTTCCCAAGCCTATATTGCAAACTAATGCACTGACATTTGCACCAAACTTCAACCCCTCTGGGACAGCTGACGCTCATTATTTAACAGCTGGTACGGTGAGGCTGGCCTCCGCGTCTGAGGCCTTTAGCGACAGCTTCTGCACGGGTGCCAGAAGGGTGCAACAAATTTGCCTGCAGTCCCAAATGCATAATTGCTACATATACGCTGTGGGCAGATACTGGGCATTTAGAAAAATTAGTAAATACTGGGTTTAAGGCCAAAATTAGCATTTAACATTTTAGAAAATATTGTCATTTTTAAGGTCTGATCTAATGCTTTTGATCAGCTTTTGAAGTTCTGCAGGTTGACAAAGCAGTCATGGAAAATTCAGATTATAATCTGGAAAGTCACTTCTCATCTGATCAACTCAGCAAATTAAGGAAGACGACTCAATTCTGACAAATCAAGAAGCAAGTTGTGTCCTGATTTTTTACCTCTGAATCTGAGCTGTCAAGTTCAGCCAACGTGGGAGCCTTAAGGAGTCTCTTGCGTTGTACTGTCACTTGCGTGGCCCCGTTCTGCTTTCCTTGTGGTGCCAGACCACCGTTCACTACAGAGACATCCAATAATTTTCTTCCAGCCTCTGGCGTAGATACATCTAGCAAAAGAAACAGAACAATAGGTGTTTGGACCTAATTTTTATTTTGCCTTCTCAAATCTTACTGTCAAGGCAATACACACAAAAGGGAAAAAAATATTGTGATAGTTATATGTGTGCAATTATTTCACTTTAGCAATACATTGCTCAGAAAACTACAGGCAATGGCTTGTGGTACAGAAGCAAGATGAAAGAATGAAAGCAGTGGAAAAAGCAGCAGTGCAAAATACTAAAAACCAACCTCAGACTAATACCAAAGTAATCCTGTGTTAAAACCAAAAATATTCTTCCTTAAATTTATAATTAACCATATAACAAGCATAATAAGAATGCACAACCGTATCTGGACAAGTGGGTTTCTAATGAATCTGAAGACAACGCCACACTGAAATTAGAAGGTTTACCATGGAGTAAACCTAGTTTTTCCTGTGAGGACAGAATTACACTTTACTTGGCAGTATACAGAAAAGGAATGAAAATGAGCTAAATAACTAGCATTCATCAAAAATATGCACAATTCTTAGGTTTGCATGGTCGTTTGTATTAAAAACATGTCTGTGATGTCAAATCTTCACGTAACAGCAGAAACATAAAGTTCCAGCTCTATTTTCATCTCCATGAGTTTTACAAGGATGTAACTCCACTGAATAAATTACTTGGGATTTCTGCCAGCGTGCAATGAAGATGCATCTCGGATAACATAAGCACTGGGTTTGCTGTGTTTAGCCTAGCTTAGCTTAGACATTAAGATAATGACCTAGGCTTTGATATTTTAGGAGAGCTTAGAGTTCGGTCTGATAAATCAGTTTTATCCCTGTAAAAGTACAAAGCGCAGTATTCCAATCTGTAGGAAATTATGTCGGGAGGGAGAAGGAAGAGAAGCTTTTAATCTTCCATTTGCATATATGCCTAAGCATCTGGTCTTTCTACAAATGTGTTTTTCTACCCGTGTAATTATAGGACTCCTTCCCCAGTCTTGTAATAACAAAGTACCTCCAGGTATTTTAAGACCAGGGTAATGATGAGTTATTATTCCCATTTTTACACTTGGTGAAAAGAAGCACAGAAGGTTAAATGACTTGTACCTTAGGTTACCAGGAGGACTATGACAGAGAAATGATATCACCCAGATATTCCCAATGCCAAAAACGTAAGTACTCACACATCGTTTGGAGTTACTTACATAGCTGCCCTGGAATAAACAGACACGGTCGCTGCTGCTACAACACAATTTGCATTGATAAAAGCTGTTCTTGCACTAGGTAAGTTAAAGCTACACAGTCTAGACAAAGCCCCAGTTGCAGTAGTAGGTCTGTTTTACAACATTCTCACCGGAGTAGCTATTAAAAGGGAATAAGAAGATGAATAAGTTAAATCAATATACATTTTAAAGAACTAATTAGGTTATTGTTAAATGCTAGAAACTGAGCTAGAAAGGACAGGAGATGTATTATAGTTCCTCTATAAATCATACCTTCAACTGGGAGTATAAGAAAAGGCAATTATTTGGACTATTAAAGTCACGGTGACATTCCAAGCCCATGAATCGGTGTACTACAGTGTTATTACTGCCTTCAGGTCCTCCCTACAAAGAGTTGCAATCAAAGACTTAGACTCTCTAACCCTTAGTTCCTATCTTCAAAGGCTTTGCTAATGGGTGTCCTGACTAGCACTATGGCTTATAGGTCATGGGTTTTTTTTCCTCCTAGATTTCTGCGAGTACAGCATGGGCGTCCTCCACATCAAATGCATTCCTGCTCTAACAGCCGCTCAACACAACCCCAGAAAGCAACAGCAGGAAAACAAAAACCAAACTGCCTCACCTCCCTGCTGCCAATATCACTTCTTGAGACCTCATAATTAGCTGGCACGCAGTTGATTGAAGAAGCTCAGGGTTTCCCAAATGAGAAAGACAAACCCCTTTGATTTGTCTTTTGATTGCACAGGGCGGTTCCTGAACAGACTGTCCAGTGAAGCAGCCCTGGCACCAACAACACAACAGCCAAAGGTGGTGTCCCTCCTCTCCAAACCTCCGTGGGTGGTGACTCCCCTGCCTCTTCAGGGAGGCTGAAGAACGGGCTGTGAGTATTGTTGGACTCACTGGAATAAAAATGATGGAAAGACCAACAGTATTGCCCTCTTTCCAAAAAATAAAACATACGACAGCTCTGGGGAAAGAGGAAGGAACATCAACCAGACATCCCCTAACACTACAGCAGGTGATGAAATGGATATCCAGTTTTCTGTTATTTTCTGTTTTGTTTTGGTGTTTTGCTTTTGTTTGTTTTCTAAGAATTTAGACGCCATTTCTTTAGGCCCCAGAAAGGGAAATTTCTAATCCATTTTGGAGATAATTTATGTAGCCAATCACTATCTACAAAGCCTAAAACAGGTGTTATTTAAGCTCACAAATGTAGGAGTTGTTCAGAAACATATTGCTTATAAAATCTTCTTGGAATATCAGAGAAGCTTTAGGTGACTTGAGAATACAATCCATATTATTTGTTTTGAAGGGCTCTTCAGCAGGAAATGTCATTTATCACCATTCTTTCCTCTAATCTAAAAAACAGGGAGTTTTTTTTTTTTTTTACAACTTGCAAGCACTAAAGAATAAAACAACAATAAACCAATGAATTTTACAACAGTTAAATTAGAAAACTATTGTATTTTTAAAATCTCTTTTGACAACAGTACTCAAGTTCAGTTTATCATTCCTGCACTTACAGTTCTGGATATACATGAATAAAAGGATTATCATAATTTAAGGAAGGGATCATAAAATTTTACAGTTTCATCTAAGAGACTTCAACAAAAATAACTTGTTCTGGAATTAAATCCAGGATTCATTAGCAGTTACAGACCAAGAAATGATTACTTTAAGCTATTTTAGTGATGTACTCAGGCAACAGAAACATCACCATGTGACAAATGATCGTACATCATCATAAACAAGATAAAATTAATCAGGATAAACAAATCAGGAGCAACCATTAGACTAATGCTTATAAAAATGAATATGACAGAAGACATTAACGGACAATTCTTTGAAACAAACGCCTAAATTTATTTTTTTTAAAATGGGTAGTAGTTGCACAATCTCTAGTTTCATAGAACAGCTAAATGTTTTGGAGATGATTCAAAATTTGTTAAAAAAAAAGGGCTTGTGTGAGTAACACCCTGGGGTTAAGATTTTATTAGAGAGTCAGACACACTGGGAGAGTGTCATTTCTCCATGTTGTCAGGCAGCAAGTACAACGAACAGTATCTGCAAATTGGATGAATATGTTTGGTTTCTTTTGAGTTTCTTCTAAGCTATCATTACAACAGGCAAATGAAAGAAGAGAAGGTCTTGATTTGATTACTTGATCTTTGTCTTGGCCTTCCCTGACTAGCCTTAAGAAAGGGGAGACAAAAAAACCCACCCTAGGATAATATGAAATGCACCTTTATTTACATGTAAGAGTACGTCTCTTATGAAACAAGGAATTAATCAGACCACAGACTACATGCAAACCAGAGCAGTCATGTAACCATATGCTGTCTGCCTCCTAACCAGCTCTCCTTGGCAAATAATGACAACAGAAACCTGAATTCTGTTCTATACAGCAAATGTACTCCTCAACCTCATCATTTATACAGAGTTTAAAAGAAGGCTAAAATGGATTTGCAGAATCAATATAGCTATATGATGATGATAATATACTGGGAAAGATTATATAATGAATAATGGTAAGAGAGACACACTGTTTCTTCCAATCGACTTAGATGAAGAAGTCAAACCTGAAACCTAATAAATCACTGTATCAAACTGCCAGTCTTTTGCTGGTGTTTGCAGCACATTTATTATTGTGTTATCTAAATTAACAGATTACCAGGACCCGGTAGAGTTCCTTCCACGCTGGTCTGAGGCACAGATCATGTAAAGCCAACAGTGATACACATTACCTCACAGGGTTGGGAACAACAGGAATAATCTCTGTGAAGTTTGGCTTCAAACATTTCAGTTTTCTTTTTCTTCTCTCCCTGCACTCCCGGAACCCAAAATGTACAAGCTGTTCCTGAAGTAATAGCTTCAAAGCAGCCACGCACATACGGCTTTGAGGTAAGAACTGAAGTGGGAACAACTGGTCTTTTGAGCTACGTTCAACACAGTGCATAGAACTGAAGCTGCTTTTAAGCTATGTTTCTATTAGAAGAAGCAGGCAATGACTGCCCCGGTTCTTAGTTGATACCCGAGTACCTCTCAGATTACTCTCATTGGTGGCTAACGCTTGCTCCTTCTATTCTACCAGTAGGAATCAGCAGTGTAAAAGGAGGACCCAGGCATCCCTCCTCTCCTCTTCAGGATGCCAACAGCAGGCAGATGTGTGGAGTTGGGCAGAGTGACACACCAACTACACGGGCTCGGTGCCAGCTACAGTCTTCTCAGAACTGGTCTGCATCATCCCAGTTGCCGACAGCAAGCATAATAAAAGCCTGGCACCTGTCTTTTAGCACTTAGCAGGAAACACTTCTGGTTTTCAGCTGGTTTGTGTTTTTTCATGACAGCAATTCCATCAAGCAGAGAGCAATGAAAGCAGTGAAAAAGCAAGGATGTGGAAATAGTGACCATAGAATGAAAGCACAGTAGAGCTTCCCTGACTCGAAAATAATGAAAAAAGTAAAAGCACGCAAAGCAGCAACATTCAAAACTACCACTTATCTGCTTACTATCAACATCCCAACCCATCTAATTCATTTGTACTGCTCATCTGGTGTCTCGCATCTACCTAACTGGAATGTTTTAATCATCCTGAATTTACTTCTAAAGACAATTTATCAGATCACTCAGTCACGCCATTTGCTGAGAACCACATGACTTGAAAAAAACAGAAACAATCACATTTGGAAGACGGACAAAGAAAACAAGAAGAGTTCTTCAATGGTCAGTCAAAAAGAGCAAATCCAAGTACAGTATAGATTGCTATGGAGCTAATTCTTTAAAATAAAAACATTATGGTAATGAATTAATGGATTATGAAGGGAGCTTTTACAAAATACTGTTTGGATTTAAACAAATGAGGATGTCTCAGGATTCTTAGAAATAAAAGGCAAAAGAAGCAGACACACGTAGACGGACAGACCTGAACATTTCCCTTTTGTTGGTCACTGGCACATTCAGTTGTACCGTCTTAAAACTGAAGGAACTTTTGGCATATCTGAAAGCAGCAATACTTTTTGAAAACTGAAGTTTGGCTGTTAACACTATTATCTGACCCCCTGAGCACCCTTCAGTTTTCAGTGGAGTAAAACGTGATACCAAGCACATACATAATTTGAATCCCACCAGACAGCTGTAGTAGCTGTACAATACGCCATCAGTGTAAGGTTTCACAAGAGGGCTTGAGCTGGATTAACAGCTTGCCACCACCTCTGACAGGGAGAGCCTGTTCCTTCCTCCCATCCGCCCAGGCTCATCGTCTGCCCTCAGCCAGCTCTCTGATCATCTGATCAGATAGTAGGCAGGTTTAAATCACCAGAAGAGCAGAAAGCCAACCTGCTAAAAAAACCCAAAACTATTCGTTCCTGGGTTACATGAATTTAACCAGGTCATCTCATGAACAAATGAGCAGGACTGGCAGAGAGGAGGAATCACATCCTTAGAGGGGAGCTTGGGGAGGAGAGGGAGCAGGGAGACAAGTGGCAAGCTGTTCACTTGGCTCAGTCAGAACATGAAGTCACATTTGCAGAAAGGTCACTTGTGAACTTTGCTCCCATATTACAAAACTATTGTATTTTTTATAGTAGGGGAATCAAAAAAACTTCTATATGGTCTTTCCAGTTCACAATATGCTAGCATTTCAGTCAGATGATGCCTTTCTATGGGGAAAATAACCACATAAGGTTAACGGGTGCATGGAGAAACAGAGGATGAAAACTCTGCAAAAGTCCCAGATGAGGTGTTTCTATGTGCAACTGGAAGGAAGCAGGAAGGGTACAGCTGCTGTTGCTTCTTCACAAAATGAGAGCATGGATTTATTTGGAGAGTGTTTTTCTTGGGAGTCACCTAGGGGAAATGAGGTAAGAGCTAGCATAAGAGCTCTCCTCAGCGGGCAAACCTTTGGGGCTAATGTAGAATATTTCCAATATCAATGATGGAGTCTTTGGGCCTGAGCATCCTGGAAAGTTAGTGCATGATGAGGGAGAAATTAATTTATTTTCTGGCTAGTAGGCCCAAACTCTCTTTGATGTTGCTGTCTCTGAAGTAGAACATGTTCATACAGTTACTGCATGTCCGAACTAATGGCCCACCACAAGGCACCTTTAAATATGATATTAGGTAGTTGATGAAGGATCAGCTATCGGATCCTCTGTATCAGCTGTTAGCAGCAAATCTTAGCAACTTATTTTGCTAACCAGTAAAGAAGGTTTAGCCTCTTTTGAGTGAACATCTTTGATTTCACAACTCAAAGCATTTGTAGTAAAGACAGCAGAATTGACAGTTCCTTTTTAGATTAGTATTCATAGGTGTATTTCATTAAGTCTAGGAAGATAGATGAGTTCAAAACCAGTTTCTGGATCCTTGTGAGAAATGAAGTACTGCAAAAGATGGGCTAGTCAAAAAGTGAGTGTAAAGACACAAAGGTCAGATTAATAAATAAGTAAATCAGACTTGAAGGTGACACTGTATTCTGCAATCCTTTTTAGACTTCGGAATAGCTGTGGGCCACCTTATTTTGGTTATTTATTTAAACAGAATTCCAGCACTCTATTTCAGGTGAAATACAGTTATTTCCTATACCTAGGTATCCTTTTGTGGCAAGGGAAATGCAGGTATTAATAAGTAATTTCTCTTAATTTTTATTTTCACTGACCATATCTTGGAAGAATCCCTTCAAGTTTCTTTCTTAAATGGGAGTTCAACAAACAGATGGAACAAATTTCACAATAAGCACAATAACCACGTCAGGCGTTGTTGCACCTTTTACCTGACAAGTCAAAACTGTAAGACATGCTAAGTGGCCGCATTGCTGTAAAAAAGAAACAAAAACAACAAAAAGAAAATGATTCAGCTATTAGAAAAGCAGAGGGGTAACGAAACCAAAAGATTAACTCCACTTGAGACATTTTGGATTCTGTTGCCTAAATCCAAAATGTGTCAGACATACCATTGCTTTACTGTAGTAAAGCTCGAAGTCTGAAAACTACAGTAGCATAAATGGGACTTGCAAACAGAACGATTATAAATATATTTGTATAGTTGTAGAATGAGATTTTTGAAATTCAACAAATCAAATATCAAAACAAGAGGCAAGTATCTTAAAAATGGAATACTTTCAATTAAAATGAAAGAAAGGAAGGGGAAAGGGAAAAGAGAGAGAGGAGACAAAGAGAAAGAAAGCTGAAAAAACCTGAAAGTACAAAGCCACATTTCACACAAGTTTCAGTGACCTGAAATAAAGATATTTCTGATTTTTTTAAGCTTAATCTGCAATGATTATAATTAAACTAATAAAGAGAGACACTCAAGCTAAGCTTGAGCAGTAGTTTCCTTGAAGAGGATGGAAAAAAAGGCTGAACACAGTGTGATTTGTGCTGATTCTTTTCTTTTTAAAAACCTCAGCCTTTAAAACGTATCCATAATATTATCCTCTTCTTTCTGGGACTCTAACCATTTTATTCCTAGGAGAAAGTGGTCGGATGTTCTTTATTTATGGAAAGACCTATCTATATTTCCCATTAAACAGTGTAATTCAGGGAGTAAACACTCAAAATATTTCTCAACCGAAAATAAAATTCCAGTGCTCTAATCCAAATAAGCAGGCCAAGCCCAGCAACAAGAATGTACAAGAACGCATCAAAACTGACATCAGCTTATCAGTCTTACTTGACAGGTGATAAACATGCAAGTTGGTATGAAAGGGCCTGTCAGCCACACGTACCACTGCACGAAAAGATGTTTAAAAAAAGGTTGTGCTGGGACAAGTTTTGCTCGTGAGAATGAATCTATGTGGGGAACACAGTAGGTGGCTGACTCAGACCCAAATTTGGGAGTCAGGGTATTTTTCCTGTAGTTTATTAACTAGACAACACCAGCCACAGATAACAGCTACAGAAACAGTATCTAAATCCCTGTCCAAACTTAGCATAAAGGCAAACGCATTTTAAAGCATAAAGGTGTTTATCACCTAATGCTGATTCCTAACTGAAGGTTGATAAAACTCGTACATGAAACAAAGTTTTCTCCAAGCTCCATTAGTTCAACGTGCTTGAGTCACAAATCCATGCTTTTCATTAAAAGGACACGTACCTCAAGGCTGTGTTTGTCTCGATAGCTTACTCTGATGATTTCATGAGGTCATTTGAAAGCTCACTCCAATTCCTCTACTCAAACTCTCCCTCTGTGAGAACAGCTACCAAGATTAAATTAACATTTCCAAAGAAGTTTTGGATTGAGAGTGGCCAGCCACAGGCTGGCTTTTCTCAGTGGCAGCTCAGGGTAGAGAAGACTTTACCTGTGTGCGTGTGTTGTGCAGAGCAGAGGGACACAGCCCGTGGCTGCTGGGAAACAGATTCCATAGGACCCCCCATATCACAGAGGGGGAACTGCAAGAGTACAGCCCCCCTCGCCCCAATAGTCAAGTGTAGTTGTGTGCTTGACCTGCTATAAACTGAGCAACAAGCAATAACTCTGGGACATGTGCAATGTACCTTATACTCCCAAATATTTCACTCTAACACTCTTTTTTGTCTTCTTTTTAATAGCAACAAATATTTCTGTCCAGATGGTGCAAGTGTCCCACATGGTGTTTCTACTTAAATTTATAATCCTTAAACCTTATTACCTTACATGTTGTTACATTAAAGTACATTCAGTGGTCATCTAAACTATAGGGCAGATCTGTTTGTACCATACTGAACGTCACCAGCATGACTCAAAAGAAGCTGCATCAAAAGAAGAGTGGCCAGCAGGTCGAGGGAGGTGATTGCTCCCCTCGACTCCACTCTCGTGAGACCCCACCTGGAGTGCTGTGTCCAGTTCTGGAGTCCTCAGCACAGGAAGGACATGGACCTGTGGGAGCGGGTCCAGAGGAGGACGCAAAAACGATCAGAGGGCTGGAGCACCTCTCCTATGAGGACAGGCTGAGAGAGTTGGGGTTATTCAGCCTGGAGAAGGCTCCAGGGAGACCTTATTGCATCCTTTCAGTACTTAAAGAGGGCCTACAGGAAACATGGGGACAGATTTTTTAGCAGGGCCTGTTGTGATAGGACAAGGGGAAATGGCTTTAAACAAAAAGAGGGTAGATTTAGAGTAGATAAAAGGAAGAAATTTTTTACAATGGGGGTGGGGAGGCACTGGAACAGGTTGCCCAGAAATGTGGTAGATGCCCCATCCCTGGAACCATTCATGGTCAGGTTGGACTGGGCTCTGAGCAACCCAACCTAGTTGAAAATGTCTCTGCTCACTGCAGGGGGAGGTTGGGCTAGATGACCTTTAAAGGTCCCTTCCAACCCAAAATATTCTATGAATCTGTAACTCCATTCCCAATTCTGCACATTTTATTCTAAAAGGAACTTTGGACATAACAATCATTTCAATGTGAGAAAGAACAAAACCTCATATTTCAATGTAAGAAAAAAATTACGTCAAGGCCTTTGCTCTATTTTTCTTCATGCCAGCAGCAAATAAACGCTTGGGAAATAAAACTTGCATGCATCCCCTTTTACACCTCCAGTAATATGGCATTTAATCCATACAAATCACTGGACAGAAGTGGAATTACCACAGTGTCCTGGTTTGAGGTAAAACAAAACCAATTTTCTGATTTGTAATTTTACTTTTTAGTTGGGCCTCTTCTAACTGACTAAAGTCTGAAATTAACAGCATATTGTTCAGAAACTCTTCACTCTCGGAGTGATAAGACCTGATTATACCAAGGAATGGTGTGCACAGAGGCTCTTGCTTATACTTATTGCTATAACAACCAAGGTCAGCTAACTTCGCTGTTTGCCCCGTTAGAGGGTCGGAAGGGGAGAAGCGTAGAGGGGTCCCACCAGCAGGGAGAAGCAGATGGGACAGGTGACCCAAAACCGACCAACAGGGTATTCCATCCCATGTGCATCACGCTCAGTATAAAAGCTGAGGGATCAAAGGGGCAAGGCTGCTCTGGCTCGCTCTCTTTCTTCAATGGCCGATGTCTGAGGAGGACCCTGTCTGTTCGTCTGCCTTTGATCCGGATCCGAGCATTCCTGACTCTAGTTCCGGAATTCAGCTCCTGTCCGTCACTGACTCCAGTCTGGGACTTTCCCTGTGTCTGCTGGTGACGCGATCGTCATCCTGGGAGCTGGATATGATTTTGTATATATTGTATACTTTTTTTCTTTATTTTTTATTATTTTATTATTATTTACTATTTCCTTATATATTATTATTTTCATTAAAGTAGTTTAGTTCTTTTTCTAAGCTCATAAATCTCCTTGTCTTTTCCTCTCCTCTCTGAGGAGAGATGGGGAGGAGGGCCATCTGTCGTTCTGATTGGCCAATCCGGCCAAACCCACGACACACAGTTTCAGTACTCAAAAATTAATTCTTTAATAAAAAATGAAGAATTAGTAGAAGACAGGTATCCTTCATTAGAAGTCAAGCCCTGAAATCAGCCCAGGAAGTCCTGACCAGTAATACTGGTTTTTAGAAACTGTTTACTAAATGGGTTTGATGTTATTTATATCAGTTAGAAATTGTAAATATCTGTCAGATCAAATTTGCTGCCCCTGAGAGGACGTGATGCTGACCCGAGTTCCCAGCTGGAGAACAACTAAAATACTGAAACTGATGTCTGAAAGAAAAGTAAGGAATTGTTCCACGTTTTCAAAAGCTTCCTACATTTAGAAAAATGTCTAGGCCTATTAGAAACAGTAATTGACACAACAGGCATAAATTGAACCCAAACCAGAAACTGGAAGGCCCAAAGATACAACGTTCAAAACACCATGCTTTTAAAAAATGCACCCATGCATTCACCAAACTCTACCGAGCACTTCATAAACAATGCAACAAAGCAAGCCTGATGAAACTGTTTTTCTCTGCAGACAATGGGTTGTCACAACCCACTTGAATCTGGACCAGTGCCTTCAAGCACAGGTGGCAAGCACAAATATTTTGCAAAAAGCAGTGACAGAGAGTACATACGTGGATTATTTCATGCTTTTCAGCCATAAGATGCCACATTTGCCCTTCAAAAATTCAACTAGCTCAATTTTTCTGGATACAGATAAATACCGTGCTCTTGGAAGACATTTAAGTCATAATGTAAGACTATATTCATCATGCTTTTGTCATCAGAACCATTCGACTAGTGCAAATTGGTGGTTGTTGGAAAGCATAATATTTGTATAATTTCATAGTGGGTTTCTGCGTATACACTGCAGAAATGAAATGCTTTGCAGTGCAAGTCTGCATTACTTGCCCACTGAAAATATATACAAACACATGTTCCATAACTTAGAAAGTGAAGCAAAGATTTTGATTCATAATAGAAGCAATAGATTCAGCAAATAAAATAAAAGCAGATTGTAAATTAAAATAAGGAAATTGATGATGCTAACAACAGGAAACAAAGAGAATAAAATTAATTAAAAACAGACACGTAAAGAATCCTTGCAGTACGTAAGGAATATTGCACAGGCAAGAAGCAATATTCATTCCATTCTGAGCAAACCTAACATTAACTGTCATGTGCAACAAACAATATAATGCCATTAAATTGATCTACTACTTAACATTAAAAACATGGACGAATCACGCTGAACCACAGAGTATCTTATTTTAAAAACTAACTTAGCCCAAAGACTGCACAGCCTTAGAAAAGCCTGTAGGTTCTTTCTTCTTCTGAAGGGATGAGAACAGTTTTATCTTCAGTGACACCTTCACAGACATCACAAATATTGCTGCATCTTATGTGGGAAGTTTTCTGTGGATGCTGCAGGTAAAAGCTAGTAATGTGCTTACCCAGCCTGCTGCGCCGTATCTCGTCAGGAGAGACTGGACGTAACTTCCTCTCTGCCTTGATTTCTTCCAGTATCCTTTCATGAAGGCTGCGTGGCCGTGGTGGGGTTGGTTTCAGTTTTCTTGCCGAGGCCTTGGGACATAAAGATAGTCATATTTACATAAAACGGTGCTTCCTTGAATGTAGATTTCATGCTTTTTTGGAAAAACATGTGGAATGTTGTGATATGATTTTACATGCACTCAATTGTAAAACTCACAAAAGAGGACTGTATTTTTCCCCAATTCATTATGATTTCCCAGAGATAAAGGGCTGCTGGTAATAACAGCTATTAATTGGTAGGTGGAAGATACTACACACTGTTCTTTGAGAGACCACGTTTTATATACAGAAGACAGTATTTTTGAAGGCCCATGTCAGAAAACATAGTATTTAACATATTCCCTGGACACAAACATACTTTAAAAAGCCACATTTTTGTTAGGAATGAAGCCCACTGGATTACATACAGGATTTAATGGAGGTCGCGATCGGATGAAATCCAGGATTATTTCATGGGCACTCTTTTTTAATCGAGGTGGAATGTCACCGTTGACCTGGAAAGGAGAAAGTGAAATATATATTGCCATGTTTTGCATTCACATTCATGCAGATGATGAGATCAACTGAAAACGCACAACAACCCTGACAGAGCTTGCGGTGTTCTGACACCTGCACCAGACGCAAAACCCCACCAGTCCTGAGCAGAGGAACAATCCGTATGCAGAGCACAGGCAAGCAAAAACGCAGATAACAGCTTTTCAGCTCTGCAGATAGCTGCAGAATAACCACAACTGCAGCAGCTTTAATCAGCAATATTTAGGATTTTGAAATGATGAAATCAAATGCGAAGGCTGCAACTGTGTCTATGGGAGAATGCAGACAAAGATTGTATCTTGCTTGGAGGAAAAGTTGCCAACGCTATTTTTAAGAATAACTATTTGAACCATGTCTTAGTGGCAACCATTACACAGTCTCTAAAACTCTCTTCTTAGCTTCTGAGAAAACATGGATTCTCTTTAAAGCCCTAATTTTCTTGATCTCCCGAGCACTGACATGAAAGCAAAGCTAAAACTGGCACAGTCACCAATGATTTGCCTGTAGCAATGGATGAAAAATATGTTCCCCTTGGGTTTTTTTGTCTTTCCCACCTGCCTCTACTGCTCTGGCAATGAAGAGGTGACCTAGTGTGTAAATCCCAGCAGAAAAAGAGGGAAGTCCTGAGCATGATTTCATAGCTACCTCTTCACCTGCACTTTAAAGATTACTCAAGTGTAAACCTGAGTTTGTTAATAAGTCTAGAAAGTAAATCAGTAGGATGCCATGGCATGCCACTGGAAGTACAGGAAGAGCATTTCTTTGCTATAAATCATATATGTCTGTAGAAAAGGGGCTGGGTGATATTTGTATGCTTGTTTGGTTGGTTTTCTCCAGAGACATACATTTCTTTCTCTGATACCTCATTTAGACATAAGACTATATAACAAGACATCACAGGAAAGAGTCAGCAATTCACTATATGTACAGGATATAAAAGAAGGCAACGGAAGTTTTCCTATCAACTGACTAATTTATAAATTGTAAGCTGGGAATAAGTGTATGGACTTGCTTAAAAAATCCACCTGTCAGGTTCAGTCTTCATAAATCACAGTGCCCAAGCACACTGTCAGGGATGAGAGAGCGTCATATGCCACGCATCCTTGTGGCACCTTCTATTACTAGACAGTAGCTGGCTATCAGCCCTGTCCTCCAATTTGACGGAAATTCCTATGACACTATATTTCTTAGACCAAGTGTCCCCAATTTCAGCACTTTTTTTTTTTTTTTTTTAAGGGTCAGTTGGCTCATTTTTCTTTGGAAGACTCTATCGTACAAGCTCTGTAGCCACAAAATGTATGTAAAGACACAACTCTGTTTTGTCAAATCACACGGACTTTTGCTAAACAGAAGGAATGCTGTAGACAGAAAAATGGGTTTAAATGCCCATAAGGTCACCGGAATATGATCCCTAATTGAACTTCAGTAATGCCAGGAAGCTTCCATATAAACTCTGCTCACTTCATGTGCCATTTCCAGGCTGAGCAGAGCAACAGCCTCCCAGAGATGGTTCATCCCTTCCCCGATACAGAAGCGGATGCAGAGTCCCTCCTGGGGAACATTTCATTGCTTTCCCAGGGACTCTTTCTGGAGGTATCCTACCCCAGGCATGGTCCAAATTCTACTTGTTCCCCCCGCCCACCCCCTTAGCTTCCTTAGAGTGAATTTCACATAGCTTGGCAGAGAATACCAAGCTGCTAAACTCTGCAACACGCATCACCTTCCTAAAAATAGTGCAGAAAAAATATTAAAATTGAAAAGGTTTATATTAAATGGTGATTTGACATTTTATGATGAGGAGAATATTATTTTAAGTGGTGTGATTGATTTCTTCTGTTTAAAGACTGAGCAATTTTTTGAGAGCAGCATGCTTTGCAAGATTGTTAATGAGACGAGAAGTCTCTCTTCCTCGAGTTACTGCTCATCAGATGTCAAAGTTGATAGCTGAAGTTGAGAGTTACTACCATCAGAACAGCTATTTTGTAAACTGATATTCTCCATTCCAGCCTTGGGGAACAACCCTCTGCATGACAACAGGAAATAAATAATACATGGCTCTGAGCCTTTCACCTCAGGCCACTCTACGCCCTGACTTAATGCCACCAGGGTATAATTAGTATCAGTATTCCCATTTGATCGGAAAAGGAGAAATATAAGATTTGCTTAAGTGATTTTCCACAGGATACACAGGGAGCTGGTGGCAAAGCAAGTGGATGTTTCACAGACAACAAGCCAAGAGCAGGAGTACTGGTGGCAGAACCTTCTCAAACTCGGCACCCAAACAAGATGCTGGCAGGAAAGACGCTGAAGGGAAGCTTTTATCCTCTGTCCGCACTAGATCTGTTTCTTTACTCAAACTGACTGTCTCTGCAATGAGCAATTTCACGTGCATCTTTTACTTTTAATTAATTAAAATTCATGGCTTTTGATTAAAGTCTAAATCAGAGATATACTGCGCAGATGCAGCCACAATACATGCAGGGGAAAAAAAAAACAACCAACAAAATTATCCTTTTTTTTCTTTTTCACATACCAGATTGGCCCCATCTGCAAACTAGTATTTAAATAAATACCTCAAAACACTGTAAAACTACTCTAGGTCTTCATGTGTGTAAAACGGCTTTTGTATGGCAGTACGCATTAAAACTGGCAGCATGGGGAAAGCATAAACAATGATTATAAAAATCAACCAGAAATTTAGAGATCTAAACAGCTAGAGCACAGAAAAATTACCACGTAATCACCTACACACTCATAACCTGCTACCATCACATTTTAATATATAAATATGGATTTGCAGTTAGAAAAATAACTGCAAATGGTACTTAGTAAACTTTGGCTGAAGCCTGAGCTTTAAAAATGGTGATCCCAAAGAAGAAGTACATTGCACATGACACTCACAAAAAATACATCACTTATCACTGACACTCAATTATCTCAGCCATTTACTGGTCTCACTATAAATGGTGACACCATTAAGTAGGGGAGTGCTATCTCTAAATAATAGGCAACATGAAGCTGATATTGTTTTGTACTATCTGGAAATTTTCATTTAAAATGACATTGCATGGACATCGAAATGGACAGAGGGGGCATGCTGCATCATTCCCAGAACAGCTTATGATAAAGTCTGGCTGTGAATTAAAGTATTACAAGTAGATTTATATTTGCCGTCTTTCATTATGTACACAGTACAGTGCTTTTGTTAACACAGGTGTTACACAGCTTGTATTTGACACCACACAGCAACCTCAAGCAGCAGCGTCCAAGAATGAAGTGCTTGATTCACATCGTAAGCCACTGCTGTTCCTGCACATCTACTATAGATATGAGTCTATGAGACCACATGATAACCACCGTACTTACGCAGAGTCACTCCTCCTTTGAATACCCCTAAAGCATGATTAGGAACTGTAAAGCTCACCAGGCTACCTAGAATGACTCCTAAACTTATACAGAAATAAACCGGTCAAAGTCTTTTCCTCACATTCTCTATGTCCAGTTTGAAACATCTGAAATCTCGCTTATGAAAATAATGGCCATGCACAGCTGTTACTGCAATTAACCTGGTCTAGTGGGAGGTGTCCCTGCCCATGGCAGGAAGGTTGGAACTAGGTGATCCTTAAGGTCCCTTCCAACCTAAACCATTCTATAATTCTATGATAAGATGATAAATACTGTAAAGAAATACATATTTTTTTTGTTAAAAATACCCAAGCAGCCATGCCACAGGATTCTCAAATTAGACATTCAAACTACTGGATATTTTTTATAATAATAGTTTCAACCTATATGCCTAAACTCCCCTTTTGCAACACGGACAAGGCAGTACCACTGCATCGCAGGTATTTATGAAGGGCTCGAACATGAAGACAAGGGCACCGTTACCTATGAAGAATTTAACTGTAATGCAATGTAATGCTGAGTTTGGATACTACATAAAAGGTACCCGATAGGCATGCATTGAAAAAGTTAGCCATGCCTTGAACAGCTAATGTTCAATAAGCACTGCTCAAGAACGATAGTGACTAGTGCACGTCTTGGAGGGTGGGAGGTGGGCAGGCAAGAGAGCTAATTGTGAATCAGTGCGGAATTGAAAGCTGTACCTCAACACATATGCATAATATAGAAAAATTAAGCCCGTAAGAATAATTTAATTCTTAAATTCACCCATTTCTAATTGTTGACTCTACCAACGTTTTTTAACTTTTTGGGAGTCAGCGATCCATAGGAGAAAAATGCTATTAAATCTCTCCAGGTAGACATTTAAAGATTATAAAATGCCAGGATGAAAGTTATCTCATTCCCACAACAACCATAGAAACAAGGACTCTCACACTGGCACAGAGAGATGACAAACTTGAAATTATTTTCATATGTACCAAAATAGAAATGCCAACGTCACTGAAACTAAAGAAACTTGTCATTTACAAAAAGCCCAGAATTTGACATTTTCTGTCTTCAAAACATTTTGAATATTTCAACTATGACAGAAGATGGGCGAGAACAGAGAGCTCCAGTTATTGGCATCTCTTAACTCAACACTTTTGATAGTCTGAAACACCAAAATAGTTTCTAAGTAACGCACCTAATAGGAACATCTGTTCCTTTCCTCATTTCTAATCAGAGTACTGAGCAGTCAGAGACAGATCAAGTTACACTTTTAAACACAGCATTGTATTAATAAAAAGAACAGTAAAGACTTAATGTTGTATCTCATTTACTTAAAAAAACCCACAACTTAACCTCTTGTTATCATTAGTAGCATATGCATTTTCACAAGTACCAAGTCTAAAAATACTACCTATAAATTTAAAGCCAAGATTGATTTTAATAAAAATGTTGCCAAACATCCATTTTGACTGATAGAAAGAAACATAATCCATCTTTCCCAGGCTGCCATAAAATTCAGATTTAGGATTCTTGTCCTTTTCTCCTCTTCTCAAGAACCACGACAGTTTTCTCTGATGGGAATACATATAATCAGCTTTGACCCATGACGGTCAGGTAAAAGAAAAATACAGTATTTATGCAATCTAACTAAACTTGTAATTCTATATGAATCCTTCAGGCTCCACATATTTCATGTCAGGCTTCACTCTAATTATTGTGCATGCTTTGCACATTCTTCAAGCAGACCCTGCAGCAGAATCCAAGTTACTGAATGTAAGGTTTCTAATAAGAAAGAAGCTATTTTTCCTAACACAATGTCATTAGCAGTTGTCAGACTAAACCAGTAATTGCATCACAGACAGCACTACAGGTACTGTACCTGCAGCTGATCGTAATCCCAATTCATGTTTACGCCCAGTGATCACTTTGGACAATCTACCTAGTGGACAAGATAGCAGGATAAAAATAGATGCTTGCAGGGATTTCGTATACAGCGAGAATCTGGATGAGCAGAGGAGCAGCTGTGCCTCCTAAACCTATCACATAATGAAGAAAATCTCTTCTGAAGAGGCAGGAGCTTGCTCAGCAGAAGATGAATTAAAGGCTAGTCTGACAAAAGCAAAATTAGGTGACCCAGGGGTTCCCATTCAAACAAAACTACTATCGTGATTACATACAGTAATCAAGGTCCTGAGGGGAATGTTCCTCTTTTGCAGTGGGTAGTAGGAACACTTAGCACAGTCCTCTGAATTGTTCTCAGAAAGGCAGATAACATCATTACCTGGGTATGTATTTTACCCCATTGATTTAACATGTAAGTGGCATCTGCTGCAGAAAATAAATACAATCTGATAGTCTAAATCCAGATCTTGATGAGGAAAGTACTTTCAGCTCATACATAAAAGGCATTTATGTTTGTAACAGAACTCATTTATTTGCTCCCCATGCAGTTGTTCCAATTTTTTCCTCCTTTATTCTTTCTTCTAATGATCTCTGATAGAACAAACTACATGCTTTCTGTCTTTCTTGTCTCTTCCCCACCCCCATCTCTGAATTTTTTTGGTGGAATCACGGCTTTCTCACTAACAAAGGTTGTGTGAGGTTTTGTCAGACAAGCAAATACATTTGAACACTGAATATTCTAAGACAATGCTTCCACTGTAACTAATAACAGGCAAAGATAAGTAAATGCAAGGTATAAATGTTGACATTGACCAAATACATGCCTCTGACAAAGGGGTTAAAATGTCCTACTAGGGATAAGGAGCCCTATAGATCAGTTGCTAGCTTATCAGGAAGAACATCTTGATGTTGAACACAATATAAACCAAAAAGAAAGAAAAAACAGGGAGGCACCAGTAAATATCAAATGGGTTCTGATAAAAAGAGTGCCTCAAGTCAATCTTTCATGGAACTTCAAGAGTGCCTAGGAGGAGGAGACCCATCAGCACTCCTCAGCCTGCTTTGGCATATTGTTTTGACTTGAAAATAGCAATAGGATATGCTGAAAATAACTAAGCTCAGTTTCTACAGATTGAAGGTTTAAAATTTTTTACATAGAGTATTCGTTGAAAATTCATAAGAGATCACAGTAACATAAGTTTCCAAACACTGCAATACAGGTAGTAGGTAATGCAAGTTTTCAACCACTGTAGGTTTTCCTTTCCTGTCATAGTATCACTCACGTAAAAACACAGTAGCACTTCACATTCTGGAATTGCCAAAATTATGTTGTAACTCAAGATCATAGAATTGTTAGGGTTGGAAGGAACCTTAAAGATCATCTAGTTCCAACCACCCTGCCATGGGCAGGGACACCTCCCACTAGATCAGGTTGCTCAGAGCCCCATCCAGCCTGGCCTTGAACACTTCCAGGGATGGGGCATCCACAACTTCTCTGGGCAACCTGCTCCAGTGTCTCACCACCCTCATGGTGAAGAACTTCTTCCTAACGTCCAGTCTGAATCGACCCATCTCTAGTTTTAATCCATTCCCTCTAGTCCTACCATTACCCGACATCCTAAAAAGTCCCTCACCAGCTTTCTTGTAGGCCCCCTTAAGATACTGACAGGCCACTATAAGGTCTCCCTGCAGCCTTCTTTTCTCCAGGCTGAACAACCCCAACTCTCTCAGTCTGTCCTCATAGGAGAGGTGCTCCAGCCCTCTGATCATCCTTGTGGCCCTTTTCTGGACATGTTCCAGCACGTCCATATCTCTCTTGTAGTAGGGGCTCCAGAACTGGACACAGTACTCCAGGTGGGGTCTCACGAGAGTGGAGTAGAGGGGGAGAATCACCTCCCTCAACCTGCTGGCCACGCTTCTCTTGAGGCAGCCCAGGATACAATTGGCTTTCTGGGCTGCTAGTGCACACTGACGGCTCATGTTGAGCCCCTCATCCACCAGCACCCCCAAGTCATTTTCTTCAGGGCTGCTCTCAAGCCAGTCACTGCCCAGCCTATATCGGTGCTTGGGATTGCCCCAACCCAGATGGAGGACCTTGCACTTGGTCTTGTTGAACTTCATGAGGTTGGCATGGGCCCACCTCTCCAGCCTGTCAAGGTCCCTCTGGATGGCATCCCTTCCCTCCAGCGTGTCAGCCGCCTCACACAGCTTGGTGTTGTCAGCAAACTTGTTGAGGGTGCACTCTGTGCCACTGTCCATGTTGCTGATGAAGATATTAAACAAGACCGGTCCCAGTACTGATCCTTGAGAGACTCCACTTGTCACGGGCCTCCACTTGGACATGGACCCATTGACAGCCGCTCTTTGGGTGCAGCCGCCAAGCCAATTCTTTATCCATTGAATTGTCTATCCATCAAACCCATATTTTATCATCTTGGAGACCAGGATGTCACGCAGAACAGCGTCAAAGGCTTTGCTCAGGTCCAGGTAAATGACGTCAGTTGCTCTCCCGTTGTCTATTGATGTTGTGATCTTCTCATAGAAGGCCACCAGGTTTGTCAGGCACGATTTGCCCTTGGCGAAGCCGTGTTTATTGTACCCAGTCACCTCTTCGTTATTCTTCCGCCTCAGCAGTGCCTCCAGGAGGATCTGCTCCATAATTTTACCAGGCACGGAGGTGAGACTGACTGGCCTATAGTTCCCTGGTTCCTCCTTCTTTCCCTTTTTGAAAATGGGGATTATGTTTCCCCTTTTCCAGTCAAGGGGACTTCACCAGACTGCCATGACTTTTGGAATATAATAGAGAGCAGTTTAGCAACCTCATCCGCCAGTTCCCTCAGTACCCCTGGGTGTATCCCATCAGGTCCCATGGACTTGTACACTTTCAGGTTCCTCAGATGGTCACGAACCTGACCTTCACTTACAATGGGCAGTTCTGTCCAACCTCTGCCATTATCTTCTATGACTCCAGAAGTGTGGCTGGAGCTCTTGCCAGTGAAGACTGAGGAAAAGAAGTCATTGAGAACCTCGGCCTTCTCCATATCACTTGTCACCAGTTCTCCCACTTCCTTTCGGAGGGAGCCCACACCTTCCCTGGTCGTCGTCTTCTTACCATTAATATACCTATAGAAATTTTTGCCGTTTCTCTTGATCTCCTTGGCTAGATTTAATTCTAACTGAGCTTTAGCTTTTCTAACCAGGTATCTTGCTGCTCAGACAGCTTCCTTATATGCCCCCCATTCTAGCTGTCCTTTCTTCCACTCCTTGTAAAGATTCTTTTTGTGTGACAGTGTGTCCAGGAGCTCCTTTTTCATCCAGGCAGGTCTCCTAGCATTCTTTCCTGCCTTCCTTTTTGGTGGTATACTTTGCTCCTGGACATGGAGAAGGTGATCCTTGAATACTGACCAGCTGTCCTGGGACCCCCTTTCTCTAGGGCTTTGTCCCATGGCACTTTGGCCAGCAGATCCCTGAAGTGATCAAAGTCTGCATGCCTAAAGTCCAGGGTCGTAAGCTTGGAATACATCCTCCTAGTTGCCCTGAGGATCTTAAATTCTATCGCTTCGTGGTCGCTGCGGCCAAGGTTATCCCTGAGCCTCACGTTGGTCACCAGCCCTTCCCTGTTGGTGAGAACAAGGTCCAGCACAGCACCTTTTCTTGTTGGTTCCTCTACCATTTGGAGGAGGAAGTTGTCATCTATGCATTCCAGGAACATCCTGGATTGCTGGTGCTTTGCTGTGTTGTCCCTCCAGCAGATGTCAGGGTGGTTGAAATCCCCCACGAGGACCAGGGCCTGTGAACGCGAAGCCACTTCTATCTGCCTATGGAGGGCCTCATCTGCTTGGCTCTGCTGGTCAGGTGGCCTGTAGCAGACCCCTATTGTAACATTGCCTTCCCCTATCTTCCCTTTAATCTTAACCCATACACTCTCAACCAGCTCATTGTCCTTCCCCATACGGAGCTCCATCGATTCTAGCTGGTCACTGATGTAGAGGGCAACACCTCCTCCCCTCCTACCCTGCCTGTCCTTCCGAAAGAGCTTGTATCCGTCTATCCCAGATGAATGTTCTCCCCAATGAGAGAAGCCTAAAACAATCTCTCTAGTGGAAAGCATGACAGGACTTTTGATATGACTCTTAAGGTTATCACAAAACTAACACAAGTCATTTGTTGAAGCATATGATATGTAGGTATGTCGCTCAGAATTTTAAATGCCTGCCATATGGAAAACAAAATACACAACATTTGTCGGTTTCATGATTTTCCCCTCAATGTACTATGTAAATTTAAGATGCCATATAAAAGCCATGAACACTACTATCTACATGAAATCATAATTTCAAGGTTCTCAGAAAAAAAAAGAGAAGAAAAAAAGAAGATAAAAAAAGAAAAGAACATTTCAGATTTGACAAATTCTAGTGATTTTCTTGACTTACCATGACCTTCCTTAAAGTATAGCGTTTGGATCTAATATCATCCATCAGCATTTCATAGGGTGTGAGCTGATACTCTATTGGGAGTGGGTTATACTGACGCTCTTGAACTTTCTTAAGTTTAACACCATTCCGTAAATCTCGCATCACTTGTACCCAAAAACGAGCCTGAAGAGAAAAGAGAGGGAAAAGTTATGTGATACCTTACCCTTGAATACCGCCTCAGATTAAACCGAAGTTGTTCATTCCCCTTTCGGGACACCACCAAATACGTACAGCTGTACTATTTTATTTTTAACACATGAACCAAAACCCATTTTATTTTATATAAGCCTATTTTTAACCCTCATGAACGTAACAAAACTTTGCTGCAACGCAGCAGGACTGCAGAGTCTCACCTCAAGCGATGTTAAACTCTAAGATAACATAAAAAAAGGATTTGAAATTCTCATACCATACATCTATACTTCCATTTCAAGTATACTGCACACACGTCAGGAAAGTTTCCAGACTTACAGCTAATACTATGTGAATTAAAACAGTGACTGAATCCAAAACTTTGTTTCCCTTAGGCCCAGAACTTTCTTGCAAAATTTCCCAGCAGTTGTTCTTCAAATAGAAATTTCGGAATGGGCTCAAAATCCTAAGGTCTAGCAATATCCTCTCAGTACTCAACATCCTTTCACTCTTCCTCTAAGAGCACTACACACTAACATCTCTTTCTCATATTCCGCGCAGTGAGAACGGCTGGACAGGAGGAAGAACAGGTGATGGATAAAAGATTGGGGGACTGAAATCAAGTACTTTTAAGAACTTCATAATATTCCCCTATGAACTGACAAGAACAGTAAGTAGAAAATAAAACAAGCTACCTTCTGTTAAGAGATTCTCTGTAACATTTTTCTTTCACCATCGGAGAAACTCAGCTGCTGGCTCCGCCTACTGCTTGGCTGCCCCTTTGAAGGGCAGTCAGCATGATACCTGTCTAAATGTCCAGTCTTTTTGAATTGCAAAAGCTTCTCCATGAAAACAGTCTAAAGAAAAAAACGTAATGCTTGGATACTTGTATTGTTTCACCTCTCTGCAAAGGAAGGAAGGTTGAGGCTCCATTTGGTTCTAACTTGTCATGAGTTACTATTGATTCATATGTTAAAGAAACCAGACACTGATTTTAACATAAAACAAACAACTTTAGCTAAGCATTATAAAAAAATATAAACTACTAGTAACGATACTGAATCACTATTCCATTGTTGTCTTACCCAGTCAGCATTTTTTAACTCATCAAGATCTGTGCTGGATTCATCACTTCCCTCTTTGTCCATTTCTTGAATTTTCTTCAGATTCTGCCAATGAAAAGAAAATAAGTCAATAAGTGAATGGTGGCATTACCCTCAAGTAAAACTGAAGCTTAATTTTTGACACCCGTTCTGGATGTTTTATGACTTGAATAGTAATACTGTAAAAATAACTTGAAATACCATTTGAATATATTTCTCTTCATTGAAAAGTGGACCCTAAATGCTGGGAAAAAAATCTTAAGTTTTGACTATGAAAATACTCAGATAATACATGCCAGAGGAAAAACTATACATAGAGATTTAAATATTCCTAAAATTGTGCTTTGCACAGAAAAAAACCCAAACAACTACCTAGCAGGTCTGTGAAGCTACAACACAGAAAACATTACTGACTTGGAAAGGATACCATTCATACCAAAATTACTGTTAGGTGTTGAACTCAAGATAGATCATTTTTGTAGAAGGAGGAATTCCCAGGAAGTTAGTTGGGAGGAGAATAATATGAAAAATCCTTTAAACTGAATAGTGAGAGACTTGCATATATACTGAAATTAAGTACTCTGGATAACATGGTTCTAGATTCTGAAATCTGAGTAATAAAATCATGTAAGGAGGATCTTTCAGATCTTTCGAAGGTAAAAATTGTTATTTATGAACAAAATCAGATCGTGCAAATATGGAAAAGATTGTCTGCAAAGGGGCAAAAAAAAGGTTTCATACTAACAAAAATATGGAAAATGTTTAAAAGTTACAGCAAACCAAAGAACAGGCAAGCTTGCACACAGATAAATGCAAGTGAAAGATTTAAAAGGCTGTAGCTTTACAGAAATGATCTTATACACATAAACAACTGCATATTCAAAATGCTATTTTTCTTTTTTACTTCTGTATTGAGATGTTTTGGAACATTTGGAAATTATCAATACTCCATTCCATTTTTACAGAATTCTCCAGGAAATTTTTAACAATGTTTAATTTGATCTGTTTTCTAAGTTCTTACTAATATATTCAAAATGGATAGTTAAATCGTCTGCTGTTTATTTTATGAGACTAAAGCAACAGGTCAGAGGCCTGACAGATGTATTTATTTATCAAAAATCTTTTTCTCACTCAAGCTCTTCCTTTGATGGAACTGAACAATCAGTCTCAGTGTAGCTTTTGAGCTTCCCAGAAAACGTAAAAATAAGTGTATTTTGCAAAAAAAAATTTTTTCCTGGAAGTACTTCCAAAACTGCCAACATTTCAGTGGAAGAAATCAAAGCACTGGAAGAGTGCTTAACTTGCACATTTAACAGCGTGCAAGTATCTACCAAACCTGGCTACAGAGATAGCACACGTTAGTCAGCCACCACAGAGGTTTCGGAAAGACAGCAGATGGGTTATTTATTGTCTTATTTAAGTAGGTAACATGCTTGCTTTCATATCAAAGAAGAAATACTACCTATAAAAATAAAATACATAATTTACAGGAAGACTCTAAAAAACCCATAAATTGCCTACATTACAGAAGCATGGGACAATGCCGGAATGTTTTGGCATGACTTGCAGTATCACCACAGGATACCCAATTGGGAAAGAATGTCTTTATGGAAACTTGGGTCGATCCTGCTGCTATGGTCAGCAGTCAGTCTGACACTTACAGGCAATCACCCTTTTCCAAGGAAAAAAAAGAAAAATGGAAAGAACGAGTAACATAAAGGCCTTGCTTATGTGCAGTTTGCCATCCAGGGTTTCTTCTTTTCTGTATCATACAGTTGCAGTAATCATTTCAAATCTAGTATCTGTGAACGGTAAATTACTTGCTTTCTTGCAAACTGCTAAGATGTATTGATAAATTGCAAAATATACAATCATTCTGATACTTTCTCCTTTTCCTCTCTAATAAAAAGCTAACTTCAGTAAACAAGCTCACAACGGTCAGGTTTGCTCCTCCTTTCCACACTGGAAGGTACACATTAATTTTTTAAAAATTAACATGTTCCAGCTGCTTAACCTTTACTTTGACTGTTCAACAAGATTTGTGGCAATTACCCCTTTCAGCAACCATGTTCCCTGCCATACAGTTTACTGGGTTGGTTTATGCCCAAAGGCTCATGCCTTTGACTGACATAAATATTCCATGAAGCTAAAAAGATTACGACCTGTTTTTCTTAATAGCAGAAAATAAGAAGGGAAAAAAACCCAAACCTGAACAGCTGAAAGACCTTCCAAATAAGGCAACCATCTAATTAGTTTCTCTGGAACATAGCTAGAGGGGGAGTTTCTACCCAAGAAAGCACAGGTGTAAGTGATGCTGGCTACATTGGAGAGTTACAAGAGCAAAACCTGCCAGCCAAGAGATAAGTCTCTCAAAGTGCAGTTTTATGATCCAAATGAGCTGATACAAGCACAGGCTACTGCCAAAGCCGGGCTCCTGCTCTTCCCCATCCTAGCCAACTGCTCCAGCGCTTCCCTTCATACTGGCACAGACCCACGCTTCACTTCATAGGCATAGTTTATTCCCCTCCCTGGCACCCGGCTCAGACCCCTAAACGCAGCTCACCATGCAATTAGTGGGTAACAGTAGAAAGGAAAGGAATTTCCATCATGATAGAAGTTAGAAAGCTTTGGAGGATTGGGGAGAAAAAGAAACAGCAAGTGCTCTATCCTTCCAGCCAACGCTTAAGAAGGTTTCTTTAACTCTTCTCCACCTGTCAGGTGCTGCTTAGGAAGGAATAAATTCACTGTGACAAATGATTATGTTTAAATTTCTAGACTGAATGAAATATTACCAGCATCAGTGGGTTTTGCATCTGTTTCAATCGTAAATTATGGAAACCAACACATTTACAATACAAGGGACCATGTGTCAGAACATAACTGTGATACAAAACCTGCGAGTAACCTCAGCTGCTGTAGCCACTTGCACTTACCCTTGGGACAATGGCTTAAGAAGACATATTACAGTATAATAAATACATGGCCTAAGTGCATTTCCATTTCAGAAAGCAGAAACATCTTAAAAGGTTTTTTCTAAACGATGCCGGAACCTCAGACTCATACCACAGACCTGATTCACCTATTACAGCCCGGGTGTTAGTTCAGGAAGTAAGGGTTGGATGCGTAGGAAGCGAGTGCTTCAACAGCTATGGCTTTTTTTAAACCATTACAGCATTTGGCCATTTTAAAAAAACAAACAAACAAACAAAAAAAACCAAACAACAAACCCAAACCCTACATTTTGTGACAAAAGCTAGTCATAAAAATACCAAATGTCTTCAAACGTCTTGCTGCACTATTAAAAGCAGGCAGTCGATCTGCTGCTACTGCATGTCCCACATTTGAGATGCACTCTCCTCTGCTCGGTGACAGATGGGAGTTTACATAAGACACTTGTCAGCACAGCATCAAAGACTCGCTTCCACAAAATGCTCGCTAAAATGCAGCCTTTTAATGAAGACGGTATTCTTGGGAATCCAGATCCGGACTTCATCCTTCACCAATTGCAGAACACAGTCTACTGCAGTTCCTAGTTTATATGCTTAATTAGGAATCATTTGTTCACCGATGCAAGTAATTCTTACGCTGCTATCTGCAAAACTAATAAAATATTCCTGCACCTCTAGGCTCCATTTAAAAATATATAACTTGCACATAGGAGAAAAACTGTTTTTACATATTCAGCTATCCAACTTGGGTTTAAATTTCAATGGACACTTGGCCAGCAGCATTACTCTAGTTCTTTGAAAAGACCCAAACCACTTTATTTCAAACGTGGGAATAGGATCAGTTAATTAAGTCCCTGAAAACCCCTGGAGTGGATATCAAAGTTCTTCATATATAGTGGTATGGGCCGACACACTTTGCTCAGTTCTGGAAAGGGCAGTAGTTACCATGCTGTTCAATATAACTTTAAGAGGAGGCAAAAAAACCCCAACCCAAGTGCATGTAACACTTACTGAGTGATGGTGCCTGCATCACTTAAGGAAAAAACCAACACCACAAAAACAAAACAGCAGCCTTTTCCCTTATTAAGGCTCCTAAATTGAGGGATCAAATAAATCACAATGGAGCTGCAAGCCTGACAATACCTCAGTTGGAAAAGTGGAGTCACTGGAAGCCTGGAAGTGTAGGCAAAAGTGAAGTTAGGAGCAGAAAACTTTGTGAATATTTCTTTCTCCAGCTGTGCTTTCTGAAAATCCAAGCAGCAGGGCGTTTAACAGCTTTTACAGTCACGAGCCTATTAAGAGAAACTTGGCTAATGACCATATTTCCAAAATAAGTTAGCCATTAACATTGTTTAGGTACCTATTAACTACCTCTATTATCATATTTTGTACAAATAATGCATCAGTATAGCCATGTTAAATGGAAAGTAACACTTGACTTTTTTAATTAACTGTTTTCCAATTGAGACTTTGCATGGCGTGAAACTAGGGGAAAAAAAAGAAAGGAAGAATTTAATTTCTACTCATATACTTAATTAGAATTTGTATGTTTACATTTTCATACAGATCAGGTTGAAATATATCCAGGCAGACTGAAAGAATTATGTTTTTAGATCAGAAAGGACAGAAATGAAAAGCAACATGATTTAAAAGCATAGCACGAAGATAACAGATTGGGAGCTTTATCTGTATTCTACCAAAAACTTAATTACAAGGCATATTGTGGATAGTGAAATTATGGACAAGCTTTTGATGAATGCGGACCTTCACCACAATCAAAGATGTAGACAATTATAAAAATATACAAACTCTTAAATAGTTCGGAAGGAATATTAATCTTGATGCTTTAGGGTGTACATCAATCTCTAAAATTTTTTGAGATACAAGTCAAACCTACAGATTAAGACACACCTGCCTACTGGACACTTCTTGTATTTTATGCTGGCCAGCATCACATGGTGTCTTTTAGCACCAGCTGTGCCAGTTGTGGAGTTTATCATGCACAGCCCACTCACAAATGCTTAGCTGTGCTACAGGCTGGCATCATCGTTTACTGGTACCACTCACAGACTCACAGAGTGGTTGAGGTTGGAAGGGACCTCTAGAGATCAGCTGGTCCAGCTTCCCTGCTCAAGCAGGGCAACCCAGGGCCAGCTGCCCAGCACCATGTCCAGGTGGCTTCTGAATAACTCCAAGAATGAAGACTCTACAACCTCCCTGGGCAACCTGTGCCACGCTTGGTCATCCTCACAGTGAAAAAGTGTTCCCTCACGTTCAGAGGGAACCTCCTTGTTTCAGTATGTGCCCATTGCCTCTGGTCCTGTCACTGGGCCTGTCACCACTGAAAAGAGCCTGATTCTGTCCCCTTTGCACCCTCCCTTCAGGTATTTATAGACACTGATGACATCCCCCTGAGCCTTCTCTTCTCCAGGCTGAACAGTCCCAGCCCTCTCAGACTCTCCTTATATGTGAGACATTCCAGTCCCTTCATAATCTTCATGGCCTTTTGTTGGACTCTCCAGTATATTCCATGTCTCTCACACTGGAGAGCCCAGAACTGGACCCAGCACTCCAGCTGTGGCCTCATCAGTGCTGAGCAGAGGGGAAGGATCACCTCCCTTGACCTGCAGGCAATATTTCTCCCAGTGCAGCCCAGGACACTGGAAGGCCTCTTTGTGACAAGGGCACATTGCTGGCTCACTCAGCCATTAAGCGCACGTGGAGCATTAACTCCAGTAGAAGGCAAGACTGGGCAGTAACAGGGAGCTGCAGGAGGACTAGTGCAAATATCCCCTCCTTGTGGATCCCCAGTGTGATCCAGAGCAGCATTTTCTGCATTCCTATGGTTGCATAGGCCCTCCTTGTCTCTCCCAGTCACACTCGATGCCATTTCTGAGCGATGTGCGTGACCTTTCCAGATATTCCACAGCAGGAACGTTTACTTTATCTAATGGACATCACTTATTTGCACCTACGGTTCTGTCTATGGCTGTGCCAACAAAGGTGATCTCAATGACTTTTGGATGATCCTGAAAAAGATTAATCTTTTCTTTTACATGAGGTCTATTTTTAGCAAATATGCAAACCATCTTCCCCCTCGCCACACATGCATGCATTTCCTCCACCTTGTTGACTGTTTTTCACACGCACACATAATCAAAAAGAAAAAAAAAGGAAGAGATCCCCTTTTTGTGGAGTTTTCCTATTGCAATTTTGAAAGCTCACTGCTTGAGTTGAGAAACAAGCTGTACTCCATTTTTGTCATCAGCTGTAAATGCTTAAACAGCATAAACAGGACACAAAGTTAAGAGGTCTTGTCCCATCAAAAGACCACTTCTGGATGGCAGCAGATGGTACCCAGGGTGGATTTGCAGCAAAAGCACCTTTCACAGAGCCTGAGCAGCATACAGATGCTGCCAGCAAGCTGAAAAAACACACAAGTATACTCGCTAGAAAAACTTCACCTTGCAAAAAGATGCAAAGTTAGATCAGATTAGTTAACTTAATGTCAACCCTACCTTTGGAGTTGCTGCTGCTATTCCACAGAAATATTTATTTTTACTACTGTTACTCTATTTATTTTTAATTTTTTGCTATTGCAATAGTAGTATCACACCCTTCTCAACTCTGGCTTGAGTCCTGTCCTGTGCATCCACTACATTAAACATTTCATTCTCTTTAAGAATGGAAGTACCATCTCCCTGTCTGCAAGCCAGCTTTACTGCTGACCTTTCATACACAGGGAATCAGACTGGAAATGAACCCCACATGGCATCAAGTATGTGACAAAGTGCCTAAAACATTTTATTTGACATCCATTGAGATGAGATGAGCAGCTCGCTCATTGCTTCATCATTTCTGATTAATGCACTCACCCAAATGCATGCTAGAAAAGCCTTCCTGAAACTACGCTCCATCTGTTATATGACAGTCACGTTCACATGAGAGACTGGAGAGCACACGACTATTCAGTATATATATTAGTAACAAAACATATTACAACCCTTTAGGCCTATCTTCCCTGCCTCCTGATCTATCCCTTATGAAAACCTGTAACTTTCAAAATCCTGGCGAGTTTTTATATTGCCAAATTGAAAACAGCATCACAGCAATATTTCTTCTGCCTCTTTCACAGTGTACTTCCCTTCTAAACCTGTCCTGGGCTGTAGCACAAGACAGGTCAGAGATTTGGTCCACTCCTAGCAAATGAATTTCTGCAGCTAAAAATTCTCCCTCTTCCCCTACAATGAAGTTGGCTGTTTAAGCAGCCCTGAGCAAAAACTATGAACTTCATATACCTGGGAAACAGATACCCAGATGCCATGCAGTGGCCCTAGAAGGAATCCAAGGACTTTCAAAGTAATTTTTCTTCATAGGAAAGTTATTTTAAGTAATTTTAGGAGATTTGCCTCCCCCCTTTTAGTGTTTTTAATTTCATTTTGATCTCACGTCCACAACTGTGTCCAGGTCTGAAGGATTATAAAGGAAGATTTCCAAATAAAACTGTCAGGTTTTGAAATTAACGGTTTAAAATCCCTGCCATCGTTAGTGTCACAAACACAATATTACACAGTATAGGGTTTTTAAAAATTGGAGGGTTTTTCCCCAGTTATCTGCCAATGCAATCACCATAAATTCATGACAACAAAATGCAAAATGTCCTTACTGAAGTATTAAGTGTTTCTCTCCTTTATACCCAATACGCATATGACAATAACAAAAGGAAAAGGAATTTATTGACTTGAACTGTATTTAACTGTATTCCCCGTTAATTATGATTCTTCTATGTATTTGCAAGAGAAGAGCATATAAACAATACCACAGCTTTTACTGACACAAACCTAGTGTGATCATATGATTCCTGCTTGCCTCAAGTATAAACTACAGAGGTCATTTTAAAATGGTGTAACAAGATTTACTGCATTCCACCTTGTATTTTCTTCATACCTACTTTTTTCTTTGTACACTACACTATTTTGAAAATTAAATGCATTCCAAATCTGTAGTTGGATAAAAGCTATAAGCAAGAATCAAGTGCATCATAAAACCAAAGTACTCAGATTCCAGAAGCTGCTTGTCTTGGTCACTTCTTTTATGCCTACTAGGGACTGACACAGAGTAAAGTGAAATCAAAAGATCAAAATTCTGACCTTGGTTAGGTGCAGTGATAAAAGTCTTACTCATTTCAGTAGGGCCAAAATTCCATCTACAAGGATTACTTCCTTTGACCTAAATGTGCTTTCAATCAATCCCTAATAGCCTTTGAGAGGCAAATGGTTTCTTTCATTTGGGATTAACTCATAGTATGCTCTATGGTGTGATCAGACGTTGTTGGGTTTTTGCAGCCAATTACAAGGTGATTAAATAATTTGCAAATGCAAAACACCCCTCTATTTTTTTAAAATAATTTTTTTAAAAAATATTAAGACTTAATTTAAAATGGTTATAAAACACAGTATTTTACTTTGACGTTGACAACAGAGATGCCTTATTACTGCTTACTGTGGCCAAAACATTCAAGAACTACTAGAAACACAATTTCTCTCTGAGCAGAAAGATGATCTTTGAGCCTCAACACAGACTTTGCAATAGCTGTTAATTGAGGTGTTTCTAGCACAGGCCCCTCAATTAGTATATCCAAGGGTCAGAATACTAAGGAGCAGTCAAAAGCCAAGATGCGAAATTAATGATGTCAAGGTTCAGGAGACAGATTTAACACAGAGACACTTGTATCCTGTCTGCTCTCTGTATCAGGGGCATTGGATGCAGATGAACCGTAACACAGGCACTTCAGAAAACAAGTGGCTCTTTAGCCATGCTGACACTGTCAAAATTATCCTTGTATGATATTGCTTCAGCTTAAAAATTGCTTTCAGTTTGAGCAGGACTGGAGGAAAAGTGGAGGTAAAACTTGACCCCATTCAACAGAAAAACATCTCTGAAGGATTCTCCCCCTTGGACGGATGCATCTCAACCAGGAAGGAAAATACAGCACCAATCCCTTACGCCTCTGACTGGTTTGCGTCTTCCACCACCAGCATGAAGATAAAAACTCTCTTGTGCTGCTCTGACGCTCATCTGACCCTTTAATGAGCTGATTCAGCTCATTAACCTGACAGGGAATGACTCTTTTTTTGTTGTTTGGTATTTGCTGTGTTTGTTTCCTAGAACCAGAGGAAGGAAAACAGTGGGAGCATGTGTGCGTGGGTGGAACAGCTCTGCCTCTCTCAGCAGCAAAATTTTTAGATCAGTCTGTAAAATCTTACCCTGCTTTTCAAAGGTACTGTAGATCTTGACTTGCAAAAGAAAAGAAAATCCTTCAGGGATTTATTAAAAAGAAAAATTATGAAAGCGGTCTTACTTGACAAGTCGGCCTCAGTGAAGAAACCAGCTTTAAGAAACATGTTTCCCTTCCCCTCACCCACTGGTTTTCCAATGTAACCAACACTCCCACTCCGTTAATACAATTGTTTATGGAGCCATTCTGCTGGCCAGATCACTGAAACTATCTTCATTAAAAATCATCCGCCCACCCCCAAAGTTAGTCTTCAGCCAGACCATTTAATTGAAGTGGTTCATAGGATGGCCTTTCAGTCAACAGTAACAGCCAAGCAGGCAGTGAACATAAGCATCACAACCTACAGGTGGAAATTTTTCTGAAGTTGACTCTGCTGTGAAGTCTATGTGACAGACAAACAAGCCCATCACACATCAAAGGTAAGGGAAGCTGCTGACTGGGAATAAAATATGAGCAAGAAGAATCTCAGATAATTCTCAACCAAAAACAAGGCATAAGAAGGAGCAGAGGAACGAAAGGCAAAGCACTGACGCCTCACAACATCCCTGAAACAACAGAGAAGGAATGGATGCATTTATGCAATGCGTAACCCTCCAAGAAAAACTTGTGTTTTACTCCCAAATAGACTAGTCACGATTAATAACAATTTCTATGAGACATCTATAAATGGTGACAGACCAAAGGAAAGAAAAACCTCAGCTGTAGAACTGCTCTCCCTGAACACTACAGATAATTTCCTCAAGCATCTGATATCCACTGCTGGCCGCGTACAGAAGTGATTTTGTAAGCCTAATTCACACAGTAATGAGCTCAAAAGCAGAAAACCTTCTCAGACTGCTTACCTCTTTTGCACTTTTAATTTTGGCCAAGAAAGTGTACAGTTCCATTGTTTCAGCAAACAGAGCCCGACATACTGCTTGATAGTGGTTCGGCGCCTCTGATCGGGTTGGCAGGTGGGCAGCACACAGCTAGAGAGAAAAATACATAGCAATATTAAAACAATGCCCCATTGCTTTCCCTAAGGCTACGGAGCATGAGATAACATAAAAGGGAATGCAATGGAATGTTTCTGGCACAAAAATCCACGAGGCATTTCAGTTCAGGCAGAAATTGGGGTGTAACCGTCTGCTACCATTTATTTTATGAGAAGAGCTCTACTATAAGGATGGTAACGGCACTGGTTGACCACGTCCTGGAAAACTCTGAAAACCAAGACATTGCCTTTTCATTGGCGGGGGGGGGGGGGGGGGGGGAAGGAAAGACAACATAATTGTGAAGGGGGGGAAAAACAATCCTGCAGTATCAAATTTTGGGAAAATGTACTTAATTCAAACCAGCTTTAACACTGTAAGTGTTGTTTAGCTTCCTATGAATGTGGAAGAGAACTGTACCCCTACCAATTTATCAAAGGATGGAAGGTGAAGCAAGGAAAAAAAGTAAAGTACAGTCATCAAGCTGAAACTCTGATTTAATTTATTTCAGGCAGTACAAAGATTTTAGAAATCTGCAAGAGCCATGGAAGCCCGATCTTATTGTTTCACCTCAGACATTCATGAACATTTACAGACACAGGCACAGCTGATGTAAAGAAACACTGACAAACGTTTTCATGTATGCCAAACTTGCAAAACTCTGAAAGCCTACTCAAATCACTAATGGCTATTCACAACTACTGTTGAGCAGTACGTCAGTCCAGCAATGCTTTTAGAGTGAAATATTCAGCTCCCACTTCTGACGAGAGAAGTTTCACTGAAACCAGCCTTTACATTTCAGGTAGAGAACTTGAATGGTCTGAGCAACATCCAGCCTCATGAACATGAACATCCAGCTTCTACTATTGTAGAATAGCTCAGCACTGACACTAATCGTTGCAGTATCTTTTTCTTATACTTCCCGTAAGTCAAATCCATCACCTGTAAGCATTTGTTATGGAAATCTTGGCTGGAAATGGACAGAACAAAATAACATCTGTAATTTGTTCCCTAAACAGTTTTAAATAAAAAAAAAAAACAAACCCAAACCTGAAACTAGAGCACCCATATCATATATCATAGTGGTGTATATATTAAAATAAAACCAAATCTTAACAAAGGCCTTAAAAAATATGTCTTGTTACTGTGGTTTTATAGTAGCTATTTATTTTATATATATAGCTGTATTTACAGCTACAGAACTAAAACTCAAGAACAAGCCAAAACCTGAGGCAGTAGGTGGCTACATTCAGATCTCCAGAACTAAAGCTTGAGACAAAAGCCTCTTTAGGAGAAGAGCCCTTAATTAGTCTAGTGGCATATTTGTCTAAATCTCTCCTGTTATTACAATGAACACTGTGGTTACAAGGGGCACAATGCATGTAAAGCTTGGGCTGCTTTTTCATACTGCTTTCAATTTGATTTAAATCCACGCTGCCACTAAAAGGTGTGGTCCTGTGGCCTCCAGCTGTATGTGTCCACTGATGCCCTTATGCTGCCACCAGAGTTCATGCTTTAACACAGACAGGATTATTCACCCAGGCAAAAATTAACACCATGAAGGAAGTGAGGCAGGAGACAATTTTTCTTCATGGCACGGACACACACGCAGTAGCGCAGGCAAAAAGGAGTAAGGGGAACACACTGCCAGAGCGGGGAAAGGGAGAAAGGGCTGAACAATTTATTTTGGTTGCAATCAGATTTAGATTGGCTCAGTCTCACTGACAAGTTGCTTTCTAAGGCCATAGCCCCCTTGCCATCTTCTGTTTCTTCCAATTAGTATAACAATAACGAATTCAGTGGTTCAGATTTCGTCAGCTTCTTTGATAAATTTTTACAGGCACAATTTGGACTCCTGCAATATCCTATTCTGATTATTGTACCTATCTATCTATCTATCTCCTTTTAGTCATAAAAAAAATATAAGGAAAGTTTATATATGCGTATGTGTATGTTTTCCTTCCTTCGTATATATTTTCCTGATAAATACGGAATACCAGGCGGATATGTTCACAAAACTGCCCTTGATTCCTCCCTTTCAAATTTTAGACTGCTTTACAATGATGGCCAAAATTTTCTTATACCATTCTCATTTCTTTCTGGATAAGCTGGCAGAAAAAAAAAAACCAACACTTTTTTTTTTTCCTTTTCTTTTTTCTTCCTCCTTCTTTCTTCCTCATCCCTTCTTTTTTCTTCTTTTCTGTTTTAACAAATCATTATCATCTCCTTTGCAGGTAAAGGAAGAAAAATCAAAACAGATGCACCTCTGATGTGTGCTACAGTGACAACGCACACCACAAAGGTAGAAGTTGTTAAGTATTTCCCTTGACTTAACGAAAAAGTCAGAACATTTAAATTCTGAGTATGGTTAATTTGTGTTCCTTTCTCTCAGTAACTAATCATGTCCTTACCTGCCTTACTATGTTTTCAGTAAGCTATTTCTGGTTATTAATCATAGCACATATATAAAGGGTTTGATTCTAAAATACACCACTTATAGTAATAACAATAGCTATAAGAATAATAACAAAAGCAACTTCAAAAAGTTCATAAAATGGTACAAGTCTTCATAGCTGAGAATAAAATTTTATTATTATACAGATTGCACACAGATTTTTAAGTGTGCTTTTTTTTTCTTTATTTAGAAGCATGTTAATTAGAAGCAATTTGCATCAAATATTGAGAAAGTTAATAAAATGCAGCAGTGGCAAGTTGAAGCAGGGGATGGATATGATCTTGATTTTATTATGGAACACGAAGTAAAGCAAAAAAAAATTAAATGCCTGCTGCTCAACTTAGTTACAAAAGCAACCACATAAAAAGTTGACCATTTTGTTTGTAAATGTTAGGCTGCAGATATTAAAAGAGGGCCAGCAGCTCCTACTAACTTTCATGTTCTGAAAAATCAGTCTCGGAGTGATCTTATATTATGTGAAGATGCATTACATACAAAAGCCCCTTGTGGCAACATTAAGTCAAGTGACTTAGCATGAATTTTTGGATTGGGGAAGCTAAGCCTGAAGGAAAAGGAAAATGCAAATAGGACAGTGATTTTTTCCCCCCTTCATTGTAATATACTGTACTTGCATGTTGTTCAGAGCGCCTGACAAACCATAACTTCTACATGAAAAAATATTGCAAAATCTAGGCAGGCAAGGCAAATCGAGTATGAAATGTCACTTCTAGCCTGAGCTCAGGATATTTATCCACTTTAAAAAAAATTTAAAATCACATCTTTAATTTTATGATAGTAGTGTTTGAAAAGCTATGTTACTGCAACACATCACAAAAAACACAGCCAGAATGTTTTAATAATTGAGATATGCAAGGACTGCCACCTAATGAACTCCTCCTCCTCTTACCATGTCATAGTGGTCGTGGTGCAAGAAGGATTAAGATCAGGTCTGCAGCCCTTCCCAGCCATTCAGAGTTCATTGAGGAAGGAAAACCACTGTACACTGCTTATTTTGACACTTGTCTTTTCATCCCTCATGATACAAGTTAAAACTATCCTACGGGGAATGAACGCAAACAGTGCCCAGAGCTTAATACGAGGGCTGTTTGTTCTGTTTCCAAGATGTCTCAAAAAGTATGGTTGAAAACAAATTATGTGGTCTTTAGAAACCGAGGAAATACCAAAAATATTATCAACTACTGAAACATTAACTAGCTCGGTCTGCAAATATTTCCATTTGCAATCACTGTGAAGAGCTGGGATTCCCACCCCGCCCCCCCAACTGAGTCTATCCAAAACCCAGCTTGACCCAAAGCATTCAATCTTTGCTTAGATCACTAAGAAGATTAGACACTGTTTTCATCCACATTCAGGGTTCACAGAAAAAAAAAAAAAGGCTTTATGTAAATACCACAGGCTTGCCAGCTCCTCTATCCAAATTCATCCTCAACTGACAAGGAAACAGAGTGCACCAAGCCAAAGCAGTGTTAGCAGAAATCACAATATAACTATCCGAAGAGATAAAACAGCATTTCTTGCGCCTGCTTGGATATATCACATCAAGGGCTCCATAAAATTCCAAAAAAATACAACTGACTCACCCACTAAAATTCAGGTAGGTTTTATAAAACCTTTTTGCCTAGATACACACTAGAAGCTTCACCAAAACACCTGGCCTGCTGGAATTCAGATTTCAAAAGACAAAAATTGTTTCCACTTGCAATCATCTTGGGCAGAGGGCCTGTATGAATGCACCACAAAGAAGAAAAGGATTTCTTTTTCCCATGGGACACAAAGACAAGCTATTGATATTATGCAAAACGTACCACCAGCCTGCAAATGCCAGGCTTGTTAAGTGTTTTGAAAGCCTTGGACTATTAACATAGACTTAAAAGTTGTACTTTTTCTTAAGCAACAAAAATTACTTTAACCAACAGATCACTGAACATGCAACGGGACTAGGTATCTGCCTCATCCTTTGCAGTATGGTACTGCAATATGTTCAAAAAATAAAACTCAGCTTGAGATGCTTTCCCAAGTCAGTTATTTTCTGAAATATTTTATCTCCATGCAGACAAACTAGACCACGTGATTAGGCTTTTTTTTAAAAGAATATATATAATTATATATTCCTATGAATATGGACTTCAAGGAGCCATCTGCCTTACCAGAAAAATCTTGGTAAGAAAATACCTGTATGTTTGTAAAACTCAACCAAGCATTTTGCTTTGCTTTATTATCCAGAATAACATTGAGGCATGGACCGTTCAGAGGAATAAAGCAGTGTTTTGACATGAGTTTGTAAGATGTTTCTGCCTGCTAGGACCACCCCTGTGCATAGTACAGGGCACTTAGGCATCGTGCAAGTTTTGAGGCAGCTTTCATGACACCTGGAACCAGCTCACCTGCTCCCTACCACTTCACAGCTGCTTTCTCAAACTTTCTGGGCAGAGATTTGCTCCTGGCCCTGCTGCTTGTAACTGCAGTGGGCCAAGGACTAGCTGATCCCTCTGATAAAGGACTTACAGGGAATACTAGCAAGGTAAGACTCTGATAAGACAAAAAGGATGGGAGCAGAGTTAGCTATTTATCCACAAAAATAAATTCACAGAAAGTATTCACAGAAAGTTACTCTTCCCAAAGAACTACCTGCAGAAGCTTCTTAACTTTTTAAACAGATTTTTTAAATCATCATCTGCAAGTGCTGTGGCATCTCCAATTGCTTGACATGTGAGCTCCTAATCAAGTCTACACACCTCAAGGAAAAGGTAGGTTTTGCGGAAATTGAGGTAAATTGCTACTTTGCTGGTGTGAAGCACATCTACCTCATTACTTAAGTGTACCCCAGCAATCTGGTAAGGCTTTCCCCGCACACTGGTATTTGTTGTTTTGATCATGTTTTTCATCACTTTGAGGCAGACAAGAGAAGAACTATGTAGTACTTGACTTACACAAGTTCAGCATGTAATGGTTTAAGTGATCCGTTCCATAAAATGGCTTAAAAAATAGATTCTTTCTTTACTGATTTCCCTTACTAATACGAAAACCCAAATGCAGCAGCAAAGCTATCGCATTTCGCAATAACAGGTACAATTTGATGAAATAGTGGCCTTGGTTGGTTCTCACTTTCAGGACTGTAAAAGAAGAAAAAATGTAGCTGCTGAAATTAAAGCCAAAGTCTTACAGATACTTAATTACTAACACTTTTGAAAGCATTTAAAACTTACATGGATGTTAAGAAATGAAAATCAAACTACAGTATACATTACTGACTAGATTTCAATTTTTAAGCCACATCCTGTATTTTTCATATTCGGTGAACCCCATTCTTACTTTTTATTAGCTTTCTAAGTACAGAATGAAGACCTCGACTACTGAAACAGACTTCAAACAGAGGTCAACCTATGTTTGTGTGAGACAATGATATTTCCACCGGACATTTTGACAGTAATTTTTCAATGACTGACTAATTTCTTGTGCTAGTGCAGACTTGTTGACAAAGCTGTGTTCACAAAATTTCTCATTTCCTTCTTGAAAGCCATTTAGCCATTTTTACCCCTCAAATACACCCCCTGCATACAGCCGTTTCTGTAATATCTGTTAGGTGTATTGTTACACTGTCTTTACACAGTGGACTAACAACATCCTGCTTCCCAAAGAGGCTCGTTTCAAAAGAGCCAATTAAGTGAAAACCAATTCTGCATTCTCTCTTAGTTTCAGAGAAACTGTGCTCTGTTGTTTCTTAGCAGAATAATGGAGGAATTAATGATACAAATATGCAGTAATCTGAATTTGCTAGCCCTCGCTCTTTGACTATTCAGTGGAACATCAATGGGATTATTCACAAGCAAGGGCAAAATCCTACAATTTATATTTTTCCCATTCTTTTACAAGAAATGTCAACCCTGGCAACATATACCAAAAACTACTAGCTAGCCTGTCAGCAGCAACCGTTTTCTAAAGCTTTCTGCTTCACAAGGGAACAGCTCTGTGTACATTCACAGCTCTCTTCTGTACTTCTCACACATCTGCATTTCATGCAGGAGCAGCACCGTGAAGGACGGGATGGAGGCACCAGGGTAAGAAAATTAGCTTCAGAAGCGGAGTAGAGGCATAGATGGGGAAACATGATAAAACTGGATAATTAAAGGAGAAGGGGAGTGGCTGTACATATTCACAGGGCTACCTGTAGCTGTTTAGCTAACAGCCCATTAAGCTGTGGAACCACCCTTTACATTATTAAATAACTTAGAGCCGAACAACTGATAGCAAAGGGCTGCATCCCTGTAACGTCATTTCGTATGGTTGTCTACCATGCTTCTCAGGCCCTCCTTAGAGCTGCAGGGTGCCTTCTTACTGGAACGACTATTTCTGTTCAGCAGAAAAGAGAGGGGAGCTGGTTTTGTACCAGGACATTTGGCACATGCCCCAGAGTGTGAGAACAGGATAGATGCCCTTCTTTCTTCCCCTCTCCCCAAGCCTCCCTACAAGCATATAAATCAGCCATTACACTCGGGGTGCTGCTTGGGAAAAAACAGAGCATCTCTGGAAAAACAGGAGAAAATAGAGAAAATTTCAAACGGAATAGAAGAGAAAATAATTTTGTCAAAAGGCAACAGAAAATAGTGGGGAATGACTCTCAAATCAGAAACCAAACCTCACAGACACACATAGAAAAGGCAGGGGAGAATGATGCAGAAGAGCAGTTGTTTCTCCGTCTTCAATAATGCCCATCAATCTCATTACTAAACAGTTCAGATGTTTGCATACTTACTAAGTGAGAGACAATATATTAATGTAAGGCAGTTTTATTCATAAGCCACTTAAAATCCAATTAAAATATATCAACTAAAATAAAAACATGCACTTTCCTTGGCAGCAATTTACAGTTCACATATAGAGCTTTAAAATGCATTTGTGTGGGTAGCTTGTTTGTTTTTATGTAAAGCGTTGAAACTTCTCTCAGTAGGCATAATAATAATTTGCTTTCATGTTTTGTCCTGAAGCATGACTTTTTATTCCTGTCCAAAAAAACAGATTTCCAGCTGCATAACCAAACTCCATTACTAAACATAACAAGCTTTTAAACTTCACTCCCAATGAATAAATCCAGCAACTTCTAACCAGTTGCATTTTGCTTTCATTAGATATCAGCATATGGAAACCTATTCTATTCCTTCATGTATGCCGTACTCCTTATTTGTAATACCTTTGTCAGGGAAATCAAGTCTTGAAACTCTGATTGAATGAAAAAGGCCTACAGAAAAATTCTTCTTCCTCTTCTTCTAGGCAAGTATGCTTAATATTTTTCTCTTAAAATTTACAGCCATTGAATCTACATTGCCATTATCTTATAAAGCATATCAGTTACATAAATGTTAATACTTAAAACATATGCCACTCTAAACTAGGTATGAACAAAATTATTTATCTCACAGTTGATTAACTGATTAATTAATTAAACAGAAAATACTGTAATTCTGATTCAAATATATATCCTTGCTTATTCAAGCAGAACAGATATTCAGTAAATCAGAACTTTAAAGGTGTTATTTTCTCCTCAATTCACTCTATTTCGAGTGGTGGAACCCTTTCTTGTCACTTTCCTCTATGCACATTCCTTCATTCCTGGAAATTGTCTCTAGTCTGGTAATTACTAGAAATTGAATTATCTGGAGTCAGTGGGTTTGACATACACCCTGCGTACAGGTGGGATTAACCACCTGTAGGGACCACAGATGGTGTTTATACCGCCCTGACTGCTCAGAGACTTGAGGGAAAGACAGATTTACTGTTTTGCTTTACCTCCATGCATTTCTTGCCAATGTCAGCAATAGGAGTAAAACCACCACTCTGTTAAGCATTCAAGGCCACCTCACATATCCCAAACTGCACTGAGTCTACACCATGGGGACTGTAGTGACTGTGGGGGCTCCACCACAGTATCTGCCTCGCAGTCCATGCTGCATGTATTCTCTTACCCTTGAGATCCTAGGAATTACCAATTCTATTTTACCAATGGAGATCTGAGACTGATGCAAAGCCCACTGAGTGGGTGGGAATCTTTTCTGATAAAGAAAATCTGGATTAAAGCCACATCTGACCAAATCATGTAGGATGTACAGATTATTTTTCCGTCATGTCCCTGCTTTGTTGGTCCTTTGTTGCACTCCTATTTGCTAAAAAGATTTCAGTTTCCATATGAAAATTTAGAATGGACAACTGTAGCGAATTATTATACATCTTGTAGTAATTGATGGTTTTCCTGAAATCTTAGGTCCTGAACTCATAGGCATACATATAAAATGTAATCTTCATTATTTCCAATTAAGAGATTGTGAAGATCCTAGTGCAATCTAAAGACTTGCTCCAATCTTGAAGTATATTAATTTTATTTTAACATCATGACTCCTTGGAGAGGATAGGAATGAGTCCCTGCTTCTAAAAAGGATGAACAACACAGACCTCAACACAAGGTAAGAACCCAAAGATACAGAGCAAGAGAGATCCTCTTCTGCTAACAAACTAAATTCAGAAACATTTCTTCCTCTTCTCTAGGGTTTGGTTATTCTTTCTAACAGTTAGCTTGCTTATTTCAAAATATGCCACCTGTAGAACGAGGCAAAGCCATGCACCTTAGACAATCTCTGATGGCAAAAGCAAGCAAAGTTTGTTACAGTTTCAAAAATAGCTAGTTGCACTTTGAAATTATGAGCATTCTTTTTGAAATGAAATTCATTTGCACACTCAAAATAAATTGGAAAAAAATACATAATTTAAATTCTTTGAAGAGTCTTCCCAACTCTTATTACCTTGATTTTAATTAACATAAAATAATTTTGCACTTTAGGTTATTTCAGCCACGTCAGATAAGTCTTACCATTCCTATCGAAGAAGAAGCCTTGCAGAAACAAGCATGTTCTGCAGTAAAAGGGATGTGTCCTTGACAGGGAATAGTTAAGGGAAAAATCAAACAATGAAAAATAACAAGAAAAACCACACACCACAACCCAGCTACCAGCTGCCTCTTCATCAAAATCTTATTATCTGAAGGGAAAAAGAGAAAATGGAAGGAGGCAAATCACTCTTCTGGTTCAGTCAACTGCTGCATGAGTGCTTTGTTTTCAAACACAGCTCTTAAAATAATTAAACTATTTTGTGCCAAGATAATTATTTACCTGTTCTGAGATACATATAATGAAAGATATATCTCTGCAAGTCAGGCAGGAACTCCCAGCTCAGTTATTCAACTTCAAAGCTACCTTTAAAACCCCTGGCACTTGCAGAGGCATCTACTACACGTCCGTTGAAATAGATGCTTTTTCACGATACGTTTACCAATGCCTTCCAAAGAATATAAAAGGAATTAAATCTCTGCAAGGTAATTAATACTGTAGTGATCTCAGTCCATGGAGAGTAAGGTTATCAAAGGGGTGATCGTGATAGAGCACTCTCCTGCATGTAGTCAAAGACCAATTGTTACTCTTGGGTAACTTTTCTGTACTGCCATTTTTCAAGATCAAGCCACTTTTGAGGGCTGAAACTCAGTGCAGTTATTTTTAAAATAAACAAGACTTAGGAGCAAAGTAGAGGTGACTAGAAATGCAAATATATAAATTATTATAAACATTGCTACCTCCAGCAAGATGAACACCAATTTAGCATCAACTTCATATAGAAGGACTTCATAGCAATGCATAAAGGGACAAATTTAAGACACTAGCAAAGTGCCTCAATTGGAGTTTGCTGACAGCTCTGAAGTGAATTTAGGATATACCGTCACATCTATAAAGAGTCTGGTGTAAAACCGATGAGTGTTAAAGCTTACAGCTTGTTCTGCCAGCAAAGATAGCTGAAAACATCACTGTCCTGTCAAAAAGCCCCAAACTAAGTGTTTCTAAAGGACTTTTTGCCAGTATCCTTAAGTAAACATCAGGGTGCCACAAGAAAGATGACTTCAGGTGGAAGCAGGGGGAGGTGGAGAAGGCAAGGGGCTCGGTTCCCTCAAACTCTGCGTGACAGCAGCAGGGAACTGCCAAGAAACCACTCTGCTTGCAGCATCTTCATTAAAAGGCCTAGATAGCTGCCAAATTAACCTCAAAGAGAGGTTATCTGTCAGAGTGGTAAAGAAAATTATTAATCATTTTATTGTGGTAGGCACGTAAGACAATAGAGGTTAGTTGGGTGGGTGGCCTAGTTATCTTGCCATTTATCTCACCTCAGCAGTTCACTGCCGTGCACCCAGCTAGAAGGAATACCCAGTGGGAGATTACAAACCTCTTGAGTTTCATCTTTACAGCAGAAAGTGTCCTGGACATGACAGAGACGCCTGACCTGTTTTACCTGCTCACTTGACCCTAGAGCCAGGCCAAGGTCAGATGGGTGCCATGTATTCCCTGGCCACCGGGAGAGGACCTGGAAGGAGCAGGCACATCCCCTCTCCCCCTCTCCTTCTTCAGCCACTCATGACAGAAAGTAGGCCCAGGTAGGAAGGAAAAAAACAACCCATAGGGTTCAAAAGTACAATTTTTTTTGCAGCTATTTTGCAGTTGTTTGGTTTTTTTACAGGTTTCCTGTAACGACGGATTTCAGCATTTCTGCTGAAGGTGACACCATGAGGCCAAGTGCCTCTGGCAACCAAACTGTTTACTGGGAAGTCCCCAGCAAAGTGCCTTGGCTCCAAATGCAGTAAGTGCCATTTCTAGGACAAGAAATCTCAATAAATGCCCCTTCTTTGCTCACTAACACATTCAAATGTGAAAAGGACTGACATCACCCTCTTAAAATGAGCACAGTGGTTACTTTCAAAGTAAAGCAGACCACGTGTTGACCTCCAATTACACTGCCCAGAATGAAAAATAAGGACAACTGTTTAAGACACCAAATGACATCACTTTAAATTAATGAAACCTGTCTATCAACATAATTCACTTAAACACTTGTCACGTTCAAAGCGGCTTTAAAATTACATTAAAGGGATTTACACAAACTGTCCCCAGCTTTCTTGATCAAGCTAAGGTACAGGAATCCCTTCACTTTCTGTATAGGTTTCTAAGAAATTAAATGCAAACACACAGGCAAAATAAACTTAATGAATATTTTTATTTCCAAACACGTGTGTTGCCTGTAAAACATTTTTTTTTACCTTTGAGCCATTAAAAATATTTCTACTGTGACAAGATTCCTCTGTCCAGACATGAAAAGACTTCATAAATCACGCTGACTAAGACTCTCCTGAACTTCGTCTTTTTCATTTGCTTCTTAATATTACATGCTACCACAGAAGTAAAAGTTTTTTTAAAAAAACAAACCCTATAGCACTTCTCCTTCCACCAATGCCATCACGTTTTCAAACATCACCTTATAATCTTTCCATTTTAAAAAGTGGATTGAGGACAGTGATATTTTGCATCTACCTGTGCAACTGTGACTGTATAAAATACATATATGGGGGCTTGTTACACAGTATGATACAGTGGATTGATCAACGCGAATTGATTAGAAGAGACCAGTTTATAAAGAGATTTGGCTTCATGCGAATTTGCTCGTCTAAAGCAAGTGTTGATCTTAGTGCTCACATCAAGAAATCTTGGCATGCCAAAAAGGAAAAACAAATACAATTGCTCATTAGGACTTTCTTGTCCCAACTCCAAGCTTGCTTTGTCCCAAGAGAAAGGCAGGCAAAAACCCACAGATCCCTCTTTTGGCTTAAACTACCCTAAATACCTTGTTCTTCCTTGCCACCATGAACTTAATAACAATAAAACAAACTCCTAGTTTTTCTAGTGTTTAAAATAAAGTTTCTAGCCTCTTTCTCCAAGATGCAAATACATAAATAACAATAAAACAAAGGGTTTTGTTCTCTCCTCAGGGCAAAGGCAAAAAAACTCCTCTGTTTTCCATCCAACCAGGCTTCCAAAAAAAAAAAAAAAAAAGCTTCCTAGTGCCTTCTTTACAGGCTTTACACAAAGCAAACTCAGAGCAGCGTATGAAGCATTGCCCTCGTGTGCAGCTGGCTTCCCTTAGCTCCCTGCTCTTGCCAATCCCTCGGCTAAATCTTCTTCTTTACATGATTTAGTTCGGGTGTCCAAACAACGAGTAGCCACGGTTGCTACTCAGCTCTGACAGTTTGCTTCACCTCCCCACACGAAATCCCTGAATTCCCATGCCTGCTGTCTTCCTATAGCATCCAGGCTAGCCTACACCTTCCCTTCAACAAATGCTCTGCCAAACTTCATAATTCAAGGAGATCATCTCATGGGACCATTTTGTTCAGTGGCACAAGTTAGTGTGAGTTATTAGCAAGGCTGCTGGATTAAAATAACTAAAATAATTCTCCACCACTAGGCACACAAGAATCACCTGCACAGATGCACAAGCTTTGGGATGGTATGGCCCAAGCAATGCAGTAAAGCAAAGCTGAAACTACCTGAGAAATGCACTGAAGCCACCACCCAGAAGAATGCTGCTTTTCCCATTGTGTTATTTCATTAAAAATATTTACAAATCAATCCTTTAAAATACACTCGGGGCCATGCATCCTGCAGACAATAGTCTTCTGAAAACTACCCCTTTAGATTGGTTCAGTCACAATACTATTTAAGGATGTTGCAACTACATGTTTTAAACAGAAACACACTGTAAAAATCTTTTTACTAAGAAATGCAAAACATTCCCCACCTTTAGGCCAATCTTTGGGTAAGTACGATATTTGGACTTTAAGATTCAGATCTTCAAGGGACAGCACAATCTAATATACACCGTTTATTTTTTTGTATCAAATGGCCTTATCTCACAAATATTTTTTCTAAAATGCAGCATGCAACAGTACACTAAGCAAAGGGGAGCAGAAAATAGCACCATGAGAACACAGTAATCAAGAACATATTAAAAAAATAAATCACATAGCTAAAAAAGAGAGATTATTATTTTGTAAAAATTAGTGGTACTTTTAAGTCAATTCAAACAGCATTCCTCCAAATGTTTCATTTCTTTTAATTCTGTTACCAGCACTGAAATAAATGCACCAAAAGAAACTTTGCCTCCAGCCCAAGGCTCCCTTTTGAATAATTCAAAAGCAAGAAGATCACAGTGGCTTAATTAAAGGGCCCTCGCTCCTTTTCTTTACTTTTCCCATGTTGCTGTTACAGTACAATATGCCTCTATAAGGAATTGAGTAATTTTGTAGCATCTATGCTGCTTCCATTTTGTTTGGCAATGCAATTATATCATCCTTAAAGGGACTCTGAACTAGCAATATTGACAACTGAAATACCCACCATTTTTTTAAACAACTGCTATCAGTAAGAAAAACTTCTGAGCATCCTCAAATCTAGTCGTTTGTGTCCTGACGAACCAGAACAGGCAAAGCTTCCACAGCCACTTTTCCTCTTGACTCCTCTGCTGAATGGGGTGGTGGAATGTGAGGCCCTAACACCTCACAAAAAATTAGAGACTCCAAAATTTATAGTGGACAAACACTTGGAGACCCTGTTGTTGGACCTTTTGTTTCAGCCTGGACTGGGCTAACAGATTTTCCCCCAGCTAAATCAGTTGGCCTAAGTAAGAAGTTCTCCACCGCCCTGTAAATCCTGCTTCTCTTGTGCCTGTAGAGCGTTACAACTACAAGAACACCTATACTGCCCATTTCAAGTAAGAGCCATATACGCATAACTTAAAAACTGCAGAAACAAGTTAATCTACTGTTTTGAATACGGCCTGTGAGGGCAGTTACTGGGAACTTTCAACACATAACACTATATGAGACAGAAAACTGTACAGGAATTTTGCACGCCACTGTCGACTTACTTGTCTACTAAAACATGTATCAGTCACATAACGTAGATAATACAAGCAGTACTGATAAGGTACATGGGATATTCCCTATGGGATGTTGGCATTACGTGGAAATAAAAGAACTCTTGTGCCTTGCAGACACAATAGAAGAGGTCATGTGAATCTGTATAAAAATATCCTGCATTTCTAAAGTAGCAAAAAGAGTCAATAGAGCTAAAAAGCTAGCTGCATCACCATGAACATCCAAGACTGCAAAGTCTGCATGGGTGGCAACCAGATTCTGACAAGATGAACCTTTGCCAAACCCTAACGTAAGACAAGCTGCTGTCCTGGCTAATTTTTCTGAGCAGATCTACTGCCTTTACCAGGCTGACAGTGTATCTGAAAAATCCACCATGGCCTTCTGTGCACGTAGCAGTTTCAACACCTGGGGAGGGGAGGTGGTTGATAGTTGAAGGGAGAGATGCTCAGACAGATCCCTTCAGCTTTGCACAGGTCACTCTGCATCGCCCGGCTGAGTGCTGGAGTTAATCCATAGGGCAGAGAAGATATGGGTCACGTTTGTAACCAGCAGCAGCTCTCCCCTTTTTTTTTTTTTTACTTCGGTATGGGTCACTACAGCATTACTGTGTTAATTGACCAACCATTACCCTCATTTCCAATCATTAGTTAGAATTTCAAATTAATCTGATCAAACAAAATGTACCTTATGAAAGTAACCACTCGTTGATCTATTTCAGTCTCCAGGGTCTATTTTAGCAGCGCAGACTAACACGGGTTCTTTGATACTTCAGATTAAACCTCATACCCAGATGTGTTATTTCTGACAGATTGCTTTGCATGTTTTAGACATTTGTATTTTTAAAGGGAAAACTGGAGCTCTGTCATGACAAATTCTGCATCTTATGCACTGTGGGACACCATTACTGCCAAAGAATCCTTCCACCTCCACCAAAAACTGGAGCTTTATTTTTACCCATGTACAAATTATTTATAAAAATTGCAGCATCAAACAGACGGGAAAAAAAGTCTATGCCCTACTCTGCTTCTTTTAGATGCATAAAGGCCACACACAAATTTCAGGTGTTCTAACCGCCCCATATATAAAAATAATCTGAACACCCAATCTGTGCTTCCTGTTTTTGTTGGACAACTCCTTGGATTCCTCAGACTATTTTAGACCTTAGACAGGTTATACCAGTATAATTATGTGAATTATGGGTACAGGGGGTTTTAACTGGTGTAGATGCATTACTGTGAGCCATAATGGGAAGGTAAAAATCACCACAGAAAAGGCAATTTGGTTTTGTCTCCCCTCCTAGAATAAGAAACTCCAATCTATCTAAGCCATGCTGCTGGATGTTTCCACTGTTCTGTATGAGAATAATTAAAGCAAAGGGAGGGGGAAAGCCCTTCTTTTTTTAATCACAGAATCACAGAAACTTCAGAGTTGGAAGGAACCTCTAGAGATCATCTAGTCCAACTCCCCTGCTAGAGCAGGATTGCCTAGAGCACATTACTCAGGACTGCATCCAGGCCAGTCTTGAAAATCTCCAGAGAAGGGGACTCCACAACCTCCCTGGGCAGCCTGTTCCAGTGCTCTGTCACCCTCACTGTAAGGAAGTTTTTCCGTGTATTTGAACGGAACTTCCTATGTTCTAACTTGTGCCCGTTGCCCCTCGTCCTGTCACTGGGAACCAATGAAAAGAGTCTGGCACCATCCTCCTTCAACCCACCCTTTAGATACTTGTATGCCATAATAAGGTCTCCCCTCAGCCTTTTCTTCTCCAGGCTAAAGAGTCCCAGCTCTCTCAGCCTTTCCTCATAAGGGAGATGCTCCAGTCCCTCAATCATCTTAGTTGCCCTGCGCTGGACCCGCTCCAGTAGTTCCCTGTCCCTCTTGAACTGGGAGCCCAAAACTGGACGCAGTATTCCAGTTGTGGCCTCACCAGTGCAGAGTAGAGGGGGAGAATGACCTCCCTCGACCTACTGGCCACACTCTTCCCTATGCAGCCCAGGATGCCATTGGCCTTTTTGGCAACAAGGGCACATTGTTGGCTCATGGGTAATTTACTGTCTACCAGGACCCCCAGATCCTTCTCCTCAGAACTACTTCCCAGCAGGTCCACCCCTAACCTATACTGGTGCTGAGCATTCTTCTTCCCCAGGTGGAGGACCTTGCACTTGCTTTTGTTGAACCTCATTAGGTTCTTCTCTGCCCAGCTCTCCAGCCTGTCCAGGTCACGCTGGATGGCAGCACGGCCCTCCGGAGTGTCAGTCACCCCACCCAGTTTGGTATCATCAGCGAACTTGCTGTGGATACACTCTCTCCCATCATCCAAGTCATTAATGAATATACTGAACAGAATTGGACCGAGGGGAAGACCAAAGTCATGAGGGACAACTTCCTTGCAAGTACATTTGGTATAATGCAGTTCTAAGCAAAACCTCTCAAAATAGATGTTGTGAACAGTACAAAATTACTTCCGCTTCTACTTATCTTTCACTTGCAGAGGTCTCAGTTAACATAAATCCACTTGCTCTGCAGCTGTTTATAAAGCCCTTCATATCAAACCCCTGTTATTGCTAAGTAATTTTATTTTAAAACCAACAACATGGAGATCTTGCTTATACATTTCAAAGGCTCAAACATGCAGACAGAAACTTCTGCGTTATTTTGCACAGTCTGCCCTCAGGTCCCTGGGCTTGCACAGTTACCAGAGCTTCAAATACTGACTCCTTTCACAACTCCACCAGCAGCACAGTTTACTCCGCCAGTCCTTCAGTTGTGCCCGCACAAATGTTTGAGGGGTCTTGCAGCAAAACAGATGAAGGAACTGATGGAGTTAAAAAAGCAAAATCAGCAACAGCAAAAAAACTTTTGGGATGCTTTGACTAAATATAGGTGACGCAGATCCCAGCCAAGGTGAGAGCACAAATAGAAGAAACGCACTATGGTTTGAATGAATAACCACGATGTACAAGGCTTGTTTGGGCATAAGAAAAATAGCAGATTTGCTGCATTTCTAAGACAATTCCAAGTTAGCTCAAAGAATGGTGACGAAATAAGAAAACGCCTGTGGATGGGTCCTAGTCAGTCAAGATCTATATATATTCCTTTGTTAACCCAATCTCAGCAGCTGTTTCTCTGGAACCTTCACAACGTCCACGTGTCTGTCTGAAGACACTGTGCAGTTGATACAAAAAGGTGTACTCTCGGTCAGCATTTTGGGGAGGGTAAGAGCCCAAACGCGAAGGTTTTTAAGCCCCTAGGCACAGGGAGATGAGCAGTGGTCCTTGGGACCTCACTGCTGAACTCAAGAGGTCCCAGTTCTGTCAATGCATCACGGGTAGAAAAGGTGGCCAGGGAGTGCGCCAACACAAGTTGTCTACCTGCTCAGACCAGCACCATGAAGGTCCATCTGCAGAGGCCCAAACTCCCAGGGGTATCCACCTGGGGGTGCCCTGTTGTAGCAATATGATATGGGGGTGCGTTCACAGAATCATTTTGGGAGATCTTTAGGTTTCTTTCTAGCTTACAGTCCCCAAAGAGTTAAACTGCAAAAAGGAATAGCCGAAGGAGAACCTGTTCCTCTCAGAACCTAAGAGGTACAAAAACTAGATGGTTGTACTTTAAGGGACCACAACAGGTGGGACAGGAGGTTCCACAACATTACAAAAGGAGTCTAAGACACCAGTTCTGTGTGGACAGCTGAAGATGCACAGGTAGAAGATGAGTAATTTTTGGTCAAGCCAGCAAATCAAGGTCAAGTATAGTGACAACAAAAGTGAAGGGAACTGAGGTGTTCCAACCCACTGTAATTGCCATTTTTTCCCCTCATAAACACATGGAGACATAGATCACCTTTTTCTAAAAGAAGATCCACCAAAATAAAGACTAGCATATGACATTTGAGTTCACTACAAAAAGGACTCAAGAGAAGAGAGCTGATCAATTGTTGAGTGCAATGATTTTCAAAAATGGACAATATTGTTGCATTCCTTTTTAATATAAAATGAACTGACAACATCTGTGACATTGGCTGCTATCTTGGTAAGGTTCCAAAATCTTCCCTAGCTTCAGACAGAGTTACAGAGTACACTGCAAGTTGCTTGTTTTGAAACGAAGCATAAATACTGTTCTGCAGGCTCATATAAAAATGCTAAAGCCAACCCAGCCTTAAACAGAATTACACTCACAGAAAGCTGCATCTTACTAATTTTAACCTCATGGACTAGGCAAAATTATGGGCCTTCGAATTTCAGTAACATGAACTCTTTAACTGTCTGTCATAAACAAAATACCCAGACTTGTTTTTAACTGCATTTTCTGGTTCCTCTCTGACAGGTTCCCATATTACACTTACGCGGGGCCATACCATCTCTATAATAACAATGTATGTCCTCAAACTCAGAAGGGAGCCTCCAAAATACTTAGATCTGAATGTAGATCTTCTCATCCCACCTGTAATTGCATGGAGACAGGACATATTCTTCTTTTCCTCTGTAACTCTACGCATGCCATAAATAGTTGATCTGTACTACCATTAGAGTATTCAAAACACCAGCAGATCAATATCACCACTGTAAATTTCAGTTCCTTCCAGCTGAAAGAAGTCAGTCATATACTTGAACTACCAAGACATATGAGTCACCTAGACTTAAAAGTTTCCCATTTTAGAGACCATGCCAGTGATTAAGTGACAATTAAAATATCTGCAGTATAGGGCGGGAGAGGGGAGTGTTGACAGAAACAATTTATTCTTCCTCTTTTGCTTACAAGGAAGGCACAAACATGAATTTCTACCACTAAAAATACTGCAAACTGTAATCTTGTTTACATTTGTTATAGCAAGATAACATAATATGGCACATGCTACTCTGAAAATAATTTTCATACAAATTAAAAGGTCAGCATGGAGATTTCCTAAGTACAAGTTTTGTTTGCTATGGGACCTGGGTCACTAATTCATCTCTGTGAAGCAGCAGCTGCGTGACAGTTAATTTTTGGTCAGAACTAACAAACATTATTACTGAACTAGTTAGGTAAGGCCTGGGACAAGAGTACTGGAGGACATCCACTTATATTTGTCTCTGAGATAAGAAGGTGTGGCTCGATTACAGATGAGGTTCCTCTTAAAGCTCAGTTAACTTTCAGGACAGAAGGTGAACATATGCAAGAGCAAGATATCAGTTCAGAAAGACCACTACCTCCTTATGTCTCTTCTAGGAGACCTGCAGAAAAAGGTAGCAGAGGCAGTGACAAAGGTTAGTGTCACGACTTGCAGATACTACCGACAACGCCTCTGATCTGAAGAAGAGCTAAGGTAAAGTCTAGTACTGGCAATAGCAATTTGGCCACGATGACGTTCAAAGCTGGAAGAAATGAGAGCGCTAGAGCTAAGATGGCAGTTCAGCCCAGCAAAAGCCAGCACAGACTAAAACCTGCTATCAAAGGGTTATGTGGCTTTATTTACATCTGAAATTAGAAGAGGCTGCTGGCCTACAATAAAGGATAATACTGGAATTGGGTTTAGGGCTGGGGCTCAGGCAAGCAGATATTGATAAACTGCAGCTTAGAAAGCACCTCCAGGTTAACAAGAAAAGTGGTGCTGGCTTAAAATATCTGACTGCAGAGATCTGTGGGATAAGGAGTGAGATAATGTTAAGATTAGGAGTGGAATTAGGGTTTGAGCACACTCTGGAAGAGGTTGATAAACTGCATCATCTCATTTCAGTATCAGGGAGGGCCACACGCCGTGATAAAGGGGCCACATGACAGGACTTCACACACCCTTAGCAAGCCCAACACCACCCAGCACGCCAGGCCGTCTCTGTATCCTCTGTTGACCCAAGGCTCCCCAAGCCGTACACGTGCCGTCAACTTGATGCGATCCCGACCCCTTGGGATTACTGTACATGTACACTTCTGTCCTTGCATATGTGCACAGCGAACCCTGCACTCCCGATATGCGCGGATTTCCTGTACCATATGTGCACAGTGTGTACGTACTGGGGATGGGGGCAGGGAATAGGGCCCCAAACGAGGCAAACATCTGTCTGAAAACAGCCACTCTATACTGCCTCTATTTCTCCCTTCATTTGCACTAGGGCTGCCATATCTGAAATACATCGAAGACTAAAAAAAGTTAAGTGTTTGGCAACCGACATCTCCTCTCTTCATAGATGCATTTTTAAAAACAGTTGCTCAAGTCTGTGCAGCAGGTTGGTCCTGCCAAGGAAATCAAAAGCCAAATCAGCCAAATATACCGAGAAGAAGCACAAAAGCTTGTCTGTGTCTTCTACAAACAGGAGCTTTGCCAATGATGATCTTGGCAGTACTATGTAGAACTTACCCTTTTCCCAATTCTTTGGAATAGCTGTCCACCGCATTACTCAGCTCTTTACAGGTTAAGGGAGGGTTCAGGATTGACCGGGCCTACTTCACTTTATAGGAAAACCTGACACATATCATATCTATCTCTGTGTTTTAATCATAAAATAGGCTCATCCACATTAGTGATTAATGGTGAAAAAAATCAGTCTTAGTGTCACAGACAGGCCTTGGACCTGACAATGACGCTTTCTGGAGAAGGACGAAACATATGATCATATTTCAAGCACAAAATCATGTCCATACTGAAGACTATATAGTTAAAAACCTTAAAAATCAATGAGCAGCACACAGCCCATCTCCACCATTTTCCAAGCTTGCAATTTAGAAAACGCAGGGTAGGCAAGAACAACAGTTGCTCAATTCAATAAGCAAACCTGCTGCAGCACTCACTACAAACTGCAGAGAAGAAAGCTTCACAGGGAGTCTTGCCAGGAGGGAATTACAATTATCGAGCCTCATGGTCACAAGACCACATGCTACTGTTGTGAAACAGTCACTGGGTAAATAAGGGTGTAGCCTGCAACAGAGTTAGGAAGGGGGGGGGGGGGGAGAAGAAAAAGCCACATGCAAAACATGGTTTTACCCCTGAAAAGGTAGGAAGTCAAGAAAAAACGATCTTACAAATCCGCACTGATGTCAAAAATGTGGCAGAACGGTGCTGCCATTCTAGTACTGTCAGCACAGGAATAACACAGAGCAGGGAATAAAGGAAAGCTGCAGAGTTAAGGCTGCAGCAAATACTTTAGGCAAAAGCAACAACAGCAAGAAAAGAGAATTCCAAGGGATACAGGAGTAAAAGTTAGAAATGACAGCTGAACTTCAGTTCACTAAGATGAAGTCACAAAAGCGGTACATTTCCAGAATGATTAAAAAATTAATAGCAAAAGATTAAAGTTAAAAATCTAAGATGCTGATTTTAAAACATATAAATAGGCAGGTACCTCAGAGTAGCAGAGATACAGATTAACAAATCAGAACCAGAAAGCTGCCATTCCGGAGCCTTAACAGTTGAAACCTGCCCAAACATTTTCTTATCTTTTTTGTATTTCAGGAATGTGTACCAATGTGATAGACAGAGTTCAGAGAAATTTTCCAAACTTATCTTTTCTTGTTTGCAGAAATCAATTAAAGAACTTGCAAAATAATCAGTTCTACAAGCCACTGCCCTCAGCTCTGCATATACAAATGTCTCTTCCACCTCTGCACTAAGCGAAACTTCCTCTAATGATCCAACTTTGATTGTCCCACCAATTCACCATATTTTTGCCAAACTGGGGGAAAAGAGGATATATTGCATCTGTCCTCTACGTAGCACCATGCTGTTTGGAGACACTCCCACAGGGGCTTAACAGGGTGCTGCTGGCCACTTCTAGAGAAGGTGACTGGGTGATGGGGAGTGCCAGAGGGAGGAGAGAGCAAAGCCACCTTCGCTCCTGCCCACCGCGAGGGCACCAACTCAACACGGCTGGGAGTGGCAGGAGCTTGAAGGGGAAAGAACTTCAGCCAGCCAGGCCCTCCCCATCACAGGAGAGCGAAAGGCCGTTTCATTCATTCCTCCCTCTGACCCCTGCTTCTCCGAGGGAGGGAGAAAAAACAAAGGCATTAAGCATTCAGCATTATTTCTGATGCAAGGAGGATACAAAAGCATCTCAAAGAAAAGTTACTTCCATTCCAGTCTCCTAAGAGCTTCCCTCTTTACTGTTAGTCCATCAGAAGTGGCAGGTTTTAGTGGCATCTTGTTTCTGCATGCCTGTGTCCTGATGTGCTATCCAGGATACTCTTCTAGTCGCAGCTTCCACCCCTACACTCTTAATTTCTGTGACACACTAACCTTCTAGTCCTTAGATAGGACTTGCATTTACAAAGAAGCATTATATGGGGTTCAATCCCCACCACAAGTTAGCATACAGTTTTCCAAACTATATTAAACTCTCATATTATTTATGAGGTAAACCAATTATACAAATTTTGTCAAAATCCATGCTTGTTAATACCTTTGTCTGTATTAAGAACTCATTTGGCTCTAAAACTTGTACTGAAGACTACTCTATAGAAAATAGAGGGTTAATACTTTTAAATGACTGATCATGGTAGCCCAGATAACATTAAATAACCTGTTGCAATTAAAGTTCATAAGCTGTATTTCCAAATTTCACAACTCAGGTCAAGAAATGCAACCATAATGATCGTCAATGAAATACTGTATCCTGACTCACTCCATACAAATAAGCTACTCTTATAAAAGCAGTCCTCTGCTTCAGTAGAGGAGGGTGGCAAAGGAAGAAACTGATAAGGAATAATTAAACTAATACTGCAGTAATGAAAAGGTGAATTAATTGAAACAGTCCATTAAGTATGCAAGCGTACACAAAGTAATTCAACAGACTGGAAGGCTGACTATCCAGTGCATGGAAGAAATTAGAATGTGATATTAATGGCACATCCAATGATAAAGTTGATCATTGATTTTCTGTTGATTAATGTCAATAGTGAAATACTACTGCATGCCATTTTTGCAAGCAAACCTTACAGAATGACCAGGGAAATCAGTAATCAGAAAATGATACAGCCAGTATCACACTAGGCAATAACATGGAAAATAGAGTTGATTTACTCATTGCTAAAAACAGTGAAATATCATATAAACTGCCCACTACTGTACCTTCATGACATCTTTATAGGAATGAATGGCCTCAACTTCCTCTTTGTCATCATCGTCGTCATCCTCCACTCCTTCATCCAGAGCATCATATCCTTCATCCCTACTCCCGTCTGTTTCTGTGCTATTAGTCATGTGGTCAATAAGCTGCTCCAGTGGAGGACTTAATTCCCGCTCTTCATTGTCCTTCAAACCATAGTCCAGGGCTTTATATATAATAATCCCTAGTGATTCAATAACCTGTAAAAGTGAAAAAGAAATATTTATTAATGTCGTTTACATGAATGAATAGGTCAGTCTAGCAACACCCTTTCCTCGTGTTTGTATAACAAACTTAGCAACAGAGAGGGCAATAAACATCAAAATTAAAGAGAAAAAATGATCCTCTAATGCCTACAGTAGCAGTTCAGTAATGCAGTCCAGAACATGCAAGAGCAGGTTATACCACATACCTACCGCTTTCTTATTTCAAAATTTGAAATAAAAGTTTGTAATGTAAAAACAAAGCAGGACCTTTTTAGATTATTTTTCCCTTTTTCCTTCTAATATGACAAACCTCAAAATAGCATTAGACTTTGCAAGACTGTACTACATGCATATGACCTTTTTTGGAGGGGGTGGAGGGAGAAAGAAATCAAAAGAAAATAAACTAACATGAGATGCCTCTCTTCCCTGCGATTTAACAACACTTGGAAACTGTCCTTCAGTTTCTGCATCTCTTCATGGACCCGAGAGGTGTCTGGACACAGCTGTGCACATCCCAATATTAACTCACTGTGCACTGGGAGATCAGCCCACAAGAACTCCTTTGCCTCTTGGACAGCCAGTGGAGGCACGCATACTCTACTGAAACTACCAACAACTGGATTTCATAGTAATGAGGTATGGCTTGATCTTCCATTGAACTTAAGGCATCTTTTTTGTGCTCTGTCAAGACCAAAGCAAACAGACAACCTCTTACTCAGTGTAAGATAGCAAAAAATTGTCATGAACATCCCAAAATGCTAAACGCACATTTTCTTTATTGTCATTAATTATTTTTCTTACGAGTAATATTGAAGCTTCTAGCATTTGAAAAGCGTAAAGAGAGGCCATTTCAAACTGAGGAGTTTGGAAATGAGTATCAATGGAGAGAGAAGGCAAAATGGGCTTGCAAGAGGAAACCACAAGGTAATGTCACTGCTGGGAGATTGTTGTCTGACAACAAAAGTAGGACTAGAGCTATTGCATGCAATCTCTGATCTTCCTTGAGTGTGTGGTGGCTAGCGTGTCACACAAATGAGCAGACTCCAGTGTGGGAGTAGTTGGCACTAGAGCAACTTTAATAACAGGAGCATTTCTAAACATACCAAACCTTGTCATCAAATGCCATTTTCTCTCATCTGGCTTTCAGTACTATCCTGGTCAACACACTTTTTAATGCAGATTTTTGAAATTCTATTTGAGTAAACAGGACAACACAAATGGATTCTTAAAACATTAAATTTGACTCTAGCAGCTTACTTATTTCAGCACAGCGAAGTATTTTTGATCTGAGAAGCTGGAGGTTAGCAAAGACTTAAAATGATATCCTATTAGTTTATCCAGACAGACAATTTAATGAACTAGCTGTAGTCTGACAGCTTTACACTTGCATACTTCATTCCTCTGTTGAGATTACTTTGCAGTGCAAATTCACTTTGCAAGACAGTGGCTAATAAACAAAGATAAAAAACAATACATAAAACCCCACACTTTTACAATTTATTTCCAAAAATTTTGATAATATGATTCAATATAAACAATTTTCCTATGCTATTCTCTTGAAACGTGGTTATACGTATTTGGAAAATATTCTTAAAATGCAGTTAAGAAAAGTGATTAGGCAAATTAATGCAGAAAAAGTTGTCTCGATTCATTTAGTTCAAAGAACAGCTTCTGACTTGGGAAATGCTAGCAAAACAGCAAAGAACACCAGGGAAGCGTCGCTGTGTGCTTGCTCAGTTCTCATACCCTTCCCCAGACTTCTGCCATGACCCACTTTGGAGACAGGACACTGCAGCACACAGACCTTAAGAACAGCTGTAACAGATCAAACTTACATTTGCAGCATATCTGGCTTGCCTCTTAGAGAAGCTATTTTGTAATAACCATCCTGTAAAACTTGCTATAAAAAAAACTAAATCTGAAAATTTCACAAAATAAAATATATTCTACTGGTAGATGTGTATGTTTTCTGTAACCCAGGTTCTGCATGCAAGCTAAACATATACCCCTTCAGCAACTGAAAGGGAACAAAGAACACCAGGTTAATTCCAATTTGAAGTACACCTAAAATGAAAATGAAGTACAATTGAATAATCACTTTGATATTTTAAACACTTGGGAGTAAGCACAATGTGAGTAATTTCTAACTTTAATAAAAACTAAATTTGAAAGACCTTAGCATACATGAGGAGGGCTGAAATGTCCAAATTAGATGCAAAGAAAATAATGTCTTGTGCCATACAGCGATGGCTGCTGAAGACAGCTTTTTGGATTTTGCTACACCAACACTTCAAAAAAAAAAAATAAAATAGGGGGTGTGTGTATAAAGAAAGTGCACTCTCTCTGCTTCCTTCTGTTTGGGAAAAGGATTAAGGCATTCAAAAAGCACTGTGGCTAAAACTGGCTGACAGCTGCTGCTTGCTTTGATGTGTCGGCAGTGGGGCTTTTGCAGTTCAGTAATATGGTTTGTGCATTTTTACGTATTATGAACAGATTTCATAATACATGCAAAGATGACAAAACACCCAAGCCTGCAACGGCACCAATTCAGACCTATATTTCAGTCTCTCAGCTCCTTATTTAGGAGTTGTGATCAAAACCGTATTTATTCAGTGTCTGTCAGTATCACAGGTTCTCCTTGCTGAAAGACAAAGCAGCAAACATCTTAACAGAGAAACTTTGCTTTCACTTGCATTAAAACTGAAAACATTCAGTGCTTTCAGTATTACTGGTTTACCAAGGATCCTGTAAAACCACACAAGTGCCATACGAATATCAAACAAAAGTCACAGCATCGTCAACGCTTCTTCACATGGACAAAGCTACTAATGCAACTTCACACAAATAAAACTTCTATGTCTATATAACTAGAAACATAATATAGAAGGTTAAACAGTCACCTCATTGCAGCTTAAATGCATGAGTGCTGTCACTTTGCCTGTAATACAAATCAAATACAAACAAAAAAGGAAAAGCTTTTCACAGCTGAATGGATGAATTGATAAATATGCGGGGGTTTGAGTTGGATAATCAGGGACTATCACTTTTTCTTTTTTAAAAAGGCACCGATTATTCACAAAGAAGTCACTGGTTCTAAACTGCACTGTTTGCTAATTTCACGCAAAATAAATACTTCTGGCACCTAACAAGTGACAAGCACTGGCATAGTTTTCAATTATATGTGAAAACTGAAGTACAGTTGGAAAAACAAGGGTAAGAAGGGACTTAGCAAGGCTCTTTTAAACCAGAGTTGTACACTGACACACCAAAACAAGTGCACGATGCTGAAATAAGCGCCAGCACTAAGGATAAATGATGTTTGCTTGATTCAGATGCAAAAATAAAATAAAATCAGTTCCGCACCTGGAATTTTAGAACTCATTTTTTCCTGATTGATTGAAATTTTGGCAAAGGACCTGATCTTTGCAAATCAATCAGTGGCTAAATAACTTAAAAAAAATAAACAAGGAAGTCTGCATTATTATGCTTTACACCTTCTCACCAAGTTCTTTTGAAAGTCATGGCTTCAGACCAAAAAAAAAAAAAAAAACCACCAAAACATTTCCCACAGACTGAACTCATACTCTGCTGTGCTTAAATCATTAATGAAAGGGGAATTTTGTCTCACCGTGAGTGAGTATTCTTTCAATTCCTACACCAGTATGGACTCGTATTGTACTGTTCTTTTTACAAGAAGTTGCGATAAAGTTGCTGGAACACTTTGACTTCAAACACGATGTAAAAACAGTATCCTCACACTCCTTTTACACACACAGTAAAAACGAACCCCAAACCATTCAGACTATTTTCATACACAAATACTGCATGGAACTTTCCATTCCGTATACCTTCTTCCAACACATTAGGGCATGCCTCTTGGAAAGGGGTTCATTAGGGTTTTAGGTTTTTATACGACACAAATTACATTTTTCCAAATAACACTGACAATTTAACATTCTCAAAAACTCGTCAAATCTACAGCCTCTGTATAGGAAGCAAACATGTTTGAGACTTGCAAAAGTCTCAACTCGAGTGGAATTACTCTTAAGTACTTCACTTATCTTTTTTTTTCTTTTTTTTTTTTTTTCAGAGAAGAGTCCTTATTTTCCCCTCAACGTATATACCTCTCTGACTCTAGCTGAAGCGCAGATGAGGAAAGCAGAATCCACATGCCATTCCCCCCACTCACCGCACGGACAATAGGGCACTGTCTGAGCTTTCATCCCCTTCCTAGGCTTTGCTTCAATTTTTAAACAAAGCAACAAAGCCTAAGGACAGGCTTGTACTTATAGCAGCAAAGGGCTTTTTTTCAGCTCAAACGCCTGTCCCTCCCTAAAGTTCTCCCTTCCTCCAAAAGCCACTCACAGGGTTTGTATCCCTAAATTGGGATTAAAGACGCCGTGAAGCTCCAGCTTCTAAGGTGAGTCAACAAACTTTGAACTTTCCCACAGGGACCTCAGATATGGCAACCAGTCACAACAATATTTGCATTACTACTGCACTGCCTTTTATGAATTCGAATACATTTTTTTTAGTAACAATTTATACTACAATTACTATTTTTAAGTGCTCCCACTTCTTGCCAGCAGATCTCCAAGACACTCTATGAAGGAGAATCCCTCTCTCTTACAGTAAGAGTGCTGAGAGCCCGGAGCTGGCATTTGCCATGGCACTCCCTAGGGCAGAGCTCCTCTCCGCCACCAACTCTGCCACCACCCCCAGTATGAGGCAGCACTTAGTCAATCTGCAAAGACTAACCTGTCCTGCTGCTGACTTTAAATTAGCCTGCCAGGAGCTCCACGCTCTGCTTCTGGAATCATAACACACAGCACAAACATATCCATAGACACCCTTGAAGTCAGGAGTTACGTATCTCAAATTTTCTATGGCGCATTAGGAGAAGACACACAAACACGCACAAGGTTTTGTGCTAAAATTGTGCAACACAGTCGAAAAGACAGGCACGTTAAAGTTTTATGTAAACCCAACTGTTCCTCTCCAGCTAGATGACAGAGGGAGCAAGCTATTGCCCTGGTTATCATTTCCATTTGTAACAAAATAATTTGCTGTTTCTTCAAGTATCCAATTCTGGAACTGAAAAAGACCTTTTAGGAAAGGTGAACAAATAACGGGGTTAGGATAAACCAAAGTACACTTTTTGGTTATTAACTCCTCTCAAGAGTACCTCATGGAAGAGTACGTCTAAATAGGTTGCTATAAGATGCATTGCTGTCACTGCATACCTCGGCTATACTAATGTAGTTTTTACCACGGCATTCCCCAGTGGAAACAGGCCAGCATTACCCAGGTTTTAACAGCTGGGGACATTGCTAAATTTAAATACGACCTTTGCTAAATTAGAGCAAGTTGCAACAGACTGTCAAATGAGAACACTGAAAAAACTTCCAAGTGCTTCCAGATAAGCAGCAAGTATTGAGAATATTTCCAATTAATCTCATTTCCAAAGAATATAGATATAAGATACAGGATTGTTTAACTTCTGGGCCATGTTGGTTTGCTACTGAAATAATGAGATACTGCTTTCTGCAATATAATGAGCCTTGCTATTTAAGACAAAGCAGGAATAAAAGCAAAGCAAAAAAAATAAACCAGAGTATGTCAGGTCTAACAGAAAATAAATATGAAAGGAAATTAAATACACCCTTTTAACAAGATTAATTCTGTTTTAGATATATTCAGAGTTAGGAAAATTTTTCTACCGTATTCAAGGGAGATCTTTTTCAAAATCATTTTATATCCATGAGTCTTTGAATGCACGAAGTGGGTAGAGAGACCTATTTACTGAATTCCTTTTACTCTTCAGGTATACATTAAAGAGATTCAGTAGAAGAACTCCTGATCAAAGACACAGAAGAAGCCTAAAACATACAAAGGGGATGCTAGCTTTCTGGGGTTTTATTTTGGTCCCCCAAAGTGAATATGTAAAAATTTAAGCAGTTAAATGTTGTTGGACTCAATTGCCTCTAATAAAGTAGCAGGAATTTACCTGTAAGTTTATTAAGGCTCAAGTGTAATATAACTCTTCAATTTATTCAAAGGTTCTGATAATTATAAACATGGTTTTGGTTGTTCAGGTTTCACTATAGATATTATCTAAGGAGAAATATCATTTATTAGCATAAATGAAAGCAGAATTTATTCCATTGTATCAGTTCCAACTTACATTTTATCTGCTGCATTAAAACATTGAAACAAAAACCTCATTTTCCGTCTAGTTTTTGTTCATACATTATAATCCCCAAGATTAAGACAAATTATTACTCTGTTATTAAGGAATTTATCCAACCTGAAGGAATTTCACCAAAGTGACAATTCATCCCCAGAGAAAAACAAAATTAAATTCCCTGATTTAACTGTGGAGACTCCAGTAATAGCTGAAGCTCCAGTAAAGTTAGGTGCAATAATTAAGTAACATAGATGGTGAAAGTCATTTGAAAGTTCTTAAATACACCTCTCTTCGTATCATGCTTTTAAATACAGGTCATGTTATCCTGATCCCATTTAAGCAAATGGCAGAGATGGCAACAACATTAAGAATTCTAAGGTTGGAATATATTTGCTGAAACAAATAGGCAGAATGGGTATGTTGTTACATTTCCCTACTGTAGGCTTAAAACTATCTGAAAATTTTCTTAAAATATCCTATCTACTTAGAATTTTAGGCACAGTATCTCACCTTGATCTTTTTAGAATCATTTTATCATCACAGAAAATTTGCACAAAAACTTCATTGAAACTCTTAGCGGCTTCAAAATTAGGTACATCAAAAATAAGATTGTGAAGGCCCCAATGACTATGGAAACGCTATTTGGAAATATCAGGAGAATACATGTTTTTTTATCTTAAGACACAAAATCAGACCATGTCACAAATCTATGTTCTAGTTCCCTGCTCATGTACACCAATGTCATAAATCTGCTATTACTCTTCAGACTAATGTTTTTACACCTAAGAGGTAATTTTTTAAAGAAAAGTTTCAATCCAGAATTAATCTGATAAAATGACAGGTAGTATTACTACATCAGAATCATTGACACTACGCCTATCCAACCATATCGATTATTATTCTTTTCAGCACATCTAACCCTTCAGTATTGCTGGCTTTACTAAATACAGTCAGGTCCAAAGTTTTTGTTGTCTCTCTTTTTAAAAAATTATGAAATGAAAGTTAAACATATATACAGTTGTATATAGAAACAGAAAGCAAATCAGGTGAATTCCCTGAGTAAGCCAACAGAAGGAGCAAAGACTTTAGTTGACTACCGAAAACATAACCAGGCCACAGAAACTCCAACGGGGTCAAACTGGGTAAGAGACAGAAATCACTGTTTGCCATATCATCCTTTGCATAAAGCTTTATCTAGATGACACAAAAGCATCAGGTTAACTACAGCAAAATATTTTGTAGTGAGAGAGAGAGAGGTGACCAGCTCAAGGAAAATTCCTATAAAGGCGAGTGAAACTAGTTCAGTAGCTCTGATCCTGAGAATTCGTGTGTGACTGGTTTAAATTTGGCTGATACTGCACACATGCCTATGGTCTGTAAGACAAGCTATAGAAGAAAGATAATAATGCTTACAGTAGCTTTGATTCAGTACAATTTATGGTAGTCATGAAGCAATGCAAAATCAATGCCGCTTTTATTCAAAGTATCTACACAATTCAACTAATCTACTCAAAAAGTCAGTTTGCATTAACTTCTCAGCCTTCCCACACAGATTTCATTTAAACCACTACAGTTGCCAGCTACATTTAATTAATACAAAAATTAAAGTGAGTAAACACCTGCTGCAATGTAAACCATTTCTTCTCCTGTGAGTCAAGAACTTTCTCACACCTATTTTCCCCAAAATTAACAACTACAAAAGCCGAGCAAACAAAATACCTGTACAATGAAAGCTATTCTTTTAAATATGAATTCTTGATCAGTTGAAGTTTTGCATTTGCATGTATGTCTTATAAGCTTTCTAGCAGCGTCTCCCAACAGACTTTACAAGAGTTAGGCTGGTTTCACCGTATTTGTCAGAGATATACATGCATTTCAAGCATTTCACAGATGATTAACTTTAGAGACAGATGAAGTACCCGAACAAGTTCACACAGAGTTGGGAACATGACACCTCTTCTGGTTTAACTGTAGCTTTCCTAAAATTCATCTTCTTCCATTCCTGGAAAAATATGTCCTTCTGACTCCTACGAGACTTGTCAGCCCAATTGTTGAAATTCCAATATATTTCATGCCTAAACTCAATGATGTCAAGAAACGAGCCCAAATATTACCACACAACAGGTCCTTTTTCAAGGGATGCACCACAGAAGGTGGCTGACATATGCTGCTGCTTTCTAGTGACTGAAGTCTTCATTAACTACACACAAAGCAACACAAATTTAACGCTGTTAGTTTTAAACGTACTGAATATTTATGGGAAGTCAAATAACCACCAATAAGAAGGTTGTCTTTTTCATCCATACCGAAGGAGAAACTTTTAAGATGTCTATGGGATTCTGGCATGTATTACTTAGGCACCAAAGACAAACCATGCACAGCTACCTCCACTATCTTGTGGAAGTGCGCTCAGCCATACCAAGGCAGACATCTATAAATTACTTATTTCCCAAAGAAACTAATAGTAATTCAAAGATACGGCCTGTGAACAAAAAGCTGAAAAATTAAAGACCCTTACTGACAGTTTTGTTAGTCAGGTTTGCAAGGAAACATGAGGTTGACATTAAGGACATGATGTGATAATGAAATACATTACTTTTCACATGGACTATCATGACAGTCCAAGAAGTTACTAATGTGCCAGACAGCTATTCATTTGGGTCATGTATGATCTCCGTCTATGTCATACAAACATAATACTGCAGGCTGACAAAGCCTCTGCAAAACTCCTAATTTTATGAATATTCCTCAACATCCTCTTCCCAATAAGCAGCAACATTGGATACAGGCTTTTGGATCAGTGGCATTCAAACAAATACTCCTCCAAGACTGAATGCCTAAGTGAACATGAAATATTTTAGTAATGAGCAAAGGGAGTTACTGCACAACTACCTTTGAGCTCTCGCAATGGCCTCGTTGGAAAGACTGGCATTTGCTAGAATAATGCAAGAAAGCACCAGTAGGCACTGTTGACAAGTTATCTACACATAAGAAGATGTAAGTCTGACATTATTTTTTAGGTCTGAAATTCAGACGCGATCACAGCATGGAAGACTGACTTAACCTAAACCAAGGAGCAAATAGAGCGTGTGGCCAAGCCTCAGCAGAAAGCTCACCACCTAGTCTTTGGGCTGCAATACCCCAGAGAATCCATTTATGAAATGACATTCACAGTTCTCTATTTCCTCCATTGTTCCTTCCGAACAGTGAAATCCCCCCACAAGAACTCCATATTAAAACATACCTCCATCACAGTTAGAAGTTATTGATATATAAAACATACAGTTTATAACCTCAGGCATGAAGTACCTTAGCACAAGATAATCTAGCACCTGCCAGCTCCCAAAGCCGTCAAAGTGCTGAACCGTGACAGTTTATTATCCTTAATGGGATAGCCGTGTTCCTGGATTACGAATTGCTGAGCATTGTTTTATTGCTTTCTGCCAGTAATGACGATATCCATGTATTCTAGTACAGCAATGATAACAAAGATTTGCTTACAGTCACAGTTCAGAAGTGTTATGCTATTTAAAAAACAAAAAAAAAAAAAAAATCACATGCATTTTATGCTGAGATTAAAAAAAGAACCAAAACCAAAGCATTCTTAACTGGCACTCTGGATAAACCTGTATCACAGAGCCAGATTTTCTACAATGCTCAGCACTTGGCCTTCTCATAGAGCAGAGATATTATCTAGATAATTCATTTAGCTGCTTAGATAGCAGCCAAGTTACCAAATACCCAACCATTGATGGAGAGGGGTTAATTCCAACACTTAACATCGACGTAAGCTGCACGGGTACTTGGGAACAAAAAAAAGGCTGAAGTCTGGTGTTTGGTTTGTTTTTTTTTTTAAAAAGAAGGTAAATGCATACCAATTAACTAGACTTACTGCCTCGAAATCTATTGTGAAAACCTTTGTACTATTCAGTGTATTTCGCAATGCTTGGGAACCTTGAGTATCACATAAACTAAAAGAGCCAATCCAATCTTGAGTTTCTCCTGTGCTGAGACCTTGTTAATGGATGTGCTAAAGTCAGCTCCGGTACAAGCCACATTCCCATCCTCAGCCCAAGGAAAAGCAAGATATGTAAAGATGCATATCGGAGGTAAAATGGTAGCAAGGGGAAGGGGCAACAACAGGGCAGAGTGACCTGTCTCACCCGTAAGACCACTGTAGGACAGCTCTAACACGGTCCTACACAATTCATCCCTGGATCAAGGATTCACAACAAGCTCCTCAAAGCTTCCTTGATGGCTTACAAAGAACAGAGCTGAGCTCAGGAGTACAGGGAGTATAAATCCCTTCGGACTTCTCATGCTTTGGAAATTAAAATAATGCTGCAATATTACCCTGTCTTTCTAGCCACATTATCATCCTTTAAGCGACAGCATGGGATCCCTACCTGGAAAAAGAAAGTCAAGCTGTTACATTCATATTGCATTGAGTTTCTTGATTTTGAAAACATGACACTTTTTTTGTAAAATATCAACTACGATTCAGAGTTTATAATATCTGGGTAAGTGGTGTTACAGCACCTCCTAAATCAGACTATAGTTGCCTCCGCAATTTTCTTAATACAAAACAGCCAAAGAATTCAAATTCTAAATTTAGTCTCATCTTTAAACCCCCAAATTCCCCAGCAAAATAAGCTAAACTGTCCTTCCTAATCGCATTGTAAAACACAGACGTGACCTCTTCCATCCAGTACTCGAGCCAATTTCAAATGTAGGAAGTGTAGGGGTCCTGTGGGGTTTTCCTAATTGCTGGTTTCTCGTGAAACCTCACACTGGCCAATTCTCCTCTCCTGTAACAGATTTACCATTTATATGAGGATATTGACCCATTTTCAAAGCTTTGGATGGTAAGTGCTGTGCATGTCTGAATTATATTTCTGTATGTCATGCACACAGGCTTAAACTCAGCTGGAAATGCCTCTAATCATCCAGTTTTCCCTACCACTTTTGTTCCCTATAAACTAAGGGAAGGAAAAATGAAGAAAAGTACATGCCTGAGGCTAAGGGTTAGGCTTATCAGCTGGGTGCAATGCAACACAGAAAAATGCTTTTCTCTGAGAATATAAAGCAAGACATAAGAGTGATTTATTTAAGTGTAAGTAGCACAGGTAGCCAGAGAAAATAGCTACTAAGATTAGACTATCAGATTGTTCTAAACTTCACAGGAAATAAATTCTGACAGCATCATCCCTTTGCCTTGTTATACCAATGTAATTATACCTACCAGTCCACGCTCTAGAGAATGAAGGTCTTGAAGTTTAAGAAATCAGAAAAATGGCAAGGTTTTAATGATTTTAGACATTGTGGCTTTAAATTTTGATCCTTAATTTAATTAAGGATCCCTAATTATTTTTAATATCCTTAAAAATTTTAACATTTTACAAACTCTACCATTATACACACACCCTTTTGGGAATACCTTTTGTAACACACACCGCATGACATTTCATATTATAGCTCAAAAAGAAATTACCTGGCACTTTCTAGACAAAACAAAATGAAAAAAAGGTTGTTTCTTAAGATAGTTCTCTAACAAGCGAAACCATTTTCCTGGAGGGAATAAAAAGAAATAGAATTTTAAAAAGGCAATGTAACAGTCAAAAGGTCTATTATAGAAGAAACACTAAATTCTGCTGGACTTCCATAGGAACTGCTGCTTTGGAATAGCAAAAACATTCCTGACCAGCCATGAAACTAGTTACTCAAAAGTAATCTCCCTAAAATCAGAGAGACGTTCATTTGATTCCATCAGAGAATCTTTTTTCCTTGTTCTTTTATTTTGGAGCTCCCCAAAAGTTTAAGAAATGTAAGAATAAAAGAAATATATCATTGTATTGCAAAGATAAGCCTCAATTTCTTTAACTAAATAAGCACAGTCATCAATACTCTTGAAGGAGTTAAAGATCTTCAGTCAAATTGGTTTGAAAGAGCACGTACTCAACTACCTCCAGGGAGTCAAACATTCAGTATTTCAAATGCCGATGAACAATTTATATATGTGAATTCTGGAGTTCAGAGTGATAGCAGAGTTTTTTATTTTCTTCTCATTTACCCTTTTGCACGGATTGGTTTTCTCCTTTATCTAGTCATACTATACTTCATTAAGCTGTGTGTTCTCACGTAAACTACCAAACAGGCAGCGATATCAAAATGTTGACTTACACGAATGAGAAACCACACAAAAGAGGGGAGTCTTCTGTAAGAATTGCGACCGTGAGCAAGTGTCAGACAAACCGCAATGACCCCGTTTCAGAGAACACTGCTTTTAAGGAGTAACTATTACTCACCAAACCAGGGGGGTGAGTGGGTGTCATACTCACCTCTCCACATACGCTCCGCTAACACCGTAGTGCTTGTGTTGCAATGTGGTCTGCCAGATCAGAAAACCAACTTTGCTGAAAAACGTCATGCTTTGCTGACCAGCTTAGCGAAAGAAAAGGGAAAAAACCCAACAAACCCCAAACCCAACTCTCAATGCTACCCTATGCACCATCTACGCATGTGCATATGCGCTCTCTGTGCTACCATACATCAACTTTGGCTTCAGGCCAAAAGAAAGCATAGCACTGCAGAAACCTCAAAGCTATACTTACAGATAAAAGAAATGTCTATTTTAACCATAAAAGCTAAAAATAGCCTTAACAAGGAGTGACAGCATGACTGTTTGCCATAACCAGTTAATATTTTTAGATAAAATGCTTAGTGTAAACATAACCCTTTCTCTGACAATTCTTCTACATATTTCCAATACATTGTCTTCTCTAATCTCCAATTTTACTTATGAACATTGCTTTTTACCAAATACTTGTTATGACAGTTAGAGCTGGGAGGGGGAACTGTTTGGAGGTTTTACCTTGTATTGTTAAGATTAAAAAAAAAAAAAAAGGCTTTTTCTTTTAAATTCATTTAAAAATTATTATATAAAGGTGAATCAAGTCCGCCAAAAGCAAGACAAAAAAAGTCTAATTCAGATCATAACAATATTTTAAACTAACATTTGTTAGTAAGAGAAATCTAATAACACTAAAGCAAGTTCAAAGTGAAGGAAAATACTCCAAATACAGTGTTTTCTTTTAGATTTTTAATTTTTTTTAAACGAAATTAACGCTTAAAATCAAATTTCTAAGGATTTTTCTATTACACTTAAAGATGTTTTTACAGAGTAATATGTGATATTGCAACAAAGCCCAGGCACACAGGAATAAGCAGACTGGAAACGCAACCTTCCCTGCTCATTGCCCTTATCTAATTAAGCTAATAAAAAGAATCCTACCAGAAGAAATTAAGCTTTTCTGTGTCCCAGAAAGCTCTCTATTTTTAGATGGTCAAACTGAGAGAATGAATAATTTTTATAACAATTTTAAACACTCCTCCCAGCTAAAACATTTATTCCATGAATTGACCAAGGAATGGGACTACATAAGTATCTGACCTAGAAACTTGTACCAAAACAAAAAAAAAAAAAAAACACCGAAGAGAAAAGGAATATTTTTTTTTTCTTATGCAGAAGGCACACCTCGAATTGTGGATTACTGCTCACTAGAAAGCATGGCCTCAGGGAGAAACTTCTTTCAGTGAGCAGATGCTTCAGTAGTCGCTGCTCATATGGGAACACTGTATGAAATACAAAATGTTAGGCAGGATGGCCAGCAGCCGCCACAGATACAGGCTGTCACAATTCCTGAGAAATTTTCAACTGAAGGCAAGACTTAATATTCTTAGAATATATATGATATTTACCCAAATCTCTCCATCCATTTGACTACAGCTAATTTTCCTAGACTGATTTCTAGACTGCTTCCTTCAAACACAGCTCATCGTACTATGATCTTTCAGTTAATTCTCTATTGGGAATATTTTGCTCTTTTCCAAAGCTTAAAAAATTCTGGTCGAACGTGAACATTAAGCTGTTTGCAACAGACCACGTGTCACTGTTTTCTAAGGAACAGTAGCCATTAAACCTAGGAGAGGAAACTTGAGATGACTATCAGACCTGCAGGTCTGCTACGAACATTCACCAATTTTGCAGCATTCGTTACTGAGGGCTCACATTTATGTCTCTTGTTCAGTCACATTTTGGGGCTACAGAATTAAAAAAAACCCTGGACCTGTAAAAAAATCCATTTTCTTTCTCTTCTGTAACTCGCTAATTAAGAAGTAACTACTTAACAAATTATAAATGCATAGAAAATACATTCACAGTCCTGTTTCTAAATTTATTACCCATCCTGTGAAGAATGTTCTACAAAGTGGAATTTCAGACTCAGCATGGGTTGCTAAACTGAGGTAGCACACACTTGGATGAAGCACCCACAAGTCACCTTTAGTGATGTGGTCACTAAAGGGTACTACAGCACTTCAGTTTTCAAGTAAATGGGCTTTTGTTAACCTTACTACAACAGATTTTTGGCTGACCACATTCCCCTTTGGAGAACTCACATTAGAATTTATGTTAACAGATCAGAACGGCGCTTTTGAAGTGAACCTCCCCATCACCCTTCTCTGAGTTTTTGGGTTGCATCATAGTGTGCTGTGCAAAATGGAACTCCTTTTAGATGAAGCAAAAACAGAAGATGAAATCCAGCAGCTCACCTAACATACTTATTCTGCTGATGGCACACCCAGCCTAAGGCTCTCAGAAGAAGGCTAATCTTAAGTAAAGCAACTGGGAGACATACTCCATGGACACCGGGTCCTCAGCACCAACTTTCTTGCTCTACAGACTTGCAACATGCTATTTGTTAATGCAACGGACTGAGTTGAGAATGAAGCTTCATAAATAACTTTAATGCAAGACTAAAGAACAACTGGAAAGTTGTAAAATAACCACAAAACTATTAAGCCAGTACCGAAAAAATAACAGCGGCCAGCACCTTAGACAAAATTTTGTAATATGAAAATTGTGGGTTTAGTTGGGTAGCTCAGATGCAGTTTGTGCCTAGTTTCTGTCTAAATGGAAATTTATAGCAGGTGACTGCACCACTGGGTATCTGGGCCAGCTCTGGGACATCTGGGGCTGAAAATCTAGCAGCGTCCACTAGAGTTCCTTCCCCTAGCTGAAGGAGGATGAATATCATTAAGGCTGGATGGTAGGGGAGACAGTTTCACGATACCTTTTGTCCTACAGGGCCTCTCGAACACTAATAAGCAGTTGCTTCATGACAACAAATGTTATCAGATTACTTTGGACACTATACAATAATATTTTTAACTCTCATCTCACAGCGGTTGATAAATTCACTCTGCTCTTCCAAAATCCTCTTCTTTATACCATAGACTTTGCAATAGGTTAAAAATCCCATACAGACAAAAAACCACACATTTTTATCTACATAATCCTCACCTGAGCTAACCTGCTTCCTATAGGAAATACGTGCATTTGAAAGTAAATCCTCAGATAATGTGTCATCTCAGAAAACCTGCACATGTGGTGGTATCCCAGACAAATGGGAGTAAGTGAACTTTTGAGGGATCAGAATCAGGGGTGGGAAAGGGGAGAGGGACTGCAAGGAAACAGGGTGCTTAAGAGTAACTTACACCTTATACAACTACTCACATATATATGAAACTGCACTGCTGAATCTCTGTGGGGAAAAAAAGAAATCAAAAAGTCAAGCGAAAACTGATAACCTGTGTGAAATGCACCTGAAAATAGTCATTAATCGTGATCCGTGGTTCCTAAAACAAATGGCATTGGGACCAAGTGGATACAGTGCTCTAAGCCACTTCATCACACAGATCTTGACCAGAGAGATTCCTCTCAAATGAGCATTTATTCCAAAGGGGAGATAACTTCTGAGCAGATCAGCATTTGTCCAACATCACCTTGAACAGTTTGCCAGCCTGGAGCTACGCTACAAGAGACTATAAAGGACTCTAATGAGGACTTGACTCACAAAGCAGCATTGATGTGCAAACCTACTTTACAAGTAGTTATTGTAGTTATTTCACAATGCCTGGCCTGTGAGATGCAATCTCAGGTGGTCTACACCTGTTCTGCAGGGCTTCGGGCTGTCAAGGTCAGATATCTTGAGCTGGTTGTAACTTGAACTCTGGCAGAGTTCAGATAAATGCAGTTAAAGAAAGAAGAGAAAGCTTTAGTGTCTCCCAAGTATCCTATTCCCACAGAGAGCAAAGGGAAACAGAAAGGAAGTTTGTGTTAGTAACACAGGCTTGGCTCTGTCTTTTTTCCTTCCTTCTCCTGTCCCCAAACCCACAGGCATCGTTAGATGTCCAATTTTAGTTTCAGACGGCAGGTAGCTTTTTCATAGCTTCTCCAAGCAAAATGAAATAATAAAGAGGGGCTTCTTAAAAGTTTAAAGGGCAGAAGAGAACCTGTTGAATTTCTTGCTGTTACTGTTAATTATCGACACTAAACAGATTTAATTAGAACCAACGAAACAGAAAAACATATGTAATCTATGCCTTTGGCACAGCATGAACCACGCAAAGGGCAAGGAACCAACCCCCTGCAGGACAATTTCATTAATTTTGAGAGGACTAGTCAGACCAGGATTCAGCAAGGCTATTTCTAGAAACTGATATATGATCAATGTTATGAAGGATAAGCTTTAAAACCACATTACATTTTGAGACAGTAGAATGCCTAGTCATGATACATGAAAATCTTGTTATGTGCGCACAAGAGGTTTCCTATTGTGATGGAATGGGCAACACTAATTTTGCTGTTTCCCAACTCTCACATGCATGAGTTCATAGGATTTTATTTTGGGAAAGCAAGATGTAAGAAAGGGGGAGGGGAAGCTAACAAAAATGAGCTCTGTCAAAGCACTACAACCAAGGCACCTGTAAAATTGTAACCTTTAACCCAGAACCTAAACACAATACGAGGATGCTATCCTCCATGTGAACTCATTAATCCTTGGCAGGTATTTGCAGAAGGAAAGAGGTCTCCCTGCTACTTCTGACCAAGAACACTTCAAAAGTGTGTGGCCTGAGTCCCTTCCACCCCCATGCTCTTCAACCCGTTCTTCACCATGTTTCTTCTCCTAGTGGGAAAAAATTAAGATATATTGTGTTAAGCTCAGACAACCTTTTATTGGCAAAACTTTAGTCCCCACTGATGGAAAGACTGGCTTAAAATGTACGTGGGTGTCCACGGCTTTGGTTTCAGGATTGACTTTTCTTAGCTTTAACAAAATCTTCCACCATTTAGTCATAGTAGACCTTTATAAATACCCACAAGACCAGCTGCACATACTTCGTACAGTTAGCCACTAAATTTTATACCCCTCTTTTCCTGTAAGCCTGAATTGTTGATGTAGGTCTGAACAGCAGAGGCGCCGAAACAGAAATCACGTGAAGTGCTGTATAGCATGAAGTACTCTGAAACTCTCAGGCTCTAGGTATTCAGAAAGGGGCATCTAAAATTAGATTATCTGTACAACAAAATGAAAACATCCTATGAAAATATACACTTGCAAAGCCTTTTGAAATTACAGCAATATAATGGTAAAGCCCGTGACAGAGTCAGCCCTTCTTGGAAAATTCATTTGAATGTTCCAGCTAAAACATAGGACTACTCTGTGAAAATCCTGTGGATAACCTGCAAGATGATGCAAACGCAGACAGGAACCAAACTGCTTTTGCAAGGTCACCATCAATTACGAGCATTCTTAGTCTGTGAACTCTTGAATTTACAACGTTAATATTTTTTCTTTTCTAAAACATGCACCTGTGTAGAAATAGTATCATACACAGATCATCCTTCAAAATGATCTTTCAAAATATATCTGTGCATAGCCCACTTTACTAATGTTTTCACATGTGTGCGCATACGGCATGCACACAGGTGAGTGCACATACACACAGAAACACCATTACCTACAGCAGTAAATGATTTTCCCATCTATCCTCTGCTACAGCTTTGAAGCTAAGCTGCTTAGTTTAAGAGTTGAACCTACTCTATTTACTCTGGAAGCTTATTAGAAGGTGCAATTTTACACTGTAACTTGTAGAGGGATAATTGTTTTAAAACAGCAAACCGAAGCAAAAAATAGGTCTGCCTTTTTCTGAAGACCATAAAATGTTCAACTCTCTGTCTAGCGTCTGAGTATTTCACATAGTAGAGACCAAACCTGTATTTCAGTTGGTTTATTCCTGTGGGAGAAGCTACTACAGAGAAGCCAGGCAGCCTTTGAGATAACGCTGTCTGAGCCCATTTAGGGCTTTGAACATCAGCAGCCCCGTTCAGAGCCGCACCCAGGATGCGACCGGCAGCTGAGAGCAGTGCAGGGCGCAGGCAGGGCACGAAGCGCTCTCACCATGAGCTCCACAGGGCAAAACCGGCATTTGATCCCTTCATGTGGCCTCTTAGTCATGCAACAGCGAGAGACAGATACCATAATTCAGTCCTTCACAAGACGACTATTAACTACAGCCAAAGAAGCAGTCAAGAGGAAGGGGTTGGGAGCTCCATCAGCAAAAGGTATCAGATGTTCACCATTGCTATTTGTTAGCAGCTTGCTTTAAATTAAAACTAATAATATAAAGAAATGATGCAAGCTTTTCTTAACTACCAACTGCTAGCACCACCTACAAATTTCAAGCATTAGGTCAGTTCCACAGAGCTTGTGAAAATCAGCATATGCTTTTTTAATGCTCAAGTTTAGTAAGTCTTGTAAACAAGTGTTTTACAGTGTGATTAAGCAAATTGTAAATTCGAGCATAGTTTGAACAAACACAGTTCCATTTATGAAATGTGACTTGCAAAGGTATTATGTGAAATTTTAATTGGGAAAACAATAATCATCTAGAACATTGTAATTATATTTTTAAAATGAAACCCTTAGAACAATTTAAAGCTGTCCAGAATTAGGGAGTTCATAGCTAATATGAATAGAATAGCTGTTCTTGATGTTCTTTTTTCTCTTTTCCTTTTTTTTTAAAGGAACAGCCATAAGGCCTATAAAAAGATGAACCTTTATAATCCTATCACTCTTTCAAATTAATGATGCCATGCAGGGAACAAAAGAGCAATTATTTCTAGACATTTAACAGACTTAAAAAAATGTAAATCAGCCCTTAATAAGATCATGGATGAACATAAGAACTTCCGCACCTCTTCAAAGATATATTAGGAGAAAGATAAGCATTTGAGTCAATACAAGCATTACCAGCAAGCTGAAATGAGAGATCTTTGTCCAGACAGAATGGCTTAATTTTTTGCACATGCTTTTACTGTGTACCCATTCACGTCAAAATATTCTGCAAGATTCCATTTCAATGTCATTTCAAACACTTTTGCCAGCAATTGCTAGGCAAAAAAAAAAAAAGTCAAGGGTGACCATATACGTCCTGTTCAATTCATATCTATTTACAATATATAAATATAAAATATAATAAAAATAATATATAAAACACAATTTTGCAGAATATTGTGAGATTAGAGTGCATGATAGTAGAGAAAATAATTTTAGAAACATATGCAAATATTCCACCAAATAAAGAATATTATCTGAACATTAATATTACAAATATACAGAATAGATAGCACCAAAGAGGATTTGCTGGTGGCTTTTAATTAGAGAGTTTGTTAGTAAACACACTGACTAGCAGCATAACTAGGAATTTTGCTCTGTGCCTGCAAGGGCAGAAAGGTCAAGAGCACAAAGCTCCTTTTTTACGAGCAGGAAGAAAGAAGGTTAGAGAAGGCATCACAAAAGCAATTTTTTTCCCCCTTCTTGCTTTCAGAAAAAATAAAGGATTAGAGAAAAGCTTGGTCAACTTTTAATCAACACCAAGAATTTTTTTGTTCACATAAAGAAGAAATTTTATTACAGCAAGTACCTCTACTGTTTTGCCTCTATACAATAAAATAGTAAATCCCAAGAGCATCTTTAACATCATCAGTTTAAAGAATTCAAAACAAAGGATGAACAGAGTATCAGAATAAGTGCCAGTGAAATGTATGATAAAGATCTTGGTTTAAAAGCACAGACCTTCTCACAGAATATGTTTCTTTCACTGACAGACGGCTTTCCCAACATGACATACTGTTTCCATGAGCGCTAATTGGAAACTATTGACGTATCTCATATGTCTCCACTTATTCTTAGAGCTCATTGAAACAAAACCTTGACAAAGCAACCCAAGAAAGTCTCCAGAAAATAAATTACATGAGTGCTTACAACAGATTCAAGAGTCAAGCAAACAGATAATCAGATAATACGTGAGACACTATTATGCTGCATGGTTCAAAAGCTTAAAAACTTTCCCCATTAAGATTTCATTTTTAATCACGAAAATACACCGTATCCTTATCATAGTAAGGTTCTTATATCTTTGTAACACTACATTTCAAAGCGGTGAGTTCCCCAGACCAGGCTTTGGGTGTGAATAGGCCGAGTTTCCTTTCTGTTTGACTTCCAAATTTCTGGAGGTGTTCCTTCCCATGCTTCTCTCCCCTCCTCTGCTCTAATTAGCCCTTTAGTGTTATTTTACAGTCTCTTAAAATACAACTTGTTGAAAAATACTTTCAAAAATCATAAAAAAAAAAAATTAAAAAGAGAAGGAAAATAATCCCTGGATGAGACTGTCTTTATTCCTTTTATTACAGATGGTTGGGTGCCAGAGCATTTGCCATTAGAGGAGAGGCACATGGACCCAGGCTTCTTCAAGGCTGGAGAAGAGAAAATTTTGAGGGAGCTAAGCACATCCCACCTGCAAGGTGGTCACTGAGAAGACAGAGCCAGGCTCTTTACTGAATTGCACAGTGTGAGAACAAGAGACAATGATCGTAAACTGAAACAGGAGAGGTTCGGACTGGATGTAAGGAAAAAATAAAATTACCTGGAGGACAACTAAACCCTGGAACAGGCTGTCCAGAGATGATGTGGAACCGCTGTCCTTGGAGGCTTTCAAAACCAAACTAGATAACAGGCCTTGAGCAACCTAGAATGAACTGAGAGCGGAGCAGAGGCCCCTTCCCAACCAAATGGTTCTGTTTGGAAACCTTTAGGCAAGCATTTATCTTTAAATTTTAATGTTGCAGTTGCAATGGAAAGAGCGGTTAGCCTAAAGTAATCGTATCAATGGCCATAAGCTAACTTGTGAGCAGCAGCAAATACAGAAATGAGGAATTTGCTTTTTATAGAAATATACTGATTAGTCATCATCTAGATATGCTTAAAAAAAAGGCTGCTCCTTCAAACCAAAGTCTTAGAGGCTGCCAGTATTTATTAGGTTTTATCTTTTCTTAAGATGGCATCTTTCCATGGGCATGAGTTCATGCACATGCATACAGTATTATTATCTCTTTATGGAATAAGTGCTATTGTTCTATGTTATTTAAATGAAAATATAAAAGTCATTACATGTTTACATATGGATATTTTGGAATAAAACTGCTTATAGTATTGGTATGTTGTCTGGCCAACAGGTAATACAGAATTTTCCTGGCAAACTGATTAAAAATTTGCACATGACAATTCATAATTTATGTAGATAATTTATAATTTGATAATTTATACAGTCTCAAAAGTACAGTTTACATCAAATAGAGTGCAAATCATTGTCTATAAAAAGTCTCCCCCTCCTTTTTTTTTTTAATAACAAATTATTTCCTTGAATCCCTGTATTTTTTTCTACTACTATTTTATGTGCCCAAATGACAGCAATGTACTGAAGAACTTCCAAGCGTTGTGCTAAATTATAATATGGGAGAACAATCAAACATACCAAAGAACCAAAAGTCACTAAAAATCTGTAAGAGCCAGAACCCACTGTAGTAACTCCTTTTGTGCCATCTGATTAGGTGCCTACTGTGCAGTACCAAACATAAATGCATCCATCTTGTTTCCAAGCCTGTATCATAACGGGGAGAAGACCAACTTGAAAACAGCTTCAACTGAAGACAGGATAACACCATATCATATCTGAAGGACAGCAAGTAGGAACAGATTGGCCATAACACATCTAGGAAGATTCTGGCATATTCAGAAGAACTCCTAGGTTATGTAGACACTTTGTCAAAAAGATCAATATTGACTCATTTGATAAGGTTTTCCTCATATGAACAATTAAATACTTTAATTGACAGACAGAACTGCTGCTGTTTGACAGAGTTGACTCTCTCAAATACTATGTAGAGTCACACACTATAAAATCCAGGTCATGCTCTTCTCAGTAATTACAAAAGGCATGAGATGTTTCCACCAGAACAGCCAGTCTGTACCAGCATCACAAAGATGTTACTTGTTAAAAGCAGAAACTATGACAATGTACTCGGACTTTGCCAGATGAAAGTTCAGTTTACGAGTCAGAAGTGGTTCACAAACAAATACCTTGATTTTACCCCCACAAGAAGAGGTGGCTTCGTTACAAAGATATAACTCTTCAGATGACTCGCTATTCAAGGATACTTGTTATTTTGCTGTTCTTGACGCCAATTTTTATAGCATAAAAAGGCTAGGTCTTCTCCCAATTTTTTTTCCAAAATATTATGTAAATGTTATGTTTACTTTCAGTAATATGGTATAGCATATTTTATTTGGCACATAAAGTAAAAAAGACCTTTATTCTACATGCAATATAAGACAGGAAGAGTTGTATCAGATGAATGTAGTAAGACAACTTATGTTCTAGACATTCTTTGGGAGTTCAATAAAACTTATCTAGAAAACTTTTTAATGAAAATGTAAAGACAAACCCTTAAAATATACAGGTCATGGTTTAAGACAACTTACAAAATCTGTAGCACAGTGGTTACGAAAAAACCATCTAGTCATAGTTGTGCTAAAACCTGTTCTGTCTTGAGACATCTTTCCAATTGCACTTGAAATGTTAGTTACCAGTTCTCACGATTTCATCAAAAGACTCGTGCAATTTAGCCAGTTCCTTACAGTCCCAACTCCTGAGTTGTGCAACAGACTTTTGCTTCTTTATTTTAAAGTGGGGGTTTTAGGCTTTAAAGTTCAATTAAATAAAAAATAAGCAAAAGCTTGGGGCTTTAAGAAGGAAATGAACGAATTCAAATTCATGAATTTCTGAGGGGGGGAAAAAAAAAAAAAAGAAGGGTTTTCTAAAGCCTGACCCGATTTCAAACGCTTGGATTTTATACTACTGCTTTACATCATTTCAGATTTATCATTCCCCTTATAATCATTGTGTAGCTTCTACTTTTTAAACAGCTGCAGATTTTCTAGGGATGCTTAGGATATACAGTCTCTATATACATTTTATACCAATATTAGAAGTGCTAGGGAGCAAAACAAAAAAGAAGAAAAAAACCAAACTCACACTATCCCAGTATCAACATTCTTGCTCCTACAAACATTAAGCTATTTTTAAACACCAGTCAAATCCTACCCAAAAAGGGCAGTATCACTAGCAATTATCATTAAAATACTACCCCAGTATCTAACTAACCAAGGCCAAAACATATTCCTTTGCAAAAAACAAGTTTAGTGCACCCTTTCTTCCAATCACATGCAGTAAATTCACAGACTTTCAAGCAATTTACTTAATGCAGAATACAAAATAAAAGCAGAATACAAAATAAAAGCAGAATACAAAGAAAAAATAAAAAGAAATGCACCATTCTTCAAAAATCATTAAACATTCAAGAAACAGTTTTTACATTAAACCTCTCCTGAACTTATTCTTAGCTAGCTATTTGTCATCTCCTCAGACACAGACCAGGTAGCCCTTTATTGTATCCAAAGGATTTAAAGAATCAGGAAGTGTTATCAGGAGGATAAAATATTTACAGCAGAGGTGGTAGATCTATTGTGTTACATTAACCCAAAGGCATGAAAGCCACCACCTAGAAAGCAAATTCACATGCCTTCATAGCTTTTTTTTTTTTTTTTACTATTATCATTAATCTTCTTTCTTGGTAGGGAGGGCAAGAACAAAGTGGAGCAGCACAGGAATAAACAAGCAAATCAACAGGAATAAACAAGCAAATCAACTACTTGTTGAAGAAACCATCTACTGAGTGAAAGGTGATGGCATAATTTAGATAGATTTCTTTTTTCTGCTTCCACATAGAAGGGAGAATTACAAAAGATTTCTAAAAGTCCCTTCTCTTTATGATTCTGTGCTTAATACAGCTTGAGGCAGCTGTAATCACCAAAGGCTCCCGCACTGAGTATGCAAGATGTCATGAGACCTAAGAAATAGAATGTTTCTATTGTTCTGATGAGATGGCAACATCCCAAAAAATATTTTCATTCTTCCTAAAAGGCAGACACAATGTATTTATAGCATGTCATTATTCTCTTAGAAGTTTATCTATCTTGTAGAATTTCATGTAAGACCTGCCGTCTTGGGAGACTTCCCATTTTCACTTTCTGCTGTTAGTGGAAGAAAAAGAAGCTTCAACCAGTCATCCATGGTATGACAGTTTTTAACTTATCGTAAGATGACATTAGTTTTGAGTACATCTATTAGACTGGCACATATAAGTACTTCTATTACAAAGTGACTTCTGTCTAATCTGCCTTTGGAAAGCACATTTACATAACCATATAAAATTTGTATAAGGATACTGCTTGAACTAATATTCATAGGATAGCCCGCCAACATGATGTAACAGTGAAATAATACTATTTAATAATGAAATTGCAAGTCAACACTTCACATTTTTTCTTGCTAATACTGGAGAACCATTGCAACAGGAAAAGTCACAGAAAGTCATCAAAAGACAGGAGGAAAAAAAAAAAAAGGCATTTTGCACGAAAAACAAAAAGCAATTGTTCCCTGCGCCTCCCTGATACTTGAGTCCAAGTACCTTGAATAACCTCTCCCGTAACTGTAATAAGCTGAACTCATTGATTATACTCTACATCAGAGAAGAGTAGTATGTAGGACTCTACATACAGTTGTGTTACTAAAGAGCACGTTTCAGCAGCAAGTAGAGCATCTATTCTGCGTGTCGACTTGGAGTGTACGAAGGCTAGACCCACGCTGTGCACACCACCAAAATTTCCAACAGGCTGCAGCTCACGCCAGAAAACTTTCCGTTGCACTAGCCGAGAGCTGCAAGCAAACTGGTTTCCAGTAGTGTCGCCCACGCGGAACTGTGGGCCACCAGGATTATCTGCATTCAGAAATAGCTCAAGCTGAAACGAAGAGCCAGGTATTCCCCATGGCTCTAAGTATTAAATTTTGTATTTTCTGTTTGGAAACTGTGGCTGTCATAATCTTTCAGCAAGACAGACTCATGGCCCAACCTCCTGTGGAAACACTGAAGCTCTAACATTGCAAGGCAATCGCTGAGCCAAGAGTTAGTTACGTTTCTGACTGAAGTAATAGGCATTTATCCAACCAAGGTGGTCCTTCTATATTAGATATTACTACGTAGATGGCAACATCACATATACATAGATTTTAATTAAAAAAAAAAGTATATATTTGAAACTTTTCTAAGTATTTCCTTTCTGGAAAAACTGCATGCTCAAATCCAAAGCATTGTAATCTCTGTTCCCATTAGCAGCCCAAATACATCAGTCAGCTCAAGGTGGAAGAATATCAACTACAACTCATCAGCTGGGGAATTTCTGCCCACTCCACGTCAATTAGGAAATGACACAGTCATGCTGAACAGAGCGGTCCTCTTGCAAAACAGCTACAGAAAAAAATATCTGTACACCCGTTCATACTCCAGCCACTCTCCCTGATTCACAGCCTCAGCCAGCATGCAGTCAATCTGTAGATACTTTACTCCAAAATAAAAAAAAAAAATTCATGTAATACATGGATAGTTTCTGTTCTTCTTTTTAATTAAATTTCTATATTTGTAAAATAGCTGTGCCTAATTAGAGCAGCCAGAAAGACAAAAAGATGTGAAAAAGGTGGCATCAGATGATGATGGGGTGCTCATCTTGTAGGATTTGTTAGATATAACCAGTTGACTAAATAATAGATTCTTCATTTAACACATATGATTCTTTTATTCATAAAGCAGGTACACGTCTCAGATAACAATCGTCATCTTCTCCGCTGAGCTTTTCTGAAATACTTGCTTAGCAATTTAGAAAGGAAGCTTTTTTTTAAGTTTTCCTTTGCCAGTTTGCAATAATAGCATAAGCAAAGCTATCTAATAAATACTTCTAACTTAAGAGCTCCACAGATATGTGAAATCTATCATCATTCCTCTTTGGAAAGCAACGGGTAGAGGGTGATTTTCTGTGTTCTGTAGAGTCCAGAATTATCTTTGTTATGAAAGCAGGACTAGTTTTGACCAATACATTAACACTGTGGAAGTTACAAAAATGATCTTCCTTGAAAACAGCTCCCAGTTTAGATGTTGCAAGAGGAGAAAGGACATAGCATTCACTTTGTTATGTATCCTTAGTAAGGACAGGCTTTTACCGTTCCTATTTACAGGTAAGTAAGCTCCCTCTCCGCACACACTATCCTCTCTTCAGAGAGACAGGGGACACAAAACATATTAGTTTGCTTTAAAACTATTTTTGCAGTACTGTCTGTTAACACTGCTAACAAAAGTAAGTAGGGGGCACTTACAGTATTAGATGAGATTTAGTATTTATTATTTTATTTTTGTTGGCCTGAGAGTTTAAGCCTGCTCTGTTCTGACTCATAAAGTAAGTAGACATCATAATTTCTCTTCTCAGCAGTTCAGCAAGAACATTTCTTTCCAAATATAATTTGCTATGAAACAATTGAGACATCTGTTTTTCCACACAGGAATCTCTCTCAATCACAAACAAGTCCCTGACCTTCAAGCAAACAGGCACAATGATCCCAGTAATAATCTCAAATTATATTGTGACTTGGTCACAATGGCCACATACAACAGAGATCAAGGGTGGGAAGACAGGGAAGTGGGTAGGCAACAGTCACCCCACTGGCTGGCTGGTGGCTCTTCTACAGATGTTGCCCCTGTCATCATGGCACCTCCACTGGCTGGGGAAAGGATGCGGATGTAAAATACTGCAACAAACTTGGAATGAATTTCTCAGACACTGAGGCGTGCTGACTCCTGTCAGCAGTCAGGGCACGGTAATGCACTGCGACAAACACAGGACAACTCCTTCGTATTTACTTTGATATCCCACTACGATACTCTCCAGATGGATGAGACATTAAAGCTATAACTTTTCCAGATCTTTCATAACTTTACCTTAAAATCCCTTGCATTCTGTGTTCTGCAAACCTGTACTCACATGTACATGTTGTTTGCCACTGCTGAAGGGAGAGAAAAGAAGTGTGTGTATACTCACCTACAGGGTTCAGCATCCATATGTGTCTATTTTCTCTACTGTTTTTTTAATGCTGTGATCCAAGTAAGGAAACACGCTTCCCTGTTTTTGAATGAGTAAAGAAAACCTTGTGAGGAAGCAGTAAGGGCAGCCACCTCCTCAAGGGAAGGCGAGTCAGGAGCTGAGGGTGACCACAACAGAAGCAGGGGCAGTGCCCTCACTGACCAGGGATGCAGTCCAGGGTACCCAAACAGGAAAAGCTGAGCAGATCTGGTGATAGAAACTAGGGTCAGCCACTGACCACCATCACTAAAGAAGTCCCACAGCAATGAGGCAGGTCTGAGGCTTGGCCAGGAAGGCAAACCAGCGGGTCAGGACCAGTGAGGGATGTGGCCAGGCACAGAAGAGCTGCAGTGTAGCTCAAGAGACAAAATGCAAAGGCTCAGCTTAAATGCTGCTCCTGAGAAAAAAAAAACAAACCAAACCAGGAGGAGTGCCTGCAATGAGGCTTCTTATGGCTCTTCACAGCTCTGACACGGCTGTTTTCACAGCCGCCTGATCCAAAGCTACAGCCACACCACAGCAGAGCTGGCCCTGAGCACGGGCAGCCACCCACTGTGTGTGCAGGGCTCCGGCACGGGGTGCTGTGCTTCGGTACCAGGAAATACCAAAATATTAGGGAGAAAAGTTTGTGTATTCTTCTATTATACAGTATATGGCAACTATCAGAAAATAAAGCGTTACTGAAAAATTAGATGTCTGAAGTCAAGATCAGGAACAAGCCAGTGTCCAGACATAATATAAGATACCAAAATATATATCGACTTTTAAAGTTAACTTGGGAGAGAGTTGCATTGAAGTCTATATTTATCTTGAGTTTTCCTAAACTATGAGGCAAAACAATAGTCATACTCTTCAGGAAAAGAAAAACTTCATCCTCCTGAACGAAGAAGACTTGGCAGTTTGCTCACTACACTTGTTTCATAACTGATCATGAGATCTACTAACAAACATGTGTTGTTCATTTTTTAATTAAATGACGTCTATTATATTTGGGAATCTCCTGGAAAAATGACTTTTAATAAAGTTATTGATAGTTTTGTGTTAGAGAACAATAGCCTTTTTAAGCCAATATTGTTCATTAAACTAATGCCAATTAGATCCATCAACGGTATCACATAAACAAGACCTTCCTTTAAAAGAAAGAAAGGATACCAACAACTGCTGCAGGAATTACTGAAAACAAACACACACGCAACTTTCACAACTGCAAGTCAGCCTTGGGTATCACGTCATTGTGACTCCTGCACTGGCAAACTCATTTTGGGCAGCATGAGCCTCCCCAGCGCACACGTGGCTGCTGTAGCAGCAGTATCTCCATCCCGTTTGTCCTTCAGATGGGCCTCTGACTCCCTTTAAAGAGGCTAAAATGTTTCAGCCAATATCATGGCTCATTCCTTCTGGCCATCTGACCATCCTACGCTCCCAGTGACACCCTGTGAGTCAGCCGGTAGTCTGTGCGGCCGGAGCAACACTTCTGCCTCCTCCCTGAAACCTCCCTGCATTGTCTCTGACACTTCATCTCCGTATGCGAGGTCAGCTTGGGCGTTCCAAGCTATTAAAATGTTTCAGGACGCCCATGCATTAGACTCTCTCTCTTCTCTGAACCTAGAAAACAATGAAACTTTTTTTTCCATCAAATACTTGGAGAGTCTAATGCAGACAAATAAATACACAGCTAAAATAACCCTGACTCAGACCATTTGAGAAGCAATAAAAAAAGATAGATTTATACATATGGATTTGGTCTTTTCTATATAAATTATATCATTACAGCAACATGAACAGACAAATCACCAAAGTGCTCCCAACAGCATATGTTTAGGCTAGTTTAAGAAAATGAGCAGCTAAGAAAATATTACTAGTATGTGGGGCATACGTAAAAAAATTTGCTTATCTTGAAACCTTCTCATTTTAAAACTGAATTATCTATAGAGGCATATATAGGAGCAAATGTTTTATAACACATGTTGCTTGCTGTTGAGCAGCTGTCCTTCTATAAGAAATATTCGCAGGTATGTAAAGTCTATATAAATAATCACTGGCAAACATGTATCTAAATTTGAGACATCCACATGGAAAAAACTGGATGCATACAACAAAGTGAGAACTATCTAGGATACAGGAAGAACACTTAGTTTATGCAGAAATTGTCCAGTCATAAGTCTGAAAAACATTTCATCAGCAGCTTTACTGCAAGTAAACACTGATACAATCTAAACCAGAAAATATATCCAACTATCTAATAACAATGGTTACCTAACAGTTTTTGTAAGATAATTTGATTAAATTTTAAATTGGTTACATTATGGTCATACATGTTGGGTATTTTAAACATTACAATCCGTAAGACTCGTTAAGTAACAACAAACTCTATGTAACATTAGATTCAGTGATTTGAAGTCTCTTCTGAAACTTGTGATCAGTCACAAGGCTCTATGACTCTTGAGATTATCATTTCACTTAAAGGGAAACTGTTTTTTCCTCCAGATATTTACATATTCAGAATGATCACGTATCTACTTACCATAGCTTAACAAAAAGCTACCAAGTGTCACTTCATTTTTTCCTTGTGCAACACACACTAATTCCTGGTGGTGTTTTACATGTGCGCAAAGCAAACGATACAATTCTGCTGCTAAGAGGAAACATCAATGTATCCACTATGCCTTCTTTTTGTCTGCAAGTTCACCATTACAAAAATACATACATACATACAAACACACATATGTGTTTGTTTCCTATGCAAGATAAAACACAAGCTTTGTATCCAAAAAACAAACAAACAAAACCCTTAGAATTATTTGCAAAGTTTAAATAAGATCATTCACTGAAGACTGATGTGAAATCACTGGAATGAAAACCCTATCAGCCATTTTCCAAACATACAAATACAAGGTTATGCACAGAAACTAAGAACGAAAGGTTTATCAGAAGTTACTTGAGTTCCTCAAGATCTGTAACCCAAAGTTTCAGTACAGAAGGTCATTAGAGTTTAGAAAGTCTGTTCCTAGCTTTACCAGTACTCTGAGAAGGAGTTCATGCCTTTGTCTTTCATGTTGTGCTGCCACATCAATGCTCTGCTCTGAGCACTAACCTCCATGCCCTCAGTATTTCTCAACCTGCAATTCAAAACAAGTACTAGTAGATTAAAGAGAAGACAGAAAGAATGTACCCATACCCGTGGATTACATTTTCAAGTAGCTACAGCTACTGCCAAGAATGTATTTTTCTGTGTTTGGGTGACCATCTGCATATGTGTTCTGTACAATGAGGGTGCTGAAACAGGGGAGTAGATTTCAAAACTTCAAAACTTGACTGGACAAGGTCCTCATCAACCTCATTTAACTTGAAGTTCACAGTCTTCAGCATGCTGGTCATCTAATCCAGCCCAGATAACAAGAGGTCCCTTCAAAGGTCCCTTCTAACTATATTATTCTACATTTCAATAACATTGCAACTTTGGCCACTTTCAAGCCCGGTCCCACAAACTTACAGTCATTAAAGAGCAGGTCCCAGAGGCCTTCATACATGCAAGGAGACAAAGTCCAGCACAGTCCTTGGCAAACAGCACTACTGTCAGAGTTTGCAGCCATGCCACACAGCTTAATGAAGTTACAGAGCTCCTGGTGGCCGTGCCACACAAGTCAGTGCTGAAAACCTTCCCAACCCCAACTCTAATGCAGCTCTGAGGAAATAAATGGAAATCAATAAAGCCAGCATGACCATAGCTAATATAAATCAGTCTTGGCACAACACATTAGCCATGTCAAAAGGATTTGAGTAGGAATGGCCAACCCCCACAGTTACTCCACAGTGGAGACAAAAATTTGAGAGATAATATGAAGGGCTTAGACCTGTGAATGTTAAAAGACAATTTTTCACACTCAGAGCAAGTAATAAAGCTTGTAAACTTTGTGCATCCAGAAGGAAAACACAAGTAAATTGTCTGCATAGGAGCAGCTGGCATAGGATCTTCAATGTCTCCTCATAAATAACACTGTGGTTAATAGGAAGACCAACTTCATAAAAAGACACACCAGTAAATACGCTGCCAAAGGTACAAATTCAATAGGATATTGTGTCGTTCAGTGTCTCATGATACAGGAATCAGGTTGTTTAGCATCTTATGACCCAACAGTGTTCTCTGCAGGCTGGAAGACGACAACACTTCTTAACCCTAGAAATCCTGGAAGACATCCTTAAGTCAGTCACCATAATACAAGAAACTGAGGAAATCAGAGACTTTAGGTAGTAATTGCATCTCTAAAATGGACTGCAGCAACATGAACTATTTCTCCCCCTCAGTGTCAAGAGGACACAGTGCCACACAGGAGGAGCCATGGAGGTCAGATGCCAAGAACATACGATAGACAGAAGGTACTAAGAGGGACACAGCATCTGTAAGAGTCAACTGTCCATCTAGGATCCTGACTCTCTGTAGCTGTAGGTGTTATCAGAGAGTGCAATGGCAGCAGCTGCTAGGCTTAGGGCAGTCAGAATTTAGCAGAAGTTGTCGCTGAAGACAACTGTTTGCTGTATCCATTCATATCTGTTTCTTTTCCTCAGATTTTTTTGTTCAGGATACCCTCATGAGATCTGCAGGTGAAATCCTGCACTAGGATGCTGAGGACCTCTGTGATTTGCAGCTTCTAGGGCCACAGCAGAAGTAGGTCAAGCCAGGGACAACAGCATGATCTAAAAAGCCACCCATGACCTTTACAAGGAGGGATTCTGCAGATGTGGGCTTTGCTCCTTCTTTGTAGGACTTGAAAGCACTGACAACGCTATGCTTAGTTACTGGATCTCTCCAGAGCAGCAGAGATACTCGGAGTGTGGGTGGATGACAAGAAGTATGCTTTAAGGAGGCTGTTCTCAGGAGGCAGACTGCTGTCTACTAACAATTTAAAGGAAAATAAAAAAAAAAAAAAAAAAAAAGCGCAGACTGGGCTCCTTAATCACTGAGGAGCTAAAAAGGTCTGGCACTAAGAGGTGACAGGCAGAGTAATTAGAAAATAATTATTTTAAAGGAGAAAGGGATGTAAAAGAGTAGTACAAGGAAGTCCTGAACATTCCAAGAGAATGAATCATAAAGAAGTAAATTCAGAAAAGAACACATCCATAATACACAGTTCCTGTTGTGCTGGGTGATTCATAGGGATCTAGATCTTCTGCACATCACAAGGAGCTACGACAGAGCAGCTTGGATGAGCACCTTAACAATCTCTGCTCGCCTGTAAGAGATAAAGTATTATTTCTCTTCCAAATTTATGTATCAGCGTAAATGTAATTACACATGTAGTTGCTTTGGATGTGGGATTGGGACTATAAAAACATAATTTTTGAGCAAAACAATACTCTGTTTTGTAGTTTCTGTACAGGTTATGGTAGAAGGGCTTTTTATTTCAAAGTCTAACAATTCTCAATTCCACTGCATCAAAGCCACAGAGGTTGCAACTACCGTAATGCCTGAAGCGGCTGATGTTCTTTGTTCCAATAGCCGTTATGCAGGGAGAAGGCACAGCAATCAACACTTTTCTGTCTTCTATTCAGAAAGCTTTTTGAAAACTTGCTTTCACAGTCAATTTACAAAATCTTGAATAGGCTACACCAAACAAAAAGCCCAGTGTCACAAATTCAGCCACCTTTGGTGAACAGTATCTTTTGGTTATACACAACAAAAATACAAATAACATCTGTTAAACCATAACATTCACATTTCCATGCCAAGATAGGAAATGCAAGACAGTGCGTGTATATATATATATCTGCTGCAGCGCCCGCTGATAAAATCCATGTAACTAGATATTCACACAGACATAAGACTGAAGAACCAAGATCATATATACACAAGCCGTCTTTTTCAAAAACAAAAGGATGAGCCACTGACAGGAAACTGCTTGGAATCTCACTAATTTGACACCTTGTGTTTCAATATGACGTTTGAAATGTTAGAATGCTGAAATGCTGTATTGCACTGTAAATCCACAGTGAGGTTCTGGCTGGTTTTAATGATCATATCTTTGTTGATGAAACATCTGCTGAAAAATGACACCAGTCCTCTGAAGCAGATTTTGTGAAATGAAATTCTATTTTTAGGATCACTAGCTTGCTCACTTCTAACAGATTTATTTTTTTTTCCTTCCAAGTTCTGTGTCTTACTACTTATTACTACAGTATTACCACACTGTGAAGCTAAACATTATTTCATCTACATTTTAATGACAATACACCTCATTTGCTTCACTGCCTTTCCAAATGCTGCAGTAAAGAAACGTTTCCTTACTCTGTATTAGGTTTTGATGCTTCTTTCCCTTATTACTGGAAGAGTTTCCGTTTTCTCATACCTAAATATGACTCCTAATTCAAATCCCCCCTAGGTTGCTTTTTTCTTCCATGAAACCATTCATTTTGATTTTTCCCAAATATTCTCTATCAGTTTTGAAATGCTTTCTCTGTCTGAAATATACACAGGAAATTTAGGGGTCAGTTTGTCTTCTGTGTAGGAACAAAGCTCAGTCTCTCTACTGCCAGCAAGTGAACAATAGAAAGTAAAGTCTGCTTTTGTACTAGCATGGCAACATCTACATGTATAACCCTGAAAGATAACAGATTTATTTTGAAAGAGAATGGATTACTACTTCTATAGAACTGTAAAGCATTTAAGAAATTTACAAAGAAAAAAAGGAATAGCCTAGCCTGAAAGTAAATTCCTAGTATTTTGATGAAATGTCTCTCAAGAGAATTAGTATTTTCTTGGCAGCAAAGTAACAGGTTTGTTATTACGGGTAGTATTTGAAATCTGAAGAAATATATTCGGTTTTGTGATTAAGGTTTAAATAATCCAGATTCTATGCTAGCTCTGCCATACAGCCCAAATGTCACACTGGACAATTTGCCGGATGTCTTCAAACCTGGTTTTTCTTTCCTCTAAAATGAGAGCAGCATTTATTTTCTTCTGACAAACATTTATCTTGCCTACTTTAATGTCCACAGAATTAAGTCACTGGGGCAACTCACAGAACCTCAAGTTCATCACACACCTCATTTACTGCTGGTCTGGGTGTTAAACTGTAAATTCTGATACTATATTTGCATATATAACTAGCATAGTAAGACACACAAATCAGCTGGAGGATCTGAGTGTTGGAAGCAGCCGCTCCAGAAAGCTGGGAGTCCAGGCATTAAAAAGACCTTAACTTTTAAACAAAAATTTTCCTTGTGTAAGAGAATGAAGTACTTTAAACTGAAAAATAATTTTGCTATCATCCCTCCAAATAAGTAGTAAACCTCTCTCCATCAGAATGGCATGTTCTTCTCCCTTTCTCTTATTTAACAATTCTTACCTAAACTTATCAGATTAACTTTTTATTTAACATCCAGTAATGGGTCTGAAACATGAAAAACAAATTGTATTCCATTACATTTTCCTAGTGCAAATGCTTTAAATGTTACAGGCATAAACACGCAGCTGACTCTCCATGAGCGTGCAGTGTTACTGTTCAGGTGTCCTTTACACTGTGTGATAAAAGCAGCAGACTCTGCATAAAGCAAGCCAGGTTCAGCACTAGCTCTGTCTATCAGATCTGAATAAAAAGCTATGAGCTGACAAAAGGGCAAAATTTTGAAGAAAAATGAATTGTTTATTAAATAAAATCATAGCAGAAGTCCTCAAGTACATTAAGTCGGACAACAAAAGCCAGAAGTATTATGAAAAAGTAATGCTGGATTGTTAAGAACACATCCTGGCCAACAAAGTTCAGTAAGAATATAACTTCTGTTAGTTTATAGAGAGATAAAAAAAGAAAGAAGAAAAGGAAAAAGAACTATTTCCTACATGCCTTACTAGTTTTAGGTTTAAAGCAAACTCCAATTGCAAACAGTACAAAGAGTTATAAAAGAGAGCAGCCCTTTGGAAAATTACAAGGCAAAAAGGTGGCCAAGGACCAGAGACCACAATTACTTCACTGTTTTCATGCAGTTTCAACTGTATTTATTTTCTCCATGCCCAACTAAATGAAACATTTGTGGAAGGCCTAGGAATTGCATGGAGCTTTCACTCCAAGAATAGAAGTGAAATACTCAAATAGTCAAGCACAAGCAAAATGCTCAGAAAAACAGATGTAATCTGACATGCCACAAAGTACACTGAAAGGAAAGCATTGATTCACAATCACCAAATGGTGAAGTCAGAAATACACGGTTCAGCATACACGCGTATTTTTCTCATCCGTGTTCTTTGAAACATTTGTAAGAGCTTCGCTCCAAAGCAAACAGAATGCACAGCACAAGGAACAGCACATCTTCCTAAACAGACCAGATGGAGCAACTTGTTTACTCTGCAGCCAGTGGCTGCTCCAGACCCACAATAACAGCAAGAAGACAGTCTGAATGTGCAGGCCAGAGGTGAAAAGAAAAGCAACATATAGCAACCCCAAAACCACAATGCAGCCAAAGAAGTCTTTCAAAAAAACTTTGAAGAAATATTTCACATCATTGCCAAGAAAGGAGTAGGTGGCAGGCAGTTTGCATCAGCCAAGACAACCCAACAAAAAGGCACAAAGCCTGAATTATCATCTTGGCAACAGAGGAGAGAGGGGTGCTTTTAGCAGATGGCAATTAAGGATTTGGCAAGCATCTGGAAAGAGTGCGAGTCAAAGATAACGCTAATATCACAAGTCCAGATAACAGAGAAAGATAAAGACACAATGAAAAATACATAGCAGAGAAATAATGAATTCGGGTAGCAGTACAACATCTGCTAGGACCCACAGAAAAAACAAGCAGAGGTGCAGGGAGCTGTGAAAGAACTCATTTGGAGCAGAGAGTCATCTCTGCAATGCTGAGAGTCATCACATACTGGGCAGAGGTGGTAACACACACCCACAAAAGCATATGATTAACTTCTTGGTTAGGGAGAAACAGAAATAAAGGAAGTTAATGAATGAACTCTCTTTTAGATTTTGGAAGAAAACAGGAGAGGGAAGCTTGGAAGTAAAGGTACAATATAGATGAGAAACGGTGACAGGAGACTCGGGCAAGCTTGTTTCATGCTTAGGGACTGATACGTAGAAGTGAAAACCTGTCAGTTTAACAGAATACTCCTACCTCCTTAAATGAAGCAGGAGTTAATCTACTAAGTGTGAACAGCTTGCCTTGTCCTAGTTAATTATTCAACCTTCACTTCTTGCTGAGGGTGAAGTACTAAAAGCATTACACGTGCTTCATAATTACTACTGCTTAATAGAAAAAAGGGACATGATGAAATACACACTTAGAATTCACTCACCGCTGTGCTTTATCTGTATGTTTTATTTACCATCTGTATTTCCTTTTGGTAAATAAAGGTATTTTACTTCACATGCTACAGCATGACTAAATGATAATCGAGGAGTTCAGCACTGAACATCTTTTAGAGTCTCTCCTTCACACCATTAAGGAGAGATCTTGGAGCTTGTTTTGTTTTCCTATGATTGACATTATAAACATTTAAGTGGCAGACAAAATTAAACAGTTTAAGATGAAAACTTTCACACTGGTAGGTCATGGGGAGCACAGAAACTTACAGGTTGCTAAAAAGTTCACTTTGGAACAAAAGCTCAAATGAGGTGCACTGTGTCAAGTCAAACAAAAGAAAGTACAAAACTAACAAAAACTCCTTTTTGCCTCAGGGAGCCCCAAGACCAACTCAGTGTCCTCTCTGCCAAAGCAAGCACGCAGTGCTGCACACTCTCATGGCACGACTGCAAATCTTGCTTAGTTTAACGCCTCAACTTCTCAGGTCAAGTGATTTAGATAAAAAGCTACACGTTAGCGTTCACGTGAAGAAAAACATTTAGTCATAGAACAGCAAAGAAAAAAAAATAAACTTACTTGAGTATGTATTAATCAAAACCTAGAAACTATCCTAAAAAAACCATATTCTTTTCAACAGCTTGTTCTCTGATAATCTCACTGTATGCTAGAATAAACCTTATGATTTTTGAATGCTCAAAGACAGTGTTACTGGGAATTTCTGAACTGACCACCATGACCTGCCCTATTATTAACCTACTGAAAATGTGCATCTGACTAAAATTCCAATTAAGCTTTACTCTTAGTATTTTCCCTGAGTAACCTTTGGAAATCCCGTGAGAGGACACCATGTTTCTCCTCCTTTCTCTTGCAGTAACTGAAGCTTCTGCATGTTCACAACCAGAGCCCAGCAGCTCTTCTCACTCCCAGGAGAGATAAGACAGCAGAAGAAGTCAAGAGAAATTAAAGACTAAACAGTGATCAACCACGCTGTCTATTTATATAAAAATTCCACATGTTCACCTGCATTACGTTAGCTAAAGCTGCATAAAAAAAGCCTTTCATAGTGTTATTTTCACAAGTATAAACTGCTAGGAGTTCCACACATGTAAAGTGTAGTGTGGCTAACAAGAATTTAAATGTTAAAGACAAGAATGGTTTAGATGAACTGGAGCAATATTTCTAAGCACGTTCAAAGCAGGAATGTTAGAATGACTCAGTGTCAATATAAAGTTATCACTGAAAAGAAGCACGCAGGCGTTCCTAAACTAAGTACGTGGGAGCACTCTGAATTCACCTCATTCATACATAACTATATCTCTCACTTTAAATCTCTTCACATTTTGAAAATAAACTTATTATTAGTTTCATCTTTCCATCCTTGCCTCATTTTCTTAACGGTTAAATTTAAAACAACATTTGTTTTTAAATTTTAAGCTGGAAACTGGTACCTGGTAACTGAACTGCTGAAGTGAAATTAAGTGTTTAGCTCCCTTGAGTTCCTATTTTCTTTTACCGCTTACCGAATTCAAAACTGATAAACAAGCAATTAGGTTATCTTAGCTATGTGAAAATTAGCCTAATCCAGTAATGCGTGTTATAGTTGAAGTAACTGCTGCTTAGATATTCAAGGGCCTTTATGTTAGAGTCAGAGAGCTACTAAACCCAGCAATAAAATTAGAGATCAGCTAGGAACACACATGCACAAAAAGGTCTATTTGAGCAATTTTCTTTCTTAAATTGATTTAATAATCTAGTAGGACCATAACATTTTACCAAAAAAAAAGAAGTAAAAAAATAAAAGTCGATGTTTGTTCTTCACAGGGCACCACTAATATCCACTTCAGTCAGAGGAAGTTACTCATGTCCTGCAGCGAGATAAGTATGATATCAAAAATGGAACATCTGGAAGGAAAAATGCAGTACAAAATGAATGCAATATTATATGCAGATACTTCACCAGCTCACTGAAGTGCTCCTTGATCTCCTAAAAAATTATGTGCTGGAGCCCAATTTCCCTTGGCTTCCCAAAAATCAAACCTCCCACTGAACCTATTCAGTACTCCAACTCCACCACTGCAAGTCTAAGTGCAACGTGTATTGAAGTGGTACAGGGAAAGAATGGCTGCAAACAACAGGAAATCTGAGGTCCAGCTTGTTTGTCTGCTTTTCATCTGTCAATTGATCTACATTTTATGTACTTTATTCTCGTCACCTGTAAATCTTCTGCATAATTTTTACCTTGTGGATGTTGGACTTCTGAGTGAATAGAGATATTCAAGAATGGAAGGGTTGTGTTGGCTTTTGTCCCCCATAGATCAAAAAGCCAAGACTAACAGGTCGAACTTACCACTGAAATTGAACTTAGTGAACTCTGGAGATGTATTTTACCTCCATTTCAGAATTGCCCTAGGCTAAATCCACCAAGAAATAACAAAGAGCTCCCTCCATGCAATCACTCTAAGAACTATTTATTCATCCCCAGAAAGCGTACCCCCTTGTTTGGATTATGTTTTTACTATTAACTATTTGGTACTTAATAAAAAGGCAGGAAACCACAGCATCTCTAACAGAAAATTCTTAACTAGCAGACTTCATAGAAAAACAATATCATATGATCTCAGAAGCCTCAGAAGTTTGAGGGATTTAGAAGACCAGAAATGTAGTTATAATTTTTGTAGCTTAAAATTCATTTCTGATAACAAGCAAAAAAAAAAAGTATGAAACATTGCCTTCTCATTTCATATCAATACTCCAAACTTGTCTTTTATTATATACAACAAAGAAGGACAATACAAAGGGCCATTTAATTGTAGGCACGCAAACAACATCTAAATCTTAACTTTTCCCTGTAGTTTGAATGAGCGATGAGATTACTCTCTTGGTCTGAACAGACAAACATGTCAGCTGACACTGGTTGACTAAAAAAATAGCACCTTAGAGCTGATTGATACAATAGCTATCAGATCAATCGGTACGTATGATAGCTACCATAGACATGATAGCACGCAATTGATATGATAGGTATCTTATCTAGCACAATATAGTAGAATTCATATAGAAAGGGTTCTGCAAAAACTAAAGACCTGTACAAACTACCTTATTCTCCCCACGTTCTGAGATCGCTTTCAGAGTCATATAATCTATATTTGCAAACCTTCACGTTTAATCTCGTGAAAAAGCTGGGTAATTCTGTAGTTACCACAGGGTAACTATATGGGGAACGTTTGTGCTTTGAGATTTAAAAAAACCCAAAACAACACAACATCAAAAAACCACCAATATCACCTAACTTAATGCTCTCAAGCACTTTGTGCTTTTCACGGGCAAAATGTTCCCCGAAGGGACCAAAGTTACTGCAAGACCTACTTTTCTACCAGCCATTATCTGAAACTGTCAGAAGACCAAGGCTGAAGTCTGCCTCTGGACTCTTCCCCAGCTGATTGAAAGGTTTACTGGTGGCATCACTGGAATGAAGATTTTGTCATAAATCCTGTGTGACATTAGGGCACGTAGATTATTACAGGCACAACATACCACACTGCAAAATTACAAAGCCTTTACAAGGAACAGTTGATTTCTCTCGGAGACTCTGGACAGATGGCAGGATTTCACTATCAGTAAATCAGCTTAGTCAAATACATTATTAGTTCTCCAGCCCAATATTCACTGTGTATTCCTAATGAAATTGCTGAATGAAAAGGGCGATGTGCCAAGCTTATAGCAAGTAAACAACAGAAATACATTTTCCTCCAAGATCAACCTCCTCCTGATGTGCTGTAAAAGCTTATGCAAATTACAAAAAACAAAGCTCCTCTTGAAAAAGCAGCTCATTAGAAAACACAAAAGATCAAAACCTAAATTCTACTTTTTTGTGTGTGTTTACTACTTAATCAAGTGTCTGTTAAGCTGTTTCTTTGTGACTATGAAGTAATTCAGGAAAAACAGAAGGTCAGACTTTCTGCCACAGAACCACCACATCAATGAAGAAGCATAATGGGCTTTCAGGTATCTAAAATAACAGGTCCCTCAAAGGTTGGACGTGCAGCTTCTCTGTGAGATAATTCCATCAGCAAGGGATGAGCGCTTCACTTATCAGAACTGGCACATAACGCTCAAGCACGAGTTAATGCTCGCAAGAAAAGATGCATGATTCTACTTTGGTTTCTAAAAGGCAATCCTAAGTCCCTGCTAATTCTCCTCTTAATAGCAGAAGGAATCAAAAATTTTCATGGAATTACCAGATTTGTAACCAAGCAGTCATACAGAATTTTATTTTTTCAATGCATAATCAAAACTTATTTTGATGGAAGACAAACTCAGACATATTTTCCTAGAAGAAATGATTCTCAAAAACATTTTTATCTGTCTTCCTTGGAGTGATAATTTTGCTCCTTTGTCACTGTAAGGTTAATGCTCGGGAAGTAGAACTATGTGATTATCACTGTGCATTACAAGGATTATTCACTGCAGCAATTACCCCTTAATCAGAATGTTACTTTTGTTTATACTCAACAAGAATAAAAAAAAAAATGAATCCCCGATATTAGTATATGCTAAATACACCCATTTTGCATTGCCTGAACTTTGAGTAGGTAACATTTTAATGTAGGTATGTCATTATTTTTAATACAAAATTATGACACCTCTTTTGAAATCCTAACATTCTGTGCTATTAAATACATGGTCTCTTCATCAGCATGAGACAGGTGGTTGATTTTCTCTGCATCAATACAATGAACTACCAAGTATATTCCTGTTTGTACCAAAGCAAACACAGTATCCTTATAACCTATGCATTTATTTCCCTAAGTTATTATCTGAAATATAGTCAATATTTCAAGTTCCCAATGAAAAGGTAAAAAAAGAGCAATTTTAGCTCCATAGAAAAGTACTATAATTTTCACTGTATGTTACTATTTTGAGTAATTAGAGATACCTGTAATTGATAGCTCATGAATAGAATTTGCATACAGAGCACACAGTCTCCCTAAAACAGTTCTACAATTGATTCCTTTTGTGATTTGACATGAGCTGAATGGTGTTGAACAATTTATTCACCATTGTTTGGGACACACTATTCAATTAATTTCTGACTTAAACATTACATTTAAGAGGTCGCATATATCTTTATATTAGCATACATACTGGTTAACTACATTAATCATACACAACAGGCCTGTGCTCAGTTAGGTGGGTCTTTTCAAACACGCAACAATTAAACCCTCCCTATGTGCTATGAATCACTTAGCATTCACAGAATATTTTCTATATGAGTACTAAATGTTTACAAATGAGGCCGGCATATTTTATATGATCTCCACCCCCTCAGTTGAGACAACTAAGGAGCACTGTCATTATGTACGTAACAGAGTCACAGGCAGATGCAGATTAAATTATGTCACCTTATTCTTTATTCCCATCTTCCCATTACGGCTATGGCATTTGGACTCTAAACTTGCACACACCACTCATATTGCTAGCTTGAAATAAATGGTGTATCAATTCAGGATAGTTTACGTGTTCTGCAAAAATGTTATTATTGTCATTAGTTACGATTTTAAGAAGTCTCCCACATATTCTAATACATTCGATCAGGCCACGCTCTTCCACAGGAATCAAAAAAGTGAGATGGGCTGGCTCTGCTGAATTCCTAGTTGTGAAAAACACAATCATCATCAACTCCAAGTCTAAAGCCCCAAAGGAATTTTAGAGGAGGAAAAAGCCACCAACTCCTTCACAGCCTCCTTCAAAATGACAAACAGAAGAGTCAATACGCTGATGGTCACGGTGCTGCTTATTAGAGACAATTTAAAATGAAGCCACTGTCTCATGGGAAATTCTAATCAGCTTTTCTTTCCAACTATCAAGAAAAAATATTTTAAAAAGATCAAAATTAAAAAACTCTTTTCCCATGGAAGATGAAGTATAACATATCCAACTGACTCTCATGAGACATTTTCATTTGAAACAAAAACACTTTTTTTACTTTCCCAAAATTAAATATTTTGTGTTTTGTTAAAAATATTTTAACAGAGGTTTATTGTCATCTGTATTTTTAGTGTTAGGGCCTTTCATTACCTTCCGTTAAAAAATGCAGGGCAAAATTATAAACAATATTTAATATGCAAAGCAAATGACACAACAGATTGTTTAAGATACTAGATTTACAAACTAAGATTTTACAAATGCTGAAACAAAACCAGGATGCATTTGCTTAAACTGAACACATAAAAAACCAAGAAGTTCCTACTTCCAGTCTCTGTGCTTACATCAGTTAAGATTTATTCCTTACACTGTATCCTGCAGAAAGAACATTTCCTTTTTTTATTGTTATTAATCTTGAAAAAAATATAGATGGCCCTAGCATTTTACCATTTGTAGCTGAATTAGCTGGCTTTTCATTTTGTCTTTAAACCAGCCATTTTCATGAGCAGCTTATATGTATAAACCATTCAGCAACAGCAGTTTGTCACCTTCATATATATTATTGATAAGGAAACAGACAACCCGCCAATTAAGATGCATGCACTTGCCCCATCTCCAGGCTCAGCCTGAGGTACTGATGGAACAGTTGAAGTAAAAACTCAGTTTTACATTTCAAAGAAAGTTCAAAGGCAGTGAGAAAAGACTGCCCTGCAAAGGGCACAGAAATTATATTTATTGCTGGAAAAGTTTATTTAAGGAGTAGACTATATTATTTACTCTGTATAATAATAAAAATTATACTATGAGTCCACCATCTTGTTCAACAAGACATTCTACTTAGTTTTCCTTTCAGTCTTGGATTAAATCTATGAATCTGGCGAAATGATAGTTTGAACACATTCTTACAACACTAGTCACAGCTTAGTATCAAAGATACAGAGTCAAGTAATGGTCAAGATCAGATTTAATCAAGCTGATCTAACTGGATTTGTGTTTCTGTTGCTACACCAGCAAGACGTACAACAATATTTCTTGGGCCCCAAAATATTGCCAAAGTGATAAATTAAAGAAAATATTTAAAGTATCTGAAATCAGGATGTCTTTCAATGGACAAGCAACCCTGAGATCACTTGTCTTCTCTGCTTCCATCCAAATTCTTGGATTGTCAAAAATCACCAAGCCATTCTATAAACACAAAGAATTTATTCGACAACCTAAAGAATTCAGAGAGTTTATCCAGCAGAAATTATCTAAACTAAAATATTCTGCTAAAAATATATATTTTAAAGAAATTCATATCAAGTGAGATTACATTGGCTGCATAACATATCTCTAACCTTTCTTTCTTCTATTTCTGAATGTGAGACTAAATATCCGATGTTAAGACACGTTTATGCAGCTGTTAATGAAAGTCCTAAATGCAATACGCATTTCACAGTACAACTTCACAATAACTCCACACTATAAATGTACCCCATTTCCACTATAAGTTAATGAAAAAGAGCTGAGCTAAATCAGCACTAGCAGAGAACACAAAGTACTTCTCTTACCTCCATTTCTGTGCAGTGTAAACGGCCCGATTTATCTGTAATTGAAAAAAAAAAAAAGTTTTCAGATTAAGTAAAAGACAATGGACAAATAAAAACCTAAAAACTTGAGTAACTTTCTTTTTGAGTAATTGCCAAATATTCTTTGCCTTACTTTAATCATACATTTCAATAATATTTCTATTATATATGCATCACAGAATTAACAAGAAGGCGGCGGCCCTGCCCTCTTTATTTGGATCCTTCACAATACTCCCTTTTAAAAAGATGTGTCTTTAATGCCTAACTTCATTATTTAAATTGTATGACTGACGCTTGGCCGTGGAGGGAACATGAAAACATGTTGGCTTAAATTAAGCAGCAGCAAATAATTATTTCAAGAGAAAAAACAACATTAATTCATAAACCAGGGAAAAGCCACTGTTTCATCTGATACTTCTGGGATATCAAAGAGTTCAACAACACCACAAAGTTCAAGCAAATTAAAGTTGAAACATTATTGTAGTATTTTTATAAGTCCCTCTTGTCAATTTTTGCATTTCCTCCCAGTTCAGAAACATCACTTTGGAATTTATGTAATACAGAAAAATTAGGTTTCTGAATTGTTTCATCAAATTGAAGTATCGATTTTCTCAAAGACAAAACACTTTGGTATAGAAGTGTAAGTGGCTTGACAGCTTACAAAAAAGTAAGCCTGAAATTCCACAGCATATTGGAAAGGTATTATTACACTAACTGCAGCAATTTTATAATTTCGTATTAATAATTCATATCAAAGTAGGGTGAAGTAATTCTGACAAGATGATTTTCTCTTGGAGAAACGATATTCAAAGAAGTGAAGTATTCCACAGAAATATGTCCATTGCAAAGTGGAGCCACCCAAAACTTTAATTTCAAAATACACAGATATTGAGTTTTACTCTTTTTGTCTTTGCTTTTTGGCTGCATTGCACCCGCACTGCTACTTTAAAATTTGTGACTTTGGGCCTGGTGGCACTCACCCTAGGAAACGTGTGACACGATTCTGAGGCCCCACGTACTCAAAAACTCAAACGGCGCACGTTCGCTTGACTGCGTGTACACCAAGAGCACACATTACAGGTGATGGTTGCTGAACACCACCCTGTCTGGCCGACAGATTTACTGCAACAGTTAGGATGAGCCTGCAATTGGTAGCCATAACTGGAAGGACTGTTTTATCAGATTGCCCGGCAAGCCCAAGGAAGCTCAACCAACTGGTTAGCATAATATTTGCACAGAGGAGCACTCATGCTGACTTCATACGTGAAATCTGAACGGCACGCAAAACTGTCAGCCCTATGGAAGAGTCACCCGCATAGAAAAAGATTAATTTTTCATATTGAACTGGTCACCTTCCCTTTGAAACTAAAGGTTGAACCCATCTTGAATGAATAGGGAACATCTACCTAACAGAGTGAAAGTTGTTTACCTTCACTGTGAACTGTTGCCAACACAAGCAGAACACCTAGCACTGCTGTCTGACTTCAAAATGAAGAACAGAAGAGTGACTTAAAAAGGCAGCTTTTATCATGTACCACGATACTGGTGATTCTGGTGGATTTGCTTCAAGATCCATGTAAGAGACATTTTTGTGTTTAAAATGGTAACATTCACGTGATTGTCATAAATTATAAATGGGAAAAATTTACGGAGAACTTTTTTGAAATAATCCGACGATTATTAGCAGACTTCTGAATATTAAGGGCTACTTCTGTGAAACTCAAATGACAGATGACCAAAACCATATACCTCCATTATAGAAGATGATACAAGACTAATTCACAGAAATGTAGTCAAGGTGGGGAAAAAAACTCTACTGCTTTTTTGGAAAAAAGTACTACTTTTTTTTTTAATTACTACTATAACGATGCAGTGGCATACCCAAGGCCACCAACATTTGCAATCCCCGATAATTTAAAATATCTTGATCTGCATATCCTATGGTCTAATGGAATAGGAGTCAAACTATCTACTAGATCCTCTTAGTAGCAGAGACAAGAAGTACCCACTTGCAATGCTGAGATGCTACAAAGATCCTTTTAATAGAAGTCCTAACCAAGTCCTGAAGCACAAAACAAATAAATCGGCCCGGACCAAAATAAGTAAGGCAAAAATTGTATTTCTGAAAGAAATAGCAAGAAGTTTATCTCACAGCCCCTTTGGTAGATCTTCTTTGATGAACTTCCATGAAAGCTGTTCTTCAAGGAAAAGCGTTTAAACTTTGGAAACCTTCCTTGTTTAATATATGGTACTATCAAAATTTACTACTGCTTTCAGAGCAAATCATAATTCATTTTTATTTTTATTATAAAAAAAATATCTAGGGAATATCTTAAACTGGATTATTTATTTCCATTATTTGTGAAGTGGACAACAACACAAGAGAGGGGCAACTTTTATACCAGCACTTCAAAAAGCAAAAGCACTGTCATGATTCCATGTGCTGGAGAGGAAAGGGGACATAATGTTCCAGTGTTTACTCCGAGGGCAGTGAGGCACTGGAATAGGTTGCCCAGAAATGCACCATCCGTGGACGTCTTCAAGGCCAGGCTGGATGGGGCTTTGAGCAGCCTGGTCTAGTGGGAGGTGTCCCTGCCCAAGGCAGGGGGGTTGGTACTAGATGAGCTTTGAAGGTTCCTTCCAACTCAAACCACCCTATGATTCTAATAACAAGCAGTTTCAGTCTCACACCAGCTCAAATGCACTGCAGAGAGCATTCTAGACACCTGCAAATTACTGACCGACTTACAACATTTTAATATTATATTCTGCATTATGCTAATTATTAACCATACTATTCCAATATCCCGCTGTACCTTGAGACCAGCTATACACTTAACCAATTTTCCTGAGCTGTTTGCAGTGACTTATGGGCCCACTCCTTTGGGAATTTCCCACATTTCTGAAGAGACCAGCATTAACAGTATTGACCCAAGAAGCACGCACTTACTTGCACCTATCAAGGCTGAAATGAATTTGCTTTTGTATGGCCCATGCAAGCCAATTTACTTATACTGTCTGGGAGTAGAAATTGCTTCTCTCTTCAGCTGATATGACTGAAAAAGCTGAAACTCTTAAATGTAGCCTGAGGGTCACACTTAGGCTGTGTTCCCTGTAAGAAGTCGTTGAATACCCTCTGTCTGCAAGCAGTATTAAGTGCTTATCTGGTAAATAGGCAAAGACTTACAAAATTATTTAAGCTGCTGCTTCTTAACATAGATCCAGACTTCACAACCATTCAACCAGATACTAATCTGTGTAGCTGAAAATGCTACTCTTGCTGACAAGAAAAAAAAATCCAACAGTATTTTTCCATGACAGTTTTCAACTAGTGACTAATACATTCATTACTAGTAAATAGCTGTCAAGTTAACTTCAATTTATAAACAAGCTACAGTTTGGAAGATTATATGATTTTTCACTCTAAGATTGTTGAAATGCAAAAAATGTACAGTTTTTGCAAGAAGGAAAGAGACTGAAATTGGAGGTTTCCTATACCTCTGACAACAGTCTTCAAAGAGACATATTTGCCACCAAAAAAAAGGAAAAGAAATCCAAATCTTCACATTCATTTTTCATTCCTCAAAATTTCTATTTGAAAATTATTCTTATTTCAGACTCTCAGAAAAGGAGTCATGCCAAACTTCCGTCAAGCATTAGGGCACACTGACTCATCCCTCAAGGCAGGAGCTTCAGGCTGCTGCTTAAAATGGGAAAAATAATTATTTTCACAAAATCTCTCAGAATGCAGTTAAAAAAAGATTATACTCAATTTATCTATAGCCTGTGCTTCACTGAAGCACAATTTCCCTGCCTTCCAAGGATTAACAGGTCATGGTTAGAAAGGGTCTTCATAGCCTTAAAAACAAAGAGCAAGCACATCATGTACTGCTGCCAATAGTAAGAAGCACACATTTAAGACAAAGTTTTAAAAGCAAAAAATTCATTATGTTAAAATGGACTGGCACAGGGTATTTGTAAGAAAGCATGCAGGACATGCAAAACCATTTGCACTTGGCAATCTGAAGCAAAATTAAGCTAGAGAGTTGATGTTAGTGATATGGCAGCACAATCACACGGCCGCTGCTTCAGCTATAACCAGCTGCTCCAAGAGCCCTGCAGCCTAGAGCCTCAGAGCATCTTCCTGGCCTTCCTCTGATATCTCAGATTCCTCTCCATAGATCCAAAAGCATTTGCTTCAAGACAGCTTCCTGTAGAACCGAAATTATTAGCACTGATTTTCAGGCAACAGCATAGCTGATGTACGTATTGGCAACAAACCCGAAACTCATTTTGTATTAAAGATTAATATTGCGCTCCAATGCCACAGCCCATTTCTGCAGGTTTTGGGTGCAATCAAGCTGCTATTTCCACAATAGCAGAACTCCAGGTGCCTACATACATACTGGAGTACAGAGGTGGCAGAAGGAGGAACACAGGAGCTAACTGAAGGAAAGGGAGCAAGGGAGAACGTGGGAGTCACTAACTCAAGATCCACAAATTCAACAGTCTTTAGTCAGGCCCACAAATTAACGATAACTTGAATATGTATTTGCTTTCTAGCTTTTACGTCTTCAAGAGGCATTGTAGCTACAATAACAGGCTTTTCCCTGCCCTTAAGAGAAAGAGGAACTCCTTTTAAAAAAAAAAAAAAAAAAGAAAAAGAAAGGAAACAAGTTCAGACTCACTTAATAATCTGACTGCAGGAACTGGAGCATTAGTTTCCAAGTCTGATAAAATTGTCAATACAAGAGTCAAGATTAGTACCAATAAAAGGATAGGGAGAGAATGAAGAAAGCAAAGGCAACCAAGCAATATAAGGAAGAGAGATGAATATGCAAAGAACAGGATTCATAACTAAGTGAAGGGAGGGGAAAATATTGATGTAGCAGGAGTGGGCCAGGCTTCTGGCAGAGGATGGATGTTACAAGATAAACAGAGGAGGACACAGAAATCTTGCATGATAAAAAGAAACAGGAAAAAAAAGTGAAAACAACAAAGAGAAATATAGGTAAAGTATAGCTTAGGAGTAAGAGACATAAGGTTGCAGGAAAGAAGGCCAAGACGAGAGAGAACATAAGGAAGGGGAAGGAAGCTGACTGAATTAGAAGAGGTAATTGGAGGCCCCCTCAGAGCAGTGAGCAGAGAGACACGTGTGTTTAAGTAAAATGCTTAGGCTTTTGAGGATCAACATATCCTCCCTTTAAACTGTGGAATTAGAAGGCAACATGAAATGGGGTGAGTTTTTAAAGCTTGTGGCTTTTTGGATCTGACTCATGATTCCTGTATCAGCCTGCAGCTGATGACTTAGAAACACTATGCTTCATTTTTCAACTTGGGAGAGGAAAAAGGAAAGAGGAAATTAGTAAGAAAATACAAGGAAAGATTTTAGAGAAGTTGCTAAACTGAAGGCAGCCAGGACTTTCCTTTCCTGTGTCAATCTTTTTTTATGCCTTCATCTTCCTCTATTTAACACTTCACTGAAGTCACTCCTCATTTTGTACAGTCATAAGCAATCGTCTGTACATTGCACAAAGCAAAGGTAATGACTAAGAGGTCTTCAGTGTTAACATCCAGTTAAATTTTGTAATAAATATTATTTTTAAATAATATTCTTTAATTCCAAATTAACAAATCCATACTACCTTATTGCTACCCTCTAAGACATAATTAAATGGTCACTCTGCCTTGTCCCATTTCTACTCTGCACAAGGAAACCAGCTGTGGTCATTATGCAACTGTTTCCATGTTCCACTGTTCACCTTCTATAGCAAACCTGTAAGTTTACCTAGGGATCACATCAATTTTTCTTAATCTAAGATAAATACTGCGGTAGATACACATCTCCGAGTGCTGCTGAGGTCTATTTGTAGCTGCCAGTCTCTTCTCCAGATACTACACTTCCTTTCCCCTGGCCTGTCCAGATAACAGTCCTTCCCAAAAAAGTGTTAATATGCACTCAAGAGTTCACACATCTCATTTTTATTTATTTATTTTTAAAGTTCTGTTACTCTAATCATATTCTAATTTTTCCTGGAGCTATCCACTTGCTTGCTCATTCAACAAGTACACGTGCTTGTGGCAGAATTCTGACTCCACTGAAGTCACCGGTAGTTTCTACCATCATGTTTGATGGATCCAGAGTTTCAAGCCGGTTACAGCTTTTCTAAATTCATAACACAACGCTACTGGATCTGTTAAGAACTTTTGCCATCTGTTAATAAACTCTTTCAGGTAGACGAAAAAGTAGTTCTCTTAATTCTTCTCTACCTCAGCTATGTCTTTGCAGTCTTGTATTTACACTGTACAAACTGACTCATCTTTTGTTCCCATTAAAGTGCACAGTAATAAAATTCAATAACACACTCAATAGTTGCATGTGTCATGCAAGCTAGCTTAAGGTTTTATCAGGAACGGAACAATATTTGTTTTGTCTCCTTGCTGGTTCCAATGCTGTAATGTCGTAAATCAATTCAGAAACAAAGAGTGAACACTCTCCACTTGTCAAAAAGCTTCCCCACTTTTGTCAAGATACATTCATTGCCAACATGGATCCAGGATGTACCTTTAATCCTCTTGTCACCTGCAACACACCTACTCCACGCTCAGCAAATGCAGTCATGCTCGGGTCAGACTCATTCACAACACTGCTGTCCTGTGGGTCATTTTCACTGCCTCTTGCTCCGATCACATCTTGCTCTCTGCATCATCCTGTTAAAGGCATGCTCTTGCTCTCTGCCACATCATACACAGCTACCAGCTGCATTTGCAAAGCCCTTCTCGTGCTACCCCAGCCCTACCCATCACCTCTCACTGGGTACTGTGGGGTAAACTATCACCTTCATCCAGCCCCTCAAGTTGGACTCCATTACTCATTACTTTTTTTTTTAAAAAAAAAAAAAAAAGCATCTTTGTTCTTTCCCCAGTGTCGCCCCTTAAAGACATCATATTAATTCTCTGTAACATCATGATAGATATCTCATTTTTCACGCTACTCTTCAATCACTGTTAACAGAGACAACTACAATTCCACCTTCTACAGCAACATTTTTACTACACTAGTCCAGAAAACCTCCATTAAATTACAAACGTGTTATCCTTAAGTCATTATGAACATCATGAGCCCACAATTACTAAAAGTTCTTTGCTCTTAAGTTTTCCTTAGGAACCAGTGCAGATTCCAGACAACACCAAATTATTCCTTACGCCTTCACTGCCTACTTACCATTTTCAACACTTCTGCATACAAATTTAAGTAACCAAAGTTTCACTGTTGGCAGCTTCCTTCCACTTCTTCTGTGCAGGCATTGGAAATATGCTATTTTTTAAGCCAAAGACCTTATTTTCTTATATTGGGATCTTTTTCTTTTTCTTTGCTTATTTTGTCCTCCCTCACCAGAGCTGTCTACAATAGGGTTCCGAGCCATCCTCCTACGTTCACAGAGAGCCCACGTAACCCCCAGTGCACAAGATGCATCAGCATAAGCCATGACTGGAAGCCTTCCAGTTCACCCTTACATACTGGGAACCACACTGATGGCAGAAAGCCTAGCATGAATAAGGCCTAATCTTTCTCCCCTCCACAGATCAGCAGAGCAAGCAAGCAGAGATAAAACATCAACTCACCGAGGCTCCTCTCTCCTGTCTAGTGCCATTTTCTTCCTATCATGACTTCCAACATCAACGTACCTCTCTCTCTCTATATATATAGATATCTATCTCAAAATTCTTGCAGGAGAAGGTGAGGCTTCATCAAACCTTACTATTTTTAAATACAGATGCTTCTGGATACCCTTGAACAAAATCTGAATTCAGAGCATAATTAAGTCTTAAATCTAGAGGTAGTATTTATTTTAGCACTATTCATAGCAACATCTGTTTTGAAATTTAAGCAGCTAGCAAGGCTACTCCCCATCCATTATCCTTCAAAAGGGTCAACAAAATTAGAAGTAAAGCGTCAGTACATTCATTTTCCTCTAAAAATCCTGCATATTTTCCCTCAGCGCTCTACAAGAGACTGACAGGTGAGAATGTCTCGATGCACACAAGCTAAATTTGCATTTATTTGTCCTACATTTCTCCACGCCACCTTCCAATACCTGGGCACACAAGGCTGTAAGAAGGGCATGAAAGTCATTAAAACTGCCAAGACCACGTAAGCTATTCCTTTCCAGCGTGTCTCACCCTCAGCCCTCCGAGTCCCGTGAAAGCCACCAGGCAGTCAACTTTTCTGTGATCTTTTTGATTCAAAGCCAGAATCCTCCATGCATTATGCCTTCCTGCTGAACACCTGGCAGATTTCCAAGAGAAAAATCTGCATAGTACTTGCTTCTGACAAAACCAGCAGTAATTTCCCTCTGAGCTTTTTCCTCTAGGGCTGGAGGACAAGGCAAAAGAAGGGCCACCGACACTACCCTCAGAGGGAGAAGGAAGGCCAAGGAGCGTGCCAGTTGACGGCTGGAAATCAGCACAGTTTTGTTTTCCAACTACCTGCCCTTACCCCTCTCCGAGATCATCAAGGCTGTTTCTCTCCAGGAGCTCAGTGCAATGCCCAAAATCAGCGGCTGCCTTTGCTAAATCAGGCACTAACAAAACACATGAGGAAAACTCTCAGTTTTTCCAAGCCTGATCATTCCCAAAACTGTCCCATGGGAAGGAGGTGGTGCAGCCGGCATGCCAAGAAGCAAGAGCCCCTTATCCAGATTGGAGCAACCACGCAACCCCGACGAAACAGCCTCCTGTGCCCTACCTATGGCATTCTGCTGCTGCTAAGTACTGGGCATGAGGTTGATTACCAGCTCTTGCGCGGGTTTTCTACTCCTGTGTCTATCACTTCATTATTGCGTCCAGTTTATAACAACGCTTACAAGTGCCGTTCTGCAAGAAGAGAGCTTGGAGGAGTCAAACCACATGTTTACACCAAACGTTTTAGCTTGTTCAGAAGTTATTTTTTATCGCATCTGGCACTTTACTAGATGCCACTGTTGCCTCATTTCATATAAATTGCAAGTAACAAAGAGATGGCTAAAACACCCATTAGGAAAAATAGATTCTACACTGTATCTCCAATTTCATTGTGGGTATTTCTAAGCAACCCACATTTCTGTGGTATTTAGATGTCAGACAGTTATAATGATTCATACTAAGATGACCACAGTTAGCTCTTCATTTTTTGCATATTCATGTTTATTTCTTACTCACTTCAGTTCCGGCAAAATGATAAGGTTTACAACACACCATAAAAACATCGCTCCATGAGCGTCTCCAAAGCAAACTCTGTGACACGGCTGCGTTTGCTCCAGACTTAGCCCGAGCTCCGCTGACAGGCATGACTGATCACATCATTCTTCGCAACCCTGAACAAAGCCCGAATGTTGGCTACCCAAAGACATCATTCTTTGGGGACTCCTTTATCTGCCCACACAGGATTCCGTTGTTTACAAAAATAGAAACTAACAACCAATATTTGTTCCTGTGAATTATTCAAATCTATGTACCAACCTACAGCCATACATTTTTTATATATTGCTCTAACAAAATCGCTTTACAGCTCGAAGCGTTAACCCACAGAGCCCCTACTGCTCTAACAAACCTCCTGACGCAGACATTTAAATCCAAGTTGTACAAAATACAAAGGCAGGAAAACAATTAGCAGGAATCCTTCCTGATCCTCCTCTTGCCAGGGATGCAGGTAGTATCAATGTTCATGTGAAAATGAACAGACTTTTTCATTCTTAATATTTTTACTTCTATTTAACCAAAACCTTATTTTTTTTTAACAAAATAACCAAATATTAATAGACCACATAGATAAAACTGGAAAGATCTGAGAATCTGCCTCTGATTTTGGTTAAGGATGGGGATTCAAGTCCAAGGTTGTTTTTCCACCCCGGTATCAGTGAATCTCATCTTTGTTTCCTATCTCAGTGACATTTTATTCAACTTCTAGGTATTTGTACTTGGAATTTCAAATATTGCATGTTAACTGGAAGACTGCTTCACAAGAAACGGCTTTGGAAAAGTACCGTCGGTTTCTACATATTCAGTACTTCTTTTTAAGAAAATTTTAATTTGTATCTCAAGAGTAAAATTAATGCGGTCAGACAGCTTCAGGGCCTACAGGAGGATGTATTGCTCCCCAGGCCATTGCGCCAGGGCAATCGTTCTCCTTAAGCTCTCATTGCTACTAAGCAGAATACAGGAGCCTAAGAATAAATACCCGTTCAAGAGGCTCAAGCTGAAACCGTCTCAGAAAGCTCATTAATCATCACCTAAGGACACTGCAGCGAGCAATAAGGAAAAGAACTGGGGCAGTTCAAAAGACACCAAAGAGAAGCAAGCCTGCTGTCAACTCTTCAATATTCAGCACAGTGCATTACCAACATTCACTGTATCACATGTATGACAATTTCCAGTGAAAACCTGCTCTAGGTTCCACAAACCAAAGACAACTAAAAGCCAACTGACTAGGACCGCCTTTCTTTCATGTTGTTGACAGCTACTCCCATGAACACACAAAATCCTCGGGAAAACCTCGACTGCTGAGCAATGGCCTATGTTGCAGAAGTCTATTCAAACTTAGGGAGATGAGGAAGACCAGGGGCAGGGAAAGGATCCCAGAAGGAATACTGGCTCCTTTCTAATCCAGGCACCTACCAGCCTGTGGCTGATGCAGAAGTGGGATCACTGAGTATGGTCTAGGAATGGACATCTGTCAGAAATCTCCCCTCCTCCCCTTTTCTATTATAAAGACTGCAGGGGGATACTCTCCCTGGGTTATCTCCCCCCTCATGCACACATATGCGCTCTAAGATGTATGTATGGAGTGTTAACTGATATACAACATAATATGTACAATAATAAAGTTAAAAAAAAAAAGAGGTAACAGAAAAATAGTCAGGGCTGAAAGTTAAAAAAAAAAAAAAAAAGGTCTTGTCTATCCAAAGATTTAAATGTGGTATCAACATACACAGGCTAGCACACATTAACTAGAATATTTTAAAAGACTAATGCAGATGTGGCAAGCAGCTTTAGCATAAACTAAATATGCTGAATGTCAGTGAGGGGCGTGAACTTTATATCCAGATATATCCAAGACCTTTGTACGGGCCATTAAAAATGTACTGTAAGACAAAATAGAATAAGTCCACAAACAGCGAGGAAAAAGCAACAGAAGAAAGAAATACATAGTAAATAAATATATTTCCTACAGTAGGAAAGAGAAAGGAAGAAGTCTGATACCATCTCAAAACACTGTAAGTAAAAGCCGCACACAGTATGTGATACAGAACCCTTCAATGCTCTTGTGACATGCAGATGCCTTGGTCAGGAATGTATTTTCCTGGAACTTGTGGGTGTTGGTCTGGCATTTTATTAACATTACAATAACCCATTTTTAAAAATTATTTTAAAAGCACATCAGATCATATTTAAATGGAAGTCATTACTAGACTCATTTAAATTGTGGAACAAAATTACGTCCCTTCTTCCACTGAGTCTATTTTGACATTTGCATGTACCACTAGCTCCAAACTGGATTACTGCAAATCTCTGCCAAAAGACTTTTCAGACAGGCACTGTATTAAATGGCTTCATTAAATTGTAACACCACGCATAATATCCATGTTTTAAATGTTGAGGGCTCCATTAATCCCATTTTATGAATTTACCATTGCCTTCTGCTTCACATAACTTTAAAATCCCGAAACCTCAGTCTTCCTGGAAAATTCAGTGATGTTGAATGTGGACTAGGTTAATACTGGAGAATACCATCACCTGTGTGGTGTCTTACCGCATCCCTCCCGCTGCCCAGCTTTAGTTTCTTTTCAGAAATCAAGCTTTACTTGTGACCAAAAAAAAATATTCTTTTCCACATTCGTAATGAGAAGCTTTGAGATGCTGAGAAACAGACACGCGCCCTTCTTTTCATTTCCAGTGCAAAGTATGTTTTCCTGGGTATTTTAAAGAAACAGATGGTAGGTGCTAAGCCCCTGGTAGGCGCACAGGGCTTTATTATCTACTTAATGTCAGCACACCTCTAAAACCGATCTACTTCTAGTAGGTGCCTTTTGATGCCAAACTATTTCCCGAAAGGCGCTGCAGGGCGAGCAAACATGGCCAAAGGAGCTCCGACAGCGGGGGCTATAGGTGCGGATGACACAGTATTACGCACCGAAAGACGACGCCAATTATAAAACACTAAACCCGCATTCACCTCCCCCCCCCCCCCCACCTCGGCCAGGCCATTACGTTCCAGGCGACGGTTTCTGCCTTTCCACGCAGGGAACCGAGATGGTACAGGGACACCCACCCGCCCCCTCCCCGCACACACACCCCCGGGGCTGAGGAGCCCAGCGCTCGCCCACCGCGACCCGCCGGCGGGAAGGAGACCGGCTCCTCCCGGCCGCCACGGACAAAGGCTGAGGGAGAAGGGCGACCGCCCGCACCCGGCACCCCGCTGCCGCCCGGACCGGGTCGTACCCGGGGGGCTGAAGGGGGATGTCGGCGGCGGGGCCCGGCCTTACCTGAGGCGGGCGGTGGCGGCCGCTGTGTCTCGCCCTGCTCCAGGGTGACGGCGCCGTCCCGCCAGACGCGGAGGTGGGCGGCCGCCCCCAGCCTGGCGGCGGGGGTCTCGCCGCGGCGGGCGCGGGCCCGCAGCGAGCCGCAGCACTGGTAGCAGACGGCCCACGCCTGCTCCTCGTTGATGGGCTGGTTGTAGAGCCTCAGGATCTCCTCCAGCGACAGCGCCTCCGGCTGCCCGCCGGCCCCGCCGCCACCGTCCTCCTCATCGTCGGCGGGGCGGGAGGCGCCGGGCTGGGGCTCCGCGCCGCGCTCTCCCGGCAGCGCCATGCCCTGCCTCCGCCGCGGTGCTCCTCGGCTTCAGTGACCGGCCCCGGCCCCGCGGCCGCTGCCGCTGCTTGCGCTGCTGCTGTCTGCGCTGCTGCTGCCGCCCGCTCCCGCCGTGCTCATCCTCCCCGCCCCGCTAGTGCCACCAGGCCGCCGGACAGCCCGGCCCGCGCAGCAGGCAGGCAGCGGCCGGCCGACAGGAGGAGCGGCGGCGCCCGGGCCGCTGCCGCCGCGGGGGGAGAACAGCTCATAGCAACGCAATGGCGTCCTCGCCCGCCCCCAACGGCCGCCGCCAACGGCCGGCGCCGCAGCGCCTCCTGCCGGCGGCAGGTGCGCACCGGCCGTAATGGCGGGGCCGGAGGAGGCGGCGTCGGCTCCGGGGGCTGCCACGGCAACCTCCGCTGCTCCCCGCCGTGTCCGTGGGCAGCGCTTAAATCTCCTCCTTTCGAAATCTCCACGTCTGCCTCGGACACGGGTGGCGACGCGGTGTACTCGTCTCATAGCCCTCGGCTCTGCACCGAGCGGGGATAACAAACACACCCCCCACCACCACCACCCCCCCCGAGACAACTCACGTGGGAAAGTGGGGTGACACCCCCCCGCACCCCCACTGCAGCGACACGCAGGTGTGTAACGCACACTGCTCGAGAGAGACAACTAGGATTTAATTAAAGCTATTTGATTTAGCGATACCCACCACACGGCACGGTCCAGCCTTTCACATTGTATTAGATACAATCGCACCCTCTGACCCTCTGATCAGGGCCTCGTCTAACAGGCAAGCGGACACCTTTTGATCTTCCAGGTATAAAAAGCAAGATAAAATACTTTACAAATCTGCTTTTGTGTGAAATCTGTTCGCAGCAGGGCCAGCAAGTACATCATGAACTATTAAAATCTCAAGTTAAAACCCAAGTGCTGCAGTAGGCTGTATTTAACACTTCTGGAGGGGAAAAAAAAAAGACAAAAAATAGTGTCACACTTCTCTTAAACGTACATGCAAATGCCAACATGTTGTGAACTTCTCTAAGATTAATCAGTTGTGGCTTTTTTTTAATCCAGCACCAGCAGAAAGAGTCACATCTTTCTCACAAGTAGAACAAAAGGTGGACACGGGATATCAAATAAATGGAATGGCTTCTACAGAAGAAATCAAATAGTTTCGGATTCTTCAGCCTCAAAAAGAGATGGCTGAAGTTCATGTGGTGAAAACCATGAGAACTTCTCCTGGCATGAAGAAGTTAAGTCCAATTACTTGCCATTTCTCAAAGCATGAAGACTAAAAGACACTCGGCAAAATCATTATCAACACGTTTAAGACAAACGAAACCATATATGGATAATTGAGTATGGATTCGAGTGTTAGAATTGGACAAAATCATGAATGGTTGTTAAAGAAAATGGCCTGGTTACAACTTCTACCTCGGAAACTTCCTAAGCTAATGTCAGGAAAAAGGCATCGGGTTAAACCACTTTATCTAACCCAGCACAGCTAGTCACATGCTCAGGTATCCATGTCTTAATTTTAAACATTAAAAAAAAAAAAAAACAAACAAATCCATGAATTATTAAATTCATCTAATAACAAGATTACCTATACCTGACTGAACTGTTCTTAGAAGCTAAACGTAGAAGCGATTGCTAGATCCAAAAGAGGCAGAAATAAATTTTGTTGTGGAAAGGACACACGCTTAAATGTCAGTATTTCTGGATCTCGTCACTCTGGACACTACACAGAGGACAGGTAGAGCAGACTCTCTCACCCTGGAGAGGTAAAACACACCTTTTCCTAAACAAATTCCAACACCAGAAGAGAAGCTAGTGTTTTATGCACACATTTTAGTAACTTGACTCACATTCCTGTAAGTATTAAAAGTAATTTTTATTAAAAATAAGAATAAATTCTCTTTATAAATACAATCATTACTGTGTACACAAATCTCTTCAATACACACACTGTGGTATTCAAAATCAGCGGCATTTATGTAAAATGCAATATTAGTTTTTAAATGCATAATTTTATGCCCACATACATTATTTTGCAGATCTAAAAAGGTCTGAATGATTTTTGGTTTTTTTCAAAGGACAGAGCGGTATTTACAAGCAAACATGATCCAAACAGCACATGCAGATTCAGGGTATGTAAACACTCGTACACGAACAGCAAGTCGCACTTGGTCTCCCCTGCAACAGACTACTTCTTCACAAAAAGGAGACCTATTTGACAAAAAGAAAAACAAGAGTAACAGATATTACTAAGCTATTGTTAGAATTTTCAATTACATATGTGCAATTTTTTCAATCATGTCTAACACTCAAATACCTATGTGTCATGAGTCTGTCATTACAAATAATAATATTGTTCTATAGAGCAGGGGCTGTTGCCTTGGAGGAAAAGAAAACCACCACTGATAATTTTTAACAAGTGCAGATAAATTAAATTAACTCCTCATTCTTTAATTTAACCCATGAGAAGCCTATCATCACGGAACTCACCAATGTAACATAAAAGCTCTGTACCCCATGACCCATTACATATAGTACACAACTCTTCTTCTGCTTATAATTTAAGGAAATTAATTTCCTTTAAATGCCATTATTAAAAAAAAAAAAGAGTTTCAATTCATAATTAAGTACTACTGTATGGTTTTAAAATACATCTCTTTACTTTTAAACTTACCGAAGACATGTGGCAAATGCTCTCCTGGCATTTCTGTATACAAAATGGATAGGAAACCCCTTAAACGTGTGACCATCAGGTACCGCTCTTCTTACAGCATCTTGAAACTCTTCATTTCCTGCAGAAATGCTTGTTGTACGTTCAAGCTCATAGGCTGCTAGTGCTGGTGACAACAGATAGGACAGATGGTCATCCCAAACAGTAGAAAGGCCAAGATCCTGTGAGGCAAGTCACAGAATGATGACAACCATGCAGAGTGAACATCAGGATACTAATAAGCTTGCATACTGCATAGATTCAAATAAATCCATGACAAATCTTTAATTTGTAGTTAATGGAAGTGAACCCATGAAGATTTGAATATTGATTCGTACACCAACCGCAAGAATCAAAACACCAGCAACAAAATATCAAACATTTACCAAGAAATGAAGTTAGACTACTACCTCATATGTATTCAAGACTGCATCAGATTCGTGCTCTAAGAAATACTTGCCACCCCAAAGGCTGAATATCATGTGGTGAGATAAAAACAAAAACAACCAAAAAACCCCATTAAAAACAGACATAAGCTAATAGGGATTTAAAAGATCATCTCCTTCACATCCATCACAGGAAGAATCATTTCTGGCACATTACGTCTTGTAAAATTCCTGGTTAAGGATGAAACGAACTTCTAGAAATACCTTCTAATTTTGTAAAGCACGCAGAGTGAGATCACAAAAGGCAAAAGCCTGCTTTTATCTAGAGACCAAAACCATTTGTGATGGGCAAAGCCCACTAACAACCAGATCTGATCTTCCCAGCTCTTTTACAGACCACTCATAGGTAGTCTGCAGGTGCCAGAAATGTGAAGATCACAGACCTAGAATGAGAGGCAAAGGCAGAGCGGAGGGAACAGCCCATGCATGTGGATACAGAATCACTGCTGCAATTAGTAAGTATGATGTCTAAACTAACTCAGTACAGTCTTTCCGAAGAATTTTTCAGTTATTTCAGTTTTCACATATCACATTTCTGCAAAAGCTGATGGAAAACACATTGCAAAAATATGAGTATGTGAACTAACAAATGGCTATCCAAAACAAGTATACAGTGAAAACGTGCACCTTTATTACCACAACAGATCAATGACAATTTTTAAACAGCATTACCTTTCTGTGTTCAGAGACCAGTACTCTCAGCTGCACTTCTATCTCGTTGCTTGCTACCGCAGCATCTAGTGTGGAAGCACACAGAGGAGGAAAAGGGGGAACTGAAGATGTTGTTCCAGGGGAACATACAGATTTTATTGCTTCGCCGCTCATGGGTTTCCATTTAGATTCATCGTGCAGGTCAAACACACAGACCTCCACAGCGTCAGAGGGCTGACAATTTCCAAAGAATTTTTGATGGTTGAAGATACAACCAATCGTGCGATAAGGATACAGTGGCTTGGGTTGTTCAACCAGTGGAGGGTCATCAGGGTTGATAGGTCTGTGGATGTACCTAATCAAAAACATTCAACTTCTTACTAAAACAGTGTATTTGAAGGCAAGGTAAAAATACTTAGATGGGAACAGGTATAAGCCATTTCTCCCTTTAAAAATATAAGCCAAGTTTGTCAACATTTTTTTTCCCCCCAAAATGGCATTCATTTATCTACAGAAAAATAATTATACACATTTTGGAAGCATAACCTACAATGAAATAATACACCACTTTTTTCTTTGAATCTAGAAAAATAACCTGATTGATCAAGCAGATATTCAACAGCAATTAAATTTTGCAACTACAGCAACATACCCATACAGTTCCCCGACTATTCATCCCATTTGGAGAAATACATCTTCAAATGCTAATCACAGGATACAAAAAAAGTGGCAAAACAATTGCTTATTTTCAACACTGGATATTAATCAGCATTTTTCACAAAGCCATAAGTCTTATATTCAAATACATAGTCCCACTGTGCTACTACCAATGCAACTTGAAGCTATGTATTACAAAAGTTATGTTTCCAAAAGTAACGCGTCAAATAACACTAGGAAGTATAATGGGAACATCATCAGTAAAGAGGAAGTTCTTTTCATTGAAGTTTGAAGCATTTTTTAAATTTTTATATAAAAATTGGGACTGAGTACTATTCCATGCACTTGAGCAATAGGACATGCAGAGTAAGAAGGGAAAGAATTTTTAACAAACAGGTTCCAGAAGCTCTGGCATACAGAACAGCTACATACACCCTTCTAAAATGACTCAATTGAGAGAAAATCTCAGACAACTTTCAGAGGTTTCTGCAGGGGAAAAAGTAACATAACACTGATTTCACAGATGAAATAAGGAAAAAAAATATGGATTTCTGTGCTGGTTTTGGCTGGGGTAGAGTTAATTTTTTTCATAGTAGCTAGTATGGGGCTATCTTTTGGATTCGTGCTGGGAACAATGTTGATAACACACTGATGTTTTAGTTATTGCTTAGCAGTGCTTACACGGAGCTAAGGCCTTTTCTGCTCCTCATGCCGCCCCACCAGTAAGTAGGCTGGGGGTGCACAAGAAGTTGGGAGGAGACACAGCCAGGACAGCTGACCCCAACTGACCAAAGGGATATCCCATACCATGTGATGTCGTGCTCAGTATATAAAGCTGGGGAAAGAAGAAGGAAGGGGATGATATTCAGAGTGATGGCATTTTGTCTTCCCAAGTAACCGTTACGTGTGATGGAGCCCTGCTTTCCTGAAGATGGCTGAACACCTGCCTCAATGGGAAGCAGTGAATCAATTCCTTATTTTGCTTTGCTTGCGTGCACGGCTTTTGCTTTACTTATTAAACTGTCCTTATCTCAACCCACAAGTTTTTCCACTTTTACCCTTCCCATTCTCTCCCCCATCCCACCAGGGGCAAGTGAGCGACCAGCTGCGTGGTGCTTAGTTGCCGGCTATGGTTAAACAATCATGTCAGATTTCATCTCCTTCTTTAGAAATGATGACAGTGATAGCGTCAATGGCAATCAGCTGCCATAAGACATGAAACAGTTGCTATACTGTGTTAAAGCCACTGAAAACTGTATCACAAACTGTTGAAATATTTCACCTTACACTGAACCAGTTATTTTCCAAACAGCAGTAGTACACGGAAAAAAGATTCAAAGACATAAGCCTTTGATTACATGACAGGGTGTAAAGATAAAAAAAAAAAAAAGCAACCACAAAAACAGCCCACGCAAACCTCAATATACATTGCTCAGTTTTCTTATATTCCTTTTACTCACCTATGTCCTGTTAAGCTCTCCCAAAAAGTAATTGTTCCATCAGTGCCACAAGTCATTACCCAAGTGTGGGGGACTCCTTTTGCTTTTGTTCCAGCACACACAAAGGCTTCCAACCCAAACCCAAGAAGAAGACTGCACAGAAGGTTAGCATGATCTTCACAGTCACCCTAGGTAGTAAATATTAGTAAGCTGGTTTCAGTATCAGGCATGGATAAAATGTTAAAGAAAGAAAATGGTATTTCTCTAATCATGATTTAACAAGTTGTTTCCATCCTGTTTACCTAAAGCACATATCAGAAGTCAGGATTTTAAGGTTTAAACTTGACAAGTTTTAGTTTTCTCTAACAGAAAAAAACGTTTAAATATAGTAGTCTCTTCTAATGATAGACTATTTATATTTTTTATTCAAATATACTGTCTGATTATAAAGATACCTTCAAGTAAACCAAAACCAGAATCTATTGACTCATAGAGACAAAACTAACATTCTAATTAAAAGCCAAAATGTACATAAGATGAATACCTGAGGTAGTGTTAGAAATTACACAGTATTTTCACATAGTTAGAGAACTTAATCACTTAATAAAATGTAATTCTATTTTAATTTTACTGTCTTGAATGTGCTGTCAAAGTTCAGAAATTAAACAAAGGTAAAACAAATGCCCCCACAGATCTAACTGTGCAACAACTGAAAGTCATGGGTAGTTGCATTTCCTTTCAATCAGGAAAAAAAAGAAGTTTCCTTCACCAGTTTATTGCTACCACTGGTAATTCACAGAAATCAATTTCTGAATGTGATGTGTAATATTCTTTTTATCTTACGTTCTTTACAAATGTTAGTTGTAAAGTAAGAAAAAAAAATTCCTCATGCAATGAAGCCTTCAAAATACAAAGCACATCATTCAGAAGTAGAACAGTACAGCTCTTTAGACAAATACTACTCAGAATGTTGAAAATGTAAAATTCAGTGTTCTTGGATGTATCAGTTCATCACTCAGGTAACACAATCTTCCTTTACCACAATGGGAAATATCCAGAGAAGTAGGTTTAAACAAGTTTCTGTTGAACCTGTGTTCATTTAACAATGCCACACCACTTTCCACAATTAATAACGGTCCAGCTGGTGTCTCAGGAGCTAAATTCAGCTATTTTCTACACAGTTTTCCAGTTCTGCCTTGGACAAAACCCTTTCTTTGTGCCTCAAAACACAACGGTCTTCAAACTCAAAGTCATGATCACCCCCTCCACCTGAAAGCCAGTGGGTAGCCAGTGGTGCCTTTATATGGTACTGGTGCATGATGTGATATTCAGAGACAACAGCTAACGTCTGTTCTGTGTGTTCTTTGAGACAGGTCTAAAAATTGGGATACAGATCCTGCTGCCAAGAAGGACAGATCTTTTCAATACAAACACCTCAGTGAGATTGTTTTTGAATGCAGAAGTATCTCAGTGGCAATGAAAAGCATCGAGCACTCCAAAGAGGTATTAAAAAGGATCACTATTACATCTATTCATATAACAGAAAAACTATAATCCAGAATGAGTTACAATTTGTTTCAATTTATTATAGACATATACAAGTGTCAGATCACTAAGAACTAGGCTGAAACTTTTTGTGAAAGTCCCTATCTTGCAAAAAATAAATGCAAAGGCTATGAGTATATTTTAGCCCATCTAAAAAAAAAAAAAATCAGGTTTTCAAAAGAGACTTTTCCAACTCTTCCTGGATTCATCTCAAATTTAAATTAGTGGCCTGCACATTAGCAGGGATTCACTGAATAATTATATGGGATCTTAGAAAAGCAAATGAAGAAAAGCAAGCTCATTGTCAAACAGATGTATTGATAAATGGACCCCAACAGTAGCAGTAAAGAAAGTCTGCTACAAAGTCTGCTACAAAGCCTTCTTGTCTACTTAACAACTGTTTCTCTTTAAAAAGGCCTTAAACAATATTGTAACAGAATTCTCCAAACTTTATTTAATCCATGTTTTGCAGCCTGCTTTAAATTACTGACTTCAGTTAGAACAGGACGCCAACTCTACTGTGTCACACAAAGACCATTTCACATACCTTGTTTCTAGATAAAAAAGCAAGAAGGGTGCACCACTGTTCTTGTTTGCCACCACCTCCTCCAATGACAGGAGCTCTTTCATAACCCAGGACACTGACAAATCGCGCTGCTTGTCTAGGAGTGTCTAGTAACCGGCCTGCTCGAAGTGGTCTGATATATGAACATACTGGACGGTTTACTCCATTTTCATCCTGAACATATAAAATACAGTTATTTGCCAGACACGCAAATGTAATGAAAGATTCGTCTTAACCTAAACTGTCTTTTTTGCTACAAAATTTATTCTCCCTGAAAAAAACATCACTGAAAAATACTAAGACAAAAAAATCTTTCTAGAATTAGACACAAGTCCATTAAGGCCACTTGTAATGTATATTCATTCAAGGAAATTACTAACTCTTCAAGGAAAAGACTAAACAGGCTTTTTTTATCACTTTGTGCATGGGAAGAGGTTGGAGGAACCCTTCTTTCTGCATCATGCTATTGAGTTTCAATAGAGATATAGAAGTTCGATCCTTACAAATTTCATTTTTTGCATGATACACCACATGTAGCCCTGACCTGAATGTAGCCATATTATAAATCTACACATAAACTTCAAAATATATCTAAAAATAAAGAGATAACTTAAAGAAAGGATTGGTCTACTTGTAAAATTTACAAACCTGTGCAAAAATCTTTACTAGCCTTACGTTGTGTGTAGGCCTTATCTGTAGGTACTCTCTCCACCACTGTTTAGCATATACAAGAAATAACCGTTCTTTTTCTGCTGTTTTCTGACGTTCCAAAGCAAACTGCAGGTAAGAAAAATATAACCAATCACACACATATTAATTCCAAACAGGAAAAAACCCACATAATCAGTAAGTACATGAATGCCAAATTGGGTCTACATAAAATAAAGCTAAATATTTAAAGTGTGACACTCAAATGCTGAAGAACAGTATTTTTAAATGAAAAGCCAATGAACAAAAACCTCAAGCTACATTTCTTATTTATAGGTTCATATATCAAGATTGACTGAAGTAGTGTTCATCTTAAGCGATGCATTTCTGCACAGAAGGATTGCTCAGCTTTTGATGTGTAGAATATCTGCATGCACTCTCAGGACAATATTTACTGTCTTTCCAGGCAGAATAGCTGACTTGAAGTTATTATTTCAAACGAGAGAGAAAGAGCAAGAAAACTTACACTGCCTGGAGAAAATTAGGTATATTGCACCTGTCTTATTTTTCTTCCTAAAGTTTTGATACAAGTAAGTAGAAAAACCACCAAAGTGATATTTCAGATAAAGTAATGTTCAGTATAACCAAAGTAATTTTAGAAAGGTAATCATATTTAAATTTAATGGGAGAAAAAAAAAAGGTTTGAACATTCAATTCAAAAACCTACAGCCCCCAACATCTACATAAGTAATTCTATACTGAACTTCCCCCCCAATAAAAGAATAAGTCAGCCCTCCCTGAAATGACTTACTTGAGTATTAGTTACTTCTGGAGACAGCGTCTTATTAAGCTGTGGATACATTTCCAGTCTGATGTTTAAAACGCCAACAGAAACCTTTGATTCTGTACCTTTGAACCAAAATAGATTTTGATCAGTTCTCTCAATTTCATTTTACTTAGGACACTTCAGCCAAGCAGGAGCAAATAATTAAAATCAGTATTTTAGCTACATAATCACAAAAAATAACTAAACTTCTTTAAATATCTGCAAAATAAGCATCTTATTTACACTTTAAACTCAAATGAGGCTGTAAAAAAGCATAATCTAGCCAAAAATATAGACATCTAGATCAGTTAATTATCCAAGGCCCTCTTTGCAGCCAGTACAGGGACATGAGATGAATGGCATTTAAAAACATTTAGAATAGACATCTAAAACAGAGTAGGAGAGTCACACACTGTCAAAGTGCCTATTCCTACTGACTACGCAGGTAGCTCAAATATAAGTAGTTGGAAATAAGTGAAGCTCATCTTCCTCAAGATACAGTTTATTATAATGGACACAGAGTGCCATACAAATAATCAACTTAAAGCCAAACCCAATAAACAAACAAACCACGAAACCCCACAAACCGAACGTTGTTGCATACTGCTGAAACTTTAGAATTAGATAAAGAAGCGAGAAGCATTACAAAGCAACAGAGAGACTTGATTATAAGCAATGCAAGCAACAGAAGCCTCACACAGCAGTTTGTCTATTTATCTGAGATGGCAGCATGCTTTGATGTTCTTGATGCATTTTGCACAATGACAAGACTTCAGAAGAGGAGAAAAAGGATTGGATTTACTTGATTGATACTTTATTACTTGGAAAATAGCTAATGATAATTACATTTAACTCCTCCCATCACCCATTTGAGTATTAAACTCAACTTATTTGTTATGCACTTCCAAGTCATTATAAATAAAAAGCTCTCCATTTGAGAAACTACCCAAACCCATATTGTTTACTGAAGTTTTTTCAATAGTCAGCATTTCCAGAAGGAAATTAAGCTAACAAACATATTAGCAAATAAGCTTACTAGATTTGTGTTCACCGGATAAAACACTGCACACACACACAAAAAAAAAAAAGCAGGCAACAGTGATAACAATCAGGAATAACTTACATAGTATATCCAATCTTCAAAATATTTTTAAAGTATAATTTAATCTTTTTTGAAACTGTCAAGAACTGCTCACCTACCTAAAAGGTAGAGAAACTGTGATAAAGAATACTCAAATGACTCATCAGGTGCTGGCAGACCAAACTCTAGGATGGCTAGCGCCAGAAGTCATGATAGATTGAGTCGTAGATCTAATTTTTACCCTCTAAATCATAATGTCCTAAAAACTTTGGTTGGAACTCCTAAACAGCGGAGTGGGGACAAGCGATACACAAAAATACACACGTATACTAACGGCTAAGCATCTAGGCAAAGCTGTTCAGCCCTTCTGTCAGAAAACATGCTTTCGGCTACTGGAATAAACGGCAGCACACCAGAGATCATTTTCTCCAGCAGCTGCTAATTTGCTATGAAAGGGACACAAACTAGATCTTACTCTTCAGTGCATGGGTCTGATATATTCCTGGAGATTAATTGGTAGACTTTTGTTCTGTTTGTTTTTGATAATTTATCCAGATTTTTCAGTAAATCAGCAGTGAGAGTTCCCAGACATGGAGACCATTATTACAGAGGATCTGGAATATACATTTGTAGTATTTTGGTAACAGCAAAATCTGATCATTAGCCTCCTAAACATTTTCTAAGGACACTTCATAGTAATATATGAATTGAACTAAAATTAAACTACATCATAAATACTGCTTTAAGCTTATAAGCAAGCTCAGTACCCAATATTTTAAGTCATCATTACAGCCTTGTTATTTATTCTTACCTACACCCAGGAGTTCAACAGCAATATTTGTTACGCCATTCTCTGCAGCCAAGACAGATCGCCACTCCAAGAAATAGGATGCTACTAGTGTTGTCTCACCAAATGTGTCTGTTTTGATCAGAACTATATGCACTGGATCACATATAGATAACATAGTAGTTGCGTCCACCATTTTACTTCCATCACCTGCCATTATTAAACCAAGATAAAACAGCAAGAATATTATCATCCCAAGTCCTCCTCAAAAATCAAAAAAAGTATGCATTTACATTCATTGCATACATTGCATTTTAAGAAAAATCTCATATCCAGAAGCGTAAGCAATGATCCCATCTTAAAATCAAACTCAGTTTAGGACACAGATAGAGAAAGATTACAGTTAATTTACAGAGGAGATTAAAAAGATTTCTATAGTTGAATATTCCAATGTAACTGGTTCAACTACACAAAAAAGAAAATGGAATTAGCATTTAAGAAAATAAAGAATATTAAAGCACCATTAGGTAAAAACAATTGAAAAATATTCTTTTAATAAGTTGGAATGTGTCAGGTCGATTTACTATACATTAGTATTCAGAAAACAACTTTCACTATAGTTAAACTTGACCCTGTGATATAAAACCACTCCATGAGCAGCAGAACTAACAAAGTCTGGTTTTCATTGAATTTGTGGTATATTTGCTCCCTTCCCCAAGTCCAACTGCAATAACTCTGGGTTTCTCTCTGTACCCTGATAATCCATAAACTACCCTCGATTTCTACAGGATTCAGACAATATCCATAATCTTTTCATAATATGTTTAGCTCCTACCATGTTCCCTGGCTATCAGCAGAAGAAGGGTAATACAGGCTGTGGATGACTGACTCTTCTGCAGGTGTTTGCCAACCAGTAGACAAACCAAACTCACACTGAAGTTCTTCCTTCCATGTGACAACAGTCTACATTCCCTTCTTCACTCGTCAGCACAAAGTTCACGAAAATCACAGCCACCTTAGTATCTCTTACCATCTCTTAGACTATCATCTCACTGTCAGTTATGGATATAGTTGGTCAAATTCAAAAGTTATTTTAGAGTCGAAGAGTAGAGAAAGATTTACAAGTAGCATAACCTAATACAGTAATCAGTTTCCTTAGGAAAACATGACAAAAAATAGGAAAGAAAGCCACTAACTATTATCAAACGTATTTCACAATAACTCCGCAGTCAGGAAAAACCCCCGATGGCAACAGCTTTAAACGCACAGTATTCCTTACCTCGGCTATCCTTGTGTACTTCAAGTAAAAATCCATCATGAAAATCTGGCTCACAGGCACAGGGGACAGGTTTAGAACGGAAGCGCTGATTTCGAAAATGTAAACACAGAGTGAAGGTAGAACAGATTTGGCCAGGCAGAGGCTCCGGTTCCTGAAGATGTTCCAGAAAAGCTTTTCCACCCAAAACCTGAAGGTAAAGATACCTCCGTGTTGGGTCAATGTTAGCTGTAAAGCGTAGTAATAAAAATGAAGAGACCACAAACAGATCTTAGGAAGCACGTTAAATATCAATTAACTAACAGGAGAAACTTTTTTGAAACAATTACTTAGGAGAAAGTGATTGTAAAACATATGGAAGAGATCTTAATGTAAAATAAATAAAATTCTAAAAAAACAGTCAAATTTTATGTGACACTAATTTCTGCTGCTTACACAAATTTGCTTCCTCTAGGTAAGCAGGAAAAACATCTCTTTCTCCACATTTTGAAGGCTATGAATGATTCCAGTTCATACTGGATCACTAATTCAGAGTTCAATAATTACAAGCTTCAAATTTCTCTCAAAACTACAATCCAAATATTAAAATAAATAAGCAACATACTTTTTTTCAGAACTGGTGGTTCTCTGTCAACAAAATGTGTTGATGGTTTTGGAGCTGAAGTCCCCTCCTTTTCATTCACATCCTAGAATTACAATTAAGACTTTTTAAAGTGTCAAGGGATGAAACAGTGCTCTTCCCATAGTTTTCTAAAAATTAAAGAATCCTCCATTTCAAGTGAATGCCATTCCTCAGGTATGCTCCCTTCTAGTACTTGAGATGCAATGAAATTGAACAAATACTTTCAATGTAGTATTATCATTAAACCAATTTTAATAAGTGCAGGAAGCTGTTCTGCTCCTAATATGTCACAAATCACTAAAGCCATTACAAACCTTTAGAAGTAGTGCATTTTCACTTTGCCAAAACACCAAGTCAGTAAAAGGAATAAGCAAAAATATTTTCACTTTTCAAAAGCTACTTACAGTTACAAATTTAAGTTCCTTCATAACGTCGTCAACGATTCCTCGTTGTCTTAAGGCTTTTATCAGATCTTCTGTGGATAACTGCTGATGCTCAGGTGCTAACTCGTCACGTATAGTCTCTGCAAGAACTTCTCTTATCCTGCCATGAACATCCATCTGAAAGAAAATTCACTATATGCTACAAATACAAGCTCTTTAAATGGTATTAACTATGATTAAACAGTCAATCTATAAGATTAAAGGTATTCTCCTAGAAACACAGAAATAACTACATCAAAACACTAATCCTTTCAGAACTAATCAAGCAAGCCACTAACCAAAGCAGCTCTAACAGTTAAAAAAACTCATGAGCATACCAAACCTGAGCATTTTCACTGCTCTTGACAGCATCCCCTGCCTTGAACTTCCCTCCTTACAAAAAGGTCTGCAAATCCATGAATTATAAAACAGTCACTGTTTTAATTTCTTGACTCCCTCAAAATTCAAACTTGGGAGAATAGTTTCTTATTTTTTAAGGGAAAAAGTACACCTTTATATATGCGTAGGGAAGGCACAAAAGTAGGAAGTCTCCCTTGGAAGCTTCCCCTATGCTTAAAGGTAAGTCAGAGAATTTCTGTCCTTCATGTCAGCTGCATGCACGGGTTTGTGAAGCTGTTTCGCACACAGGAACAACGTTACGGCCCCAGCCTTAACTGTGAAATACTTTGCGATATATGAGTTAAAGCATTCTTATTTATTTCCCCGTCAGTCCAAGACCTATCCCAAGAACCTCACTCAAAAAAACAAAGGAAAAAACCAACAACAAACAAAACACCACAACAACAAACAAAACACCACAACAATAAAAAAAAGTCCTCAGGATGCTCAGAGCCTCGGGCCTCGCCCCCGCACCTCCCCCGCTTCGGCCGACACCGGCCCCCCCACCCCACAACTCCTCCCCCGGGGCTTCCCCCCCGGCAGGAGAAGCCGCTCCGCCGCGGAGCTTGCCCCCACCTTGACCAGCTGCTGGTGGATGATCTGCTTCAGCTCGGAAGCTTTCTCCGGCGGCAGCGACATGGCGGCAGGGCAGGAGGAGAGTGCAGCCCCGGCCGCGCTTCCCGCCGCGGGAGGAGCGGGCGAGGCCCCGCCCCCAACCGCCGTTCCAACGGGCGCGGGCAACGGCCCCAACTGCCTGGCGCAGCGCGAGGCGGGCGGTTACCGCCGTTACTCCCCGCCCCGCTGAGGAGAAGAGAGAAGGGTGCAGCGGCCTGATTGCTGCCTTCCTCCCCCGGCCGGTATGTTTGTTCCTTGCGAGCGCGGCGGGGGCTCCGCCAGCTCCGACTTTAAAGGCTTCACTCTGCTGATGGTAGGTCGCCCTCCTCTGCTTCCACCCCGCCTTCCGTGGGCTTGAGGGGGCGGCTGCCCCCAACGGGGCGCCCCTGAGTGGGCCGCGCCGCTTCTCAGGGCGCGGGAGCTGATGGATTCGCTCCGCTCTGTGGGGTGCGGGCAAGGGGGTTGTCTCCCTGACTCCTGTGGGGCAGGAGAGCCGGGGCGCTTTGGTCTCTCTTTCTTCCCTGTCCGGGGGTCGTCCTTGCGTACTTGTCTGCAGGAAAGTAAAGAGGTGCTGGGCAGGCAGTTGCTGTCCCTGTGTGTGTATCGGGTGTTTTGCCGAGTGAAAGAGGGGGATTTGCGGGGGTGCCTCCCACAGCTGTTTCCAGCAGAGCATAAGGAAGTCTTTTCCGTTTCTGTCAGTTTCTACCTCCCTCGTTTTCTGCTCTTGTTGAGCTAAGCGTTACGTGCTGAGCCACAGCGGTATGCTTTCACCCTAAGATTAAAATGCCGTACATCTTCTTACAAAACTTGTAGTATCTGTAGGTTGGCACTGAAATAAAGGGTTGGGTTTTTTTTCATTTAGATGCGATACATACATGTTTTTAATATAAAATTCTTCATTTTTGCTAAATTTAACCTCCGATTAGGATTGTTTTAGGAAGTGTTTTCATCATCTTCGTGCATGGTATGAAATCAATTTAAGGTAACCTACCTGAGGTTACATTGGCTATTGTGGGGTAAGAGTTCCCGTGCAGGCTGCAAAGTAGCAAACCTTCAAACCTTTTTTTTCCACACCCCCCCCCCTCCTGTTCGTGAGTCCCTTTACTGTATTACTCAAAGGTAACCTTCCATCGAGGGCTGCACGGCCTGGGATGACTGTGCAGGCTGCACGGGAAGTCATTGCAGATCAGCTGACGAGCCACAGGAAATAGATCACGGCTGGTTTCTTTGTCTGGGCATAACAGGCTGTTGAATGCCAGCCAGTTTGTAATGACGCTCCGTAGGTGATGTTAGGTGCTCTTTTGCTGTGAGCTTCTGAGCATCAAATTCGGCGTGTTTGCGTAACTGGTGGCAGCAGAAATTCGTAGACACGGACTCGTTTATAAATTAGAGGGACGCAACCAAATGTTTTACCGCTGTCTTCCAGTATCAGTTTCTGTAGGACACAAACTCTTGAATTTCTCTTTCTGTGCCATCAGATTAGGTCAGTATCAGCCCTAATTGATGATAACCCATAGTAATTACTATAAAATTAATCCAAGATGACCATTAGCATTTTCATCCTTAAAAGATGAAAAACAATCTGCTTTTGTATATGAGTCATGCTATTTACAGGTTTAATATGTAATATCAACGTTTCCATTAGGTGTCACTTGAGGCCTACCAATCTTGGCATTAGTCGTTTGAATGACTTTTATCTATTCTGTATCCAAAAAAAAGAGAGGGAGGAGACAAGTTCCCAAGCCTTTGCTTACATTTACAGTAAGACAAGATTTTTCACAGAAGTGGCCAGGATGTTTTTGTAGGACAGGAATCAAAGTGTGCATTAGTAAACTGTTAAGAAATAGTCACCTTTGCCAGAGAATGAGCAGCCACTTTTAGAAATCATGTTTGACCAGAATTGAAGTAATTTAAACTTTCACTATTTGAAGAGCTTATTGTATTGTCCATAAAACACACTGTAAATAAGTAACTTCTGTTACTTCAGCCAGCAGTGTCGGTGGGAAATGTCGGTCAACTGGCAATAGATCTAGTGATTTCCACGCTCGGCATGACTAAAGTTGGTTACTTCTACACTGATTGCCTGGTGCCAATGGTTGGAAATAATCCCTATGCAACAGCAGAAGAAAACTCAATGGAGCTGAGTATAAATGCTGAAGGTTGGTATTGACTGCTAAAGATATCTGCAAACTATGTAGGGTGCAAGAATGTTATGTTTCCTTTTTTTGTTGTTGTTACGTTTAGCTTATGTGAACAATGTTTAAAGTCAGTAGTGACTTCAGAAACTTACAGATAAGAGTGTACTTATGCTTCACAGAGGAAACTTTTACTCTTGTTATTTTGGATAACCAATTTAACATATGGAACCAATAAGAAATGATTAATTTCAACCATATTACAGTGCAGCCAAAACTGCGGTTTTAATCCAAAGCAAGATGAAGTGTGCACGTACTTACAGTAAACTGCTGAATTACTGGTGTAGAAGGATATTTATCCTCTCTTCTTCTTTCCCACCTACGTTTGCCTTTTTACTTATGTGGTGTTTCTCCCACTTCTTTCTTCAAATTCTTAGTTTCTTTCCCTATGTTGATTATTGCATTTCATGTTTTTTTCCCCTCTTAAATCACTGAAATCTCAGAATAATCTGTCAATCATTGCAAAGCTGCATAAAGAGATTATCTGAATCATTACAGGAGGCAGATCTTCATATATTTTTCTTTATTCAATCCTTTGAATTTATGACGAGTGAAATTTAAGTCAAGTGAAGAATGTACAAAAATATGTATCTTTAACACTGTGGGTATTGTCAGGCTTTCCCATATGAATTGACAGGTGAAAGGTTTACTGTCCCAAGGTTTGTAAATTGGATAAATCTGGATACTTCTTTCTTGCTTTCTTCTTACAAAACTTAATTATTTCTTCTTGTAGTGTATTCATTACCTTCAAAGAAACTTGTAGTTCTGCAGATCAGATCACCTTTTATAAAGGTATGTATGCTCGTCGATTGTTCTTACTTCACTATTCAGTTTGAATAGTTCTGCTGTCAAATAGTTTAAGTGGTGTAGGTAAATTTTAAGACTAAATAAGCAAACCTAGAAGAACTATGCCATGTTATAAAACACTTTGTTTCAAAAAAACCCTAAAAAACCGATTGAGAAAGAGCAAAATATTTTTCTACTTTCTGCTATAATACCTTCTGCAGTTGATATAATTTTAGCTAATAGAAACTGACTTCTGTATTCATTGAGGGTTGAGGTTTTGTTTTGTTTTTCAAAGCCTCAGAACAAGGCACCTATGTTGGTAATTCTTAGTGTAAATATGTCCTTAGTTATTAACAGTCTTGAAAACACAAAACAGTCTGGGTTTTGTCCATTTCTTTTTTTTCTTTATGCTTCCTGTCTTCATGTGTTTGTCTTTTATTGTAATAGCTTAATTTCTGATGTCACTACAACTTAATTATTTCGTAGTGTTCTATATTAATTTAAACTGCCTTCATTATGTAAAAAAATGAAGAATTTGGAATTACTTATTAACTGGACAGTGGGTGTAATTTAAAATAAGCGGAGTATCACACCAGAAAAAAAAAAAAGTGCTGCATTTTTTTATCAGTTCAAAGTGTGGAAAAATACTGTGTGATCCTACCATCCCATCTTACTCTAAAGCTTTTTCCATTGGTGTTAATGGCACACAAAACAGGTGGTACTGCTGTTGTTAACGTGGTCTTAATGATAATTTTTATCATTATATGTGTAGTTTTGATTAAGTAAACAACCAGAGCAGTCCTCTGTTTTTTAAAAATTTTCTGAAGCTGAAGACTGAATGGATATAAAGAAAAATGTACATCATTGATAAATATTCTATGTAACACCTGATATTGTTGACTGTTGGCCTTTTTTTAAAGGAGACAATATATTTTTCACTTTTTTTCTCCATCTTTGCATAAAGAACAAGTACAGGCCGTTCTGTCAAACACTCCTTTCTTGGGTAAAAAGCAGTAAATGTGCCAGAGTCGTCGTTCTGTCTAGCAGCCATGCATACCAACGCGATGATGAGCAACTTCTTGGGTATGTTTGTGTCATTAAAAGACCTAATTAGTGTTTCGTTTCTTTTTGACAAACTGATGTATTTCCCTCTACTAAGTACTTCTTGCAGGGCTCTTTTGCTTTGCTGCATATATAAGTCATAAAATGTTTTAACAGTATATTAAGTATTATACAGGATCAGTCTCTGAACTTCGCTAGTTACTACTGTTGAAAGTACTGAGCAAATTAAGCCGTAAGTAAATTGCACTTGATTTGCGCTGTCAGGCAAGAGAGCCTCAGCATTCTTAATTCCTTGTGGCTGCAAGCAGTCAGGGATTAGCTGCTAACATAGAGGTCACAGATTAGATTTTTAACTGGTAATTAGAGTATTGGTTAGTTTCTTACCTCTTCTTCATTATTCTGCATTTTGAAGGTTTTCTTTAGTATAGTAAGTTGTCATTCTTTTTTTATAGGAAGTTATCAATTCTTATTTGTTGTGAGACAGCTGCAAGGTTCAAACTATACGTATTTTTATTAGATACTACACCTTTAAAAAACAAGCATTACTTGCTTATTGAGGGCATTGTAATCAGTGATTTAACAAAAACAAACAAAACCCAGTATTTTTGCAAAAGACTAATTGTTATCCTCAGGCTGTATAAATGTGTAGGGCCTTAAAGAAGATTTAGGTCCATGCATGTCCCAGACATAGTTACCAGTGTTGCAGAATGGCCAGCTAACATGGAATGAAATGAGAGGGACTGATGGTTATTTGATGCAGGTTTAATCGTAAATTGTGGTCATATACCCTGCTCTCCCGCAGCACCACAGAATAACTTTCTGATAACAAAGTCACTAAAGAGGGAGGATAGTGCATTCAGAAATTACTTAGACTTGACTGAAGTCTGCAGGTACTTGTAGTGTGAGCTTATTAAAAATAATAAGCATCACAGATACTTTACTGCATCAGAGTGAAGTCCGAGTTTGCCCTAACTAACTTTAATTTAATCACCTCCTATCTGAAGGAATAAAAAGCACATTTTATTTGTAAATAATTTTAACAAACTATAAGCAGTTCTATTCATGTCCTTATGTATCTGGTACGTGCCAGTTACTTGAGCCTCTAAAAAGAGGATACCTTAATTCTATTTGTGGCAGAAAGTTGAGTAGTTTATACTGTTTTGAAGCTACAGACTACTTTTTAGCTTTGATTTGAGGAAGAATGGAATGTCAGTGCAGTTCTTCATTGCAGATGTGAGGTCCTCAATGCTTGCAGCTTCTTTTTGCCACAAGTAAAAACATTGGAAGTGTCTTTTATTGTCATACTGAATGTATTCTTGATTTGTTCCTAGGACACCACTGCGCTACCTACTTACACCTGATCTTGAGAAAGCAGTTGGAGGCCTTATGCAGGACCTAAACTGGAAAGAAATGGAAAAAGTAGCATCTTACCCTGGAATAAATGATACCGAAAAAGTTCTACATATTCCTGGAGGTGGCATCACAAAACTATTGTTTACTGAGAGGTGAGTTGTCTAAAGACAAGCACAGAAAGATATCAGAAGTCCTGTTTTTAGTACATGGATAAAATTATCTTTTAAACCGTTGTGTTATAGGAAGAGTCCTTCTTTTCATAGAAAAAGGTTTTGTAGGAATAGAGCTTCTTCCAGATCAAGCCCATAGCGAAGAGCAGATTCAGAGAATATAATATGCCAGAAAACAGGGAATTCTGCATCGTAAAGTTAAAATATGATAAAAATCTAAGTGCATGGGCTGGAGAAAAATAATAAAGCCTTTACAGTTAAGATCATTATTAATCTGGTATCTGATTTTATGCAAACCACAATTTGTAAATAGTAAAATTTCTGTACCTGTGATGCTTTAACTCAAACTGTCTCCTGTTACAAATAGTTCCATCATCAGTTGTAAAGAAAAATAAATTCTGAGCACTAAGAATGAGTTAAGATTCCAGGGCCACCAAACAATTAGGTGTGGGGTTTTTGTTAAAAGGTATGTGCATCAGAATTTGTGCCAAAACCAGGTCCAAGTTTCAAATTTTGCATAGTAATATTCACTCATTATGGTAAAATGGTGTTATCTCTGCAAGGTGTTTTGTTTGCACAGAAATGCAAATTAGTATGTAAAAGAGGCCCTGAGTAACTCTTCCATGACCCAGGATTTCTGCCTCACAAAGCAAAGAACAAATTCAAGACTAAGAAAAAGAGCATGAAGTGTGAAAATGCAATCAAGGAAATCTGAAGAGGAAAAAAAAAATCTCTATATAGATGCCTACATTTTTACTTTTTATTTGGTTTTGTTTTTTAATAAGCCATACGCAGATTGTTTTTGCTTTTAATACATAAATGTAATTGATTTAGAAAAGAAATAGAAATGCCTGCTCATTTTTGTTGCAGTTGTTCAAAAGGAATCCAAATGGCAGTTCTTCTGAAATTCTGCTCGGAAGGGGACAACATCCCTGATGCGTTTGCTCTTGTTAACTATCTTAATGAATGGCTACAGCTAATTAAAAGTGAAGTAAGTGCTATTTGATCTGGAGTTCTTACTTTTGTGGTTTATATCCATTATTTTCATTTTTCTTCAATCCAGAACATGAAAAATGTTACTCAGCTGAATTTTTAAAAAGTTAAAAATGTATGGGTTGGGTTCATTTTAGCCCTTGGTCATCAAATAGACACCAAATTAAAGATACATTTTGATTAAAATCTCACTGGGAGTTTCCCCACCTGAAAAGACAAACCTAAACCTGTTTGACACATGTGGGAGAAAATTGTGTAAAGGTTTGATCAAGTTCGATCTTCCGATACTCTTCTCTAAAGCAACCCACAATGATATTGACACTTGAAACGCTGAGCATTATTTTAACACATGTGCCAGAGAAAGAATTACATCATTATTATTTAAAACCTAAAGAATTATTCTGTTTTTGTTGCAGACCAACAATTCCACAGATACTTCTTCACAGTGGAAAATACCGAGTTCTTGGCGCTTACTTTTTGGCAACGGTCTTCCGCCTGCACTCTTCTGATCAGTTTTCAATTCTTCTGTAAGTCATGTGTGCAGTCTCAAACATCGCTTGAGAAGGTGATTATAAAGTAATTGCCAAGCAACAGCAGCTTAATTTGTTGTGTACATAAATTCTTTATTTAAGAAAAATTCCTTTCACATATGTGAGTAGCTAAAGAAATTAAGGTAACGTTCACAAATTGACCAAAGAAATATGTTTTGTACAGTTGTTTATTGAATAACTTTGGTTGAACTTTTTTCTAATAAAATATTTTTTAAAAAACCCTTTTTCTTTGGTTAAGTGTCATTGCTATGGGAAAGCTTATGATGCACCTTCTTAATGTAGCTGAGAACTTGAGTTTGATGTGCAGGCATAGATTTTCTTATGAAGATAAAACTCTGCTCTTCCATGTCAACTGTGGTTCTTGGCTTTTTTTCAAAATCTTCCTGGTGATGTAAGCAAAGCTCAGAAGTGACTAGTTCTGCTGCCTTTTCCCGGTGCTGCTGTGGTAGCTTCAACAGGGGAGACTGCAAGCTGTACAGCAGCCTTGTCTATCTTTTCTGGTCTGCTTCTGTTGTAAACTTCCGTTCTGCTTCCAAAGGCAGCAGAGATGCTAAAACTAAAGCTTTCTAGGTAGATGAGTCGTCTTAAACTGATTTTAGGATGAATACAGTGCTCTGAAATATAAAGGAATTAAAATGTTGCCCTGATAGCAGGCAGTCTGGTATCTGTATATTTTATAAGCTTAGTCTGAGACGCTAGTTATGTGATGAGCAATTCATGTGTTTAATGTTTGTAATGATGCTTGTTGCATTATTAAGCTACATGTTCAATTTTGATCTCTTGGAAGTGCCTAGTCACATCAGCTTATTTAAAAGTTAAATGTTGTATTTGAGTTAGTCACAAACCTAGATGTGTGTAGAACAATGTGAGCATGAACTAACTGCTGGTGGCATTAGGAGAACCGGAAGGGCTTGATGATTGCTTAATTACATCTGCAGTGTTTGGGGTTTTTTTTAAAGGTTTGAATTGTGTTAACACCAATGCTTCTTAATACTAAATACCATGCTAGAAATGGAAAGTAATCCTTTGCTTATATTAATAAGCTTTTACAGTAGTAATGCACAAAGATGCCACGTTTTATGGTGTAAAAAATGAGCTATGAATCGATTTGAAGTGTTTGGGAACGATTGATGTGCCTGTAATTGTATGAATCAAAAGAAACTTACCTGAAGAAAAAGCAACTTGCATACAACTGGTACGCAAGCTACAACCGGAAGCTGATCTAAATAACATGAGTGAAAAGATCACATTAGTCTGAGCTTAAAGAGTTATTTTGGCTTGTGGTCTTGTCATTGTTTTACAAGAAGCTTGAGTTTCTGTAAGCAAGTGGAAGGCTAAACCATTTGCAGCCTGCCTTCGTATAGATCCCATCATGGTGATATTTCATGCTTGCAAATACTGTTCATTCAAATTTTGCATTTTTAGAAAATTCATAATGACCTAAATATTCTTCTGATGTCATTCCTCATTGTTATGAATTCTCAGATTCTCTGTGAATATAATGCATCACCTGTAACTGGACAGTCGTGAGCACAGAGAGATTTGGTAATTGTTGCAGGAGTGTAAACTACTGGTGTACGTGAGTTTGGAAAGCTGGACCTGCCAAGCTGGATGAAAACTTTGGCCTTGAACTTGTAAATGCTTAAGAGCACTTCTTAACTTAGAGCACAGAGGCCTGTGTAAACCACAAGAACTACTTGCTTGTTCTTGTGCACTGCTGAATCTGGAACTGAGTATTCATTTTCTTTGGTCAGAATCCAACCTTCTAAGAAGTCAGAAGTTGAAGCTGATCATGGTCCTGGTTTGGGCTTTAGGCCTGAAAGCCAGCAGGGTATATCAGATTTACCAGTAAAATCAGAATCTGACCTTAGAATGAAGCTGTAGGAGATACCAAGTTCTCCCTTCTGTGCACTGACGCCTCTGCATGGTCTAATGACCATGTTTGGTTTGAGTTGGGGCTTTGCTGACATACCAGAAAATAGGTTAAGAAAGAATGGTCTTCCAGTTTAAACATACTCATCTTAGAACATAAACTTGGTTATTTTAGAAGAGTGGGTGGATGTGGGTAAGAAGAATACTTTGAACTGACAGCTGCTACATAGAATGGTGGGTTTTAAAGGGAGTAGAATATTTAACTGAGCAAACCAACATGCTGGAAATGGCTGTTTAAGTCAGCTGTACCTTCTTGAAGCTTTCCTGAGGTGATGACTGTCCTTCAGGAAGAAGGGGATGAATGCTTGCCTCCGCATTACCTTAGCGTAGGTCCTTCTACTAGATGAGCATGGGAATACTCCTGCATCTGTGTATGGCTCAGATGATTGCACCTGTAATGACTGTAAAGAAGCAGCTCCGAAGGTATGTATTTCTTTTGTTACACTAACTTGCAAGGTACTAACCAGTACCTATCAAAGAGCCAGCTCTTCAACCACAGCTTGCATATTGCTTATACAACGAGTGCAGCTATATGTAAACAGTTATATATGACTGGAGTTGCTCCATGAGGCTTTTCCAACCGTCATAGGATGTTGGTGTGCGGGTGGGGAAAAGGAATTACCAACAGGCACAAGCTTTTTAAGTTTCTTAGTTTCTTTTTATTGTGGCTGGAGATGATTCTTGGGGTTTTTTTTGTTGTTTAAATAAGGTGATTGTATAAGCTTTATTTAGCTGTCTCTGTTTAAGTACTTAGTTCCTTTGGGATCAAATTAACTGCTTCATTTAGGCCTTTCCACAAGTGTTGATATTCTAACACCTTTGAGCATCAGCCACACTGCAGCGAACCTATTAAACATCTCTGCCACCTGCAACCTGGTGTTCTAGATGATGGTCAGTACTGCAAACAAGTTGTGGAGTACGTGTGTTGCCTTGTAACAAGTATTTTTGCATAAAGGCTTGGTGTTTAAGTAACTTGCGTGCCATACAAATAGCAAGCCCAAATAGGGTCCGCTGCAGCTGTTTGACACAGGCACACAACTTTATTCAAGATCCAGAATCTATCGTGCAGATGTAAAATATACAAGGTACTAGAAAAACCTTGAAATACTGAAGTCAACTTCTCTGTCTTTTAAACAAATTAAAAAAAAAAATGGGAGGGTAAAACCTAATTTGGGCAACGAGCAGTGTTGCTTGGGTATCCATGGAAAATTAAATCAGGTAGGAAGAATTTTTATTAATTGTTTGTATTAAGCAGCATGCGGTCTGATATACACCCAGTGGCATTTGGGAAGCTACAGATCAGACAGTATTTAACTGCAAAGCTATATTAATTAAAATCAAAGCAGCTGTGATAATAGATTGAATTTCAATCAAAATTAGCATGGCTTGGAACAAGGCGAAGCAGTGATAAAAAGCTCGAGGAGGAAAAAGGATTCTGAAGCAACAGCAAGGGAGTGTTTGACCACCAGACCAGAGCAAAGAAGCATTCAGAGGCGTGAGAATTGTTTTTTCTTTCCTTCTTTTACTGATTACAGATAAAGGTGCAATTTCTCATGAAAATATTCTCACAAATAGGTTAGACATAGTGATTTTTTTTGCTGTCATTTTGACTAAACCAATACTTATGTTACAAACATCTCAAGATACTTTTTTTTTTTAAACAAAGATCAAGACTTTTTTAGAAAACATCTTAAAAATTCAATTCTTGCAACTGTTTGCAAATAAAACAACGCTGTTAAGAGTGCAAGCCAACCAAGATTCTTTAACGCTCTCTGAATGTTTCTTAATATAGATACATGCTGGTAGTGCCTTGTGATTTGTGTGCTCCAAAACCAGGCAGGTGGGTGGCCAGGCCCTGCCCTGACAACGTGTTAACGGGAACGAGAAAGGGATGGTGGTTTCCGAGAAGAGGCTGCCCTACCACCTGCTGTTCCTTCCGCACTTACGCATCTGAAAAAAAATCTGTTTGTGCACCAGCTCAGAGAGCACGTGGTCTGTGAAGGCATCAGGTAAGCTCCTGCTCATAACACAATGGCAAGATCCCTAAGAAAAGAGAAAAGTAGCACTCAAATGTATTTTAACCTAAAAGCGCCATTGTGTAGTTAAGTAGCAGTCGCTAGGGTAGCTCTCCTGCCCCCTTTTCCTTAAGATAGTCTTCTAGGGCTTCTTAACCTTTACATCTGAATCTTGCAATAAATTTGTGAGAAAGGCGGGCGATGGAAAATACAAAAATACATTAAGATTTGTTGGTCCAATTCTCTGCTCTTATTCATTGGCCTGACTGACCTTTATATCCGTCCTTGTCAGGGGCAGTTTCCCACAACTGGCATCTCTTTTCAGCTATGAACAAGAAGTATGAAGCATGAAATCCAGTATTTGTGATTAGTTAAAAGGCTTAAAGTTCTTTTGATTTTTATCACTTGGAGCTCTTCTAAAATTCTCCACGCTCTCTAAAGTTATGATGAACTCCCTGCTCAGGATTGCATCAGCCTTCTCGTCTCCTGAGTCTGTCCGATTTCTGCGCTACACCGTTAGGCTGTAGCCGCTCCCTCCGGAGCGCACTGATTCTCAGAACAAGGGTGAGTTAAACCACTGCCTCCTCCAGCTGGGAGGGTGCACCCGTGGCAACGTTACCTTTGTGTGTTGGGCTGCTGGCTTTAACCAGCAAGATACCTTGACTTACCGTTATCAGAGATTCAGTTGTAAAAAAAAAAAAAAAAAAAAAGTGATTCCATAGCGCTCTCCAAATTGAGAAGGAGCAGTATGGAATTGATGACTGTACTAATATGGAATTGATGGCTGAACAGAAAAGCCTGTTCTAAATCTTGGGTTATAAGCTACTTACTGATAGTGAGGATGAAGTCTTGACCATTCCAGACAGGCCACGAATTTTTATTTTTTCTTAAAAAAACCTATGGTGAAAAATAATAAGCCCTGTGGCACAAAAAAAATGTAGGATTCCCCAGAGTAGTGCTCATCATTGAAAAAATACAAATCTGATTATTCAGATCTGATAAAGGATCTGAATTGTGGTATGTACTATCTGATGTTGCAATGACAACGACTAAGCACTTCCCCGAAACCCTGGTGACAGAGACCAGGCTGCTGCTTTCAGGCATCATCACTGCTGCAATCAGTGACGTTTTTAAAATGACACAATTGCAAGGAGTTTCTTGCAGTTTAAAAACTGATTAATAGAGCAAGCGGTGAGATAGAAAGATGTTTTACAGACATAATAACATACTGAAGCTATTCTTCAGGTGATGTAAGCAAGAAAAACAAAGCAATAGAGCTGCCTTTGTTGTTGTTGTTTTAATCAGAAATGTAACAAAGAGCAGAATAGCAAGTACAAGAAAATGTTGGGAAGTGGTAATGAGCTTTCGAAGCCGGTGGCAATTCCCCTGGGGTTCCTCTTCTGACACAACACCAACGCAGCTTGTGTTGCTAGCAGGAAAGGGCAGGAAAAGGGTTCTGTGTGAGGTACGGTTGGGTGAGTCGGTGGGAAGGGAAGGCAGAACTGTTCCAGACTTAGGGAACTGGAGGGTGTCTGAACAGCAGTGAGTTCAAAGGACATAAGGGAGAAGGGGAACGACAGTGGAGAAACCACTAGAAGGTGATGGCAGGTTGCGGAAGCAAGATGGTGCAGTTCTGGGGTTGGAAAGTGGGAATTAACCACAATGTATTTTTAGAAATTTCCATAGTTATCCAGACTAATAAACTGGTGAGTCAAAATGTGGGTGCGGTCTGGGAATGCAGACAAAAGGCTGCGCGTAGCACGAGGCCGGTGTGATAAGCCTACAACTAGTTGCAAAAGTGAACCCTATTGAAAACTGAGACAAGGGCACACATTGCTGGGAGGCAGACAGGAGAAATGAGCACGCTTGCTTTCCTGTATCCCCAACTGCTGTGGGACACAAGCTTTTTTGCAGGAACAAACTGGTCTGTAATTGTCCGTCATACAGAAACCTGAGGTCACTGATGTCCTGCGCTGTAGGGACTCTGTCCAAGTACCGGAGTTAACCACTGGCACGAACGAAGTGGAAGATGGGCTCCGTGCTGGAGAGGTGAAGACTCTCCCTCAGGCTTTGGGTTTTTTTCCTCCCTTTTCTTCCCCTCTCCCCCATCATCCCCAATTCACTACCTAATGGGCATGTATATTTAGGTAACTACATTCCAGTCCTGCACGCTGACCTGCGTGTGCTGATTCTCAACTTAGAACCTACGTTAAGCGTAGATGTCAACTAGAATGACCAACTTTTGAAACGCTTGCCAAGGATAATAATCTCTTGATACATCTGTTCTTGTGACCTGCAAGACGTACCTAGGAGTGGAGGACAGAAAGAGATAAGGCTGAGTGGTGTTAAGCACTAAAGGATTCCTTGTAGCTTACAAGGTGTATATTTAGCATGAGGCCAAATTAATTATTGAGGGAAAGACCAGGCAAAATCGATGAAGGTGGTGTCATTTGCCTCACAAGATTTTTCTGAAATAAGCCCTAAGATGCTAAGTACCTCCTCAAGCCGCACAGCAGCGTAAAACCTCACGGAGAAGGAAAAAGGGGAGCACTCAGTGCTGCGAGTACCTTCTAAAAGAGAAACTCCTCAGGCTTTCCTGTTCCCTGTGGAAAAAGTACAGGATTTGGGTCTTACAGATGTTTCGGTCTTTACTGGGACAAGGAGGCGGCACGACAAACCTTGCTGTGGAACAAGGCAGTGGTTTTGTCCTCAGGGTAAGATGGCTAGCAAAAATAAAAACACATTCCTCTGCAACGTTTCTCTTGAAGATAGAAAAAAACCCACCAGCCAGTAAATCACAGCTTTTTCCTTTGGAAGTCTGCAGGTCTCTCATTCTTCTAACCCCCTCTCTCAGAAGGCAGCCCCTCCCCTTCCTTCACCTTTTTAAATACATTTTAAAGCGGCAGAAGAACAGTGGCCTTGTGTAGAAATAACAAAACCCGTGCGTGTGTCAGAATTTCCTGGGCCAGTGAGTGAAGACTTCTGCTGTCACCAGGCAGCCCTCAATAAAATCTGACAAAACTCTGTTTTTGGAACTGCTCTATCTTTACCCCCCCTTCACCTAGTCATCAAGTTAGCCTGACAGCAAATTTAGTCCAGCAGCTTAGCCGAGGAAAGTCATTCAAAAAGCTTCAAGAGCAAAGAAATCAGCATTTTGATTACAGGAGTCTACTGTGCAAGGAGAGCCAACGTCCATTGGGCCCTGTATGTCCCCCAAGACAAAACAAACTGGTCGCATATGTGATAGTTATCTGGGATAGCAGCAGGTGAAATAATGAAGCATGTGCACATTTCTAGTAGCCATCCACCTTATACTTACTTGCAACTCAGAGGGGACAAAAAAACCAATGAAAACATAAATCATAGCCGAAGGCATGAATGGCAGAAAGCCGTATCCGAAGATGTATCAAATGGCATAAACAGGCTCCGGTCCTGGGTTCAACAACAATTGGGTTTATTGCAGTGGTTTTGGCCAGACCTTCATCTCTCATTATAAACACTCCTGGTCTCGCAGCTGCGCCAACTTGAAAAGGAAAGCTGAATCAAGTTGTGATGTTGTTCGCTCCTCCAACATAGGCTAGGAACAATACTACTCATCCAAAAAAATTAAAATATTTAGGCAAACCAGACTCTGGAGATTTAGACTATTTCAAGGTGGCGTCAAGCATATATTTAGCTCAAGTAACGGCATTACATGCTCCCCCGATTCAGCTTCATGTTCAAGTTAAACACAACCCCAAACACGCTTGCTTTCAGGAATGAGCCTGGAAACCAAGTTCTGTTCAGATTGCAGGTTGGTGCTTATTTTAGCAAAAGTAGCCTTAGTTGGCCTAGATTTCCCCCCTCTTGCAAGCTTTACTTTGACCAACTGTATGATTTGTACAAAAACCCATTACAAAAGTATGCAAAGTACAAATTACGTATAAAACCCCACCACAGATTAGTTTAGACAGTCATATTGAATATAGTTTTTTCGGTGAATTAAGATTTATCTGAAATTGTCAGAGAACGTCAGCGAGTGCAGAACTTAGGTCAGCTCCGTTACAGAAGGTACCGGGCTGGAAACCCTGCTGAGTCCAACAGAAGAACTCCTTGAAGCAGCATTCCAGTTTACCCCTTTCCCATCCAGCTTTCCAGGCTGTGTCAGGGAGATGTGAAGTGAAATATTATTCATACGACACACTGTGATGACACAATCCGAAACCCATTTAATTAAAGACACCGTTCACTTTGTGCGCTTTGCACCTGGCCCTCGGCCCCCACTGATTACAGATGACCGTGGGTTGCGAGACATCCAATTACCCATTTTTCCTCCCTTTAAAGCATCAATAACAAAAGACTTCCCCTTCGCAAAGGGACTCTGAGCGTTTTGTGCATATTTGATAGCAAACATCAGGATTACCAAACCAACTGGTCAGCTTAATAAAATAATATTTAGTGGTGTATTACAAAAGAAATGTGCAAGAGTTCCTCCTAGCTCAAACTACAATACTTAGCATGACTGAAAATATTTGCATAAAGCACATTCTAATCATTTTGCCATTTTCCAGTTAAGACAGGGTATCAGGAAACCTTAAGGCAAAACATTTCTTTTTCTGCAAAACAGGCTCTTAACAGTTTCTCCCTAACATAATGCGCACACAACAGCATATTGTCAATTTAAAAAAATATTTAATGCTGCCAAGAAGTATAAAAATACAATAAGAATGGCAGTACAAAACAAAATATTTCCTAATTTATTTCTTTTACATCTTTCTACATTAATACAGGCATTATAAAAACACAGGAGGTCAAATTATTTTGGTTTGCAAAGTAGCACGCTGCTGGTGGTCTTCATCCCCTCGATGCAGTTTACGCTGTAAACAGATAACTGAGGTCTTCTTGGTACTTAACAGACCTCACTCTTTGTTCCCGAAGAGGGGTTCCTGTCTCGCTTTGCATGTCAATAATTTGCAGTTTATAGCTGCAGAATATTCACAAGTCTTGAAGGCTTAGGTGTCGGTCAGTCTCGGCCTGCGACATACAATGCAGAAGAAAGTCACCGATTCAGTACACAGAACGGAGAAAAAAAAAAAAAAAAGAAATAAGAACAGAGAGCGGGTTTGCAACTATCAACATCCAACAGCTTCTCATGCATCCCCTGCAGCAACTACCCACTATTGTTCGCCCGTAGCAAGCGCTTTGCTTTTCCAGAAGGTATTTCCACATTACAGCATAAGGCACATACTTTGCTGGAGAGCTTCAAAGTACAAGGTCTCAGCCCAGCAAAGGGCGCGCTCGTGCATTTAACCACAAGCGCTGCAGAAGTCGTCGTGGGCCCTAGCGGGACTGCAGAAGGCTGCACCTCAAAACACTAACGTCACCCCTCACCGCTTTGTAGGCCAGTCCTGGAAATGGGCGTTTCTAGGCAAAGGTTTCTTGTAGTTGAGTAGTTGAGGAAGACATCCCAAGACTGGGTGTTTTGTTTGTTCTTAGGGAGGGCTCGGCTCTACTCCGAGGAACACGGAAAAAGACCAGCACCAAATATCCAAGCTACGACAAAGTAAAACGCTTCTAAGTTCTGCAAGCGCTACGCTGATTCATAAAGCAGCTTTCTTTGATCAGTCAAGTCACATTAAAAAAAAAAGAATCTTCCAAGTATTTATCCTTCCAATTTAAATAAAGACTCAGACAGAGATGCAATTTTGAACACATTTATTTTTCGTACATAAAAGTGAAAGACTGACCTAAAACTCTGGGGGGAACCAAAAAAGCCCAGGAAGACTACTGTGTGTTACGTCAACTTTGCAAATTTCGTCCTCTGACTTAAGCCACTTGGCCATGCAGAAGACTTCCTCTTTTGTCACCATTAATTTAGTTTCTCGTGCAGGCCTCAAGTGTCTCAGGTTTAACTACAATACCAAACAGCAAACTAAATAATTTGGTTAACATTCATTAAACTTAAAGCTAGCCAGGCTTTTTAATCGCCCGCCCAATCCAGTCACACATAGGTGCATACACATTTACACCTCTCCCCTTTTCAGTGGGATGTAAACTGATGCCAGTAAACCATTTTACTCAAGGTGTAACAGAATAAGCTGTCCCACTTGCAACATCTTACTTCCATAAAACAAATCAGTAAAATTTTTTTTTCAAAGCGCTGTTTCACGCTGAACTCAATTATTTCACTTATTACATTTCAAGAAAAATACAGATGTACCATCACTCTAAGTGGACTGTCCCTGCACCAAGAACATAAACGCAAAACCTAAAAGGATTAATTCCAAATTTGCAAACCCATGCAACGGAGGTCCACGTTTACTAGTGTTTGTTTTTTTGTTTTTGTTTTTTTTTTTATAAAAACATGCACGATTTGTACACAGGCGTTCGTCTGAGAGTCAAACGTCGTTTAATCAAATTCAAAGAAGTCCACTATGCATCCACTATTTTGACTGCCGTATTTCCGGACCAGAGGGAAAAACCCAACACGGTAACACTTTGAATGGAGTGCAACAGCACTTCAGAAGCAGCACAGGACCAGCCGGCAGCCTGACAGAAATCGGGGTGAGGGGGAGGCAGGAGAGGGCTCAGAAGGCACATCCTTCATTTTTACTCTTTCTTTAAAGCCATCGACAGTTCTTCATTTTGGCCCATATTTGTTCCTATTTAACATCCAAGTTGTGCAAAACTGCTGCAAGCTTAAATCCTACAGAATAACAAAGTACCACAAGGGCTCAATTTGCAGTAAAGAAAACAAGCCTCCCCCAGATTTTGGTTTTTAAGGATTACTGACGGACCAGAAAACAAAGTTTTATCCAAATTATCTCCTGGAATGTACTAAGGGATCTAATGTTTAACTTCCCTTCTACGCCCATGCTGTCATGGACAATTCGCTGTACAAAATATTTTTGTCCAAGACTTGTATTGGTTCGTGGTCCTGAAATTATTAACAGTTAAGACTCTCAAGATACTTACAATCACATAACCAAACCAAATTTTTTACAGATCAACTGCTGAATGTGCAAGTCCTGCTTTATCGCATCAAGAAGGTAACAGAGCGTGAGATGATGTAAGATGGCCCCCTCCCGCCCTGCCCCACCAGCTGAGAAGAATGGCTGCTCAGGATGGAGAGAACAAAAAAAGCCAGGATTTTAAGATGGGATCAGGAAAAAAAAATAATTCAAGAGACAACTTGACAGCCACAGTTAGAGCTCAGTGTCTGTAGGGTACTGGTGGCCCAGGAAATCCTTCTCGTGCAAACTGAAAGGCGGTAAGTGACAGCATGATTTCAGTGAAGGTTCTGCCTGCACTTCTTCCTTAGCTGCTTTCAAGTATTTAGAATAAAATATGGAATATTTCTGTTATAAAAGCATTTAATTACATTCCACGTGTTTTTCCATAACCAAAATATCTTTTATAAGGCACAGACATTTACCCCTGCCACCAGTTATAGCTGATGCTGAAAAACCTGTCTTCTCAATTTAAAGAAAACAATCTTTTGCCAAGCCTTTTGTTGGCTGAAAGAGTTACTGTGGTTGTAACAATTACGAAATGTCTTAAAATGCGTAAGCTGCCTGCCCATCCTGTGTCACAGCAATCAGTAGGTCATTTTGCTATTGGAGCTGCATAGTTGGTCAGTAATGCCACAGGACGAATTATCTTGTTTTACTGACAAACAATTTCCCAAATTCAGAACTGCATGTTCTAAAAAACTACACTTGTTTTCCTTATCTGGGCCCTTCAGCTTTTGTTTACTATATAAACAGCGTAGTCCAAAATAGTATTAGCTATTGTGAAATGAGAATTTCAAAGAGTAAACCCAACTCAGCTTCGCGTAGTAAATGTCAGGCTATTTGGGCCCCATGCCTGGTATGTTACTACTAAGCTTGAACGTACTGGAAACCTTTCAAGTTAATTCCTTTGGATAAGGAGCAAAGGCTGTTTTAGCATTTTTCAGCAGTAAATCCAAGAAGCGCTTTACAAAAGGACAAATCTAAGGAGCAAAAAAATTAAAAAGAAACAAAAAAAAAAGATAAACCACCCCAAACCCAACAGAAAACACCCAAGCTAGGAAAATGGAGGGAGAAAACAACTTCTCTGGAGTCACCCAACAAGGCAGTGCTTGAATAAATAAAATCCAGGTTTCAAAGTGCAGTCCAATACTACAAATTATTACATCTCAACTTGAATGACAGCAAGCTACATACAGCCACATACGATCTCTGTGTAAGGACAGAGAGTGATTTGTGTTTAATTACTATTTAGAAAGTTTTTATCGTCAAACAAATGGAAAGGGAGCGCTCAACAACTTTAAAGTGACTGTAGCATAGGTATTCCCAAAATATTAGTCACGAAGGGTTTTAAGTCATGCCTCTTTAATACAGTGCTGGGGAACCTGAAAAGCAATTCTAGACTTTGCGAAGGTTGGAAGCGGCTCATACAGCTGAACACCCGGGGTATGGCAGAACACTAACAACGTTTGTTTTCTGTTACAACCACCCTCGAAGTCCAACTACAGTTTCCTTTGATGTGCGCTTTCTACACCTACTACTGATGAATGAATTTTATTCTTTCTAGCAATTAAAATCTATAGACACACAAACCAATATGTTTCACATTTAATGGAATGTCAGAACTTTAACAATGTTGGCCTTCAAACAATAGTTGAAGTCTGAATACATGAATCAACTTAACAGTATGCTTTTCAGTGGGGGCTAAGTTCTCAAAAGCCTTAAGAAAAAAAAATCAGATTTCCAAGCCTCACTTAAATAATGAAAACTACAAAAAAATAAATAAGGAATGCAAATTAACAGAGTAGAAATTGGTAAGTGCTTCATCAGACCCCTAGCTGCTCATATCATAAATTTGAGACTCAAAATATGGGGAATGGTTGCACTATTATTGTCATGCACAAATCATAATTACATTTAATTTCAAAATCAGATTATTTTTGGTCAGAAATTTGTACAAACTGAGCTTTTAAAAGTACAGTGAACTACAAAAAGATTAAATATGCAATTATAAAATATATTTATCCTAGGTCATAAGAATATAAAATGTTTATGTTCATGTCACTAGTACATTACACATTACACACATTTAAGGATAACTTCTTTGCATTAATAATGTAAATGATACAACACTGTTTATTGCTTAAGTCAGGCATGTAAATTTAAATCCAGACAGCCTTCAGCAGCTAAACCTCTGTGGTTCAGGGTTTGCTTAAGATCCGGTAGAACACCATTTTAAAAAGTGTATAAACAGTTGCAGCAAGTTTGTACCTGCTCATATAAACAAAAAAACCCATCAACTCTGTTGGGGGGCAGCAGTTCATTTTTGTAAGTACCTGCAGTGGGAAGTCCTGAGATGTTGACATGGGATCAAGTTTACAACACTTCTCTATCGTATGTAACGGTCTGCACCCGTTCTGGGTGTAAGGAGTTTACTGCTTAAAGTTACACCCCTGGTCATTAACTTGCAGCAAACTTAGCTGCTGGAATAGACAGGCTTACTGTTTACTTACAAGGAATGTTCTTGAAAATACATTTTCCAGCAAGAAAAAGCGCCAACTAAAATCAGTGTACCAAACCCAATCTTAGCGAGAATAGGTTTCCAATATAACCACCTTTTTCTTTTTCTTTCAGTCTCATTTAGCTTCTGCTTCATCTGCTGCAGCTTCTGTGCTGTGTTAGCTTTTCTATCCTCTCGCAGTCGTTTTCGGACAGTACTTTAAAGAAAAAAAAAAGTGAATCTTAAATTGTAAAACAGGAAAAAAAGCTACTAAAATATTAAAACAAACCTCTTCCCAACACATTCCCAACAGTTAGCCAGCCCACCAGTAGCATATGGCAGCAGTACATAAAATCTAAACCAAGCAAGCCATCTTTACTGTGTTTTAACAACCTTGGTGTGGACAGTTTCAGGTCAGTGAAGCCCCAAGAAGTAAGTAAATGACATATGTAAAGATGTAAGCGGTGCCTGATCTACGTGTTCAACGGGGAACAGAATTAGCTTCATTAACTCAGCGTAGTCTTTCACCCCCATCAGCGCCCCATTTGGTGGCTGAGATTTTTTTGCATGGAGGCTGCTTTTATGTGCAATGTCAGGTACTATGTGCAAACTTTCACAGTATTTAAGCATGTGCCTGCACTGCAGAGTTCACACTAGCCTCACTGATATATTGATCCCAACCTGCTCACGTCTGCGTGAAAATTTAATAGTACTCGTTCTATGCTGTAAATCGAATGTTGATCAAGGACACAGACTAAAAATCAGTTGTGTGCTGTTACACTATCAGGGCCACTTTGAAATTCTTGTCTCCAAAAATATCCTCAGTCTCTAAGAAAGCATAACTCTGGCACAAAAAAAAAATCACTTTGATTGTCCAGGTCCTAGCACACAAACACTATGCTCACACCCACACCCCAGCTCCTGCTTGCGAGGGGCTCCTTCAAACATCTATGGGATCCCTGTCATTCTCTCTCAAAACACTCATGCAGACGTGGAAAGATAAACTCCTCAGGGCATTTGGAGTAAGCCATCTGTTATTTCAGAACTGCGGTCTATCCACACTGAGCCGCTGCACCTCGTCTGGGACTGCAGCCCTGTGGGACAGGCACCACCTCGTCCCCTGCGCTGCACAGCTCAGCTGGGCCCTGGCTCTCCAGCCACAGATCCACACGCGGCCCTCGGTGGGCAGGCACAAGTGACGCAGCGCCTCAAGGCACAGCAATTCGGGTGGCAATTGCCAATACAGCAGCTCACAGCTGAGGCATTACTACTCCCGAGGCAGAGAAACTCGAAAGACAAATTGACGTGCCACAGCTAAACCACAGAAATCTATTCACAGGGATAGATTTAACATGAGTGGAGAGTAACATATGGCTGCAATGATACAATTGCATCATCCAAGTCATATGAGGAGAGGCTGAGGGAGCTGGGCATGTTTAGCTTGGAGAAGAGGAGGCTGAGGGGAGACCTCATTGCCCTCTACAACTACCTGGAAGGAGGCTGTAGAGAGGTGGGGGTTGGCCTCTTCTCCCAGGTGAATAATGACAGGACCAGAGGGAATGGTCTGAAGTTGCGGCAGGGGAGGTTTAGGTTAGATATTAGGAAGAATCACTTGACTGAAAGAGTGGTCAGGCACTGGAACAGCCTGCCCAGGGAGGTGGTTGAGTCACCATCCCTAGAGGTGTTTAAGAAACATCTAGATGTGGCACTTCAGGGCATGCTCTAGTGGCAGAGATTGTAGGTTGTTTATTTTCGGCAGGTGATAAAAACTTTGTGCTTCTGACGTATCATATATTTTTACAAACAGAAGTTAACATTGTATTTAAAAATCAGTATCAAATTATTTTGGGCACTTTTAGGACCTAATTAACACTGCACAACTGAGTTCACAGGCAGTCTGTAGGAAAAGGCTTTCAAAGCGTGAGGTTTCGCTGCTTCAGTTAGAGACAATCATTTTTCTTCTCTTGACTTTTAAACAATACAGGTTTATTACAAGGAATAATTGAAGTTGTATTTAAAAAAATAATTAAGTCAGACAGTGAAATAGCACCTGTCCTTTCGCTCCACTGAAGAAAGATCTTGAAGGTTTCTTATAAGAAAAGCACACAATAATTCAGCCTCTCAAGACACTGTATCTGCCTTCTAAACGGTTTCCTCATTTTGCCTACCTTTCAATGCTGCCATCTGTGATATCCTGAACTTTAGTGGACAGGTCAGTATTTATTTTCTCCATTTGATCTTTATTCTCCAGGCCTATGCTGTTCCCATTGTACTTCTCTGTGGTGATTTTGGTTGGGTGTGGAGGAGACTGCTCAGAACTTGGCGCTTGGTCCTCCTTAGAGAGCTCCTTCCACCGTTTCTGCAAACAAGGAGAACGTATTTCAAACATTCCCCTAACACTGAATTCCTCTTTGCCCGAGGTGTCTTCCCAGAGGAAAGTCACACAAGTAGATTAAAGGAACTGTTAGCTCAAGACGAAAAAAAAAAAAAAAAAAAAAAAAAAGAGAGATAATGGTAAGACCAAGAACTGCCTAAAAAGAGAGAACTGGAGAAATTTGCAATCCCAATGACAAAAAAATAAAATATCTCTGCCAAAGTCGTGGTCTACTATCTCACCTAGTGGACCATGAACCCAGAGATTACTACATCATAAAACAGATATTCACCTTGTTTGGACAATTAATCTGAAATGAGATGGAAGAAAAAATAAATAAAAGAACAGAAGTAAAACTGGTTTGCTAGATCTCTGTCCTAATGATGGATAGTCTGAAGGCTTTCTTGCAACAAAATTTCATGCAGAAAAAAAACGCTAGAAAGGTAACAGGAAGGAAAAGAATCCCCCCTAAAAGACAATCAGTTCTTTTCTCACACTAATCGGCCAGCCTGCAAAAATATAGAATACTTTGGGGGTGGGGGGGGGTGGGGGTGTGGAAATCAGTTCCTTCTAAATGTCTGTGATAAGAAAGATGAACTGAAAATTGACTCTTCATAAAAACGAGTGTTAGATTCTCATCTGTTGAATGAATTCAAGACTTTTGGTCTAAACTAAATATCAAATGCAAAAATTGATGTCAAAAAAACCCACAGTTACTTATAAATAAACTGCTGACAGAATGAGCTTTAGCAATAAACCGACTCCTCCATTGCAGAGGGGCTTCCAGTATAGATCTGAAATTCAAAGGGAGTCTTCATGCACAAGAGACTTCACTCTCAGAGGTTTTCTTTGTTTTGCCTTAAACGAAGAACAACCCCAAAAAGAAACAGCCACTAACAAATGGAAATTCACTTCGCAGCTCCATCTTACTGTCACAGAAAAAGGCCTTTTGTAGGACATGGTTGTGTCCATAAGGGACTTCTGGCTAAGATAAACATTGATTCCATCTGGAGCGATAAGCCACACAGGAAGAACTGAAATCAGAGACAATTTTACTACTCTCCTGAAATAGAAGGAATTTTCCATCAAGAATTCTATTTTAAACATGTAATAACAATAGCTCAAATGCTGGTAATTTTAAGTTTAAATATCTATGACAAGACTTCGTGAATGGCAGGACTGGTAAAATAATGTACAACTTGTAGCAGACGACAAGGAGGATTATTGTCTCCTTGCTAAAGGAGCTAAAGTGCCTTCGCCATTTTATGATAGTACCTGCAACTTTACAAAAAAGAACAACAACCAAAAAAAAGTATCTCAGGAACTGAAGTACTACACTGCGTCTTGTGAAATTATGTCTGGAAGAAACGAAGAAGTGATTAAGTTTGATTTCAGAAATACAATTGTCCTTAAAATTATAACTAAAATGCCTGTGTAGGGGAGCTAAGACTTGGGTCCTGTATTGCCTCTGGGAATGAACGGACACAAGGGAAAGGCACATTAACATGCGCAGTTGACAGAATCAGGTGAATTTCAGATACGGTTTTGGGATTCACAAGTTTCAGTAGGAAATTATAATATTCTTGTTCTCTGCCTGCAAAAAACATGGACCTAAGGAATTCGACCTTTTTTGTCCTTTCAAAGCCACGAATTTGTTTTCCAGAAACCACTCCTTTCATCAGATTTTTCTGAGGGAGTGACGGTAAGTTATTCTACTATGTTGTTGAAGCAATATTAACTTATCTTTATTACGAAGGAATTTTATAGAAATGAAAACTTCAGTCTCTTCTTCCACCTCACCCATTTTATATGGTGCAGTGCTGTAGTATAATTAAGAAGCAAGAAATTGCAGCAGCACACCAACCACACGCCTCTGCAGGGCTTCAGGGCAACGCAGGGGAGTGCATGATCCTTCCTTTTGGTCACACATGGAAATCCCACCGTCACTAAACGAGGGGAAGAGGCTCCTCACAGCCCAATAAAAGCATTGCAGTTGCAGCCACTAGCTGTAAGCAAGTAAAGGTTCAGGTATACGTTGCGTTTGTCTGCACAGTTTACTGACTTCTGAAATCCATGGAGATATTGAAGATGAAGGTTTGGATAATGTTATATTAGAGAGGCGTTCAATGACTTCATGCCCTCCCCATCACTAGCAGAGAGAAGCGAACACCTGAACACATGCTCTGAACAGTACAACTGTTTGTTCCATATGGGGGGAAAAAAAAATGATCTAGCTGACCTTGAAAGGAGAAATACTCCTATTAAGTACTGCCAATTGATTTTCTGCACATGACCCTGAGGCCTGAAAAGCACCAGGACGACTGCCTGCACTGCAGAAGAGACTGGTTTAAGAAAGATCATCTGAACAATCATAACAAGAAAAAGAAGAAAAGAACAAATGAGAAGTGTGCCTTCTTAGGCATTCCCTTAGTATGAAGATATAACACGCTTGAACCTGACAAGCAGTATTCTGAGTTGACAATGCTCCCTTGTATCCAGAAACAAGAAAATCCGTGATCTAGGATAGGTAAGTGTGGGAACCAGGGCTGCTCACAGTTTGGAGCACGGTTTTTTAAAAAACAAAGCAGAAATATTATTAAAGAGAATACCCTCATACCACCAAAAATAGCTTCCAGAAAATAAAGAGGCTAAATTGCTGTTCGCGTTAGGATGAATCACACAGTCTGCCAGGCATATGGTGTCGGACTAGCAGCACACTACCTAGGTGTTGATTAATAGTTGTGCAAAATTATTTCTTTATTTACTTGGCAAGTCAAGAAACATTTGTCAAAGAGAAGAATCTGACAACTCACAGAACCACAGAAAAGAGGAAATGTGTTTTAGCTTATCTGCTTCATTCATGATTTTAAGAAATCAAGGAAATATGAAAGCCCTAGCCTATGAAAGCAGAACTACGTTTGTTTCGCAGCCTCCCCTCCCAGTCCTCCCTCCCATCTAGCCCCAGCCATTCAAAATAACTGTAGCTACTGTTACATCTGCAAGCCACGCTGATAAAATAATGAGATTTGGTAATCTATTTGCCCCAACACTCATTATATCTGGCTAGATTCTACTAAATGTAACACAAATTTTAAAGGATATGGGGGGAAAGAAAAATTAAATAGCAACTTCGCTAATAAATGTGATCAGTAGCATCAGGCAACTTTATTGTTAGGAAAACATATAGCAAAGATCAAGAAATCCTAAAAAGATCCTTGCTATCTTTTCAAAGTGATACCGGGCATTACTTCTGCTTTTCAGTATTGAAGATATTGATTTAACCTTTTTTTTTTTTTGAAAAAAAAAAAAAAAAAAAAATTTGTACAGACAAGTTGCTTTTATATTTTACCTAAGAGGGGACAAATACATAGGATTAAAAGGTTAGCTGACAGAAGGCGCTGATCAGATACCCTCTAATACCTTCTAGGCATCTATTGAAGAAGGAAATTATTTAAACCCCAAAAAGTTACATGTTTTAAAATAGTTTGGAGCTCATTTTTAACTAGTTACCAGTCTACTGTTTATGGTTAAATATATGGAGCTAAACATTTACCTGTATAGTTGAATCGCCCATTATAAATTTTGCTCCTTCTATTACAGCCATATATGAAAATCTTAGTTGATCAGGAGTCTGAATAAGTCCCATCCGGTATTTTCTCATATCCAGTAATACTTTCTTTATATCTACAGAAAATGGGTCTTTTTTTTCCATCTGTAAAGAAAGTTAAATCAAGACTGTCATTGCTACTCACAGACAATGTATAAAAAAATAATTACAAGTAAAAATTAGTCATAAGATTAAATCTGAAAATTAATTTCTTCATATTATGTTTTTGTTAGTTATACAGGAAATTAACATCTTCAAATGATTTCTACGTTGTTTATACAGGAAAAAAGCAAACCATCTAATGAAAGCTTATTATGAACAAATCAATGATCATGTATTAACCAAATAAATCAGTACCCTAATACTGACTCTTAAGAAATTTAGATTTATTCAAGCAGATATTTGTACTTTGAAATAGGACAATGAGAATCAGAACCATAAAGCAATATTTCCTACTGCTCCTGAATGGAACAGTAATTTGGAATGACTGGATGTGGCAGATGTTTCCTTATTTAAAGCAGAATCCCTAATCCAAGCAATGCACACACTCGTCCCCACACTACATTCATGGGGTGTTTTTAACCACATCTCTGCACTTCTTGTAATGTTCACTTTAATTTGTCTAATATTAAAGTATACTTGCATCAAAACATACACCTATGTTTTTCAAAATGCAGGAAAGAAAGAAAGAAGAAAAAAAAAAAAATAAACCAAACCAGGGTACAGTTGTCTTAGAATTTAAATGAAATCCTATTTCACCTAATCCCGTACTGTACTTCTGACTATTACCAAGCACAGCCAAAGAGAAAAAAGCCTGTATCTGGACTTCAGAACCCAACAAAAATGTAAAGAGATTTTAAATATTATTTATCATTTAAAGTTCACTCAAGTCATGAGCAATCGTAGATGATGCAGTTCACTGAGATGCAAAAAAGTCTACTCATTCACGTGGTACTGCAACTGGTTATCAAGCCCCACCTCCCAGAGGGCTGCACAGCTAGGGAGAATCTGCACCATCCTCCTTTACATGCTGCAGGAGACCCAGGGGCATAGCATGCCTGAGCTCTCATCCTAGTTCAGATACCAATTTTCTGCAACCTTAAGTAAAGGGGCCTGACAGACCTGCAAGATATTCCATGTTTAGAGAAAAACACCTTACATATTCAGTTGCCTCAGTATATACTCACAAGCCTAACTTTAAGCTCCTATTAAAAAACAAAGAAAAAAAAAACCCTGAACCTTTTCTAAGCACATCTTACATAAAATGAAAAGAATGCTTACTATTTACTTTCCAGGACGCTTTGAAAATGTGTAAGGTACTTGAAGATGGATTTGTAAATGTATTTGAAGAGCTGTGTTTTTAAACCATCAAAATATGTGAAGAAAAAAAGAGTATGATGTCTTAATTAAAGTTTTCACTGGCATGCCATTAATTGAAATGCTTCTAAAGCCTCTGACCAAAAAGCCCATATTGGGAAGGGAGGCAGAGAGAAGGAAAGAGGTGACAGAGACAATGAGCAAACACTTACCAGAACAAGACAAGTGTCTACTAATGAAAACGTGCCGGAACGTCCTATCCCTGCACTGCAGTGAACTACTGCAGGTCCATGTTCAGGACTTAGTGAACCAGACTCTCTGACTTTAAACAGGAAGTTCAGGAATGAAGCTGGGGATTCAGGAACTCCGAAGTCTGGCCATGTTGTATAATGAAAATGAAAGATCATCCTGGACTCACCACTCTAGAAATGAAAACAAAATAAACAATACAACTAGAAAGTAGTTTACTTTTCTTTAGTTAGCACACATTTCCACAATCTAAATAAATAGCTATTTTCTATTTTAAACCTCCCATTTAGAAAACAATCCAGTAACTTGCTTCAAGTTGGATGACAACCAACAGTGCAACCTGAAGCAGTTTTTCATTCGAGTTGGTAGTTTTCCCCTTTGCAATTATTACCATACACATTTTTTTCTTCTTCTCGATCTTCCAATATTATATCTGGGTTGCTTTACTACTTGCTCCCAAATATTCTTCTTTTTCTACCATTAACATAGCCTAATGGCTGACACCAGTTATTAGACTGCTAGCATTAATACACTGAAAAAAAAAAAAAAAAACCAACAAAAAACCGTCAGCAGTGTAAACACTCTCCGCTCTTGCTCAGGGCAAGTTTTAGTATGAAGAGGTATTAGCATCTCCTTTATACTAACCACACTACTGAGAGGAGCAGGAAGCTTTATGGAAAAGGCCTAGGAAGAACCCATATAGCAGGATGTCTAGCAAGACTTCTATTGGATGTATTCATTCTTTGCAAGTAAGAAAGAAGGATTCCGAAACCATGCAGTTGTTTTAGAACCATGCAGCTCCTCTCCTAACACGACCAATTAACCACAAGTACTGAAATGATGGCAAGAGAGTATGTATCTCTCTGAAAAGCTCTGATGACAAATTTGGATCATATCTTTACTGAACTCACTTCAGACCTGCTGTTAAATGCTACTCTTTGCCTCCCTTCTTTTCTTGCTACAGTGATTTTGAGACAACTCGATGACTGATTTAGCTCGGGAATTTTAGAAAGGTTCAGTTATTTTTATCCTCCCTCCATTTCATCTTATTTTCCACGTAGATTGAAACCTACATAAACCTCCACAAAGTTGGAACACAAAAAGATTTAAAATATCAATGTATTCCAGAAAAGCTATTTTTCTTTTTCAGCAACAGTAAAATATAGCTATGAAATTAAAATACATTCTACTGTTCATCCCCTGCTGTCTGTTTCAATTTCTTACGAGGGACAACTTACAAAACTCCTTTGTGAAGCTAAAATAATCCAGTTCATGATACCACAGTAACAAAAATACTCTCCCATTTTTTTCTTTTGCCTTCAACGCCTGATACAGCAAGACTGCCAATACTTTCATAGAAAACAGTGGATATTAACATGACTCAAGTCACTCCTAAATGCACAGTTATCTTCCAGGAATATTTTGCCTTTTGGCTAAGAGCTCAACAAGGACAACAGAGTCTGATCCATTATACTGGGAAAATGAGTACACAGTAAGATTTCAAAGGGGAAAAAAAAAAATCTACCAAGGCCTGAACTGTGCGAATACGCTGAGACTTCCCTTTCTTATTTGTCTGAAGAAAAGCATTAAAAAAAAAAAAGAAAAAAAAAGTTTGTATTTTCAATCGAGATCATTTTACTGGTCTTCTGTACCTATTTTTTCAAGTAGTGAGTTAACTCATTAATCAACTGCAATTACAAATTTAAGAGGAAAACTGGAGAGATGAGCTAAATGCACGTACTAGGTAAAGCAAACGTTAAAGATGTTTCTTGTGAATCTACATGATCCTTTGAAGTGGTAACTGATACTCTCCCCCTCTCCCTCAAGATTCTTAAATAGCATTCCAGATGAAAGCCTCCCTTATACCATAAGAAGGCAAAAATGCCTTCATCTATAGAAAACAAAGGTAATCTGTGGTTGTTTTGGGGTTTTTTGTTTTTTTTTTTTCAAATCCCATACTGTAACAAAGACTAGCATCCTCCTCAAAAAAAACCCACCAGCAGTGCTTCAAGCTCATGGTGCCACCCTGCTCACACACTAATCTGAAAATAGGTATTTCTAAAGGAGCGATTAAGCAGTGCTGCTGTACATCTCATCCAGCTCTAACCCACAGAATTACTTTTTTTTTTTCCCTTCCTCCTCATGCCATACAAAGGCTTTATCCATCCCACAATTTTCCATCACTTCAGCTCATTTTAAAAATACCTAGTCTCTTCATCTTCCTTCATGAATCCCCATTTCAGTGTACTGGAACTGTCTGGCCTTCTTTGAACTTGCAGTTTCTATTCGTACAGCCAAATCCTATTTGAATATTTCAAACCTCCCACATTTTCTCTCTTCAACAGAATGGCTCTTTCAAGTGGTGCTTGGCAGTCAAGCTGTACAGCTGAAATACTATCTTTGTGTGAGTATCTGTACCACCCTTTCTAAAAGAACTTCCCCTGTCACTGAGCCATACACCACAGCTATCACTTACGTGAAATGATGCAGGACTGTAATGAGAAAAGGTTTGGCTTGCTAAAGATTCACAACTGTTGATGGAGAGAAATTCAATTTTAAAGAACAACTAATTTTATTTCAAGTGTTATCAGGAAACTAGATATTCTTTTAAAGAAAAAAAAGCTGGACTTCAAGACTCAGGCAGTAATATAAAACTGTATATAGGTTATACACACTTCTGCACAATAGCTGAAAACCTGCTTCTTCTATGGTAACTACAACATATTCTTCCAAGATTTATTCCCTAAGACCAGCTACTGGAAAAAAAAAAAATCCTTGAATAATCATGGGACAACATTTCAACAACTTTGTAAGAAAGTAAGTCAAACCATTCTAGTGAAAGTTTAATGAACTACTGGGATAAGCTTTCAGTAAATAACCAACATAGCTAAAACTGATAAACTCAGAAAGTTACCGCCACACTGCACAGTTCTCCACTGACTGCTGGCAACACTAACAGAATAATCAAAGGATGATCCAACCCACAAGCCATGCTCCACGTTACAAGCAGGCATCCACATGAGGACTTGAGCAGAAATATAACAGAATGTCAAAAGATTAACCTTCATTAAAACAAGCCTTGTCATAACCTTTTTACAGTGACTAGCCAATCATTCAAAACAAAAAGGTACAAAAATCTTAGAACAACTTCAGGCTGTTCAGTCACTTGAGAGTATGAACATGAATAAAATACTACCAAGTGTTCGAAGGAAGTTGACGCCTTTGCTATCAAGTGAAACAGGTGAAGACAGAAAAATGCTGGTCTGTCAAATTTCACACACTCCTTATAAAAGCCTTCATTTCATTGCTTAAGGGCTGCTGAAATGGTCTGACACATGAAGACATAAAATACACCTACAACCCCATAGCGGTCCCGTATTTAATGATCATGCCTTGAGAGCATTAACAACTAATCTGATCGTATAAACATGAGAAGGCATGCTGTAGGGGCAATATTCTAAGCACTGAAATTCAAAATCTTGAATCAACTTTTACCACAACGTCTTCTATTTGTTCACTCTAATGCTTGGCAAAATGGTTTTCAAAATGTACGTAAAAATGGCAGTGAGGATAATGGGGACAAATAAACCTCACAAACATTTTGTTGTTTTGGGTTTTTTTAATAACTAGTGCTTATCCTGTAAGTCAACATGGTAATAGCTATGCCCATTGAATCCGCAAAACACTTGACATTCAAGTGAGTGTGGGTTCTCCTTTCGTGTTAGACACTAATACCCAACACCTCAGTCTTATTTCTGTGATCGTGAAGACCAAAATTAATCCCTGCTGCAATCCGACAAAGTGATATGAGGACATCCCACTTGTTTAAAAGCAAGTGTATGCCATGTTTCAGAAAACCCTTCAAAACACTATAGAATTACATACATATACACATCTGTGTACAAAGATACGACTAGATCCCAGAACATCACCTGCCATCACCCTCCAAAACAAAAGGTCTCCCATAATATTGTCAAAAAACTTAACAGTCCCATACAATAAGGTTATTTTGCAGATTTAACAAAAGGCTCTCATAAACACCTAACTATCACTCCTCCAGTGTACTCGGAGACTTTGCTTCAAGCCACAGACATGCAATAGCTTCACACATAAATGATTACGAATTTCTTAACATGAGCGCAGTATTTTCCTTCTACCCTTGTTTTCCAACAGAGGGAAGGTTTGTTGAAGCCTTCACAGTCAGTCTTTCCGCAATGGGTTCTGAACCTAAGTGATTACAGCGGTCAACCTTCAGAAGAGCTGACAATTGACACCAACAAAAACGACAGAGGACACACAGTGAACCATGGTGGAAAGGCAGCTTCAAATGTCTACATTCTAAAATGCAGACTGGGTTGGGCAAAACATAAGGAAATCCTGCAATGATCACCAGCAAGACAAAGCACATTAGAAATATTTTCAAAACTTTTGGAAAGATACCAATAAACACCCTCTCCTCTCCAAAGCTTTATTAAACTACACTAGCTGCAACAGCAAAACCAAATGTTTGCCTGGAACAGATATAAACAAATCAAACCAACAAATGCCTTGATCTACTCCTAAAAAACAAACATCGTCATCCCCTCCCTGCTGCCAAACAGACACCCGCCCCCTGTAATTCTAAATGCTCTTTAACAAACCAAAACAAAAACACCACCAACAAAACCAACCAAATATTCAGAGGTAATTTCATTGGTAACAACATTAAACAAGCACTTTACTCTTCATACATACATATTTTGCTTATGTATTACAGAGATTTCTTGCAGCAACACAAATTTACTTGAGTTCAGAATGGCTGTATTATAAAGACAATTCTAGTTCTATTTTCAAAGAAATACTAAAATTTCTTAAATATTCTTGGAACTAAGAGTATATTTTGTTTGTGAGTCATCTTATATTCCAGGCGTCAAGTGGTTAAATGTCTTACTACTCTGTCTCCACCAAAGTCCCCTCCAGAGTAACTCGTATAAACATAGTTAAGCTCACATTTCAAATTACTGTGAATGCTCAGTTCCCAGAAGTTTTATAGTATAATTATCAAATTCTTACAGAAGGCTGCACTTTACATTTGCAGTGTTACTCTAGAAACTATGCAGTTTTGCTGTTTGAGTAACCAAGTACGTTCTACTTCTTGCAGCTGTTTTATATAAAAGATATTATTTGGAGTTAATATCCCTGGAGCTTTATAGGAGTGCTAGGGCATTAAAATAAAAATTCAATACAGTAATTTTGCTAAGTATTTGCGAAACTGATTTACATGGCATACAAGAAACTCTGTACAGCGCTGACGGGCCTGCATTACCAGTCCAAAGCAAACCCAGAAATTTAAGTGCTCAATAGCTCCAACTCAAAAGTCCACTATAGTATACAGTGTGCTGTTCCTCAAGGGATTTCTGCACTTTCCAGCTAATGTTATGTCCAAACATACAAATGTAATGGAAATTGCATCCTTTGAAAATAGGAAGTTTAAGATAAGGGGCCAACGTCAGCCAGACAATTCCACGAAGAAGCCTTTTCAGTAGTTAGGAAAACTGGCCTCAGCTCTCCAAAAAGGAAAGTTATTCTTTCTCAGGCACTGGTTTCCAAGCACTCCTCTTTGCCTTTGCTGTCAGTAAACAAACAACTAAACAGAAATTCTTCAGGTCGGTAGGTCAGAATTTCATAAAGCTCTTCTTACATTGAATAGACCAAGAAACAACATGCCAAGTTTTATCATGTTGATCTCCTGAGGGAGGTTTTGAATTAACAAACATTATCTCAAAGTAACATTAACAGTTACTATAGATTAAAATAATTTTGACCAAAAATATCAATGTTTAGTTGTATAAAACAACATGCAAAGGAACATCTTGAGGCTTTCCTTTCCCAAATCCACTGACAAGACAACCTTGAATAAAACTTGCCATACTAACACTTTCAATTAATATAAGGCAAGGTTTATAGGGAGAGAGAATATCTTACAAGACATAGCTGGAACAAACAGACAAGCTCTTCAATCCTGTCTTCAGCTCTGAAACAGAAGCAGCAAATTCCAACCCAAGCTCAGGCCAGGAACAACTTTTTTGAGCTTAACTTGATTAAATTGTCAAAGTGCTTAATTTTTAAGAGAAAAGGATGGTTGGTCCTGTGGAGCAAAAGGGGAGGTAAGCAAGAGGAGATAAAGTTACCTATCTACAGCTGGTAATCACCCCTCCCCCCCAAAAAATTTAGATAGCTGGACTGAATTATATGGAAAACTAAAGTTCCATTAAAAAAAAACAACCAGTAATTGCTGAGTCTGATTTCTGATATCCAAAAGAAACCAGAGTTTTCAACCCCTAGGTTCCTCCTTTTAGGGTATTCCTTACAGCTCCTCTTAGAATCACCACTACCATCACTTACAACTCAGCATGTTAAGGTACTGCCAAACGGAAAATATAACTATAAAAATGCTGAAGCTGCTACCTCTTTTAATGTATAGATTAATTCAGATCTAACTCCTTTGCTTATATGCCACACATACATCTTCAACATTATCAGAAGCAAAGTGCATTAAAATTTTCATTGTAAAAGCTCAATCAAACCTGTAGTGATAATATGCTATGCAGTTTTCATTATATACTTAAGTCCAGGAATAAGAGCTATATAGACTGAGAAAAGCTTACGTTGATATTTTCTAATTGCAGTAGATGTACTGTGTAATAGGATTTGACGTCTTCAGATACTAGCCTCACACGGAAACCTGTTTCACTGAATGTCATAACCTCCTCTTCTTTTGTTGGCCAGTATTGTGCACACTTCACCTAATTTATTTTGTTAGAAAAGGAGGGAAAAAAAAGAGAAGAAAAAAAAAAAGGAAAATCTGGTTAAGTATCCTAGTACCTTGGGCTTTGCATGAGCAGATTCTGAAAACCCGTTATTCAATACAGTAGACTTAACCACCTGCTCCCAGTCTGAAGAATTCTCAAAGTCTGTAACGTTTATAGACAAATTAGTAAACTGTTTCAATGGCTATTACGCATTCCAGATTTATCTGTTTATGTTTTCTTTCACCACAGAGCTGGCATGTTTTGAGATATACCTTAACGCTTCTCCCTCTCCCGACCTCTAGCTCTCTACAGTGAAAACAGATCTTTACTCGGTTATTTCAACATTTCCCCCCTCCATTTCTGAGGTGCACACCTGCACATTTACATAACTGATGTAACACATCACGTTTTCCCACCTGAATACTTGAGTATCCTAGTGAAACAAAAGAATAAACTAACAAAGCAAGGCAAAACTGTCCCATGTCCTTTATTACTCTTGCCCTGCACTCAAACTTTCTGTAGGAAAACTTTTGCATAAGCAAGCAAGTGACTTTTTAATGGACTAGTCAAATCTTTTTCACTAACAAACCTACTCCGAAGAAGACCCATAAACCTCAAATGACATGCATTTATAACTAAAAACCACAGTGGTTTTAGGCACATTAGCAGAAGAACTACACCACAACAGAAAATTAGTGTATTCTGCATGTATACCACCAGCTGTAAAGAATCAAAAATAACTAGATCAGTTTGGCAGTTACTGGGTAGCAGTTTGTCTTCATTGTTACCAACAGTTAATATCACTATATAACAAATATACTGCTCTGTTAGATTTAGAAGACATAATCTAAAGATACTTTAATTCAAACTTCTTTTCTCACCTTCCTTTTTGTTCTAGAGCATCTTACACTGCTCCTACTCCCCTCTTATTTCTATCTGTACATCCTCCTTTCTCAGGATGTTACTGTCACCTTTCTGGATGAGTATTTATTAGATGCTGTTTACACCAAACTGAATTTTGTGTCTTAGCTCCATCACTTTATTGTTATATTTAATAAATGTTATGCTGTTAGTTCTTCTAACACAACAATCAAATGTTGTTCACCTGTATTAAAATTACGTGGCTTACTTTACAACTTTAGGCCTGATATTACTTACCGATTCTTTTTCGACAATTCTGTTCAGCATGACAACTGCTTTGGTTTGTTGTTGCCATACCATTAGCCAAAAATGACAACATGTATTAGGCAGTGGACCCTGTGTAATAAGAAAAAGAAAAAAAAAGGGTGTGAGAATGTATACACAAAGCAGTGTTTGAACACAGTTAATAGTTCACTGTGCAAAACAGGAAAAAGTCTTCCTCTGAAAAGTTTAAACAAATTATTAGTAGAACGATAGACATGACAGGCAAGAAAGTAACCACACTGCATAGATCATTCCAGTACTTAAAAGCTGGCTGTGGTAGGTTTTTTTAAAACAAACAAACAAACAAACCCAAAAAACCACACCACAGAAAAACAAAAACCAAACCAAACAACAAAACAGTAAGAACTCAGGGATGTTTCAGTTTGGGCATCAATACTATTGTGCTGTTAGAACAAAAGCTACTGCAGGCATGCTCAGAAGGTACACAATGAAATAAGAGGTAAAATTCTTGTTGCAACTTATTTCCAAAAGAAGTGAAGAAAAGAGCAAGAAGTACTTTAAAAAGCTTTATATGCGGTAAATTATTCATACTTAAATATTCCCTTTAGCTTTTTCTTAAAATATAAAATAATATGTTCACAAGTAGCTCAAACAGGCACTTAGTATGAGACATGCATAATTCACAGAGACAAGGAACCACCCAAATACAAATCACAACTGCACAAACCCCCCTCCCCCAGAATCTCAATCCCCATAATAACCTAGTAATCGGTACTACTTACCTGTGTTAAAATATAGTATCTCTGGGCTTCTTCTATGACTACTAGGCTGGCATTGATATAGTCATTCTCAGCGTTCTGCAGTTTTACACGACTATGATCATCTAAAATTCAAAGAAAATTAAGAATTAATGATGCATCCATCTTGATGAATACTCTTTAACAGGCAAGTTTAGGTCTGACAAGCAATTAGAATTAAATTCTGCAGTACTAACCAAATGGCAAACTACAAATATACGTGAAACTAATTTCTCATGTAACTTTGATAACTGCTTGTCTCATTCTCCCCTCAGCATTCCCATCAGAGTAATTTCAGGCAGCTATTAATAGAAGCATCTCAGAAAACTAGAATACTCAGTTTTCTTTAAAAAACAACCAAACAAAACAACCTTCCCGCACATACCAAAAGATGCTCACAGCCATCCCTCAACAGTGGCATTTCCTTGGTACAATAGCACCACAACACACACCAGGCAGCACTCTGTCCTATCACACCACATCACTCCACTGCATTGTCTCCTTTCGGTTCAGAATTCCGAGATTTTTGGTGAAATGAAGTTTCATAGGTCGAGATAGAATCATAAAGTTAACTCACACAGCTAAAAATAAATAAATAAATAAAATCTACTTAAAATAATTCAAACCAAGCTTTGATCAATTTAATTTTCCCTATAATTTATTAGTACTATACAAAAAATTTAAAAATAATAAAGAAGGATCATATGCAAAAATGTACCTATTTAACAGATCTTCCAATTAAACGAAGCCTAATCTAATTACAGTTTCAGTCTCTCACGATTACACAGGTAAGACAGAAGATTCCCCTATTTATGGCAGAGGCAAACAGAGGGCTCCGTTTAAAATTCTAACGTTAATATGAGAAAGATTATCAGACTGTCATACTAAAACACTGCATAATAAAAAGTCACAGTGGCTGTTCCTAGAACCTTTTAGTATCTGATTTATCACCCTCTAGGAGACATTTAGGTAATGACATTCACAGTAAGTAATCCTTCAGGCATTTATTAGAACTGTATTAAATAAACAGCATTTTTAGCTTAAAATTTGTACACAACTGCATGCCAGGAAATGCAATCCAAGTGACTGCAAGATCCCTGAAGCTCAACTGCCTAGACAGACTGTTTATGAGAAGAGTAAATAAAAAATGGCAAACTAAAATGAGTTTACGAGACTTCAACACATTTCAGGAAAAGATTCCATAAATGAACTGACAGAGCAGAGAGTGAATTATGGTGCAACGCCAGTTTTTAACCTATGTTCGCCTAGTCTAACCCACAAAACTCATTCAGGGTACAGACCGATGGCACAGCTGCTGTTAAAATTAAAATGTCAGTTCACTTTTCCCTCTCCCATCCCCACACCAAAAGGCTAACTTCCTTTTAACAAACATCTTGAGAAATGCACAAAATCCATGGTTTTGACATGAGCAACTACCAAGTATCACATCCAGTGCAGCTATGATAGCTGAAATCGGATTAAGTCCTTGTATCACAGCCAGTGTATACAGTGCAAGGCTTATCTAAGAAATCCACGAATATGAACCCAGACAGGCAAAAAGCTGATGGGAATCAAAAAATAGTTACTGAATTAGACGCTCGTTCTACGGACTGCTTATATGATTTTACAAATACTTTCCATACGTTTGGAAACATGGGAAAAGTACAGTTACTAGGTCTTGATCTGCTTTCACGTTCTCCCTCATCTATCTGCTATTGGCAACTGTCAAAGAGGATCTTGCTGAATTCAAGGAAAGATGACAACAGTAAATTACTACTTTTTTTTTATTTTTCCTGAAGGACTTATATTTGGGGTTCTTATCCTACCTCATTTAGCTGCTAGCTTTTATATGCAGTCACGTACAAACTTGCAGAGAACAGAAATATGCTGCAAACCTATTTTTAATATAAAAGTATGAGAAAGTTACTTATTTAGTCTACTTATTAGAAGTTTTGATTAGCATTCCAGCTGTAAGGCAACATGATCTTGACTTTCAGGATTATTAAAACAATTTATGATACATCTGTATGAAGAAAAAGATGTTATCAAAGCTAAGAGACAGTAAAATTAAGACATACCTATATTTTAAAGTAAAATAGATCTTCTTGTATTATTTTGTTTGGATAGGAAAGTGTTACTTTTTCCTTTCACGTATCACTTTATCTGAAATGTTTCTACTGGAGAGAAACCAAGACCTTTGTAAATATTACATGTCATTTGCCAACAGGAAAAACTTAAGATCTTGTTATAGTAAATCACACATACCGGTACTAGTGTTCTCGGAAAGATGACGTAAGCAAGTACTGTTAACAGTTTAATCACCCAGCAGCAGCTGCTGTATTGCTGCCAGTAGGAGATAACTGCCGAGGTCCTAATGAGGTTTCCTACTGTAATCCTTATACACATTTTCAGGCTTATTTTACCCTTCTTACAAATTTTACTTTGTAAACATGACAAATAAAATTCTGGAAGTTTTTTTAAAAGCCCCTTTAACAACTAATTCTATGCACAGACAGGCTCCCTTCTCCTCCCCAACTAAAACAGAGCTGATCCCACAAATACACTGGCATACACTCCACAGGACAAAGAAAGCCACTGGAATATATTGATTTCCCTTCTTTCAAGGGAAAAGATTCCTAAAGGACACAATGACCTAGAAACCTCATTCAAGCCCTGGCTTGCTCTTCTGAATTAAATGAAGCGAGCCAACTTTTGACAGTGAGTTAGCTGTAACATATTTCCCGTATATAAATAACTTCCAGTTACAAAATACTTTAGATTTATATGAATGATAAACCTATCTTAAATCTTATCTTACAGATTTATCTTAAGCATTTCCATGCCCACAACAGCTAAAATATAGTACTCATTTTCTGAAGTGCTAATTCCCCTATTTCAACAAACCATACAGCCGAAAAAGGAAGTGGAAACCTTAAAAATGCTTCTCATTCTGGCTCCTGCACTAAGAAAACTACTCCCAGAACAACCCTGTCTGAAATAAGCAAACTGTTATTACCCACTTCAAGTGAAACCCTGTCCCGCTGATATCACTGACAACACTCCTCGTGTCCCAAATAAGGTCAATACTTCACATTACAAATCAATTTGCCCACTCTCTGCTAAAAAAGAAAATGACATATGCAGTTAAAACTGAGATATGAAACGTCTGGCATTTTACAACATACAGTTCTTGCAGCTGGTTAACGAAAGGTTTTTATTTGAAAACAACTCCTTCAAGAAGTGAAACCACTGTATAACTTAAAAATTATCTTTTATCCAAGAGATACCTCTGGCTCCCCAAATATAGAGCTATTAACAACAAAGGAGGGTGAAATGCTACTTAGTGGATTAAAGAAAGTCATAAATAAAACATGTAGCCATAAGCCATGCCAGTGACCCAGCCTGACCCTTTCCCGCCTACCAGCAAATCCCCTTCATTTCACTAATCTAAATCTAGTCTATCTGAGCTGTTAAATTATTCAAATCACAATACTCTCTTGCTAGACTTAGAGTCTCAAATTTCAGAGGTAGCCTAAGGCAAAGGAAAGGCAAAGTGACTTTTCCGCACCCTGTCACTGGTTGTACGCAATGAATTGGCATCATATCAATCATGGCCTAGCTTGTAACTAAAATGTATTCATACTGAAATATATCCGTAACTACTGCACAGGATCCTTACGCTTACAAGCAGGACTCTGGAAAAAAAACTTAAGATACAACAGAGTTCAGATCAGTATGTGCTGTAAAATTTTCCCCAACCCCAAGAAAGAAGTATCTCCAAAAGCAGCATGTCGAGTTTATTTATACTATGTTTCTGGTAACGAGACATTTTAGAGAATCATTAGGTAACATCATAAAAATCAATGTCAGCTTCTAATATGGACAACAAGAAGAGCAGTAGGCTTATTTTGGATAGAACACTTCCCTGTTCTGAGCACATACACTTCCATCACAGGACAGAAAGGGAACATTTTTGCAATGATAATTAATCAGCACTATATGCAAAACCATCCACGTCAGCTCAAACTCTGTTCCCTGTAAAGCACAATACTCTTCACATTCCTCTCTCCTGGTACATACTCTATGACAAGTGTAAGCCAATGCTTGAAAGGGCCAACACAAAGTCTACTAATGGCCACAGGAAGAAAACAAAAGAAATCACTGCCTCTTTAAGATCCTCCAACAGCAACGTGATCTATTGAGCGAAAATGTTCAGATGACCTAAGGTATTGGGCTACACAAGTTAGAAAGGAAGGCTAAAGATAAAACTGTGTAAACCCCCCATCTACCCTCCAAAAGCAAAAGCAAAGAAAAAAAAATCCTGCCAACTTTGCCGAGGGGATTTCCTTCTTGACTCTAAATCTGGGAACCCAGTAAGCAGATCTCTAAAGGTGTTTACAGTCAATCTGAGACACTAGACTCCTCTGATATCAACTAAGGATAAGATTTAGAAGGGAAGTAGTAACAGAAATCTTAGAGCTTCATTAAACTTATCAATAAAGAATAATAACCTCACAAGTTATTTTCCTCTTAACAGTGTTTTCTGAGAAATGGTTTCATCTGTCAGGAAATGACTGGCTGTCAAACCAAACCTATTTCAGATTAACTTCCTGTTTCAATAGTACTACATAGCCAAAATATTCCTCTCCCTATTCTAGACTAATACCAAACTGTTATTTTTTTTGGCTAGGCAGTAACTCTTGAGGGCTTTTACCCAACCAAACTTATGCACAGCATAGCTCCTTAGCCAACAAAACTGGACACTAACAAAAATATTTATGAAACCAGAGACAATGTGAAACTCAACTGTAATGGGCAAAGATGATTAGCATTTCCCAGCTAACAGAAATCAACTTTTACCTAGAAATGTATGTAACGGACGCAAGTTGGTTTCAGTGTACCTGTCCTGTGTGTTATGGTTGAAATGTGGCAAACCAACTCGAAGCATTTTTTCCTGCACTTGTAATTGACATCTTTTCCGTAAGAGAATAATCTTTGCATTTCCTCTTGCAGCCATACCACCTCAGATGTTAGCCTGGCTTGGCCGCTATGTAGATTAACAAGCCGTTTTCTCACTGCTAGTGAGAAATAAAATATTTTCATCAAATTATGTTTTACATCTTACAATATGTTTAAGTAGCTAGATCTTAAAAGTTTAACTACTAATTCTGAAGGCCTTTGACTACCAGAGAATATTAGTGTTATCACTCGTTTTTTATTTAAACGCTATTAAAGAGCAGTGAAATTTGCAAAGTGAAGAACCAAGATGTTAAGACTGTGTAAGACTGAGTTGTCTAACATTTCTGCAACACCAGTTCCTTGCATACATGCACCACGATTAGATGTGTTCACCACACTCTTAACCCAGCTGCTCTGAAATTTAGGTATTGCTATCTTGGAATGTTATTTATTATATATTCGCTTCCAGGTCTCTTTCTCCTCCCAACTCTCACCATCATTACAGATACAATTATGAGCCATATTTGAAAACACAGTAATTAAACAGGAATTAGTTCAAACACAGTGTTCTACACCGTTCTCATATAGCCTTGCTCCTAGTACCCAATGCTGCAGGCTATCTTGGTGGCCCAATTTAAACCTTCCTTCTGTCATAAATGCTAAAAACTGAGACATGTCTCAAAGTTCACCATCTTAGTTCAGTCATGTTATACTTCATGTCAACCGGCATGTAATGACTCTAACCCCTTCCTGAGCCCAACTACTACTTCAAGACTAGATTTTATCTAACTGTCTCTCTGCTCTTGCACGGGGTCCAGGGATTAATACAATCACATAATTATTTACCTCCTGACTAAAGAAGCATTTCAGAAGCAGGCTTTGCTGTGATCACGCAGAGGTGTTCAGTGCTCTTCACTATTCTAAAAGGCATGACATGATTAAAGAAAGTTTTGAACTCCAAAAAACTACAGGAGATGAATACAACTCACACCCCTAAGGTATTATCGCAGGCATTATCAGATGCTACTTAAATAAGACAATGTCTTTATTTATTTATTTTAGAAACACTCTTTTTAAAACGAAAGAAAAACCACAAATATGTTGAAGGTAAGCTGCTATTCTCCTTGCAGTAGTGCCCAAGATATGAAATCTATGGATTGGAGAAATGGTAAATGCACGAACACAGCTTCCGCCACAGAATTTGTACAGGATATTGGATGCAGGAATAGAACTTGGGTCTCGTGGGTTCAAATCCAATTTCCTGCCTTCTCTTCTTACAAACCCCATCCTGATTTAGGTATGAAACAGAAAGTGAATAAAACATGATCTGCTTTACCACCGGTAAGATGCTAATGCTGTGTTGTAAGAGGACAGCAAAGCTGGGACACGTGAGTACCTCTGCATAAATCAAAGGTCCAGCAGAGGCCTGTCTCCCTTTGCTGAGCATACAGCAGAAGTTAGTATGCCTTGACTAACTTGAGGCATCTTCTTCAGAGCTGTACAGTTCTCAAACAGACGATACTGGGGAATGCCATGCAGACACAGCAAAGAGGCTGTGCACTGAACTCTGAAGTTCATTTTCATCAGAGTGCAGTATTGAGATTCAGCGTTAAGCCAGACTGGATCCATTTGGCGCAAATACACTGTGCAAGTTAGCAGCCTGGGAGCAGCGGAACAAGCAGCACGCAGTGCTGCATCTGATCAGCATGACTCAACCCGAGACCCCTTCCGTGTAATTTTGAGAAGTGCTATGCACATGCTGTTACCACAACTTTCAACTGGAAACAAGGAGTTCAGCACTTCTCCAAATCTTACCATAGGTATTCAGATTAGGCTCTCAAACAAAAAGCCCCAATACACCAGCAACCCTTCAAAAATTCTAGATCCAGTAACAAGGCGGCTTTTCTGAGCCTTCGGCACTCTGGGAAACTTCATACTAAAGAACACACAAACCTTTAACCTATTCCAACTTCAGTGTTTTGTAGAAAAATTAAGGTTGTACTGAATTTCTTTTCCTAGTCCTTTGGAAAATGATTTGATGGATTTCTCCAGCTATAACTACATATTGGTAATCTTTTGCTCACATGTATTTTTATAACCATTTTGGATTACGGCTTCTAAAGTAAAAGCTGTTGAAAAAAAAGTCCACAATGCTTCAGTAGCAAAGAAGCTGGGGAAAAAAAAAGAGCTGTCTTCACCTGAGATATAAGATCATTATGTCACAAAGACCATTTTACGGCAGTTAGTAAAATACAAAGCACTCCACACCATATCTACTTGCATTGAGAAAATTAAAGAACAGGTCCATGCATACATTCTTCTGAACTTACAAAAATAACAAAATCTCAAGTATTTTTTAAAGCAACAGTGGAAACCCAGTGGCATTTATCCACACAATCTTGCAGATGTGCAGAATCACTTAGCCCAAAAAGAAACTGCGTTAGTCAAGGCTTATTAACTCAATTTCTGTGCTCAGCAGATGTTGATTGTTTTAATGCCAGATGAAGCAATATTAAACAAATTTTCTTTATGAGAAAAATACCTTTAAAGTATTACTTTGCAGCTCACGAACATTTACCTATATACTAATAACTATGATTTGTAATCATCTCTCATGTATCATTCAGCACAATGAGTTTAACCAGCAGACCCTTCTCCCTCCTGTTTTACACATTTGTGTATGTGTTACAAAAAACAGATTAATCATAGGATACATGCCTACAGAAATAAACAAAATACAAAACCTACAGTGACCATGATTTATTAGCTACGGTGTTTAAAAGCAAACTGGGTAAGTAAGAAGTCTAGAAAATTTACTGCAATAATTACAGAAGAGATACTTACACGGACTAACGTCTCTGTATCTGTTTCGATTTCTGTTTTCTGGATATTTTGCAACTCTATGAGGGTAGTCACTGGACTTGTGTCGAATTTCCTTTAAAAGAAAAAAATGCAATTTACTTACAGCCCATAAGCTGATTAAGGCTAGTGTTCTACACATCCTATTGTAAGACGTTCAAGCTTATTAATTAATCAAGGTTATTAATAATTAACATTTTAAAACTAAACTTTACTACACCTAGTGTTATTTTCACTCAGAAAACGTGTGCTTCATTCTTGGCCAAGCTCTTGCCATTTAGATCTGCCCACGCTTGGCTAACACCAGTGAACTAACATAAGCACAACTTGGTAAGCAACTGATGCAGCATGAACAAAGGGTGAAAAAAACCCAGATATTTATTATGCTTAGAGTTCACCTCAGACTCACATGTTATCTCCCACATTAGTAAAAGACTCAGATAGACAGAACTAGCTCCTTTACACCAACTGGCAGCATAAATCCCCACAAAGATAACTGAACTAGTTAAGGACTTTATGGCTGCTGTTAACAGCCACAAGATTATTGTTGGTGGTTTGATGGTTCAACCCATATAGCTGTAGTTAAACACGATTCAATATGAAGGAACAATTCTAGACTCACAAATATCAATATGAAATCACAGCCTGCTTCTCCCCAGGCATTAACAGAAACCTATCAATATTCTGCATTTGGAAGATATTCAAACATACTCATTTACATGCTATTTTAAAAAGCACACAGTTCACATATTCTGAATGGTCAGTTTTATTATTTTTTTTTGCCTCTGAGCACATCTTTTCTACAACTTCACTAAGAGATACACGTTTACCTTATCCAGACAACCGAAAACACTAAAGCTAAAGTGCCACTGATGAGCAGCCTCCAATGAACTGAACGATCCCTTTATATCTCTATATTGATGCCATCTCAGCAGACATGTTGTACGATATAGAACTGACAATATTTTACTTTGAATTCTCCTTTTGTTTTTAGATGATGTTGCTACATGTTATCATTATGTCCCAAAGAGCATCTAAACCTCTCTTTACAACTAAGCATTCTTCAGTATTCTCTGTTTCCGCAGCCTTCTATGTCTTCTCAAACTTTCCAAATAGTCTATATATTGCTAGACAATGAACACAGACAAAAAGGACTTTGGTGGAAATCACGTACGTACGGAAGCTCCATCTGGTGTGTAACATTACTTAAGCACAGTGCCAACGTGTAAAGAAACTAAACCACGAAGAGAAGCAGCAACTGTCAAGCACCATTGCTGTACATACTTGTATAAAAATGTCCTGACCTGTTAGACAATCACGTTTTTTATTTTGATATAGCATGAACTTGTCCTTTCCTCTAGCTTATATGGCTTACAAGCTTTGGGAGAAACCACACGCACATTGAATAAATGCATCCCGCAGGCATTCACAACCAAGTTCCCACAAAATGTAAATTTTGTATTACTCCATAACAGGATATAACATATTTTGGTTTTAAGAGCACTGGCAGCCTTTGTGCACAGAAACAGACCTGTAATTTGGTCAAGAAACATTGAAACAGCTAGAAAAACTACTACAGTGATGGGGCAGGGGGCTTACTAAAAAGAATTAAACCTAAGGAAGTTTAATGACTAGTTCTAATATCAGTTTTTCCACATATGATCCAGCCATCACAAAATGGGGAAACAAACCAGGTGACAGATGTAACATAAGGCATATTACACAGAAAAGGCATATTACAAGAAAAACTTGCATCAAAAAGAAAAGTGAAAATCAGTATTATTTATTCAGTCATTAATTCAGATTGGACAGGAGCTCTGGAAGTCAGCATAAATATTCCAAGGTTCATAGAATTTTACCATAAGTCGTGGCAAATTCATGGAACTGAAGGGCAAATATACAAAACTGGTCTCAGAAAGAAGAATAAAAAAACCTAATACCCAACTTTTTTTTTTCCTTCAGAGAAACATTTCTCACTGCAAGTGTGTGTGTTTTTTATACAACACTATCATAGGAAAATACCTTCCTAAAAAAAACCTGAATATAAAAGCAAGTAGTCAGCAATTAAGAATATTTTCTACAAGTTTGTGCTATTTAAAAGCATCACTTGCTGTTTTCCCTTTACTTTTTAAGCAGGTCTATATTTTCTGATTTTAGTATAAAACAAATGTGTTAACTCTCTGAGAAAATCCTATGTTTGCAAAATCTACAAAATCAGAAAGACATAAAATTCTAATACGAAAAACTTTATTAAAAATGTAAGACACAGCTGTAATAAAATTAGGAAATCCATATGCGAAGTTTAGGAGACAATTTTCTCTTCAGTTTACTTCTCCAAGCATAATGACTTGCCAAAGCTAACTTACTTGTTCAGTCTGGATATACCAGATGTAATGTGTGTGTGCGTGTGTGTGTACTTTTTTATGGCATGAACAATACTGGTTGCAGAATTCTTACCATACACTTTTATCTCATCAATTTAGCACAGTTTATTTCCACTATCCCTTGTTAAGTTCAAACCAAAGTTCAGTACCATAATACACGCATAGAGATAATATACTTGAAATATACACATGCATCTATCACATACACCATTAATTTAAAGGGCGCCTACAAAAAAGCTGGAGAGGGACTTTGTACAAGGGCATGTAGTGATAGGACAAGGGGTAATGGCTTTAAACTGAAAGAGGGTAGATTTAGAGTAGATATCAGGAAGAAATTCTTTACTGTGAGGGTGGTGAGACACAGGAACAGCCCACGGAGGCTGAGGATGCCCCATCCCTGGAAGTGTTCAAGGCCAGGCTGGATGGGGTTTGAGCAGCCTGGTCTAGTGGGAGGTGTCCCTGCCCATGGCAGGGGGGTGGGAACTAGGTGATCTTTAAGGTCACTTCCAACCCAAACCATTCTGTGATTCTAATTTAACAGAGAAAAAGCACAACAAAGCTAGTAAAAAGAATTTCCCTTTGGGGTTGGTTTTCCTCATTTGTGAAAGAGCACTGTAAAATACATACTGGCTCAATCAACTGCTTTAATATTATAAACTTATACGTAAAGCCCATTTTATGGAACTGACCCAAAGACCACCGCTGCAGCAGCTAGTAACCGGTGTTGTTTCTAGAGAAAAAGGCTAACTCGTGTGTTTCTGAGCTGGTCTCCTGTAGAGGCCAAGCATGCCAAGGCAGCGGGTAACGGGAGGGCGAGCGGCTGCCTGAGGAACCGCGGCCGAGCCGCGAACCCAGAGGCGATGGCGAGTCCCGGCCAGACCCGCGTTACCGGGTATAACTTTCCGCTCCGCCCGGGAACGGCGAGGAGCTCACCCTCGTCCAGCTCACACCACCCCGCTTAGCTCCAACCCTCCGCCGCCCGCAACCGGCCCAGAGGCCGCCGGCGCATGCGCAGCGCGCCGCCCCCTCCCGAGGAGCCGCGGCGGCCGCCGGCCGAGAGCATGCGCGGCTCCCGCCCGCAGTTTCGCTGCCTGCACCTGAAAGCGAGTCGTGGCCCAGCGACTTCCGCTCCCCGCTGAGGCGGCGGCGAGTACCGGCAACGGGGCGCTGCCGGCCGGCGGCCCCCTCCCCGCCCGCCCGCACTCCCGTCCGGCGCCAGCCCCCTCTGCTCACCAGATAACGCGCCTGCCAGTCGTTGGTGGCATCGATCTCCTGGAACTCCTGCTCGATGATGGCGGACATGGCGGCGGCGGTGGCGACCAGAGCGCGAGCCCGTGGGGAGGCCGGCTCGCTGCCGGCCCCTCGCACGCTGCCCACCACAGGGGAGCAGCGAGCGCGCTCCGCCCCGCCGCTACTGCCGCCGCCGCGCGCGCACATACGCTCGCAGCGGGTCCCGCGGCCGCCGGCGCCGGGCGCATGCGCGGCCCTCGGCTCCGCCCACCCGCGGGCGGGAGAGACCACGCCCCCCGGGGAGGAGGGGAGCACCTGGGGTGACGTCAGGGGGGGCAGGGGCCGCCCTCAGGTGGTTCGGCCCGGGTTGGGCGGCGGCTGCAAGGCGCTCCTCCGCGGCGCCTCAGGTGGCTGCAAGGCGACGAATGCCGGCAAGGCTCGCCGCCTCGACAGCAGGAACGCGGCGAGGCGGAACGCAGCAGCCCCCGGCGGTCACAGAACCACAGAATGGTGTGGGTTGGAAGGGACCTTAAGGATCATCTAGTTCCAACCCCCCTGCCATGGGCAGGGACATCTCCCACTCAAAGCCCCATCCAGCCTGCCCTTGAACAACTTCCCCGGGCAACCCGTTCCAGTGATCGCTTCAGAGAGAAATCCCTAAGGAAATCGCTCCCGCAAAACGCTCCGCGAAGCTCAAGGTCAAGCGAAGGGTTTAGCGAGGACTGCGGTTTCCCGAGCGGCAGGGAAATCCCGCCCTACGGCTCGGCCTCATGCAGCAGCGCCCTTCGGGCCAGGCGAGCTGCGCTTCGCACCTCGGCGCGGATTTTCCCGTGTAACGTGCGGCCGGTTTGAAAATGCCCGGCGGTAATTAGTGCCGCACGGGAGGAAAAGAGGTTAAAGCGCCGGGCTCCCTCCTCGCGCCGCAGCGACAGCCCTGCCCTTGGCCACGCCGCCTCCTCTCCGGACGTGACTCCGGGCCTTCACCAAGCGGGAGGTTTCACCGGGAACGTTTTTATCCGCCCCCCCCGCCGCGCCCCAGCCGTTCCCCTCAGTTCCCCGGCTCTGCCGCCCCTGACGGTAAGCCCCGCCCCTTTGCCGGTTAGCCCCGCCCCCCCGAGCGCCCCCTGGCGGTTAGCCCCGCCCCGCGCTGCCGCCTCCAGCTGCGGCGCCCGTCGCCTGTGGTGCGGCGGCCGGGCCCCCTCAGCCTCGGGTCCCCACAGAGTGCCCCGTCACCGGGGCACCTTGTACAGGCGACCTGCTGCCACCGTGATAACCAACTGCGCGGTTCTGACCCTGCTGCCACCGCGCCTCCCCGCTGTGGCGCCGGGCTGGGCCTCGGGGTGATTTCTAAGAAGCACTTCAGTAGTGTGAGGTGAGGAGGAAAGGTCGGCAGAGTGAGGCGCTCACACCGTTAGGGTGCCAGTGCCATTACGTCAGTGAGCTGCTGACAAGGTAGCGTGCCAGCTGTCTTTAAACAGCGTGGTGTGAAGGCCGCAGTAGTGTGATGACGCCTGGCACGAGCGTCGCCCACATCGCACCTCAAGGCCGAAAGTTGCGTGCTGCTGAAATGTGGTCTCAGCACTGGGTGAGCTGAGTTCACGCTCCCCTCCGCTGAGGTGTGTTATAGCAGGGACAAGGGTCACTCAGCATGATGCGAGCGATGTACGTGTGGTTACACAGGTAAAGCAAATAATTTTGGAACAGACTTCTGTTTTTGACATCCAAAGATCTGTCATCGGCATACCTGTCATCCACTGTTGCATTTCCTTCCTGTCTGTGGGCTGCAGTGCAGTACAGTGCTCCGAATCCACCAGCTGATATGCCCCTTCAAGTCCTACAATGAAAGCTGGTGTCTCATACACCAGGAGACAGCGTGATGCACCTCTGAGGCACAACTGATGGGACAGTATGCAGCAGTAGGTTGATAGCATGTTCTTCCAGGCAACTCAAGGAAATGTTGCATAAGATTTTCTTGAACTGTCGGTTCAAACTTAGAAATTTATATAGGGAGTAGCTTCTCTGGATTTTTTCACCTGCAAGACTGAGGGACAGGCCATGTCTGTAGTTCTACAGATGTTCTCTAATTAACCAATGTGTTACATGTGATCAGTTGTGAAAAAAGTAAATTAAGACAACATCTGTGAATTATGATTCTGATTTAGAGAAGGATCTAAGTGCCCATCCTCAAGGTAATGATTCTTTTTATCTTAAAATATGTTTCTTTGAATTCATATTTCAATAAACAGTAAGTGTTCTTAACCTCAGAAAACTGATCTTGCACAGGCTGGATGTGAGAAAGTAAAGAGATACATAGAAACTGTCTGCCAAATAACAAATTTTAATAAATTAAAATATACAACTTCTTTGCTGATTTTAGTCTTCAGTCGTAATTTCTCTGGACATGAACTTGCTGACAGATCTGTATTTGTAGCATTTGTCATTACAGCCTTTTTTACCCCTCACTGGAGTTACCTGTAGGTCACAGACATCATGATGCCTATGAAGCCATCTGACAGGGATCACAGCTAAAGGAGGCCCAGTCACTGTCCTGTCCATCCAGAGGACAGTGGTGCTGCCTAATGACATGTCACTCTACTGCAAAGGCCAGAGAAGACTTGGAGGTTGCTGCCCATGGAGTGCAAGAAGGTGTCATCATGCTTGAGTTCAAGGACAGCTCTATCAGTGAAGGAGCACCAGGTGCATATCAGCCGAGTGGGCCATTAAGGCACTGGTGAGTGTTAAGAAGGATGTAGACGAAGTGGTAGTTTTGATATATAAACACAGGAACATGTATTTTGCTCTTCTAATTAGCATCTGTCATGCATATGAGAAGCTTGTGCTTGTCATTGTTTGTGATATTTAGGGATGTAGTTCATATTGGGTAAGCAATGTAACTGTGTTATTAAGAGAGGGAGTTTTATGGTAGCAGCTATGTTTAGGATCTGTAACGCAAATCAGTGCCTAGAGACAGCTCATGGAAAACTAAAAGAAGTGTTTATTAATCATGATTTACAGCTGGTTTAGAAGAGCAATAACTGGTAAACCAGAGATTTCTGGACAAATTGCCATTGTTTGCTTTTTTGGTTGTTACTTTTTACTCCAAATACGCTGAAAATGTACCAGTTTTCTGGTTTTTGGGAACTGAGCCCAGGATAGGCCCAGGGCTACAGTTACAATGGTCTGTGGAGGAGAACCATATATACAACATAAACCAAGTACATTCACTAAAAAACTTTATTTATTCTATTGCCAATAGTATATTCCAGTTCTGTATTAGCTGTGCAGCAAAACCCAGATGAACTACTACAGATGCTCTTAAACCCTTGAAACAGCGTGAGACATATGCCAAGCAGGATAATGGAGTTGCTGGAACATGTGGTATATTGTTAGTGTTTTCTGTCTTAGTATAAACCCAATGTTATTGCAATGTTTTCTTATTAAAATGTTTGATAATTTGAGAAGCCCCTTGATGTGATGACAAAACAGTCACCCCAGGGTAGCTGGTATCCACAGCAGTTCTGCTCTCAAAATTAGTTTTGCTGCCCTTGTTCATCTGAATGAAAAAGACCAATTAAGTTAACTTTAAATGGTGTTTGTCCATTGACCTTGGCTGAACAATTAACTTTAGTACCAGTCTGGAATGGACTAAGTGCTTGTTCCTCCATGTGTATGGGTTTTTTTGGTCATTCACTGGAATTACTTAAGTATCATTTATTGGAAATGATCTGGTTTGTGCTGCTTTTCTGAGAACCATTTTGGATATTGGTAGATGAAGAACAAATTCTTCCCTGAGGTGTTTTTTTTCACAAATACATTCCATATCAATCTTAGCTGTCGAGGAAGAAAGCTGTAATATGCTTAATCTTGCCACGGTGTGAGAGGATGAGAACACATAATTCCTGATTTAAGTCTTATAGCCCAAGGCCTAAAGGAGAAGAGCATCCTCCCTTCCCCCACAAACTGGATAGGACTGGAAACCCAGAAGGGCTGGCCACTCTTCTGGCATCTGTTAGGGAGCAGGAGAAGCTGACCGAAAAGGTCCAATGGTTAGGATTAAACAGGTTTCACTTATTCTGTGCAATTACAGCAGAGTCTTCCTATTTCAGACTCTTGGGGACTGTATCCCTTGTTCAAGTGAACATTAAAACTGCTATTACTGTAAGTGAGTGCCAGTGCAAAAACCTGTCCTCAGCTGTATTACTGATTACCTTCCCCTGCCGTAAACTGTATTTTGGCATAAAACAGAAGGAAAAAAATAACAACTTCAAAATTAATGTAGCAAAATGCAAATCCTTGTAGCATCAACAGTAGCAGAAGCACAAGGGGCCCTAACAGGTTTGCATTCAGCTAAGGAAGTCTGTCACATCAGTGGGATTCTAGTGTCCAATGTCTGATAAAAAATGGTTCTGTAGTAAAAGTGATGGAATTATGGAAGCTGTAATTATGCTTTGAAGAAAAGGACAACACAGTTGTGCCCAGTCTAAATGAGTGCCCTAACACTGTAGTTTGGAGTTCTGTGTACAAGAAATTCATGGCCAAGGAAGAAAGGAAAGATTAAGGTCTATTTAGGAGGTCTGTTTTATAGTTCAGAGCTCTGTGCCAGTCTGTGTGGCACTGGACTCCTACAGTGAAGCTGAAATCATTGTGGAGTGTGAAAAGAAAATGGCAACTGGTAGAAGTGCTGTCATGAGTGAATGGACCCAAGCTAGCCGAAAAGGCAGAGAGCCAGTAAGTCTGATGAGTAGAACAACTTTAGGCTCTGCTGTGGCTTTGTGAAGCAGCCCCTTCCAGCAACCTAAGCTGGGGTGTGCAGTCAGCCACAAAACCTAATGCCTATGAGTCAACGCAGGGGGTGTGGGGTATGGCTACAGGAAGAGGAGAAGAGCCAGCTGCCAAGAGAAAGATGATTCCAAGTTATTATTTTTATTGCTGGTAGAGAGGATCTTGCTTGCTGGAGACGGTTTGCATATGTTACTTGAGTTTCCGTCCCTCTTTCTTTTTCACCCCTAGCTACAGTGACATTTATTAAAATCATAATTTGCAAGTGAGGAATTCTAATTCAGTGAGTGTCCCGAGTGGCTTGATGGCATTCCACATTCCTGGTTAGAAAGTATTTTTTGACTAGAAACTGCATCAATAGAAACTGCCTATAACTAACATAAAGTTTTCACATTGAAAGTTTACCGAGACTTGCATTTGTTTGAAGATCACTGGTTTATTAGATTTTAAAATTGTTTTCCTCACAGACTGAATAGAGCTGTTCCATGCTTAGACCATTTCTATCTCACAGTTATTATTTCAAAGCATCGCTTTACATTACTGTAAAATGGGGTCTAAACTGCAGTTCTAGAAACAGCTTTATGTTGCCTGGTGGGTCTTTAATTCACGTTCTCTCATAATTTTGAAATCATGTTATCATAATCTTGTAACTTTGCTATAGGACAGATTCTGTATTTTAGCTTCCATGCTTGATTATATGTATTTTCATCTACAGTCAAGCCTATCTTCCAAATCAGAAAATTAAGGGCATTCTCTGAATTACAGCTGAAAAGGTTGCAATACACGTCTCGCACCACTGTTATTTGCTAGGAGAAGTTCTTGTAAGAAAATACTATTTTGGCAGAAGAAGACTTTGCACTGAGGAGTATCAGTAAATGTTTTTGTTATAAATCTGTGTTCTCAGTTTTATGTCCCAGTTTTTCTTTGGGTTTCCCAGCATCTGAACAAAGCAATTATGCCTATTTTCATGGGTGTAAAAGTCTCCAAATTGTGTTTAACTTTTTTTTCCCCCAGTATTTTGAAATAAAGTAATGAAAGTCTTTTTGGCAAAGTGATTTAGGGTTGCAATCCATTTTGTAATTTATGTTTCTGCATTAGACAACCTGAAGTGCCAATAACAGGAAAGGGTTTTCTTTTACTACTAGCTGTAATAATGATTTTAAAAAAATCTTACTGTTACCAACTTCATAGAAACATAAATCTACCATGTGGTGGTGAGCCTTCAGCATGTGTTACAATAATTACTTCTGTCTTTCCTGTGCTAGCAGAGGTAGATCTGTGCAAGATTTGTGGTATCTTTGTCTGGTTTTAAGTTGACATTAATATATCTGATTTCATAGAATTTCCCGTATAAGCTCGTCCTACTGAGATAATCAGCAGCCCTGTAGGAGCCACATTCTCTGAGTCACTGTTTGGATGGCAGGGTTCCATGAATGTGTGGCTAGTTTTGTCTGCTGAGATGTCCTTTGGTATGTTATCTAGAGCAAGGTGTTCATGCTTGTGTCAGTGTGTAAAGGCATTGAATCTTGTAAGGACCATAGAATACTAGATAAGGATTTGCATAGTTGCATTTACTTGGCAAGGCAGGATTGCAACAATTGATGCACCTCTCTTTTTACCCTGAAAGTAAATCAGAAAGCAAGGAGGAAAACAGATTTTGCCTGTAGGTGGCAAAGAGCCATGAAGCTATTATTTTTTTCAGGCAATATGATTTCCTAACAAAAACAAATTAGTAGTCCATGTGAAATATATCTTACCTCTTTTTCTTTGACAATGCCTCTTATAAAAATGGCTTTGAAACTAATCTACCAAAGTAAGGAGTATTAAAAAAATCTAGTTTGCATAACAAGCATATTACAGTTTCTGAATGTATGCTATGTTCTTTGGTCCAGACATTTAAAACCTCTAATTCATACCCTTGTGGCATATGAATTGCTGTAACTGCTAAACCAATTTGTTTGTTTTCTCAAAGAAAAGAAAAACTGAGTATAATGTACTGAAAGAAGGATCCGTAACACAAGTTTTCTGATTGGAATGCTGTCAAGGTCTTTAACATCTTATTTTAGCCAGTGGAACAGTTCCAGCAGCTCAAGTCATGACACTACCACTTACTGGAATTAACAACCTGGGGAGAAAAGTGCCCTTGTACAGAACATGTCCAGTATCAAAATGTGGGTATGAAATTCTCCGGATCTTTTGAATTTTAGATCTTTTTTCCTACTGTCTCACTGCATGCAAAGAGATATCACCAGTCATCAAAAGATACTATTTTCTTTTTAAAAACCTCGTGGTACCACTTTTCAAATGGGCCACTGCAGCTTCTTTAGTGGTAGACAGTTGTACCTTCTAAATACACTGGAAGAAATTTGTCACAAAGAAAACACTTAAAGTGTCCTAGTGCACTATCTTCTTTGCCACACTTTTATATCAGAAATGTCTCAATTGTGTGTTAGATCACTCAGAGTCAGATTCTCCTCAAGATTTAAGTATTTATATATACTTAATTATTATATATAATAAAATAATGTATTTACTAACACAGATTTGCAATAATGGAGCAATGCTACAGAGAGATAAAGAAACTAAGTTATTCAGATTATAGCTGTCAAGAAACATCTTCCAGGGTCACTTTAGCATTTCAGCTAGCTTTTAGCTTCCATTTCCTTATGCTAATTTGGAAGCTCTATTCACTCAAAATTGATTTTCTTTGTCCAAGATGGCTGTTTTCATCTTACCAGCCCACTCTTAAGCACTGACCAGGAAAGGTGGGACACAGAGTGAAAGCAAAGGGGTTTTTTTCTGTGTCCAAGCAAAACCACCTTAGTTTTGCCCTTTGTTTTTCTTGATTAAGAAAAAATATTGAGTCTGGTGATTGGATTCTTGAAAGTGATTCTGTGAGGTGGGAATTAGGACATAGGTCTGCCATAGGCCCATATCTGCATACCCCAACAAGTTGTTACATTAACATTTCTATCGTAATCAGTACGCTCCTGATTTCCCATTGCTTCTCAAGACATCATTGAGAACACATGTGATCAGAAGTTACAACTGCACAATTTCTAGATTCAGAATATATTTTGGCTGGCAAATACCATATAAGGAATTAATATGACAGCAATGGTGAAATGAGAAGTTGTAGTGTTAGGTGTGAAACTCTGCCACACAGACACTCTTGGTTCTAGGGGTTTTCTCTGGGGAACGTCACAAATCCTGTGATGCCAGTATTTCCTGGTCCCATAAAAAGGTTATTCTCCCTTAATTTCCAGAGTTTCGGCAACCTTGGGAAGCAGGATGAGGCAGATAGATAGCTGAAGGGGGTAACTGCCTTAGCCATTACAGCTAGATCTGCTGTCAAACATACATCAACAGTGTGCAGTATCAATATAGAATGTACACAATTCTGTCACAGCAAGCAGAATAAATCCTGAATATCTTTGGAAAGGAGGTTACAATAAAATAACGCAATGATTATAATTTAAAAACAAATATATATGCCTTTCAGGGTGATATGAAAACTTTCCCTTCTCTTTCTTTTACCTCTCACTTTCCTGAGAGAGGAGGGAATGCTTTGCTCACGTAGAGGAGTGATTCATTAATAAGTTCAATAATGAATTAGATTAATTATATCTATTCTGCAAGTTATACCCCCCAGTCACTCTAACTGGAAACTTAATGCACAGCATTTTATAAAATTGTCTTATGAGCTGCATATATGTACACATTTAAATCTACCAAGTGTTACCAGATGTGATGGAAATTAAATTAGCTAGAATTATATTTTTCTCAATAATTAAAAAATATTTCTATAAAAAGTAGGGCAGATAGATACTTTCAATAATCATGCAGACAACTGCATTATTAACTCTGAAGTTTGCCTCTTTCAACATTAGAATATAGCATTATTGGGGGGAAACGGAAATAACATTTTTGTTTGACCGATCTGTGTATTTGAAGAGACAGTGGATAAGTAAACTCCATGCACAGAACGTTTCTGTTCAGCATTTCATGTGTGTGTTTATGCACGATTCTTGTGTATATAAATATCATCTGTTCCTGCTGTCCTCCCACAGAGCACTGCAATGTGCTGTGTATTCCCTTTGTATTTCAGATGTCTCAAGGACATCTGCTGGACTCAGAAGTTGTGCTCAGTACTGGGGGACAGTAAATCAGCCACTTACCAAAGATGCACAAATCTGAAATAATTATATTTCAGCTTGTTCAAAAGTAGATAATTTTTGTGAGAAGTTGAATAAGTTGTGTCAGTAGAAATGATGTCCATTAGGCATACATTGTTTTCTCCACAATACAGCATGTGAGTTGCCTTGGGCATGAAGCAATTGCCGGTAATTAGTGTCACTTATCTGACCTTTGCCGAAAAGAGTATTCACTTTTCAGCAGTCGCTAACAAGCCTCCACAATAGAGCTGTGTGGCAATGTCCAAAGTGCCTTTAATCCTCAAGCATGATGTGAACATGGCTTAAAATACTCAAGTGCTCTTTTCTGTGTGTTCATAGAGTGGGTGCTCTCTTAGCATCGGACTGTGTTTGTTTTGAGTATGTGGGTAGAGTTTTCAGTTTAAATATCTGCCACAGCACAAATAGCCCTTATTCCTGTAAAGCCAACTAACCGTCCTAATTAGTGCAAGTCTGTAGAAAAGAGACTTAACAATATGCAGACCTGGTTCTTGTCTTGCAACAGTGAAGTTTAGAAATAATTTAATTGAAAATATGTTAATATAAACTACAGTTTATGCAATAACAATTTAAAATTACGTAAATTCTTTGCTGCATCTAATGATTGGTCCCTTGGGTAATCTGCATTCATAGCAATTCCCCTTGGAATTTCTTCTTGTTATGATTCTGATCTAACAGTAACTCTGGGTTGAGACATGTGGTGAATAAAGTGGTCGGTGGTGAGTATAAAATCACCGTACAGTTTCTCTTCAAACGTAGCGCACCCTTATAGGTGACGGTAAAGCAGCATTTTTGTTAGTGAGAATTTCACTGGCAAGGGAGAAGCCTTAACTGAGTACAACAAAGCATTTTCAAAATTTCCAGTGAATGGGAAGTTAGCTTTTGTAGTCATGTGTCTTCTAGAAATTCAAGTATGCTTACCCTGGAATCTTGTCAGGGATTTCATTACATGTTCTTAATCCAGATGTTTCAAATGCTTTGGAAACAATGAACTATCATTATTGTCAGAATAAATTCATCATCTTTGCTTTCAGAAATGTCAGAGGGAGGAGGAGTGTTTAGCAGACCTCCAGGGAGCCTTTCAGTGTTCTCTCTACTGGAATCTGAAACCTTCCTAGACAGATATGTTTAGCTTCTCCTAATGGTGGTCAAACTAGAAAATCACTCCAGCATTATCCATTTAACATTTGCTGATATATATTATCTGGACTACGTCCCCAAACGGTTCCTTAGTTAAATTAACTCCATCTTACTATGTCTCACAATGATCTAAAAGCTATATATAACATATGTCATTCATAAATAGGTGATCCCAAATCTATTATATAGTCTACCCATACCGCATATGGAAATTTGAAATCTGAGAGAGAGACAGGGTCTATTCTACATAAGAAGAGATCAAAGTGTCTTCTAACAGTTTGAAAACCTTGACTATGCCCTTTCACATTACCCTTTCAACAATATTCTTTGAAGTCTGAAGTCGTCTCTAAGTACAGGCACTTGCCCTAGCTGGGATTCCTGTTAGCCCTGGAAGAGGTAACAGATCATGATTCCTTAGTCACTTACTTTTAGACGCATGAAAATGGCCCGGAGGATTAGTCTTTTGTTAGAAGTCAGAGATATAAGGCAGCTTTCAGCATGGGCCCTGTGTTTGTTAAACCGCTGCACTTGTAGATGCAGAAATATATTAATATCCTCGTATAGCTGCTTAAATTTTTATTTAATTTTTTTTTAAACGGGCAATCCTGTTTGGGTTTGGGGAATATGTGGTTTTCCTAAAACATTAATTTCAAAAGCTCTTTAGCCTATTATGGCTAAATAGCATTTTAATGAAGCATGTTTGTTACACTTACCGACAATAAAAGTACTTATCATGTAACAAGAGTAATGAGCAAGTTACTTCCATAGCTAGTACCGCAATGACAACATTGTGTTGTCACCTTTCAAACTGCGTTGTACCGCCTCTGCTGCGCTAGAAGTTCAGATTTTTAGCAGCCAAATATTCTGATATTATGCCCTAATATAAGCATTTATTCTTCTTTTTCCAAATTAAAAAAATATTAAAATTCTTAAAGACATTTATTTCTGCTAGTAGGCAATGATGAAATTTCCATTTTAACTTTAAAGTCTTTCTTTTATTTGACTAGAGAACAGCAGGGCCAGCTGCAGGTATAGGCGGTGTAGGCAGGTTGCCTATGGATGCAGATGTTCAGGGTTGCAAAATGGTCCCAGTAAAGAGCAGCCACACTCAGCTCTTGCCTCTGCCAAGGCCGTTTCTCTTCTGAGAGGGAGACCCCAAGTTTGAGCTGGGTATGTGAACAACTGATTTCTACCTCCTGTTGCAAACTCCCTCAGCCTGAGTAATTTATACTTTTATACTGTATAAATATGTTATACCATATTGATATGTGTTTTGTACTCACTCTGAGAGTGAGTATGCACCAGCGGCAGTAGCAAACCTGCCCCTTCGCTTTACGGGAGCAGCTGAGCCCTGGCAGCAGTGGAGGAGCTGTACATGATGACTTGTTTGCTGCTTGAGCAGTAAGGAGCATGGGCAAGGAGCGGCACAACCGCCTGAATCTGCAGACTGGAGGGCTGGGATCCAGTGACGGATGAAGAGGGCCTCTTAATTCTACTCCTCGTCAGCCAAAACCCCACTGAGCCTCCCCAGCCTATCTCCCTGCACCTCCCTCTGCTCTTTCCTCCACGCGGTTCTTCATGCACCTCCACCTTCCACAACCCCCGTGTTCTTTTTTATACAGCCTCTGAGTACAACTGCTGCAAAATTCAAATTTTCCTGTACGTGGAGAAGTCTTGAGTCAGCTCCAGTAACTACCCACTTAAAATTTTCCAATTTAATAAGCAGATCACATCAAGTTGAATACTCATTTCTAAAATGCGAGAAAGGAAACCTCCAAATAAAGGAAAAAATAATCTAAAGAAGATACCTATGGTAAATTAAATGAAGTCACATTCAGGATGGATGGCATCAGGATGTGTATGTGGCATCAAACACCACCCTGTGAGAGAAAACCCTGTGTAACATCCCCAGCCCCACTTTGTGTGCCCCATGGCAGCTGTGCCCCTGCCTCCTCCAAGCAGGAGGACTGCCATCTGCCAAGTGTCTCCATCCCATGGGAGAGAGTATGAAGAGGAAAAGCTGTAAGATCTGCTCCTTCCCTCAGCGGCACTGCTCCTCCCCGTGGCGAGCAGACTGCTGAAGGAAACGAGAACTGGCTCAGCTGGGAGGTCACTGAGACACTATGGACTCTGTCACTGAGGGAGACGGACATGCCAGAGGGTCCTCCATCAGGAGGGGGACAGGTGGGACAGTTCAACACCATGCCGCAGCTTTTGGCATGCAAGAGGGTAGGTCATCTGGGGAGAAGAATTAGTGGGCTAAGGTCCTTCTTCAAACACCGTTCACCAAACCTTGTCTGACCCCGCTGTCCAAATGACTAAATATGACTTTGGTATCTGGTGGTGCTGTGAAATCATTTTTTAAGGTAGTGAAAGATTCATGTTACCACCCACCAGTAAAGACATTAAAGGCTTCCTTAGCTGATAAACGAGCATAAATACCCATTCTGTGAGCAACAGCTTTAATATTGCATTTGATACTCAATCATAACAGTAGTCTGCAGAAGTGGTTTAGCTTTCAATTTTGTCAGCAATTTATATGTCTTTTTCTGCTTCTGCTGTTTCTTTCCATATGCACCAAAACCGATGGAGGAAAGCCACCACGGCTAAGTTTAGACTTTTCTGTCTGTTCTTACTGTGAAAACTCTCAGGGCCAGCTATTTTCCATTTTTACTCCTACAAGCTCCATTTCTGTTTCTCAACCTGAGATCACTAGTTTAAAGATAGCTCTGATGCAGTTACACGATCTGAGATCAACCTTCACATTCATCTGTTACGGAGCCATTAGTATCCCCTTCCTGGCTGCCAGTTACGTCGCTTGTTGGTCCGTCATTCCAGTTTTTCCTCACGCTTCTTTGCATGTTCATATGACTGAGAATAGTTTTCCATCCATAAGCCGCTTACTTATGTAACATCACTTCTGTTTCCCTTTAATTTATCTTTTATGGGCTGCCAAAGCTCTACTTGGTCATGACTGGGTAACTGTTTGGCTCGAATGGCATTTCTTGGGCTAATCAATTATTATTTTGCTTACTTTGTCTTCCTGTACTCTTTTTAACATTATATGGTGAAATGCAATTTTAGGGACTTGGAGCTTGTCTTCTTCTTGCATCTTCCTAATAGTCCTTTTCTTAGGTAAACAGTAAGTTTTAATTTCATCTTGGGACATTCTATTGATTTCCTAGCAAAACAAATAATAACAGCTTGTAAGTGTAACTCTGATTGCAGCAGCAACAAAGCAGGGCGACATATAAAGAAAGGTTCACTCTACTGCTTTCTTTAAATGCCTGTAGGAGTTTTACTCCCAGTTTACTCACATAAAGACTTGGGGACTTCATCTACCCTCATTTTTGTCCATGAAATCTAATTTTGCTACTAATTTCTTTCCATGATCTGCCAGTCATGCCCGGTAAGTGACTCTCTTAATTTGACTTACCCTTCATAGTGATAATTGCTGATATTCTTTTTCCTTAACAGGAATTCGTCCCATTATCTTTCACACACTGCTGTGATTATGAGTGCTTTCCTCTAAAACATTCACCTTTAGATTTCTAGTTTGTATGACACAGTATGTTACACATACAAGACCACTTGCTGGCAGCATGCCTCGCATTTTCAAACTCTTTCTAATCATTAAGCTTGAGATTCTCAAAGCTAAGCAACCCACTTAATGACAGGCTTTACCAGATTTTTTTCCTGAATTTAATTGCTCAATAATACCACTTTGTATTTCTACAGTGCCTTAATCCAGGAATCTCAAAATAATAGATAATTATTTTACTCCCTACGGAGTATTACGAATTGTTGGGAATCCCGTTTTTAAGTTAAGGAAAACATGGTACAGAAAAGTGTATGAATTTCACAGCATCAGGCAGGGCTTCCCTATCAACAATAATATTTTTGAATGGTTGTCAGGAATGGAACCTTTAACTATGCTGTAAACTGTTCGCTGTTAGCATGGTAATCCATGATTGTCCGTAACCGATCAGCTTCTGGTGCAGATAGGACCAAAGCATATGAGAGAGGTAGCCATGTAAGACAGGCTTCCTCATCCTCTATCCTACACCGATATAAACATCTTTAATGCATACAGCTCATAATTTACTGTCTTTTGGGCAGGCCTTTGTACCTTTTAACAACTCCCTCTACAGGCAAGAGCGTCTTTTACTTAAGGCAGTAAAAAGGGAAGAAAGGAACGTACTAACTGTATTTTCTTTAAATCCAAGACAGCGTCAGTTATAGTCATTGTCAATGAGACCATTTCTACCAATGCTAATACAGTTATGCTGAACTTCCAGAAGAAGTAAATTAAGTTGTACAGGTTTATACAGTCAATTTGAGAACAAAATTGGCCTACTGTGTCACAAGTGAAAAACTAACCTTATTATAGATACTTTTCTTTCTTCTCCTATACTGTGGTTCAATTTAATTTAATATAGATATGCTGTTAATTTTCAGAGAGTTCAGTTAGTTAGAAGAGGCTTAGCTAAAAAATAAAATTACTGAACAGAAAATTGGTTCTATTTTACCTCAAACCAGGACAAATACTGAACCCAAATGTTCAAAAATATGTATCAAGATTGTCGTAATTCAGTATGGTCTCCCCCTACATGTGATCAGGCAAATAGTGAGGTTAAAATACAACTTTCTTTTCCACCTCATGCTCACCATCACCATGAACTGAATGTTTTTCTTTACTGTTCAGCTCAAGCCGTAAGAGGAAGTCACTGAGGTTAGCTAATAGTCGAATCCTAATTCATGGCTCAATAACTGGAAGCTGCAAATTTCCTGGGGTTTCCATGAGTTCAAGCATGCTTCCCGTCATCCTGCTACACGGCACACGGTGTTCTGGTTACTATCAGCTGTGAAGGATGCTTATGCCCGTGGCCATGCTGGCTGCCTGCCATCGCTGTGCAGCTTGGATCATCCTGTTGGGCACCAACTTTTCTACCCTCTGGATACTCTAGAAATGCAGCTGGGAGCTGCAGCGCTTTTCAGCGTTCAGTGGCTTGCTGTCCAGTTTCGTTACCCTTCAAAGGGGAATGTCTTGCTAGGAAGTAATCTGGAATTCATTCTTAATTTCATCTAGATTAAGATAAAACAAAATTTTATTTCTTTAGTACTTGAAGTATTTTTTCGCAAGATTAAAAATAGGCAACAAAGTAACAAAGCTTTATATCAGACCTAAGTGAGGAAGTAAAAGATAAACGTTTAAACTACAGATACTATTCACATTTTTTCCATATGATTTACCATACTACCCTAGATGTCAAGACTTCTGTGGTCCTAGACATCTTCTGCTCATGTTACATCATTGGAAAATCCCTCTTTTGATGTAGCATGTTAGCTTTTATAGCCAATTTATTTTATAGCATTTGAAGTCTTCCTGAAGAGGTCCAGAGAGATTTGATCTTTTTCAACAAATTTTATTTTACTTCTAATCCAGGAGGTAGTCTGGCCATTTAAAAGAATTTAAATAAGCATTGCTTCATTTCCCAGATGATGTGAATGCCTCTTCGTTAGACCCGATGTCATCCGCTCTACTTGATTGTCTATTTAATGACTGCTTGCCTTAAGAAAAGGGTGTATCTTGTCCCCTCATCCCTTTGCTAATTTTAATGTTTCACTATGAAGTGTTTCCTCTATTGAGACTCAGTTCTCTGTCAGTCTTTCCACTAACAAAAACCACACAATACAGATGTCTACATGGGATAAATGTATGTATCTTATTACTGGGTGTTGACTGTAATCAGACACAACAGTAAATTAATGTTCGGGATCATAATCCCCAAATATTTCCTGGACCTTTTTTTAAGTGAGTAAAGATTTTGGACCCAGCTAAACAAATGTAAACTGACCTATGTGCATTGAATCTAGAGACCGAGGACAGGGCTAGATTTTATTTAAATGAATAAATAATTGTGTATGTGCATATGTATTAAAAAAAAAGACAGGATTTTTTTTGCTTACTGACCAAACTAAAATGTAAGAAAAAAAGTCTAGTCTTGATTTGAAGTGTACGATTTTTGTGGTCTTGTCAAAGAAAATAAACATTTTAGGTCAAACAAAAATATGCATTTGTGCCCCATTTAAATATTTATGTATTATTAAAATGAAACAGACTGATGCCAATTATTTGTGAATCTGACATTTTTGCCCTGCTCCAGCTATACTGATATTAATGGCTGAAGAAATAAACTAAGTTTACGCAGGTGAAAAATACAAATTCACTAGTTGTAACATACTCGAGTCTTGACAAAATTGCTACATTACTAAAAATTGCAAAAGAATGGGTTTTTGACAGCTGAATCACTGACTGGAAACAACTATTCTAGAAGAAAAAAGAAACACTATTTTTTATAAATATAATCAACGGTTTACAGTAAAAGGAATTCCCAAAAATAGCTAATGAAATCAACCATTCAGAGACACTGCCATGAACTAAAGAATTTATGGAACAGCTTTAATGTTTTTATTAGGCACTGCCTCTCCAGCTATTTGAATGTAGCAATAACTGAAGTTTCACAGTGTAAGTGTCTAATCATGTTGAAAGAAGATAAAAAAAAATCTTTCTCCTTAGCAGTCCAAATAAGTGCATGAATATTATTTGTTGGGGTTTTTCTTGTTGTTTTGTTCTTAGATATGTTTTCCCCCTAGCATGAAAAAAGTAATACATCTATAATTACAGCACTGGAACTCTCAGGAACAGTCAACTTTGCTTGCTTCTCCTATTGTATTTCTTAAATTTTACCTATTATTTAGAAAACACTGAAATTTCAACATCCAAAGTGATTGCATGGCCAGGGGGGAGGAGGGTATGTTGACCATGGCTCTACAGTCCACAGTGAGGTTCCCTCTAGGAGAGGAATTGTGCAATACCAGTTCATCTTCAGAAACAAGAAAATGTTACCTCCTTCCTTTCATTAGCTCCTCATTTTTTAAAATGCTTTACAAATTTTCTGTGTGGTCTACAAACTCCAAACCAAATTCTCCACTATTACAAATAGGTAAAACTCAGGTGTCTTAATTTTCTTTAGAACCTACAAATTCCTCTCTTCAACTCCATCTCATGTTTTCCATTAAGGTCTAGTATTTAAAAAAATATCATTTTTAAACTATCATTGGCCAACTTAGATAAGAATGTAAAACTAAATGGTAATTTTTCTTCTAAATCCTTCCACAGTTTCCATTCTCTGTAACTGAAAACATTTTTATCATACTCCGTGTACTTTGGTAACAAAATATTTTGTTAACGTGTTAATTTGTCCTTACCCAGTATCATTAAAATAATTAAATCCTAGCATCTTAATGCCATAGTGTTCCTTCAAGTCCAAGTTTGTTACCATTTTTTATCATTTTTATCAATCTTTTATCATTAATCTATTATCATTCCTTATCACATTTGGGTACCAGCGTTATCTAGTCTTAGTATGAGGTCTACTAATGAAACACATGCATTAGTGTGTTAAATGCTTGCATATTAAGTATGCTTGCATATTATGCAGAAAACAGTGAAGTGCTGTCTATGGCACGTGATAGCAGTAGCTCCATCAGTTGCTATAGAATGTAGTTTAGAGTTTGTAAAAATGCATGCACTAAATATCAAACCCAAACTGCCAGGTTTATTCCACAAGAAAGTAACGGTTTCTTTACAATCCTGTTAAGTATTTGGACATCCCTGAAGAAATTCTATTCACCAAGTGGGCAGAATTTGATTCCTTATTGCCATGACCAAGCATGAAAATCTTAGATGAGGTGGCAAGAATCAAAGGCCTTCTGAAAATGTTAAAACTAATCTGCTGTGAAAGATGCAGATATAAAAAAGTGTTCTAGAAAAGGTCTGAATCTGACTTGAATCAAGACAGTTTGAATATATCTGATTTCAGGAAAATTTACATTTGATTCTCTTCCTTAATCACTTACTGAATAATTTGAAAACTTCACTATAAGGCAGTGAAGATTTCCTCATAGCTTGAGTACTGTTTTGGAACTGATATAAAGTACAGTAAAATACAAGTGTGCTTGCTTTTATTTATTACCACATCATCATTTCATTATTATTTTTGTCTCTAAATCTATTAACTGCATTAATACTATTTGGATTGTAGTAAATTAATTGTTTAATCTATGTTAATATTTATCAGTGTCCTGGTTTCAGCTGAGATAATTCTCTTTCTAGTGGTTGCTGTGTTTTGAGATTTGGTATGAAAGGAATGTCAATAATGCATATTGTTTTAGTTGTTGCTAAGTGATGTTTATAGTAGTAAAGGTAGTAGTAAAGCTTCCCATAGAAGCTGAGAGAGAGCATAGACAGAACAATGGAATGGCCAATGGAATATTCCAAATGATAGACCTCATGCTCAGTATATAAGTGGGGGGTGCCCTGGGCCACCCCCTGCCCCCTGGGAGCAGGGGAGTCTGTGATCACTGCTCAAGACAGGCTGGGCAACCAAGGCAGAGGGTGGTGAGAGTGACTTGTGTCTTGTATATTCTTCTTCTTAATTTTCATTTTCCATTATTGTCCTACTAAACTGCCTTTATCTCAACCCACGAATTTTTTTTTCCCCTTTCCCCTCCTTTTCTCTCTACCCTTCTGGGAGTGAGAGGCCGCATGGTCCTAGTTGCTGGCTGGCCACGACAATCAGCTACTGTAATTAGCTTCAGAATAACTAGTAAATAACATGGCTTATAGATAAAAGACTCCATAAAACAAGACACTGGACCAGTCTTGTGCTCAGTGATACAATGAATGAATGGTATTTAAAAAAATAGTGGGATCTGCATGATGCATTTTGTGAGCTGATGCTGCTGGACACAAAAAAGAAGAAAGCGCTTCTGCTAGTGAGGGGCTCCCTGGAAGTTCAGTGGTGAGAATATTCAGCCCTCAAAGAGTCTCCAGCTGCTTTGGTTAATTTATTTTGTACAGTCCTCTGGCTACACACTAGTTGTTACTGGTCTCTAACTCCTGCCCAGGTCTACAGCTCCTGCCCAGACCTCGGTCACTTACGATGTGTTTTCTACCATGTGCAAGTCTCTGTTTTGCTTACGCTACTTCATAGTCTGTGACGCTATCCAATACCCACCTGTCTCATCCAGTGCTTCCAACCCACCTTTGGATTCTTTCACTGTCTGCATCGTGTATCAGATGCTTCATCCTCCCTATAAAACCTCCCAAACTGAGCCCCTACACACCTCTCCTTGAGGAGCAGGTCTCATGTTCTTTTGCACCACAGTATAAACAATTAATTTACTACTACTATACTCCAGTGAGAAACAGGGCACTTGAAAACCCCTTATTACATTTCAGTTTTTAGAATTGGTGGTATTTCTGTAGACCTGATCCAAAATAAAAAAAAAATCTCTTCAGGTTGTGTTACCTGGTTACCTGGTTCATTGTGTACAATTCACAAATGTCCCTGTTGCAGTATTCTCAGGGCTCATCTCATAGTACTTATTAGTACAGTAAAGCATGAATAAGTGAAGTAAATAATACACTGCCATGCTGAATGTCTCCTCTGCTTAATTGATTTGCATTTTTAGGGTAAGCTCCAACACCTTAAGGTAGGTAATGCAAAGAGGCTTAACAATACCTGCCGAGAGAGGGAAATGGCGATGGCCCTGGCAGGAAGAGGGGAGAAGAGGGAAACCCTACGCTGCCCTAAAGCAACAGGCGTCGGAGCAAGAAATTCTCCACAGGCCTCTCTATCCACAGCCCACCTCGGGGCAGAAAACGCCTCAGAGGTGACACAGCCCGGGGGGAAGGCCGTCAGCCCGGGGGAGCGGCACGACCACGGCTCTGGGAGCTACCAGAGCCTGCGTGCCCCTCACGGGGGCTCACTCCAAAGAGGAATCTTAATTTAATAATCCTTAATTAATCCTTAATTAATAAGGAATCTAATAAAACCTTAAATCCCTTACGCCGGCGGGCAGCCAGGGCAGCACGCCTCACTCCGCCCAGATCCCCCCAGCGCGAAGCATCACGCAAGCGCAAAGCGGTGAGCGCGCGCGGCGGGCTCTGACGGCCGTTGCCCCGCCCCCCCGCCCCGCCCCGCCCCGCCCCGCCCCGCCGCGTGAGGCGGGCGCGCGCCTGGACCGAGCGAGCCACCGCGCCGTGGCGACCGCGCCGCCGCGGGGGGCGATGTTTGTGGCGCGCAGCATCGCGGCGGATCACCGCGACCTCATCCACGATGTCTCCTTCGACTTCCACGGCCGGCGCATGGCGACCTGCTCCAGCGATCAGAGCGTTAAAGTGAGCGGGGAGACCGACGCGGCCTTGTTGGGTTGAGGGAAGGCGGGCGGAGCGGGGGGGCGGTAGCGCGGCCTACCGGGCCGAGCAGCGCTCCGGGCTCCCCGGGGCGGCGGGGCCGGGCCGGGGCTCGGCCTTCCGCCCTCGGCGGGCCCCTCCGGGGGGGAGGAAGGCTGAGCCCCGTCCCGGCCCCGCCGCCTCGGGGAGCGAATGGCCGCGTCCCGCCGTTGTCCGACGCTGAGGGAAGAAGCCGCTGTTTCACGACGAAGTACCAATAAGCAAAAAAGGCCGAAACGTTTCTGCCTGTGCTCTAGCAGATTCGGGAAACTGTAAAACACTGTGAGCCATGGTTTTACATCCCTTTAGAGCAAATCGTAGTAAACGGAAAATTATTTTTCTGCTTTTTCCATTTTTTTTTTTTGTTTTTGCACGTAGTGAGATGGACAAAAATTCAGGAGTTGCACGGTTAGGTTTAAGAAAAGTAATGTTACAAGGGCATGTAGTGAGAGGATGAGGAGTAATGGCTTCAAACTGAAAAAGGGTAGATTTATATGAGATATTAGGAAAAAATTTTTACTGTGAAGGTGGTGAGGCACTGGAACAGGTTGCCCAGAGAAGTTGTGGATGCCCCATCCCTGGAAGTGTTCAAGGCTGGGCTGGATGGGGCTCTGAGCAACCTGGTCTAGTGGGAGGTGTCCCTGCCCATGGCAGGGGGGTTGGAACTAGATGATCCTTAAGGTCCTTTCCAACCTAAACCATTCTGTGATTCTCATTTGTGGAGAGCAGCCATATCTTTTGTTAGAGCAGGTATAAGGTTGAGAAAATTACTTTTCTGCAGAAAGCTGTGTCAAAACATAGGTCGGGATTAAAAACACGTGAGCAGCCCCTTCTCCCTGACCATGTGTTAAAAAGCAAACAAAGCACCACCACTGTCCCCCAAAAGGTAAGCCAAAACCATGTCAGTCTGTGATCTGGAACAACTGCATAAAGCTTGCAGCCTAAAAAGAATGTTCTTAAGAAAGATGCCAAGACATAGGTAGAACTCAAAAACTATGCTCTTTAGCAGTGTAACCTTACTTTCCAGTCATAACACTATCTGTTACGAGACTCCCTTGAGAAGTCTTACTCTAACTAGAATTTTACAACACTTGTAAAACAGCAGTGGTGTATCTGTCCCATTCTCACTAGTTGGGCCCTGCAGAATGGCAGTCAGGGAGGTCATGAAGTTGGGCTGTGATGGTTACAAACAAGGTTGTATTAGGGGATCTAGAATGGCAAAAGTGAGGTGATTTTCAGTAAAGTTATATAGTGAATGAGTGACAAACAGGATTGGATACCAGGCATCTAGAGGTGTCTCTAATCTGGTTATATTCATGAAATTGTCCACAATTTTTCAGAAAAAAAGTCATAAATATGGTAAAGATGTATGGGAAATCACGAGAAAAACAGGTTAAGTGACTTGCATGTGGTTATAAATCAAGGCAGGAATATTAGAAACAAGATCTGTTCTCCCACTAGCTTGATTTTCTTTTTGCTGCCCTGCTCTGTGTTCAGGACGATTGCTAGGAGCTGCATCAGGCTGTTGCAACCAAATCTGAGCACGTGCCGTGGTGAGAGCCATGGCGCCTCTAGGGTGAAACTGAGTAGCGTACTCATGGAACCAAGTGAATGAAGAGTTGAGAATTGTAATGATTTATTTCTGTGAATAATTTATACTCTGTGAATAATTACCTTCTTTCTTTAAAAAAGACAAACTTCATACCGTAGTGGATTTTGCAGGTTTATGCCTGTTCTTCCTACCTGTAGTAGGAATATTTTCAAGGTCGAGTGAAGTGCAGTTGTGTGCTGAGGCAGGCAGGTAGAGATTTCTGGATGAAAATGGTTAGTGCTGTATATATTATATATTTTTTAATGGCTGTGCCTTGTAGTATTACTTAGTAAGCTTTATATATAACTCATATGATTGTATTTTCATTTCTCAATAGGTCTGGGATAAAAGTGAAAATGGGGATTGGCATTGCACTGCCAGCTGGAAGGTTTGTATTTAAAAAATTACAGTTATAATTTCTACTTTGTTTCTGAAGAAACATATTTTTTGATGACTTGTAGACATACTTTTGGTTTGTAATCTTGTATTTATTACGGTAAAATACTTTTTCTCTGCTTTTATAAAGCATCTGTAATGCCTCTCACTTAAAGCAGAGGCTAGCATGCAGTCTCATGTTATTAGTTGTGTTGGCAGCCTTTGTTATCAGTAGACATAGCAGTAACTGGTGTTTAGGGAGTTGGAAAACAGTACCTTCATTTTTAGTTGAATATTTCCTTTTTGCATATTGTGAGACTTGTGTTTAAAAAAAAAAAAGGAGGAAAAAAAAAAGAAAAAGGAAGAGATCTGTCTGGTTATTAAATGTTACAACATCTGACGTCTTTTTTTTTTTTCCTCAAAACCTTTCTGAAAACTGTCATATAGAGACTCTGCTTCATCAGGATAATTAGTGCATTCAGCTTCTGAATTGTCCTTAAACTTGTATTTAGTAGGACCACAATGCAGTAATCTCTGTAAATGGAAATGCAGGTGAAGCTGTTAAATTCCCCTTCCCTAAAAAAAGAAGCATTAGTTTGATTAGGTGTGAAAGAGGAGTTTCATATAAAAAAAGAAGATAAGTAATGCTCTGCATATGCTTTGGAAAAGTACAGGCAAGCTAGAATTGAGCATAGTAATGGCTGAAAATTGAAAACAAAGCTGTACTTTTTCTGTCAAGGCAGAAGCTTAGATTGAAACTTACTGTTTAAAGGAGTAATAAATAATGCCTTGAAATACGCTTGTAATAAGTATTTTTTAGCCATTAACGAGTAGCAACAAAAGCTTTGCAGTGCTTATAGGAATAAACAATTGCAACAGCTGCTGCGTTACTTTGAGCTTTAGAAAACAACATAGGTTTCAAAGGAATAGTCTTACTTATTCCTAGAATTTACTTCTGCAGAAAGTCATGAAAATGTATGATCGCTTGGACTAATACAATAAGTATGTGTCTCTGTCGTGTTTTGGTGTTATCTTGCAGACACATAGTGGATCTGTATGGCGTGTGACATGGGCCCATCCTGAATTTGGGCAGGTCCTGGCTTCCTGCTCTTTTGATAGAACAGCAGCGGTGTGGGAAGAAATAGTAGGAGAGTCAAATGATAAACTCCGAGGCCAGAGTCACTGGGTAAGACTTTAACATATTAATTGGAGTTTCTATATTTCTCATATAAAAAGATTTACTGTGCCTCATTGGTTTGTTTGCTTATCATAATGGGCTGAAGCTTTAAACTGTTTAAATTCCAGAATTAAATAGAAGACTGAACATGAAAACTTTTCTAAATACCAAGTTACTGGACATTTCTGGTTTTGCAATGTACTTTGTTTCTCTGAAACAGAGAAAGCAGCCTGTTTTCTTCTGTTAATATAAAGTGTTCCTGATTTTGCCTATGTTTTGTTAATTTGTGGCAATATTTCAATGTGAGGTAAGTATTTTTAAAGCATTTGGGGAAGACAGCTAAATGGCGACATTCAGTCCAATTACTATTAACTCATTTACAATTAATCAATTACAATTCATTCAGGCCACTACCATAGGTGCCCTGGCAAACAACTTGCAGACATGAATTCCCACCTACAGTAGAATTGAAGTTGTGGGGTTTTTTCTTCTGTGACAAAAGCTCATTTGAAACTGTCTCATGCTGTTCTTTTTCACCTTTCAAACAAGAGATCAAGTTTTGGGGGGAAATAGCTTGCTCGAAAGTGGATTTTCTGGGTAGCATTTCATCAAGGGAATTTTAGATTTAAACAGATTATTTTGCAGCTGTTCTTCATGTGTAATCTTACATAACTCGGTATACCTGTCTCTAATATTTTGTTTTAGGTTGCTAAAATGTCTACAGTTTTCTACTATGTACTAAACTTTTCTAGCATTAAAATACGTAATTGTGAAGAGTCGGGTTGTCAGGACCTTAGGCACCCGGTGGGGTACGAAAGCTGACTTCCGTGTGCAGGAGGCAGTTGCGATGCATAGTTTTCAGCTCCAACTCATACTTTCTTGGCAGGCGAGGAGACAATTTGAAAAGCAAATGTTTACAATTTTTTCCTCTTTCACGCTAGCTGATCTTCCTATCAAATGGCTGCTGTATTCACCCATTCCCTTATCAAAAATACTTCTTGTTTTGATGCTTCTGTTGGAAAATGCTTTGTGGTAAACTTCAGCAGCACTGAAATTAGAAAGCGGTGTTGCTAGGCATCGCAGATAATATTGTCACCAGTGTGAATGAAGAGGACAGTTTCAAACTGCTTGCTGACAATACTCTTGTATTTTGTACTTATGTGTTGGTTGGTTGTTTTTTTTTTCCTGAATAGCATAATCTAATCAACTCTTCTTGGTATCAGAACTTTGATACCCCTGTGAGTATATCTCTTTATGCTTGAAATTGCATCCGTGCAATGATCTGTCATTTCTCCAATTCATTGGCGTATAAAGATTTTATTTTTTTTTTTAAAGGTTTTGGTGGAAGAGGTAAGTGACCCTATGAAATTATACTGTCTGACTTTCATTAGCCTTCCTTAGGGAATAAATTTTTGATGGAAATTTCTAGTACTTCCTTCAAGAATTTCTGCCTTTCTTTGCAGGTAAAGAGGACCACTCTAGTAGACAGTAGGACATCTGTTACAGATGTGAAGTTTGCTCCCAAGCATATGGGTCTTATGTTAGCAACCTGTTCAGCAGATGGAGTTGTAAGGATTTATGAAGCTCCAGATGTGATGAATCTCAGTCAGTGGTCACTGCAGCATGAAATCTCATGCAAGCTAAGCTGCAGTTGTATTTCTTGGAATCCTTCAAGGTATGCTACTAGAACTGTAGGTTTTGCTTTAGGACTGTGTAAGGAGAAGATCCTAAGAGTTAGTTCTGAAATTTTGTAGAATAAATCCTAAAAACATGCATGGAGAAGGCTAGGTGTACATTACTCAGATCTGAAAGAAAGCTGCTAACATTTCTTTTAATAAAGCAAGTTTGGCGGAGCTAGAGAAGTGTTAGAAAAAGTCCTCATGTGCTCTGTGAGGAAATACTTCCAGCTTGATTATTTTAAGAAGTAATGAGCTAAAGAGCTACGGAGTGCTCTTTATTTTTCCCACAAAACTTAACTGGAATTTTCATAAGAGAAAGTGCTTATAAAGGGACAATTCCTGTCTCTTCTTTCCTTAAGTAAGATGTTGCAATAGGTAATAATCTTGACCACTCTAACAAGGACGCGCACCCTTGCCAGTGGAACAGAATACTGGGAACAAGAGTCTTGCTAGCACAAATAAAAAGCCTAAAGAGTTGTTCTTTTAGTTTATATCCTCAGGGGCTCAATGATATACCTAACCTGCCTGAACAGGAAGGAATCAGAGAGGAGTTTGGTTGGGTAGTCCCTACCCAGAAGAACACATACAAGCAGAGGTTCTCCTTCGCTTCCCATCTCACATCCTCCCCCAGCAGTAACAGGAAGGGAAAAACCATTCAGGCATGAACTACTTTGGATTCTGTTTGTCCAGAAGCACTTAATGGCTTTCCCTGTAGATGTACTGGTCTATGTCCTGCTCATCCAGTTATTCTATTCATTAGTAGTAGTCTGTGCTGAAGGCTCAGAATACAGGATTTCACTTTAATGCATGGAGTGGGGTTAAAAGTTGATTTAAAAACTATAACTCATCTACATTTAGCATTTGTAATCTGTATTACAAAACCTGAATGAAATTCCACTAAATCAATCGTTATAAGTACTGCAAAGAATGCAGACTCTGCCATGAAACTTGTGGCAAATACTGGACTGGAGATGCATGTATAAAATGGGAGCATCATCTTGAACTGCGGAATAATGTTCCCTGATGATTTCACCTTAGTGGGTGTATAAAGTGGGTTTTCAAAACAACAGAATAGAGCTTGTACTGGTAACTCTGAATGAACTTACTCATGTTTCCTTGTGATTTTTTTTTCCTTGTAATTTTTTTTTGTTACTGTCTTGTTTTCTTTATATATAATATGTCTGAAATTTAACAGATGGCTTGGTGTACTTTCTGTGGAATTGTTTGTAAATATAACAGTATTTATTTTCACCTTTCAGCTCTCGAGCACATTCTCCAATGATAGCTGTAGGAAGTGATGACAACAGTCCAAATATATTGGCTAAGGTTCAAATTTATGAATATAATGAAAATACCAGGTATGATAAATGATAATATAGAACATTTGTGGGATCTTAAAGTAGTTTGTAATACAAGGCATTTTATTTTATTCCTGTTATTAGATGTGGAGTAGTAAATAATACCTTAATTCCATCTCTGAGCTATTGGATGGGAAAGGAGAGAGAGAGACCTCGGAATGGTGACTGATGTTAACAGACACAATATTGATAATATTGTTTTGTCTCAGTGCAGAAATGCCAGTGTTCTTATCAGCATTTTAAAGGGAGAATTGCTTTCTCTGTTTCTACTTGTATACTTAATTTTGCACAAGGAATTGATAGGGCAAAGCTGAATTTTGAATTGTGTTGCAGTAGGCACTGTTTTGTTCAAGGTGATCTTGAAATGCTTTTAAAAGCATGTTTATAATGATGGAAGGTCCTGTGAATTACTAGCATTCTGTAGAAGTTCAGTTTGTACAGTTAAGAATTCAGAACCAGAAAAGGCCAGGAAGTGTGTGCACAATGACTTCCAATTAAATGATGATAGGGAACTTGTGTTTCATTTGGGGTGATGGGTGTGGGAAAGAAGCCAAGGTGTTTTGTGGATTTATGTCAGGCTTTGGACAATGTTCTCTGTGCATTAACAATAAAGAAAAGTTGTAACTCATCTGGTGGTAAATAGAAAATGGAATATATGTTTATCATCCAGCGAAGGAGTCAGATAGCCATGGACTGCTTACAAACACAGAAAATTTAGTAAGTTACTAAGATATAAATTCCCTTTAGATTTGTGAGTAGAAGAATGTTTTTATTTTCCTCTTCCAACTGTAGACAAAAATCTTATTTGTACCACAGTCCTTGCTTTGTTGTAGGATTTTAGTATACTGTTAGTAGTTACTGTATGTGGTATATTCAATTTCTGAAGAAATCGGCTAGTAATTATTATTAAAATTAGATTCATGTGATGAAAATATTTTTATTTTTGCAAGTCTTATCATGTATATTAACCCCTTTTTCCCTGTTCCACTATGTTTTATATAATTTGCATCACTAGCAATTTTGATGGCACTAAAGGTTAATTTCTTATGCTGTACAGGAAATACGCAAAAGCGGAAGCTCTGATGACAGTCACAGATCCTGTACATGATATTGCATTTGCTCCAAATCTGGGAAGATCCTTCCACATCTTAGCTGTAGCAACCAAAGATGTACGAATTTTCACACTAAAACCTCTAAGGTGAGCTTAAAAGGAAGATAGTTCAGTGATGATGTGGTGCATACTGTATAGTCTTATTTTCCTAGTATCTGCAAAACAAAAGTAGTAACTTGATGTATGCAGGATTGTTTTTTTAGCAGCCTGATTTTTTAAGATAACAAGGTTGTGAGCAAGTCTGTACTTTTCTCTGAATACCTCTTAATACTCTTTATCTAGTAACAATTGTTATACAAACTCCTTGAAAAATACAGTCCTCTCTTTTTGTCATCATGTTGAAGCCCAAACCTTTGAACAGTTGTGTGCAGAACTGTCACTTTTCTCTTAAACAGGAAAGAATTGACTTCATCTGGAGGATTAACAAAATTTGAAATTCATATTGTGGCACAGTTTGATAATCACAACTCCCAGGTGTGGCGAGTGAGCTGGAATATCACAGGCACAGTGCTTGCCTCCTCTGGTGATGATGGCTGTGTTAGGCTCTGGAAGGGTAAGGTCACCCACCTGAAATGCATTAGCTTTGTAGTACGCTGAATATACTTGAGAAATTTTACTCAAAAAAATATTTTTTGAGTAAAAGTTCATTTTAGGTTTGCGAATGATAGATTTTTATATTTCTATTTACATTTTAGAAAAGGAAGTAACTTTCTGTGCTGGAACATTTGCATGATTTAGGCTGCTGTGAATAGTTGTTACTGTGCCCTCAAATTGTTTCACCAGATTAGAGTTATGTAAAGTTGTCACTTTTAAAATTAACATATGTACTGGATTACTATCTTTGCCTGATGCCAAAACCAGAAAATCTATGTTCGGTCACAACGTTCAGGCGAACTGGCTTTTTCCTGTTTAAATTTCCAAAAGCAACAACAACAAAAAAACAGTGGCAGCTTCCTCATCCATTCTCATTTCTTCCTCAGTATTTTAATAAAGGAAACTCATTCTTGCTACTGAACAAAACTGAGTTTTAAATAGTGGATAGGTAGAGAATGTCAGGCAGCTAAAGGGCCAGATCCAAAGCTGTTTGGAATTTATATATTGGTATTGCAGTTCAATTCTAATTCTCACCAGGTGTGTAGCAGTTGAAACATCATAATTCTATCAAACGCGGAACTTCAGAAGAGAAACTAAGAGGTTTTATGTATCTATATTTGCAGCTAATTACATGGACAACTGGAAGTGTACTGGTATACTGAAAGGTAACGGGAGTCCGGTGAATGGTAGTTCTCAGCAGGGAATTTTTAATGCCTCTCTAGGTTCAGCCAATACAAGTCTACAGAATTCACTAAATGGATCATCTGCCAGCAGGTAGGTTAATTAGTAGAGACACTGAATTTCAGTCTCTTCTTTGAATCTGCTTAATTTCACTCAGCTTTTGTGTTTGTTTTATAATTTTTTTTTAATGTGCAGTGCAATATATTACATGAATACTTCTACAAGCTCTTCTAGTTTTTCCCTGTGATGGTGTCTCTTATGCCAGTGTTAAGAGGAAAATGAACAAAACCATAAGCCATACTGAATCATTCTGTATAAATAAGCAATGTAAACAGCTGTTTTCACTTTTAGTCCTTTCACATTATTAAAAATAACTTTTCTAAAAAAGTTTCAAACAAGGAGAAACTTCATTATACTGCTCTGTAACTGCCCTTTTATTTTAGATGCACGTTTAAAAGTGAAGCAGAAATGCCAGCAATAAATTCTGTTTTTCACTGGGATAATGTAGCAGAAAGGAAGGAGGAAAAGATATTTTGTAATGTATTGTTTCAACAATCATATACTAGTGTTAGTTTACTTGCATTTTTGCAGATGTAACGTCAATTGAATGAAAGTTGTTTTTTTTTTTTTAATCTTCCTTATATGACATTCTTACAGCAGATTAATTTGCTTTCTCTGTTACGTTTTTATTCTGTAGCGATTGCTGTTTAGTAGGTAAATTTAATTGCCTCTTCTGAAAACCATTTTAAATTTGTGCACGCTGAAACCGAGAAATACACTGAGCCCCACGTTTGCACGTCAGAGCGTGTACAATCAATGTTAACAGCATGTGTCCTATGTAAGGACTAGATGTGGTCAAATTCCATAGCAGCAGCTTCTGAGTTTTGTGGCCACCCTTCTTTTTTTTTTTTTTTTTTTTTTTTCTTCTTCAAAATAGCCTCCATTTCCATCCACGTGTAGCTACTAATACATCTTTTTTTCAGTTTAAAATGCACATCTGTAAAGTACTACGACAGTTTGATTTTTGGAGAATATCCTTTAAGTAGTCAGTCCTGGATGGCAGTTCTGGCTTCCAGATCCCTAGCTGTGTTGAACAGAGAAGGGCTTCCATGTTTTCCTCACAAGATAAATGGGGGAACAAGAGGTGGTAACGGGCCAAGTCTTCATCAGGAAAGGAGGACAAAGTGATACTGGTCATCTGGTTCCAGGTGCCACTTACAGTGTAGCAAAAAAATGCTGAAATGCAGTCCTGTCTTGGAAATGTGATGTCCAAAGCCATGTAAGTGTATTTGCTTGGGCTCCAGTAGGGAGATCCAGGCTGTTTTATACCCCTGTAGCAGAGGGTGTGGTTTCGCGGTCTTCCTTATCCAAGACTGTGCTGCTGCCAGGAAGATGACCCTTCCCTACCCCCCTGGTTGCTCTTCTCCTCTCCCTGAAATGGGTAGTAAACCATTGTGAAACTGAAACTTCTAGCGTTATACTCTCAGAGTTATTTTATCCCGCCATTGCTCTGTATTTTGAAAGTGGGGGGTTTTTTTAGTTTGATTTTTAATAAATCTGTCTTGGCTCCAAACTGATGTTTTGTTACAGAACTAAGTCCATGGCTGTGGAATTTCAAAATACATGGTGTCCTAGGATTGAGCCTTACTATAAAAAAGATGCACTTAACTACATGTTTTCTTTTGTAATCACATTGGTGTGAATAGCCTAAAACACAGTGTGCTAACTTTTGTTTTAGTGTATTAACACTTACAATAAAGATTTATGTACTGACATTTCACTAAATTGGTACGCTACACAGAATTGATTTTGTCTGTGACTATAGATGTTATGTTTTAGTGTCTATACATTTAAACACTTAAAAGAGCTAAAGCACAGCCAGATCTGGAAGACTTTGTTAAAGTACAATCACCAAACTGGATTTGTAATCAAAATAGTTTCAGAACAGATGATGTAGATTGTTGGAAAATAAGTCAGTAGGGCTGTATTGTTATGTTGATGTAATTGTGTGTCTCGATTTATGATACAATTTCCATTCTCCATTTGTATTATGTCCTTTTTAACAGAAAGCAGAGCTGATACCAAGCTAACTGGAGTAACTTTGGTGTTTTGCTGCTTGTTGCATGCACACAGGAATGGAAAACGAACTCCTTTTTCCCCTCCCCAACGCCGTTTGACCTCTCCCAAGACACCAGCAGCCTGCTAACTACTAAATGCCATTCAGAAAGCCTTTTTAAAACACGTTGTGTACGTTTTTTGTACTAGCCTGCACAGTTTGATACTGTTGGAACTCCTGATAGAAAAATACTTGGAGAGGCTTCTTGTTTGGAAAAAAAAAAACACAAACAAACAACCCAAGCCCTAAAACTTCCATCAAAAGATAATTTTTTTTTGTAAGCTTGTCAAATTGAAAGACTAGTTCATGACTAAAAATGAGAATTTTTGTCCTTGATTGGGATGGGAGGATGGAAGTGACCACTGAAATATTTTTCATTTAATTGTTTGGGTAACTAATTTGTTTTGCATTTCATAGTGTTCAGCATTTGATTAAGATTCCTGAACATCACAAGTTTGTAACTCCTTTGTAATATATGAAACTGTTAGTTTTAAAAGAATAAGAAAACTGTGTTTTGACAATTGTACAGATGATAGCTTTTAAGAGTTTGGTATTGCTTCATTTATACCTTAGTCTGACTTCAAAGAAATGTTTTGTAAGAACTATTATACTTTCTTCATCCTAAGAGAAGTTGCTTTTTCTGATATGTACTTGTATATTCCTATGGTAATAATTCCATGGAGGACTAAAATTCTCTAAGTATAGTATCCTAGAAAATGCAAACACTTGAGCCATACAAAGTTTTAAACCAAAATGCAGCTTGTTGTGAATTGCCCCATAATTTCCTTAGTTGTATAGCTGTTCCTTTATGTAAGTCCACAGAACTGTAAACAAGACAGAAATAATCTGTAGGTATCTGATATAGTTATACTAAAATGTACAAGTATTACGGGTAAGTTCTAATGCAGAAAAATGACAAAAAATGGCATAATTTCGAGTCTTGCATTCACCAGGAATCTTAAATTTACTCTGAGGATAAAATGTAAATACATAAAAAGACTGCATTTCATTGAAAGTAGTTATTCTCTGTAAAATGTATATTATTAAATTGAAAGTATTGTAAAAACAACAATGTTTTTACGTCTATTCTAGAAGTGCTGTGAAGTTAATCTGAATTAGATGCATATGCAGAAAATGTACTTGGATTATATTTAATGTATATTTTGTCGCAAATGAAGCGTTACTAAAAGCTGTGTTAACAAATCACAGGAATTCTGGGAGAATGAAAGCCTGTTAATAGCTGTGCTACAACATCCTTTTCATTTCCAAAGCAATCTGTTCTTTTGTAAAAATGTATACTAGGATTATTATTATGGTATTCTTTTCTATGAACTTCAGTGGAAAAGACTGTGTTACTTTCCTTTAAAGAACAGTTTCCAGATTTGTCTTGTTTTGAATTACAAGCCCTGATTTCTGCTGTTATGTTCTATTGGTTTTGGCATGGATATACTAAAGCCTTTTTTTTTTTTTTCCAGCATGTCTTTTCTCCCCTTTGGTTCTCCTTGTATTTACTACCTTTCTCTTTTTCTTTTTTTTATTTTGGTTTTTTTTTGTTTTGTTTTATTTTGATTTGGTTTTTTTTTTGTTTTGGTGTTTTGTTCCTTTCTTAATTGTTTCAGGTATTTCTTTCCCCCTCTGGATTCCCCACGGGCTGGATCGAGATGGTCCAGTCATGCCCAGCTCCTTCCTCCTCCTCCTCTGATAGAGCACTCTTGCGATGCTGACACTGCCAACCTCCAGTATCCTCACCCTCGCAGACGATGTGTATCTCGGCCTCTTAATCTGTTACCTGAGAATGAAGGGGTTTAACATGTTACTTTAAATAAACTCTGAAGGGCCTTATTCTGGTGTTTGTGAATGCTTCCATTTCTGGCTGCCTTTGTATTTCTTAGCTCATACGGAAGATTTTAAAAAATTTGGGAACTTCATGCATGTTTTGCAAAACAAACTACAACATTTGGAACATGGTTTTTTATGTTTGTGTTTCAAAGGAACAATCTGTACCCTTTGAACTATGGCAACACATACAAATAGTGTCAACCACGAGCTATTTACGGAGTAGCTGACTTCAATGTGCCTGTCCTTTTTTGTTTTTTTCATTTTAGTTTTGGAATCAGTCTAGTATGGTCTTGAATTTTTTTCTTTTTGTATATTGCACTGACAAATGTGAAAAGTATTCTCAAAATTAAACATGCCTTTGATCAACTCGGAAAAGAAACAAAACCATTCCTGTGTATACTGCAGCAAAGTAGTTTGGAGTGTTTGGTTACTTAAGAATTTTCCACCTTGCCGTACAAATATTTAAATTTTATAATTGTGGTTGACTAATAAACTTATTGTAAAATGTCTGTATTAGTATGCTTTTTCTTGAAATAGGCTTTTTTTTTTCAACAGGCTCCTCATCAAGGACCTTTTTTTATTCAGGTGTCCGTTCTCATAGCTTTGCTTTTGTGAAGTCACGTGCCATTCTGGATGGGTGGTTGCGTGTTACATTTTTCTGCCACAGGGCCTTCCCTGACTTTTCTCATGGGTGTGCTGAAGGTCTGCAGAGACTACTAGAGTTTTTGGATTTCAAAGTATCTCACAGTTCTTTTCCAGCAATTGAATAATAAGGATAAAGGTGGGCTCCGTGCAGCAGAAGCCCTTATGCTACTTCCTGGACTAGACCGTTAGTATAAAGTAATGGAGAAGGCAACCTGCATTCTTCCAAAATGATAGAAAGTTCCTGTGAGTTTTACTTGTATTCTAAAAACTTTATTTGTTCAGATGCTATATTTTCGCTCAGATAACACCACACTTGTTTCTTGATTTATCTCTGAGGAATCTAGTTTTAATTTACTAAAAAACCATGGGAGGTAACAATGGTGTTACGGAGTGCTTGCTGACGGTGTGTGGAGGGAGGCCAGCCAGCAGGAACAGAACTGGGAGGTTGGGGCCGGGGGGGAGGTCTAGTAAAAGCAGGTTTGGTCAAAAAACCTTTTGACCAAAAAGTTAACTTGTATAAAACATGCCATACATCATATGGTAAACAACAGAAATGTTACATGATTAAAAAACAAGGTTTAACTGGGGGAAGGAAGTAACAATATTCCTCTGTGGGAGAATGAGTTTTTTTAAAAAAAAAAAAGAGATCAAAACTATTGTTCTGGAATTCATTCCTAAAACAGAACAAACTGTTTCTGGGTATGCAAGCAGCGGAATACACTTTTGAAGGTTTAAGCCAGTTGTGGAATTTCTGTCTTAACCCTTTAAAAGGTCACTGCCTCTTCAGTACAGTAACTGATCTTTTACTTACTGAACTTCTGCTTGTACCAGGAAAAAACCACAGGGCTCCTAAGCAGCCATCAAGAAAAGCAAGGTGGCAGTGTCTAGATATGCTGCTGTTTCATAATGCTAAAAGTTTGTGGTGTGAGACAATGACACAGAGTCTGTCAGGTATGCCTCAATTACTGCAGTGTAACAAAAAGTAGTGTAAAATATATTAAAAGATAATTCTTTACATACACTATCCTTGGTAAGCCACATCTAAGGGAAAGATTGTTGCTTGCATTTTTTTCCTTTCTTTAATTTTGCTTCTGTTATTCTTTTGAAGCCCAGAATAACCAGTTATGGTAATAATAAAGCAAATGACAGCTTTTTGCAGCTTTTAATGCATTTGCTCATCGTTAATTCAGCATGGTCACGTTATTTTCCTCTGTCCTGAACAGGTATTATTATTAGATATCCTGACTAATTACCGTCACACTTCTTACTAATGAAAACATGCTGTTAGAGTTTCAGTGCAAACAAGTCACGTTTCCAATGGACTGGCCAAGTACTCTGACTTCAGCAAATGAACTTATGTTGATTTTGTAGCTGATGCGTTGCCTTTCCCCCTGCCTGCCGTTTTGCATTGATGTCTCTCCAAACCAGGACCTTTCACTCCATATCCTTGACTGCCTGCCTCCACTTCCTCAGACTCACACTTCCCTCTTCATTCTTCTCTTTTGCTCCCATTATATTCTTCTTTTTTGCTCCCATGACTCAAGATGGTGAACTGTACTTCTGTGCAGGGTCTGGGCCCTTGAACATAAGCAGCAGAACCCCTAGGAAGCAGGAAGGTTATAGAAGGGCTCAGAAGGGGATGATTACAGCGGGTACTTGCAGTATTTCAAATGTATCTAGCGCTTTGTAAGGCTGCTGTCCCTTTTCTTCTTCTGAAAGACATGCATTATCCTGCATACTGTTTATGTGCTTGGAGCACATCTCGGATTGAACTTCCAGGGTGTACGTTTTTGGATCTTGTAGTACCCAGGAGGTGGCTTTGGGTTGGGTGGCTTTTTTTTTGTTGTTGTTGCTTGGTTTTGTTCTGAAGATATTCGAACACAGTATGAACTTCTGATGACGCTGAGCGTGTGATTTTTCACTCTCATCCTAGCTTTTTGCAATCTCCATACCAGGGAACACTGAAGAAGAAGTGCATTGTAAAAATGTCCTGGAACTACAGTGAATTTGATTTAGATGTTTCGATGTTGTCGTTCACACGTACACGTATGTTTGGAAGGCATCCTGCTGCCTTCTCATCCTCTACTTACAAAAACGTAAAATCTATGCTTCAAAATTGAAATAAAATATTCCATGTACTGTATATAAACTGCACATTGCTCAACCTCATCTACGTGGCTCGTTCAGCGACAATACGACAGAAAACAAAGTCAGTAAGGTACACGATGCCTGTCGTATTAAGTAAAAAATGCCGCACAGGTAAATCCGACTAAAGCTTTTCCCTTTTTACAGCGCTGTGCCCCGCCCGGGGACGGGCTGGTCACACCTCACCACCGTCCCACCTCAGCGCCGACGCGGTGGCTCAGGGGCCGCCGCCGCCCCCCTAAAAGACCCCGAGCCGCTACCGGGGATTCGCACCCCGCCGGTCCGTAAGCAAATTCCTGAAATAACCGATTTCACCGCTCCCCTTCCGAAAACGTCCACCGGGAGCCCCCACGCCCGCACCGCCTCACAGCCTAACGGGCGGCAGGGCGGGACCGCGCGCCCTTCGCCCAATCAGCGCCCCCCTCTCAAACTGTGCCCCGCCGGTGATTGGTTGGGGCTCTCCCATTGGTTGCCAGCGCGGGCGCGGGCTAGGGGAAAGTTTGGGCGGGTGAGTGGCGGCGGGAGCGGCGGTCCTGCGCACGCGCGGCCTCGCCCGCCCTGCAGAGGGGGCGGCGTGGGAGGGGCGAGGCCGGGCAGGGCGGCGGGCGCGCGGGATGGCGCGCGCGGCGGGGGCGGCGGCGGTTTGAAGTTTTTGGCGGTTGGGCCGCGGTCCCTCAGTCTCCTCTCAGGCAAGTGGCGGGGCGGGGGACGACACGGAACGGGACCCTCCCCTCGATCTTGGCCGCGGCGGGAGGGGTAGGGCCTGGGGGCCTTCTTGTCTCTTCCTGTCTGGGGAGAAGGGGTCGTTGGCTTCGAGCCGCTTCCCCGTCCCGGTCTGCCCCCGGCGGGGGCCGTCGTGCCACCCCCGGGCCCCCACGGGCGTGTGTGAGGGGGGTGGTGGTGCCGCATGGACGGAGTGCCGAGGCGGGAGTAGGGCCTGGGCCTGCTGAGGTGGGCAGCGTTAGGCTGTCGCCTGGCGAGCGGCGGCCCGGGAAGATCGCCTCACGGAGTTTGTAGCTGCCCAGGTGCTCGGTACTATGGAAATGGAGGAAGGGCTGGCCGGGTCGAAGCAGCTTTACAGGCTAAATATAGGTTGGCGTGTCTTGCAGCGCCGGTACTCTTTAACTTGCAGGAGTGGTGCTCTTTTGAGAAAGTCCAAGAAGGCTCTAAAACTCGGTGGCCCCCAAAAGGCTTGGGGACAGAGGACTGGAAATCATTTTTAGGTGCGTTTGTGGATAAAGTGGGGCGATTGCCAAAGAATTTTGGCTGTGATGTATAAGTAACATATTTTTGACAGCATTACTGTGGCTTGTGTAACTGTATAGTTGTTCTGTTCCTGCTCTCAGATGCTGCTGGACCAGGGCTGATCGTGTTGCCAAGCAGAGTGCTATTTTAAGCAACTTGTGCAGGATGATGGAAGACTTAAGAAATATTGCCGATGAGACGTTTCCAAGCTTCTTGGACCATTCATTGGGTAGCAGTGCGAGTGTCCTTTTTGAAAATGTCACTATTTCCTCAAATCCTGGCTTACCTGTTGCAGCTTCAACTGTTGCTAGGAGTAAAACGGGCAGTGACAACAGGTGAGACTATCAGTTAATACCACTTAGTAATATAAAAACAGTTGACTGGTTTGAAACATTCAACTTTGGAGAGGAAAAATTCTTTTGACAGATTATTTGGTAGATGATAAAACTATTTATTAATCAGTAGCATAATAATCACCGTAGGGTTGATTGTATTAGCAGTGAAAAAATCTGCATTAAATTAATACCTCATAAAGTAATTAACTTTTATTAAAATTACCCTTTAAAAAAGTAGTTTAATTTTTATACTGATGAGTTAAAAGAAACTTGATTGTTATCTTAACTCTTCAGCTTAGTATAATCAAGTTTTAAGTCATGCAGAGAATGATATATTTTTTACATGTGTGTTCTCTTAATTCTATTAATTGTTCATTTAACTTACCTGAATCTGGCTCATTTTAGTAAGGGTAGTGTAAAAACTGGCGTTATGGATACAAATTAAAATTTAACACGATTTATAATGATTTTTTCAGCAAGGGGTAGAGCAAAGTGTAACAACTAGAAGCCTTTGCTCACTTAACTGCTGTCTGTGGCTTAACAAGGTCAGACTTCTATATCCTGGCTTTACAGAAGTGTGCGTTCCAAGTAGGACAGCACTAGCCACTAAAAACGATAATGTGATATTTCCCTAAAGAACTACAGAAGACTGGAGAGGACTGTTCTGGGTACATACGTGTACCTGTAAATACAGATTGGCTAGAAAATGCTAAAATATTCAAATAATTCTCCTTATAGAAGGTGAGCAGCGATCAATATGATTCTTTTTTCCAATTCTTTGGAAAATGGGCGGGGTGAGTATTAGAATGATTCTATTGTGTATTTTTCCTCCCCACCTTTACAGGCATTCTGATATCTGTGCATCCTATTTAGAAGGGAAATATTCACCTCCATCGGGATCTTCTCACAGTAGTAAGTCAGATCCAGAGCCAATGGGGAGATTTGCCCTCAGCTTTTGTGATGACATGTAAGTGAGATAGTTAAAATCTAATTCTGCCCTAAAATGCGCATACCAGTGTGTAGATTTACATGCACTATAAGCTAATTATGGAATATATCAGAATTTAATTGCTCAGCAGCAGCTTCTACTACTGGCCTTTTGATGGCAGTAACTGGAGAGCTCTGCTGTGCATTAGCCTGTTAGTTTACAGTGTTTGGCAGCGTAGCCCGGGCAGCATTTCCTACTAGAAAAACTCCTCCATGTTTTCTGAAGAGGTATAGCGGCAGGCTATGCAGAAGCATCCCATGTAGTGCTACCATAGTCTGTACAGCCCTACACGAACAGCATTCTGATGTTTGACTAATTTGACTTCATGTATGTGACAGGAATGAATCTTTCAAAGTGATTTTTTTTTTCTTTTAAACTATGATGCTTTGTTTTGTTATCACACTAATTAAAAATGTCCTAAGCATGATTAATTAATTGGCTTATTTGAATCTGGCTTGTATTTACCTAGTTTACATTCCATAATGTAGAATTAAACTGATGATTCTTTCATTATGTTAATGAAAGAATGCATGATGTTCATATCATGTGTGTGAATAATAGTTTGCAGTGATTTAAATCTGTTCCAAGTAGGTATCATGCAGTTTGCATACAGAAAGGAACATCAATTTCTATTAAATTTAGCTTCCTTGTAGCCTCAGTGATTGTATTTTTTAGGAAATAACTAGTATTAGTGAAATAATTTACAGAGTGTTACTAGGTGGTGGAAGCGTTGGAAGCTGTGGCAAAGGCTATTCTAACCAAGATCAAATTTGTTCCTACTGTTCTGATAGAAACTGCAATGTGCGCCTTTTTTACTGATAAAATTGCACTGTAGACAGCATATCCCTATAAAAACAAAGAATATAAGATTTAAGAGAGGGAGTCTGCTTCTTGATTGCATTCAAGTGAAAAAAATACAAAACATGGAATAATTGCGTTTCAGACTTTAGAAATATAAATAAAACTGACATTTGAAATACTGAAGGAAAAGTACGGTTCAGTTCACTCAACATGGAAACTTTAACATCTTACATGATTAGCTTATCCGCCTATGTGGAAGTCCTATGAAACCAGAAGTGAAAAATAACTTTCCCACAGAATTATAAAAGCTGTTATTTAACAGAACTATATGGAATGTCAATAAGTCATATTCTTGATGATTTAGTCCCTAATTTAATGTTAGAAAAGGCATGCTGATACTGCGGATTTAGGAGAATCTTGTCTAGGGTTTGACTTGCTCTCAAATGAGTCGTGGAACTTGCCTGGAATAGACCCTTTTCCCATTTATACTTTTTCCTCTTTTTACAGGAATGAAAAAGAAAGAAACATGCAGGAAAAAGTAGAGGCATATGTTCCATTAAATTTCACTATTTATTTCACAAATTAGATTGTTAAACTGAAGCCCTCGTAATCTTGATATTTATTCCTTTACAGCTAATATACAGGTCTGTAGGATCTGTGTTAATGGGAACGGCTGACTTCCTAGAGCCAAAGGAATTAAAGGGAGAATTTATCAAATCTTTATATATAGAGATGTTGTATACTGGTGTTGATCTATATATCTCATTGAGTGATTTTTCATTGAAGTAATTCTCTTTCTAGGGAAGTTGCTACACGAGTTAAAGAACCTCAGCCAACTTCTGTTATTTTGAAAGAATCCCGCTCAATATACGGAGAGCAAGATCAGAATGTCATTGAGCATTCAAAATGCAGTCAAGATACCTTACTTGAGGTATTGCCACCTGAACGATTGGAAGGTATTAAAATTTGAGAAAAATTGTATACTTATTCTCAGTGTAATTAACTTTTTATGCTATAGATGTTTTCTCTTGACCCTTACGCTGTTTTATGGCATAGTGTAAATGGATTTTGAAAAATAATCTCTTTGATTTGAACAAACTGAAAACTGAGAAAGCTTGTGGTTGACATTGTGTTTTTAGATTTGTCCCCAAAGTACAAAGCAAGACAGGAAGCTGATGAAAGTAATTCAGATTCCTACTAGCATTCTAATTATGGTATTTTATAGAAAACATTAATTTCAGGAACTTTACTCGTGGAAAAAGTGGATGTAACTTGTTTTCTATACCTTCTCTTTCAATAGGCTTAAGTCTATGAGATTATATTTTAACTGACGTCTCTTTTCTTGCCCTGTTCCAACCTGTAGTAGGTGATCTTTAACTGCAGTTATAGAAGCTGCAAAACTGCATGCATTAAAAAGTAGTCTGGAATACTTGCTGTGAAAACTATGCTTTTTTGAAGTTAGAATAGAGGAAGCAAAATAATGTTACGTAACTTATTTTAAAAGTGTTGCTATTGATATTAAACTTGTTTAGGTTTTTTTGCTAATGCCAATCCTGTGATTAAATTCTGCTCATTCCTTAAAATTCAGTAAATGTACTTAGTAAATGCATACTTCTAGTTGTTACCCTTTTCTGAGCTTTATCTGAATATTTGCATAGATTTTCTTGAGGTTAAGTATTAATAATTTAATAGAGTACATGTTCAATTAGAAAGTATTACAGTTGTAATATAAATGGGCCCTTATAAAACACACTTGCTAACAGTGAAGTGTTGACTTCAGTCACTTATTATTGTAGTCTTGAGGAAGTGGCAGTAACTATGGCAACAAAAATCATGATGCTTTGGAAAACTGTGTCTACCCAGTGTTTGGGCTTGATAGTGCCTGACCGTTTTTAGTTAGTTGGTTTTAACTTGTTGTTTATTCAAGGCTTAGGATTCTAGTCTGTAAACCGCTTTTTATTCACCTTATTTAAGAATTAGGAACCTGTTTTGCTAAAATCTGTATGTGCACGTCTAAAATGTTCTCTGTCTTGTCAAACTTGCAATTGGGTATAACACAAAGATAAGTGGAAGATGCTTACAAGTGATCCAAAAGAACAACTGACCCAACAGGTGAAAAGGAACAAGTGTTCTGTTCCACTGTTGCAACTTCTGCTAGTGCAACCTGGGACCCCTTACTTTTTTTGCATTGCCTTGTAGAAATCCTTAAGGCAGTAATTGTCTTTCAGAATTTTTACAGTTTTACGCCTGATGAAGCCCTGCCTTTTTAATTACTCCCAGATACTTTTCATCACTGTTATGGGAACACATAAAATTTGGTATTGTCATAACATGTATGTTTCTGGGTTATTTTTGTGGTGTATGCCAAGACCTTCATATCTTATAGGATAGTCACATTTAATATTATAATGTAAGAACATAATAAAATACTGATTACACTACATTCTTTTGTTCCAGATTTGTCAACTGGAATATGTGTTCTTCCAGACAGTAAGAATAACAAGGTGAAACCTTTTCTAAATACAGTGAAATTAAAGATTTTCTAATATTAATCTTATATTGTTCTGCGAGAGGAGGAGGGACGGGATTGAACTGTGTTTATTGTCTTATGTTGTGTATCCCTTAAGTTTCTAACAGTGCTAGCATGCTGAATATGTCATGCCTCACTTTGTCTCCTTTGTGCAGATCACTGAACATAATTAGTACCATGGGAGCATGACTCCACTTGATCTTTCTCAATTGTGAAACTTGTTCATTGCTGGCCTCTGCTGTCTTGTAGTTCTTTATCCATGTAAGGACTTACATTTTATTCCAATTCTAGTTTAGCTTAGTGAAAAGCCTTTTAAGGAGCTTCTTGGAATACTTTTGGAGTAGGCAATATGATTTGACTTGCCCCTGTACTTGTTAATTACTTTGAGGAATGTTAGTTTGGATGACTTCTTCAGTGTCCTTAACAGTAAAAATTGCACTGTTTGTAAGAATGCAGTTGTCGTCCTGCCTCTGGGTTTGTTTTTTTCCTTTTTTTTTTTTTGTTTGGTTTTTTTTTGGCTTGGTTTTTTTTTTGTGTGTGTGTCTGTATGCCAGAGCTAGCAAATAGCTGCCTGTATTGACAGGTAGGACTGTGTTTCAGCTGTTTTTATCTACTATGTTAGGGAAGCTGGCAGTTATGGGCACAGAGATACAAGGCAGACAGGAATGGGAGGTCTTGTGGCCTTTATGGAAAATATGCCTCAGCCTGCAGCCAGATGCTGTACAGTGTGTGCTCCTTAATGTGTCAGCTGGTATTTACTGAATTGATTTAGTTTTCTTTCATTTGATTTTTCTAGGGTTTTTCTAGGGGGTTTCAGTGAGTTGCAGTTGAATGCTCACAGGGTGTCACCCGAAAACCATAATTCAAGTCCCTTTCAAATTTTTTACTTTCTGAACTTTGACTTTTTTGCTGTCTGTCAAAGGTGATCTGTTTATCACAAAGATTGTGAGACTAAATCCAAAACAGACAGTACATCATGCTGTTTTTAAAAATCATTCAGGTATATAAAAGATGTAATATTTACAGTTAGCTAGATTCAGCTGAAATACTACTTTATGAGTAATTGAGTATGTTCATTTGAAGAAATTATCAACAAAGGGTTGGTCTGGATGTATGATTTCTGAAGAAGCACTGTTTTAGCAGCACAGGAATTGAGAGTTGTCTTTGTACTTTTAAGTTGAGATTGCAGCTTAATGAATGGGGGGGACAATTTTTTTAAGTGTAAACTTTAATGCAATGGTTCAGTATCTTATTTTTGAGTTTTTTTAACTTTGCTGTCATTCAGATGTTTTTCCTTCTTTCCACTTTGATACCTGTATTTCTTGCATGTACGCGTCTGGAAGCTAGCAGGCAAAGTCCATTGGAACTAGAATGTTTGCTGGGATAAGTAGGAAAAAAAAAAAAGAGGGGGGGAGTTTTGGAATATTATTAACCTCCGTAATTGTTTATTATTAACTGACTTTATACAATAGCTAGGAACTCTAGAAACATTTCTGTATGGATGCTTTTCACAGGTTGGCCTGCGTGAACCTACTGAAAAGCTGATAGAAGGTGAAATCTCAAGTGATCATCTTAGCAATAGCCTTTCAAGTTTTTTGGAAAATGAGAAACTCTCATCTCTTGCAAGCTCAGAAGAAGATTCCACTGGTAAGTGCATTTATAACTCTGGGTTAGCTTAGTCTAAAATTCCGACGCAATGTTACTGTATTCTTGAGAAGAGGGGTGTTGTTTTACTGAAGCTTTTAGGAATTAGGAATTAATTATTAGGAACATAGGATTACGCTTGATGAAAAACTAGTATTAGAAATACCAAAGAAAACTGTGTTCATTGGGAAACTATTTTAAAATTGTAATAGGAGTAGGTGGCTATGGAATTTGTGAGAGAGAATCGCAGTGGGAAGCTTAATCTAAAAAATTAAACAACAGTCCTCAGTCACTGTGAATCAAAAATACAGGTAGAAATGTGGGCATTCATTTAATAAAGTGGTAACCCTAGCTACATTTTCAATTTAGATTAATAGAGATAAACTTTTATGATGAACATGTGCAAGCAGTTAGAATTAACTTTTACTTGAGTTTCAGTTCTCTTTAAATGCCGCATATGTACAGTGACACCCAAGTCGGAAGTCTAGTTTACATGCAGGGATAAAAGTGAGAGTTTGAGTTCTGTATAAGTAAAAAAGAGTTTTGAAATTTCTGTGCCCGTCCAGTGGCTGTTGCTGAAGGATGACATGCTCTTCTTTATTAATGCAGTTGACTTTTCACATAACATGAAGGATGACAGGGTATGACCTCAGATGCACCAAGAATGGGGAAGGCAGAGTGATAAATAGTTTTACTGCTGTCTTGAGATCAAGCAGCCCTGCATTCAAGAAAGGTTACTGTATTTCTCCCTGTTATATCTACAGATGTCATGACTGTCTTCTGAAGTCTTTCTTGTTGCATAACATCACTTTTGCATTAAGCGTATAAGAATTAAGTTAATAGAAAAATTGTGTCTTGGAAAATTTCTCACTTGGCAAATAGGAATAATACTGTTCTTAGTAATGGCACTTTGTTTGCCATTGAAGTATAGAACTATGCTTCAGTCACTTTCTGTGACATGTGAAATAAGTTACATTATTTTAATTTATGAGTATGTATACAATTTGTTGGTTGGAATGTGGTTATGTATAGATCATGTGAAGGAAGATGAGTCATTGATAGCCTAGGAGTTAACATGCTAGCTTATGGTCATCTTGTTTTGTTGTATATCGCTAGTCACGGAGTAAGACAATTACATGTTTTTGTGACCCAATTATTTTAAGGGAAAACCAAGATGATTCTGCTCTGACTCTGTGAGTGTGTTGTGAGGCTCAGTGTATTAAAAATTATGGAGTTGCTTTGGTAGTATGTCAGGTCATATGAAAGGTCCATGAAAGGTGAATGGGATATTTTCTTCTGTTTCACTAGATGAGGATATTGATGATGAAGAGTTCTTTGATAACCAACTAGAAGCCTATTTTGAGCAGATGATACAACCAGAAATGACAAGAGGAGCCAATGACATACAGAAACTCTCAGAATGCTGTGCAGCACTGAAGCTTTCTGAAAATGGCTTGTTTCAAGTAAGTTTAAAGTAAAGTTAAAATCTCAGCATGCCTGATGGTCCTTAAACATGGTAGCATTATTGAGGGTTGTCTGCTAGGTTTTACTTCTTTCCTGACAAACGCAAATACTATCCAACGGGTAGCCTGTACAGCAAAAGATTCTTTTTAAATTTAAAGGTAGCAAATACAGCTCTAAACTAGAAACAAAGCCGTTTGAGTGAACGTCTAACTTTTTCTGTTCCCTCTGCAAGGTTTTTCTTGGGGGGGAGATGGAAAAACAAAAAGAAAAGGAGCTAGGTAACTATTTTTGTATTTATTTTCCTCTACCTTGTAGTGCAGAGCTAGCAACTGATTCATCTGCTTTTTACAGGAGGTCTTGCTGTTTGTGATATAATGTGGAATTAGATATGTAGCTGGCTGTCCAAAGAGGTGTTAGCCAGGAAGGCCTGCAGCAAAGCTGAAGATTTTTTTTTTATGGTGTTTCCTTTATTCAAGTCTCAGTTCGGGTTTCCCACCCTTTTCTAACCCTGCTCCTCACACTCCTCTTTGTCTTGTGTGCAGCCTTCTCCTGATAAGAACCATATACAGTCAATGCTGTTACTCGATCTTGCAAAGGGGGAAAAAAACCCAAACTACTAAACTGTAAGACTGGATTTCTGTCCCTTCTCTGGGATGATGGAGACTTGTCCTCAGAGAAATCCTGTAATAATATGTCATTAATATTTCCTGAAGATGGGTGTTTCGTGCTGGACTACTAACTACTGCATTTCTTAATCCTTATTACAAGAGTAAAAATTGCTTTTAGAGTTTCGAATTGTTTATGCTGGTCAGAAATTATTGTACCTCTGAAGTACTCCCTTTAATGCTTTAAGGTATGAATGTTTCTTAGACACCTTGCTTCCCCTCTCAGCTTCCTAGTGGTGGTTTTTAGTGTCAGAGATTGTAAGATGTTTGTAGATAAGCATTTGGGATCCTCTCAAGTCCACTAAAGGAAATTATATCATTGGTAGCGAAGCTGAAGCCTCTACTGATACTGTTGTCTTGTGATGGCATGATTTTAATTTTGATTACTAGCAAAGAATTTTTGATGAAAGATAAATCTCCATAAGAAAGCTAATGCCAGTAAAATGCCTGCCTTACGCTGTCCCCTGCAGCCTGAGCAAGCTGGTCAGCTGAACTGAAACTAAGCCTATCTTTTGATCTCACTTGTAACTTGTTTCTAATATCCAGGAGACGGGCGTTTGTCTGTGTAGTAATTGCTTAATTTTAGTCTGATAGTTCTGTGACAAAACTACTTTCACTAGTTGAACTTATTGCTGCTCTTAATTAGAGTTACAGTTTTAACTGCAACAAAATTCAGAGAACAGAATGGAATTTTCTTTTAAGACATTGATTAAACTTATTGAAAAGGAATTTAATTCACTGCTGACAAGAGATTCTGGTTTATTTTTTGTTTCTGTAACTATTAAGGTAACATGCTGGCACTTATTTTCTATCATACAACTAGTTTATAAAATCTTTTTGATCACTGCTTTATTATCTTGGGTAGCAATTTCAAAAGTTTTATTAAGTGTATAATACCACAGAGACTCGTTTTTCCAGGAGAGTAAATAAGTCTCTTAAATAAGTGGTCAGGGTGTGAAAGGTAAGCGTAGAGCAGCAACTGACTGGCTTGTGCTTTATCTTTGAGCAGCAGTTATAGTTCCGTTACAAACAGAGTGCCAGGGATTAAGTGTCTTTTCATTTTCTTGGCTTTGCAATGATGGATGCAATCATGGCAGTTGCATGCTTGACCAGAATGGGAAAGCGTGATTGATTTAAACAGTTAAATGAACTGTAGCTTCTGAAATGTCAGGAATTTCCCAGCTGACATCAGAGTTTCCAAGCTGTGCTAAGTGACGTTAACCCTGTATAGGCAGTCTGCATAGGCTGCCAGTAGCTGATCTATGGCTGTATGTGAAGAAAGGAATAAGTGGTTGTTTGAAGAGTGAGAATAACACAGTTCTGCTCTCTGACCTCAGGTTTTCTCTACCTGTGTAAGATGTTTCTGCTTCACTGCCATTGTATATAGGCAGTGGGGTCGGTTGGATTCTGTGTTGGATTTGGAGGCCTTATCCAGAAGGGGAAGAGGAGTAGCATGCTGCTACGTGTGAATAAAAGGATGTAGTAGGAGTAAGACATTCTCCATCTTCTTGCGGTGTGCGACCTTGGAGGCAGATGCATGGATTGGCATAGCTAGGAACTACTGACCTTGGTGATGGTGCGAACAGCTAGAGATGCATCTGGCAGTGGCACATAAGTGAACAAAGAATAATAATGTCTTAAATAGAGAATTTCTTAACATTATGAAAACAACTGTAATGTTAGATTTTTTTTTTCTTTGGAATATCTGTATATTCCAGTGTAACTTAAATTTTAATTTTTTTTTAAAGGAGAACTTTCAGGTTCCTGACACTTACCAGGCTGTGACAGGAGTAGACTCTGGAAATGCTAGTGATGAAGATTCACAAAATCAAGCGATAACTGGATGTCCTGTGCAAAAAGAAATGCTGTCCAAAGAAGTACGGGAACTGGTATGAAATTGTCATATAAGTTTCTGTTTATTGTATAGAGTAAGACTATAGTGGAAGATGGCAGCGTGTTTGAAAACTTGTTAGAGGTTGAACTAACAACCCAAACTTTCTTTACAAAAAATTAATAACTCCACTTTGTTTTTAGATATATTTTTCAAACATGTTTAACTTGGACTCTTTTGTACCTAGAACTGTTAGCACAAGCAGTTAACAACTGCACTTCTGACACTTATCAAATTATTACTGTTTTCTAAGAATTCCATGACAACTGGAGATTTGGTAGACTCCTGCACCGCTGCTGACTTGCAGTTAGATTCAATGTATCTTCAGTGCATGGACAGCCATAAAGCAGATGTGTTGGATGTCCTTCCAAAGCAAGAAATACAATTCTCTGAGCGTCAGGCTGCAGCTTCTGGTGCAGATGTACTACACACAGCAAGAGGATTGTTGGCGCACTGCACCACTCCTAAAGTTCTTAGTGCAAATGCACCTCAGACAGATGCAACTGAATGTGAAGTCGGTCTTGCGGATACTTACCTGTCTCCAACTGCAGACAGCTGTGAGAACATAAGTTTAGCTACAACAGACAAAGGTAGGTTGCTTTAGATATAACCCATCTATACAATAGTATCCAGACCCCATTGTATGGAAAAAAAGAAAAATGCAAGGCTTACAGCTTTATTTCTAGTTGTGCAAGTTGGTGATAAAAACCAGTGTAGCACGAATACATTTTGACTTGGTTTTGTTTTAAAAAAAATATGGACTGTTGTGTATTGCACTTAACTTGTTTATTTGATGATGAAACTGGTTTAAGCTTGCAGTTGCAGCAACTTGAGCTATGTTGTTTCTGAGCTCCTTAATCTGAACTTAAGAGACTTTGCCATGTTCCTTTTTATTTTAATCAGTGTAGTATTTGATACATCTTCCAGGTGATTTACCACATAGCATTGTCTACCAAAATGAAGAGGGCAAATGGGTGACTGATCTTGCGTATTATACTTCGTTTGATGAAGAACAAGATTTAAATCTGTCTGAAGATGATAAAATAAATCAGGAGTTCATTACTGGACGTATGTAACCTTTTTCCTTTTTAGTTAGCTGTTGTTATCTGTAATAGTGTTAAGTAAACTTTCTTTTTTTTTTCACGTCAACAAATCAGTTATTTAGTGTTGCAAAGCCTCCAGGCTTTAGATACTACAAGTAATTTGGAAGGTGATGTTGGTAGTAGCCTACAATGATGTTATCATTAGTTATAGTTGATGGCTTCTTTTCATGTTTCTTACTCTTTCCATGAAGAGTCTTTTGTTTTGTTTCAAAAAGCATTCTAACATCTGTTGCTGGTACCTATTGTACGAGCAAAAGTAACTTCTGTAGCTGTCATTTCCACAATTTTTCCTTTGGACTTTATTTATTGTTATCCTTTTTTTCAAGAAGAAACACTAATCATTCTGTATTGCATGATGGTTAGACAAGAAATAATTGTAAACAAGAAATTACTACAAAGCTGGCTAAAACATGAAAAGAGCTGCTGAATTCAATAGCTGGTGATTTTTTTGTGTGTGTGTGTGAATCCCTTGGGAATGTCTTGATGCTGAAAAACGGTACTGGTACTGAAAAATGTTGGCGCTTGCTGAGGGGCTTTACTTCTAACAAATTCCAGGCTTTTTGAACCTCTCTTTACTTGAAGTTGTTTATTTTCCTTAAGCTATCTTAGACTGATCCTCATGAGAGTCTGTGTGTTTGTTGTACAGGCTTGGATAATGTGCATGTACTACTGTAGACAAATCAATTCCTTAGTACCAAAATGTCATCTATTTTACAAGACATACTCAAGCAATGTGTGCCACAGTATTTCTCCCAGTTTCTTCTAGTTTCTAAAGTTGACATATGGATGTGCTAATATATTCTAAAGATGTCCATGGTCCACTCAAGGCCCTTCTTTCAAAGAGAATGCTGTATGTGTTGCTGTCTAGAATTTTTTAGTTTGAATGAGTGATCAAACAGGGTTGATTGGTTGAAATAGTGTTTTTTGAACACTATAATGGTTTCCTGATGGAACAAGCAAATATGATCCAGTTTGGTAGAAACTTCTGTATCTACTATGTCAGTAAAGCAGAGCTCCTCTGTTATTTTTCAAATGCCAGGATATTTCAGACACTTTCCTGCATCTCAGACTCCAGTTGTCAAGTGATTACAGTATTTGACTGTTGTAAATTTTTCCAGTGCTGTTTAGTGTTTTCCCACCTAATGGAGTTTTAAAGCAGTCCTGCTTTTGATCTGATTGGCTTACCTGTTCGCACAGGTTCTGTGCTTACAGATTCAGCGTGGTTAGCATTCTCCTGGCTGTTAGTTTGCCTGTCTACAATGCTTGAGTGTGATGCTTGACAGCTGAGAGTTTATTGGTAGGGACAGAGTGGAAATGTTACATCTGATGCTTCTGAGTCTTATTTATGATGTGTCTATCTCTGTCAGCAAACTCTGTACACAGTGTGTTCTTGTATGGAATAGTGCAGCATAGCTCACGTGACAGAGGTTGCTTGTGTCAGAGAGCTGTATGGTTTCTACAGAGGATTGAGGAAGAACTGATACTGACTTAAAGTTCAAGTAGGTAAAACAATGCGTCATTGGTAGTGCTAGGCTGCCTTTAGGAAGTGCGGTTGGATTGCTTAATAAAGATGTATTCTAACTTTGTTTCTGTCTGCAGAGTATGCATTGCAACTTCCCATAAGGAATTTTATGGACAAAACCTGTATTCACTTTACAAGTTTGTGGCCATTCTTGACTTAATCCTCCATTTGCCCTGTGTCCTCTGTGACTGGGGATGCTGTGTGTACAAGGTCACATATTTTCTAAGTTTTGATGGGCTTAATGATACATTAACGTTGAAATAAGGTGGTAGAGCAATCTCTCTCAATCAGCAGTTTTTCACGTCATTTTGGTGAAGAGACTTTAAGTGTTCATTGTTCTGTGAATGATAATTGTGAAAATAATACAAGCATTTGAATTTAAAAGAAGTATTGATTTATTTGGCCTGTTAATATGCACGGGTATTTCATGAACTGGTACAAAGCAGTCTGTTTCTTTTGCTCCAGTTCACAGGTACCACATTGATAAAATTTCCAAAACCAAGTGTAGTAAAAGTTTGTTTGGAGAAGTAGCCATGTGATGCTCAATTCTAGCTAGTATGGTTAGTATAACCTATGAAAAGTTATAGTTTGGTTTGGGGTTAAAGCCGTAAGAGACTTTCTTTATTAACTGCTGTCCTGGTTTGAGTAAGTTAGCTAAATGCTGCTTTTACTTTGGCTTTTAAAGATCCAGGGAGTACTTTTAAAACAAATTTCATATGAACTTTTCTCACCGTAACTGGGTGGAATAACTCCTAGTATGTCCCAGTCTGTCTCAGATATAGAATTAAATATTGCAGTACCTGTCCCTCAAAATCTAGTGTAATGATAGCACTTAAGAACTTATGCCTTATTTTAATAAATGTTCTCTTTGGTTTTAAGCTGAAGCAGCAGCTATGATTGCACAAGACCAGGAAGAATTTGAGAAAGCGCGCAAACTTGTGCAGGTAACTAATTATCTCACTGTAAACAGAACAATTCTTTAATTTATTTGCAAGTTACAACTTCTGAAATGTCTTTGTCTGCAGGTGGAAAAAGTAGACATTCTAAATGCATCTGAATTAGCAGATACTTCATGGAAATCTGCCAATAGCTGCATTCTGCCGAGAACATCTGATCTTGATAAAGATGCCAGTTATTTACGTTTGTCTTTGGGGGAGTTCTTTGGTCAGAGATCTGAAGCTCTTGGTTGTCTTGGTGGAGGCAGTGATGTGAAACGGGTATGTATCTTGATGTTAATATTAAAACACAAGAAAAGGACAAGAACAACAGCTAGCCCTATTATTTAATTTTTTTTATGTTGTAACTAAGTCTGAGAACTACTTTTCCAAGTTCGCTTGCAAAGGAAATTCTCTGTGTGACAGGTCTGGATTGGCTTTTGTTTCCCACTTGTAATTTCTGATGTGAAGGGTTGTCTGGTATTACTGATGAATCTTGATCTTCACCTTTTGGTCAGAAACTAATTTTGTGTAGGATTAGAGAGAGAAAAATACACCATGCACAGGGTGCGAGTTGGAGGTGCAAGCAAGCATTCCACATAGTAGTTGAATGGAATGCTGCTCAGAGGTATTTGAACAGTGAGGGTCTTTGAATGGCTATTGACAGTTGATGTGCTATGTAGGCAAATGCCTAACTTCAGTAAAAATGTAGTCAGCTAGACCCTACCGTACCAGCATATTTCTGTATGCTTCTTGCGTCTATCCGATACCTGCCTCTTATCTGCTGTTGGTAGACAGTATCTCATCTGTCTACCAAAAAAGCAGGGGAGTGTGTGCAATGGGAGGAAGAAGTCAAATATCCTTATGTAATTCAGTTGTGTCCTGGTGAATTGGTAGAGTTGGTGTGTTCTGTCCTGGTGCATTCAGAGGCTGAATGACAGAGCATGCTTCCAGGCAGAGGTGATGAGAGCATATGTACTTTTTTTTGTTTAACTGCCATAAATAAGTTGTTAGTTTATTTTATGTATATATTGGAAGTTTACATATTTGGATTAGGCATTTGCAATGCTGGGAGGCATATGTTATTTCTCAGTGGTATGAGAGCCAGGCACCAACTGGGGAGCCACTGTGGCTGAAAGTGCTTTGCAAGCCCACTGAACCTATTTATTAATGGTTAAATTTACTCATGCTGTATTCTGGGCTAATTTTATTTTTTTTATAGCCATCTTTTGGTTACTATATTACATCTCCGAAGAAAAGGCAACCGGTTGCTTTGCTAAGACAATCCGATTCATCAGGAAGTCACATCGCCCAAGAGATTTCGCAATTGTCTGAAGTGTTTTCAGGTAATTATAGAACAGAAGGGTCAGCCCTAGAGAGTGGTTATAACAGTAGTTAAAAATTACTTGTATGTAACTGTTAAAACTATTAAGAGTAATCTGTGATAGAAAGACTATAGTTTTCATTCACCAAATATCTTTTTTGCTGTGAGCACCTCCCCTGCACCTCTCCCGCACCTCCTTCCCAGAGAAAAACACAGAACCTAAACACTTACAAGAGAGAACATTCTAATACTAAGTACTGTCCTAAATTGTCTTGGATATTTCACCATTTTCAGATACTGGATAACTACTAGAATGTCTTGTAGTAATTAAAGTCTGTTCAGAGTTTCCCTGTTGAAAAAGCTGTATAAACATGTTGCCAAAAAACTGAAAAACAAAACCCCCAGAAAACTGGTCTGTTTGCTCATATAAGTATAGAGGATATTGGGGGGGGAAAAAAGGAAAACAATTCGGGTTATAGCTGAGCTGACAGCGTGTGTATAAAACATAATCTACTTTTTTCCTGCCACGTTTAAAAAAAATAATAATTACACTCTCACGATATTTGCTTAACTTTAATAATTTTGGAGGTTCTTCCAAAATTTTGTATGTAAAAATCACAGCAAGCGTTTTGGTGCATATATGTCTATCAACTTAATAAGGTGTGTTTAGGAAAGGATGAGTGCATTTTAAAGCATCTCTACTGCTCTTGATAGAACTGTGGCAACATCAGTCTTTGTGAACCTGCATGTACAGCAAGGAGCCTGCTTCCTTGAAAGAGCTTTACAGCTGTAATTTTCCTCATTTCCCCCCCCCCCGTCCCCCCGCATGTGGGGACCTTGCAAATATTTTTAAAAGGTCTCTAATTGTTATTTTTAATCTAGTGTTAATGTGCTTAAATTCACTATACAATACTCTGGATTTTTGTCCAAAATATTTTTTGTCAAAAAATAATGTTCAATTAAATTCAAGTTATAATTGCTACTTTGAATAATAGAAAAATACCTTAATGTGCTCTGCAGTTCTTCTGATACGAAGTTTGCTATAAATGCTTGAGAAAATAGTTATTTGGGTCACTTTGTGGCCAAGATATTAGTAGTTACTGCCACTTGATTTTCAGTAGTACTGGCAATAATGATCTTTATCAGCAATACCAGTATGCAATTCCTGCTTCAGGAGCAGGATGGAGCAGGAGCATCCGAAGCAGGTGGAGAGGAAGCTGAGAGGTCAGCAATCTGAGGAGGGGGGTTAACTTGAAATACAAAGTATATCCAAACCCAAAATATCTACTATAAGAACAGAAACAAAGGAAAAACAAACAACCAAAAACTCCCACCAAACAAAAAAACCCAATGCAACACCGTCCCTTCCCCACAAAAATAATCAACCCAAAAATATTTATTTTGTACGTTTCTCACTATCAGAGCATCTTCACAAGTTGGTTTAGTATTCTATGGAGTCCAGATGTTTTCCTTCAAGCAGGAACTCATTTGTTGAAATGGCAGCCTCTAGATCTCATATGAACAATACCTCCTAGTTTGGGTTTGATCTCCTAATCAAGAAGATTATTCGTGGTTTTGATGGTTTCAGAAACATACCTCTCCGTCCTAAACATAATCCTTCAAAATCACCTGTTTACTGCTATCTACCTCAGTCAAACGCTGTCTCCAGCATAAGAAAACTGGCTTTACTCAGATTTAACTCTTCTAGTTTTCTACTGGAGTTTGGCCTACTATCTTGCAAACACCATTTTATGAAAAGGTTTATTTGGCTTACACTAGTATGATAAACTGTGTGAAAATAAAATTTGAAGAGTGAGCAAGGTAGTCATAATTCCAGCTAATTTTGTGACCTCAGTGTAAACTTTGAGTACTCTACAAGAAACTGTTGATGCTCACAGTATTTGGGTTTGTGCCATTATGGCAGCTCTTTTTTTCTATAGAGAGTTAAGGGAGCATGTGTATCACAAGAATGCAAGTATTTAGAAAATTTACTTACTGTAAATTAATTCTCTGTCTTTTTCTTTGTTCTTAGATGACTTAGAAATACAAACAAAAGAACATGCAAATTCTACCAGCTGTGAGGGTGCATGGCATAGGATGGATACTGTAGCTGGAATACATAAAAGCATTAATACAGAAGCTGCTACCAAAAGTAAAGCAAAGGTATTTCTCTTGTATTTTTCTATTAAGTGCAACTATGAACTTGAACAAAATTAAAATAACTCCCATTATTATTGTTTCTTTTAATATGACTAAATTAGGCCTTTCATATCCGCTGACTGCTTTTTATATTGATCATTTGAATCATAGCAGGTGACACTGATTGTTAGGATAGTTTGATTAGAATGCCGTGATCCTTTAGTGAGTCAGGTGTTACTATCACCATCTCACTCTTGTTTTTCTCCCTACTTCACTTTTGGAGTTGCTTGGTCTGTCAGCCCATAGTTTTTCAGAAGTTCCTAGGGTATTGATGTTCTGCGATCAAGTTTCTGAATTTCAGCTATGTCTTCCCCTTCTGGTTTTTTGTTTTTTTTTTTTTTTTTTTTTGTTTTTTTTTTTGTTTTTTTTTTTTTTTAACGAAACAACTTGTCTCTATCATGTGAATAAAGTCTTTCACTGAGTAAAAATATTCAAAAATATCGATGTGGTGCAAGTCTAAAAAAGATTTATTTTCAATTTGGTAATCCTAGACACCTACCTTCTCTGCCTTAACATGTCATGTTCTTTTTCTGATCAGGTAGAACACATGCAGACCCATTCAGTTACAGGAACAGCTCTTCTCCTACATGGTCACTGAGAGGAATCAGTAGCTAGCAAGTTTGACTTGGTTTAGCTGATCAAATAATGAAAGCTGCAGACTTTAACGCAGAAGGACTGGTTGGATCGTTCATCTGACTGTCTTAAGTGCTTTTCTTTCTAATTGATCCTTATCCCTATTGTTCTAGATACAAAATGACTAATTTGGAATTTTGATAATGTATATCCAGATTCTAATCTACCCTACCCTCAATTTGTACAAGTTTAGGTCACCTTCAGTCTGATATAAATGCTAAAATGTTCACAAACAGAGACAAATCACAGAATGGTTGAGGTCAGAAGGCACTCCTGGAGATCATCTAGTCCATCCCTTGTTGCTCAAAGCCAGATCAAATAGACCAGGTTGATCAAAGTCTGGTTGTGTTTTGAATATCTCCAACGATGGAGACTCTATAGTCTCTTGGGGTTCTCTTGGCAGGCAGTTCCAGTGTTTGATCATGTTGACATTAAAAATCTTTCCCTTATGTTTAAATGGAATTTTTTGTATTTAAAATTGTGCCCATTGCCTTCTCTCTTCTTGCTGGATACCTCAGAGAAGAGTCTGGGTCCGTCTTCTTTACTCCTCCCTGCTCCTCTTCTCTCTGCATCAGCTGTTTGTACACATTGATAAGATTTCCTCCTGAACCTTGTCTTCTTGAGGCTAAACAGCTCTCTCCTTATATGACAGATGCTCTAAGCTCTTGTTCGTCTTTGTGGTCCTTCATTAGACTCTCTCCAGTATGTCCATGTCTCTCTTCTACTGGGGAGTCCATAACAGGACACAGCATTTCAGATGTGGTTGCACCAGTGCTGAGTAGAGGGGAAGAATTACCTCCTTATGCCTGCTGGCAACTCTTTCTTACTGCAGCCCAGGATGCTGTTGGCCGCCTTTGCCGCATTGCTGGTTCATGGCCAACTTCATGTCCACCAGGACCCCCAAGTCCTCTTCTCCCAAGCTGCTTTCCAGCTGGTTGGTCCCCAGCCTGCATGAGTGCATGGGGGTATTCTTCCCTAGGTGCTGATCTTGGTATTTCCCTCTGAGCTTCGTGAGATGCTTCTCAGCCTGTCTTTCTGGCCTGTTGAGGTTCCTCTGAATAACAGCCCATTCACCTCGTGCATCAACTGCACCTCCCAATTTTGTATGATGATTGAACTTGCTGAGGGCGCACTCTGCCCCATCATCTGTGTCATTAATGAAGGCGTTGAACAGTACGGGCCTCTGTCTTGATCCTTGGGGTACTCCACTAGTGAATGGCTGGTCTCCTGCTGGACTTTGTGCTGCTGATCACACCCTTTGAGCCTGGCAGTTCAGCCAGTTTTGAGTCCAGCCGTGGTCTACTTACCTGCTCCACACTTCATCAGTTTTTTTATGAGGATGTTGCAAAGACATGCGTGTGTATCTACAAGAGGACAGATGCTTTCTTTTCTTCCTGAATGTTTGTGTGTCTAAGAGAGGTGGGTAGAGATTATGGTCTGGACATGACTGTCTAGTTATTCCATGCCATTTGCTAAGAATAGTCAGTGTGAAAACTAAAGAAGAAATCAGACTTGAGTGATAGAGGAAACTGTAGAAATAGCTTTGTTTTCCCCTTGTAGAGGGGCAGATGATCTAAAGTTGATTGGGAAAATGCTGTGTATTTGGTCATGGTAGTTTCTTCCCTGCTATTTGTTCCTGATGGAATTTTACTCCCAGTTCTTCCAACTGAATTAAAACACTTTAGGATTTTGTAAGTTTTACAGGAACTAAGGCGTTCCTAGCAGGCAATCTTTAGTCTTTTGAAAAAACCTCTGTGGAGTAATCTTAAAAAATCAGTACGATGAGAATTATGCCTATTGCAGTATTCCTTCTTGACAGGCGATTAAAAAATGTGACAACCAGAAATGTTAATATATTACCATATACTGAAGTGCAAAATAATTTAAAAAAAACCAACAACCATCAAAACACAAAACCCAAAATGCTAAACAAATATTTCTTAATTTGGTGCTTAACTCATTTTTGTTTGTTGTAGGATGGAATTCATAAAGACAAGTTTGAAGATGGCTTATCTAATCATTCTGACTCTGTCCTGAGTATTAGCACAATTGCCTCTGCTATTGCTAATGCTTCCTCCAGTGCTGATCCTTCCCAGTTGGCTGCTATGATGATGGCACTCTCTAAGAAAAGTAAAAGAACATGTTTCCTTCCTGGAATTGTTAAAGAGACGGAACTGTCTGCTAATCAGATATTATCCATCAATGTGGAAAATAGTGTATTTGATATGGAAAAATACCTCAAAAAAACAGATGAGATTGGACATGAAAGTGAATATGAGAGTATTGTGAAACATGAAGCATCTGCCCAGAACCTTATGCTTGATACCTTTTTACTGGGTAAAGATAAAAATAAAGATACTCTTGCAGAAGATTTGATAAATAATCATAGCAAGCAGCAAGAAATAGAGAAGCGATTACTGGATTATTTTAATGAAGAAAATGGTATTCAGAATGTCTCTAATCTGTCTGGTGTTCCCAGCCATGAAGATGTAACTGCAAATAGTGTTGAATATTCTGAAAAGTTGTCAGATTTGGTAAATAGTAAACATTTACAGTCAATGAATGCTGATCTTGGATCAGACACGCTCAGTACCCAGACCTCACCTACTGGAAATGAAGCACAGACATGTGGAATTCCTTTAGCAGCAAAAATGGAAGCGGCACAGAGAAGTTTGCTTGCTTACCAGGCCAGTGATCTCACTAGTAGATGTATCAGGGAAGACACAGAAACAGTAGATCGAGGAACAAATGCTGTTCCTGAACCATGTGATGATTTGGTGGAAAGAAGTACAGGAAACACTCTGTCACTCAGTAACTTAAAATCTGCCAAGCAATCTAGTAAATATGTCTCAGTAAGTCCTACAGAAGCAAAGTCTACACAGAAAATGAACAATGATGAAAAGCAGCAAAATGCAAAAATAGACACACGAAATAAAGATGCCAGTATTGTTTGCGGTGGGAGTGCAAAACATGTAACTTTTGAGAAGCTCTCCCTGACTTCCCAGAACAGTACTGGTAAGTAAACCTATATAAATGTAACCAGTTGTTGAAAAGGCTTTTCTTGGCAGTAGACTTGTTCCATGTGCTTAAATAAATACTGTTATTAAATTCTGCTTATTTGCCAGAGCATAAACCAATTCAACCTGAATGCGAGCTGCAGCCTCTGGAGGATGAGCAGTATAGCTTCAGACCTTCAACTTCACCACTAATCCACTCTTCTCCTAGTGAGACTTCTGGAACAGTATTTTCAGGGTAAATTTCTTGGTGTGGTTTATAAGAATAATTAATGCTTCATGAGGATTTTTGAGGAATCAAGTTTTAGTTTAATGTTGTCCTTGATCTCGGCTTATAGACGATCTTTATTAGACTAAGACTGCCTTCTCTTTGCTTTTATTATGTATATGGGAAAGCAGTCTTAGGCAATTGTTAACCTTTTATTTTCCTCACTGCTCTGATGAAACAGAAATGCTGGATAGAATGTGCTGTTTCTGCTCAGGATTATCCAGTAATCTGAGAATACAAAATATTCAGTCTGTTAGCTAGTCATATAGCTCAGATACCTAAAACTGTTTGTTGATGGAGCTATAGAATCCCATATTTATTAATTGTTGTTCTAGTGTAATTCCTCTATTACAAATAAAGCTATTTGGTTAGGGGTTATGATGTTAATTACAAGATAACAAAGCTTGGCATTGTGTAGACCAATGAAGATGTGGGTTTTTTTTAAACTTAGAAGTATTTCACTCAGTTTGGTTCTCTGATTCATACCACTGCTTGTTGTGAGAGAAGATGGGTAAAAGTATTTGTTTTGCTTTTAACTACTTCACATTTTGAAACTGCATGTTGTGCCTAAGATTTAAGGCTTCTTTAGCAACTGAAAGGGTGATGTTTTCTAAACAAGCTCCCACAACAATAAGTGTTGTATAAATGATAAGATTACAACTAAGTTGATTGTTTAGTCTTAAACATATAAACGTGGCCAGTAGTCAGTGCTATGTACATGCTCAGAAAAAGAAGAGGCAACTGATTTCTTCGCCCTAACTTTTAAGGTCACTGTTTGATACTTAACTACAGTTAGCGTGTCATATATGATATTAGAATTACAGGCTGTCTGGCATTTCTAGGAAGTTAAAATGTGTATTTTTGTAAGTGTGTTATATAGATTAGGATTTCCAGTTAAAATTGTCAGTGACTTAAGTTGTTTTCATGTTATCTCTTCTGGTCTTACAAAGTGGTGAGAGATCCTGTGTTTTCAGGTGTGTGAAATGAAGAGAATCTCAGCAATGAATAGGAGCTACTAATGTGTGATGCCTGGGATATTGAATAATTTAATTTGGCATTCTTCCATGTAGCTAGATACAAGTATATCGATTCATGTTTTTTATTTTAATAAGTTGTTGTGTTGTTTCTGTGACCTTAGCATCTGAGTTCAGTTGTAGAACTCTGATGCTTTGCCTTTATGGATGTGTATCCAATGAAAATGAGTTTTATGTACATCGAAGGTAGAACTTGTAAAGGTTAATTGAGAGCTGATTTCTCATTTCTACTGACTGTACTAAACAGAGTGGCTATCTAAGTTGACTTTTAGAAGAGTATAGCTAATGCGTAGCAGTGTTTTTCTTGATGGTAGCATTAGAAATATATTCTAATACTGACATAGTTTGAATCTGTTTTTCAGGTCTGAAACTGACTTTACTTGCACATCACATTATCAGGAATCTTGCAAAGAGAGTGTACTACCTCGGTCAGTTTACACAAGTCCTAGCATGAGCAGATTAACATATGTCTCTGCATCTGACAGCACCCTTAAGAACACAGCTGTAATACATAATACGGAGACGTACTGGGTAAGAATGTCTTGAACTGTAAATATGTATTAATTCCTTTTCTTTAAAAAAACAAACAAAACACCACCTCCCTTTCACCCCCAAACCCTTCAATTGGAAAAGTCGTAAGAGTTGTAAGAGTTTCAGAACAGTTTAGGACGTGCCGTGTATAGGGAAAAGATGTTCAGCTTCTCCCCCACTCCTGAGTTTCAGAAATTTAAATTCTGAAATAGATTGTATTAAATGTACAAGCTCTAATGAATATAAACATAGTAAAACATTCAAAGAAAAAAGTTAGAGGTGGTGTATTTTTCCCCTTTCATTTTTTTCCTCAATTTCTTGTTAAGTCATTCAGTTCTTGGAATGCAATGCGGTATTCCAGTAGTAGTTTGTAGGATCTGTATCCGCTTTCATCACTCCTGAGGCTCCCTTTCTGCTCAGCTTCAGCTGTTAGCGGTTTGGGGTTTTTTTTCCGGCTGGAGGAATGTTTATAAATATGGATTTTAGCTTTAAATTCTTTTATCAGGACTGAAGCTATCATTTTCTACCTTTGCCAGTCATCCTGACTGTTCTTACTGCTTTAGCAGAGTGTAGTCTGAGAGTGAAACTTCTGTTCAGACTTGCAATGTTATGCTGATTAACATAATTGGCATTCTTTTATCTAAACCATGGGTCCCTTGGAATCTGGAATCTTCCTGTTATGCCTTCCCCATTCTAAAGTGTGTGGAAATGTGGATGGACCTTTAAAAACAAACAAACAAAAGCTGAAAAGCCTTTCTGACTGCATCCGTATCTGAGTAAATCTGAGTGGTTACATTTGTTTTGCAATGTCATAGAATCATGGAATTGCCTGGGTTGGAAGGGGCCTTTCAGATCATCTGGTCCAACCATCAACCTAACACTGACAAAAACCATCACTAAACCATATCGCTAAGTACTACATCTACTTGTCTTTTAAATACCTCCAGGGATGACGATTCCACCACTTCCCTGGGCAGCCTGTTCCAGTGGTTGATAACCCTTTCAGTGTAAAAATTTTTCCAGTGTAAAAATTTTTCCAGTCTAAATCCAGCCTAAACCTCCCCTGGCGCAACTTGAGGCCACTTCTTCTTGTCTTATAACTTGTCACTTGGGAGAAGAGACCAACCCCTACCTCTCTACAACCTCTTTTCAGGTAGTTGTAGAGAGCGATAAGGTCTCCCCTCAGCCTCCTTTTCTCCAGGCTAAACAACCCCAGCTCCCTCAGCTGCTCCTCATAAGACTTGTTCTCCAGACCCCTCACCAGCTTCATTGCCCTCCTCTGGACCCGCTCCAACACTTCACTGTTTTTCTTGTAGTGAGGGGCCCAAAACTGGACACAGTATTCTCTGTCTTTCAGTTGTGGATTTCTCTAAGGCAGGAAACATGTTCTTTATTGTGCATTTTTTTCTCATTTGCAGTGGGTGAGGCTTTTCAGGACTGGTGGCTAGTGAAAGCTTAGTGAAGCCTTTTCTTCCTGTAGGAACACCAGCAACAAAGTTCCTTCATGCTGAAAGCATCGGGAAGAAGGAAGCATGTATTCTGGCTTATAGCCCATTTTATTCTAGGTCTAGCTGCTCAAGTTACATAGGGAATATCTGTTCTTTTCTATATTGATGTTTCCAGTGGGAATTGTAGTCCTGTAGGAGGGACCCTAAGGGCAAATTTAAGTGGGTATTTGCTTGCAGTCAACACTGGCATAGCGTCAGCTCTTGTGTCTGTTTCATGTTTGAAATGCATATGGTTCTAGATTCTTGTCATCTCATGAAAATGGGTGGCTCTTGATGCTTTGATGTAACTGGCTGCATACTTGTTTGCCCCTCTGTATTGAAGAGATGTTACTGTTTGAGTAGTCTTTGTTCCGCTGGGTAGTTTAGCAAGGAGATCATCAAGTACTTTGACAAAGTTTTACATTTGTATTATAAGTCCCGCTTATAAGACTGCAGTGTTAATTTATTCCTTTGGGTTAGTAATCTTCTATGATGAGAGAGAGAGACTGCTGAAAGAGAGAGACTGAGAGATCTTCATTTCATTTGTACTTGTTAAGAGCCACTTTCATGTCCCTTGCCTGAAGCTTCTTACAGACAACAAGAATGTTTGTGTTGGTGTTATCTTCAGATCTGAGTATTTCCTATAGCACAATTTCTTTAACCAGTGGTATCCTCTCCCTCTAACACTAGGGTCAGGTTGTCAAAGCTGCATGATTTTTAATTTATTTTTTTTTTTTCTTATTTCATGTTTGGTTGATTTGTCCTGCTGAGCCATCTCACCTCAGGCAGCTGCCCTGAATGCCCTTTTTAAAGCATTGTAACTCGCAGCTTACTTTTCTACAACAATGTGAACAGCTACTTTATTGCTCTTTCCCCGTCTTCCACGTGCCTTTCTCTGCCTCCCAAGTCCTGTTTACTTAAGGTGAACCATTGCTTTATACTGTAGTTACTCTTTATCCTTTTGTGTAGCTCACTTGTTCCTGTGTCAGAATCCTCTAAGTACACCTGCCCTGAGCTGATGTCTGATTGCTTTGATACCACACTGTCTGGTTTGGGTTTTGAAACTTCTAAAAATTATTTTGAAACTCCATTTTAAAAAATGGAATCTGTGGTCCAGATGTACTTCACAAGAAAAAACTAACATTTGTATCACATCTGAAGAACACTAATTTTTTCAGATTGGTAGGGGAAATAACTGGAATTCCATCCACTCTATTGTGAAGACTGACAAATTTGGTGCCAGTTATGGGAGGGTGGTTGTCTCATGGTCGGTCCCCCTCCACTGATTAGTGCCAATGCTTTTGTTAATGCTATTGTTAGTAGCTATGAACAGTGCATGAGAAAGTGTAATCACTTCTGCTGTTGACAGTTAACCCAATAGGAGATTCCTTGAAACACATTTGTGTGTATGCTGATTTATGATTTGTACTTGTCTTTCTCTTGGTTTGATTTCTAAACACAAAATCCCAAGACCCTGAGGATAAGGTCCATTCATTCCACCTACACCATGCATACCTGCCAAAATGGAAGGTCTTTGGCCTTGAATGGTCTCTGTGTGTGAGTGCACAAAGAAAATGTTTGTATTGGTGCTTTTTCATGTATCTTAAAACTGATCTTTTTTGATTAATGATTTGATTCGGGACTTCTCGGCTTTTTAATTTTTTCCTTAAAAAGCTGGCAAGTGCGTCTTTAGTGTGTGGTGTTTTTTCTTTCCTCAAAAAAAACCTATCTGTTATGATGTTACTGTAATTTACTGCTTCTAGGTCCTTAGCTTTTACTTCGTGTCTCTGTTTTTTAGAATAATAACATCTGTGAATCTGTCAGTGAGTTTAGGAATCTGCTCTGTTAGGTTTTTTTTTTCTTAGTACAGTTATTTTCCCACAGAATAACTTTGTAAAATCTCAGTGTGTCAAACATTTTTGGTCCTGTGGAAGCTCTCTGAGTTGTAACTTCAGAGAGCAGAGCATTCTTCTGGTGTTAATGCCTAGTGTGGCTGATTCCCCCCCACAATTGCTTGCTAACACTCCCACAGCAGGATAGAGGAGAGAATTGGAAGGGCAAAAGGGTGGGGTGGGGGACTGGTGGGTTGAGATAAAGACAGTTTAATAAGTGAAGGTCGGGGGGGGGGGGGGAAAGCGATGCAAAAGCAATCACTTGCTACCAGCAGATCAATGCCCAGATAGTCTCCAAGCAACAGCTACTTTGGAAAAATTATCCCACAGTTTTATTGCTGAGCATAGTATTACACGGTATGGATTCTCTCTTTGGTCAGTTGGGGTCAACTGTCCTGACAGTGTCCCCTCGCTACCTCTTGCCCACCCCCAGCCCACTCTCTGGAGTGGCAGAGTAAGAAATGGAGAAGGGCTTGACACAGAGCAAGCACTGCTCAGCAATAGCTAAAACACTGGTGTGTTACTAACGTTGTTTTGGTCACAGATCTAAAAATACAGCACCATAGGGGCTACCATGAAGAAAACTAACTCTATCGCAGCCACACCCAGTACACCTAGCTAGAATGTGACTTTAGACAGCAAACAGGTTGAAGTCGCAGGTTTTCTGTTTCAAAGTGAGGAGCCACAGATGTTACAAAAGAGAACTTCAGACAAGACTTGACAAACTTGATTATTTATCTTGGATGGCAATACTGGTATTAAGGTCTGTCTTGTTTTATGTACCCTATTGCTTTTCCAAAATTTGTAATACTGCATGTTATATTTGTTTACTAGAGTGAAAATGCGAGTGAACTGAGCACAACAATAATTCAAGCCAGCCCAACTCCTTCACAGGAGCATACACATGAAAATCTGGAAGACCACCCATGTCAAAGAAAGAGAAAAGAAGCACTGCTTAGTATTGACCCGAAATCAGAAGAAAATGAACTTGCAGGTCTTAAAAGAAAGCTTGATGATGTACTGTGTCAAGAACTGTCCAAAGAAGGTTTTTCGAAGAATGAAAAGCAGCTTTCATCTATTCCTTCAAATGTAGCAGCAAATCATAAAGAGCTAGACCATGTTAAATCAGCTTTACCAAGTAAATTCTGTATTTTTCAGCCACTTTCTGTTAATGTTGACGCACAAGAAGCGTGTCAGGATCCAACAAGCAAAGCACAGAGACAAGGATTACCATCCTTGAATGTATTACCCGTATATCCTGGATTAAGCACTTATATGCCATTTAATCAAAACTCATCTGGTGAACAATATGTTCCTATTTCAAGCTTTAAATCCCATGTCACTGCCTCTGAGAGTCAAGCAATGTGTTCTTCTGTTCCCACGTTGCTTACAGGACATTCTCTTGCAACGACTCCATTTGCACAACAGCATCTGGGAAATATACCATCTACTGGAAATACAGCTTTGTCTCAGTTTCATGGTTGCAGCTCTGCAGGTTTTGGTCTTCCATCAGGGCTTCCTTGTGCCGGTATACCAGCAGGACATGTTGAGAATCCACTTACGGTAGGAATTCCCATAGGTCCAAATATTGGTCCTGGCTCTTTGGGTGCAGCTTCACTCTGTAATCCACACACTACTTCCTGGAACAAGAATATCTTAAATATAAAATCATGTACGGGACAACCTCTTGGAGCTGTTGGAAACGAGTGGGAGTTGACAAAGTCACCTGGTATTGGTAAGTGTGTATTTTGGAGTCTGTTTAAAATGCAGCTGTGGACAAGAATGGTGATGATGATGATGCTAATGTTACAGTAGATAAAATTAAGATGACTATTAAGTGAAACGGTAATTATTCTTTTCTTTATGCAAGCTGTGTTATTTTAAAGAAAGGTATTTCTAATTTTCCTTATTTAGTGATGTTCTCTGAATTTAGTGTCTATTCTTATAGTACCCCTAATGGTCTTAAAAGAAATTTTTCATTATCTAGAAGAATTTCAGCATTCGTCAGCATTCAGTCATTTTGTGTTTGTTTAAAGGATTTAGAACTGTCTTTCATAGGAGGAAGAGAAATCCTAGCTGCAGTGCATGCTAGACAAGACAAGTCATGCTCTAGAAATTCAGTTCTTTTTTATTTGGAAAGTAGACAATGTTTCTGTCTCCAGCCTAACTTAGTATTAGCAGTCAGTTAAGCCAAAAAATCCAAGGAGAAGAGTGGAGGGCTTGGGCTATTTTCTGGTTATGAAGGGGAAAGACAAGCTGCCAAGTGCCTTCTGTACTTCCTGCTATTTCTCTGTATCTTGACATAGCTCGGAACCTAGGCAGTGCAAATTAGTGTTTCATTTTAAAGACCACTTTTAACCTATAGTCTCCTTAGTTGTTTTTTTGCTGTACTTTTTTCTGGCTAATTCTTTCAGATGAAATGACAAGCTAGTGGGGTTGAAGGTTTGAATTTGTGACAATTTATAGGTTATTTTGTGTTTATTGATTGTTTAAAATAATTGATCTTGTTAGTGCATTTTAAAACAGTAAAATTTGAACAATCTTACTCTTTGCCTGTTTTTAAGACCTATATTTTCTAGGTTTCTGTACGTGTTCTTGAATCTGAATGTCTATGTAGTCTAAACTTAATTCTTGGCAAACTTGAGGTTTTGAACTTAATTTCCAGTGATGCTAGTCTTAGTTTACATTTACACCTTCATACTTCTGCTAAATTTTTTTTGGGGGGAGGGGACTAAGTGTGTGTGGCTTTAAAATAAACTTGTTGCTCCAGTAACTAAAACTACTTCAGGTGACTATGTGTGTCTCTGACAAGGCAAACTTTTAATTTGATGTGAGTACCCATTAGTGGGTTTCTGGATGTAATGAAGATTGATCCTTGGCATGCCAGGGAACTCTTACCTCCATTTGAGCTTTCAGTTGTCATTATAATGTTGCAAGTCCTCTAAATGTGTTATTTTTGAATATTTTAGAAGTAAAGACTCCCTAGAAGTAATGTAGTTGAAGCAGTATTTCTTTTGATTTGGTGATAACTTTTTGCTGCACTTCTACAGCAAAAATCTACTCTAGGAGTACTCAGTATTTTTTGTAGCAGAAAACGTCTGAATACCTTTTTAGGTAACAGTTGTAGTCTGCTAAAAAAAAGATTTTCCTTTTGGTCAGTGTAAATTCTCCGAAGTTGTTGTAATACTGATATTCACACTTTCTAAGTTGGGCTAGTACTGATTAAATTGTGAACACTAAGTATTTTATATAAGGGGTGTGTGTGTATGCGTATATACACACACACACACGCTTTGTGGATCAGTGTGTGCATGGGATGTGCTGTTGCAATAAGTATTCTTGTTTGTGACAGTAGAACTCCAAGTAAGATGCAAATTAGAAACAATTGATTTGAAATTCTGAGTATCAGGCTTGTGGGAAAACATTCTTATGAGAACAGTAGGAGTCAAACGTTTCCTTGCCACAACACAGCATTTGTCAAATGAGTTTATAAACTTGACGTGGTGGCAGCCTGAGTGCTGATTTGCTTCTGGGTACTTGAAACTAACAGGAGCATGTCGTCTTTCAAAGGACACGTAAAAGTACCAGAAGAATTGAAGATCCCTAATGCTTGTTGTGTGGGAATTGCATCACAGACTCTTCTTAGCATTTTTAACCCAACTGAACGGTGGTTGCAGGTCAGCATTGGAATACTCAGTGTTTCCATTAATGGGGAAAAGGTAAGAGATTTTTTTTTTTAACAAAGCTATAAGGATAATGCTGTAATTTTACCAGAGCAATTAGAGCCCTCTGTACAGATTTGTAGTTTTTTCACATTTTAGAATTAATATACTCAAAAGCAGTGCTACCCTCTTTCAGCCAGGCCACTTGACTTATTCCAACAAGTAGGCATAGAGGAGGAAATGCCACATGATGGGATTGCCTTGTAGAATTGTTATGTGAGTGTAAAGTGTGGTAGGTTTGAATTTATTGCTTATTCATTCCTACCTTTGTATGCAAGAAAAGTCAGCCCTAGAAAAGAAAGCATCCATGCTGAGGACTGTTACCGCGAACAGGTGTTGTGCAGTTTGCTCCCATTTTTCTTGAAATCAGGAGATGCCGTGTGACAGAAAATGAGAAATATTTGGAGCAGGCTTCAAGCTAGATGGGTTGTTCTGTGGGTATATGTAGCTTGTAGGCCGTAGATTGAGCATCTTGCACTTTAAGTTCTATTTACTTCTGTCATCATAGTAATAATTCCAGAGGTAAAAGATCTCAAGAACATGAGAATGAGTTAAAGGTCCATCAGTAAAATTTAATTTGCTTTACTGATGAATACTCTTAGTAGAGAAGAATATAACAAATGAACAAGCATAGTATACTCGGAGCTTGTGGCAGTTTGATGCTTGGGAACTTTTGAGCTAGATGTTATTTCTATTAGTCTTTAGTGGACTGCTCTTTTTTTAGTTAATCTTTTGAAATTGTGCAGTGTTATCCACAGTTCAGTTGTGGATTCTGTGCACTACTGCTTTTTTCCCCTTTTTTTATTGTAAAGCTGGTTCTTGCTGGTTTTGTTTGATGGTTCTTATTACCGAGAAATAATGGACAATAATTCACTTTGTATATTGCTGCTTCTAAGTCTTATAAATCCTTATTATATCACTCCTTAGGTATATTTTTCAAGCAGATGCGGCACGTGTCTTTCCAGGAGTATGACTTCTGGTTTTGCTCTCATTTTTTCTGAATATTTCTTCTTTAAAAACCACCAAACCACAATTCTGTGTTTGTGTAGGTATATACATATATTATGAGCTAAGATTTCTTACATATTTTTCTAGTCGGTCAGTATAAATGGGGCAGCTCTTCAAACCTAAGACTGTTGTACCAGTAGGTGATTTTTTTTTTTTAATGAAATTACTTTACAGTTGACAGTCCCATTTACAGTTGTTTCTCTGAATAAATATATACATTTAATTTGTTTGCTGCACAATATAACTAAAAACCATTTTTTTCAGTCAAGTTAAATTTGAGATATGCTGAGTATGACTTGCAGTCTGTCTCTCCTGCTTGAAGATTATGAGTATGTTCACAACACAGACTTTAAGGCATCTGCACTAGGATTTACTTGTGACCTCCATCCAGTGACCTTTACCATACCATCCAGTGACTCTTCCACCATACCTATTCCTCCCATCCTTGATGCCAGAAAGCACCAAGTAGAATTGGCTTTGTTTATTTGCTGCTGTTCTTTTTCAAAAATCAGGGTTTTACTCATGAATTCACTTTCAAATGTAATAAATACTATAATCCTAGTGTTAATCTTTCACTAGATGCTGGAAAGAAACCCCGGCAACTTTTGGGCTGACTTATCTAGCTCTTTAAATTAAAAGAAAATGCCTACAGTTGAGTGAGATGGACGTGGAACATGAATATGAAGAACATGAATTAATATTGAGCAAAAATTTATACAGAAAGTCTGTGTTGAGCAGTGGTGCTGGATAAATGTGGTGTTTTGAAAGAAGCTGTTCTCTGGCAGGAGGCCTGTTGAAAATGACAGAGATTTTCTTTTTCAGATGGATCCTGTGAAATATCAGTGTCTGGTTTTCAAGAACAAAACCATCGTAGGACCCTATTCTACCAACGATCTGAAAATACTTTTCTTACCTTGTCATCCGGGGATCTTTCAGTGTATTCTCAATGTTTCATCTTGGCCAGTTTCTGCAGATGCCGAGACAATTGTTCAGGCAGAAGCTTTGGCAAGTAGGGTAGTTCTGACAGCAGTTGCTGAAAATCCTAATTTAGAAGTAAGTAGCTGCTTATTGTGTGTTTTGTTGTGGTTGTTTTTTTGTTGTTGTTTAGAATTTTAGGAGTAGTTTAATGACACTAGGAAAGAACAGGAATGCACAGCTGTTCCTCAAAGGAATCTGGAACTTATGTTTGGAATGGGGAGGGAATATAGGAGAAAGTTATACAAGCTTCTCATAAACAATCCAAGACATTTTAGTTGTGGAGTAGCACCTACCTGAAAATGAAGAATTATTATGCAGCTGTCTGAAAAGAATAAATTAAAAGGTATTGCTTTTTCATTATAAAAAGGGTGGATGAGATCTTAAACATCTAATGCTTTCTAAATATCTGCTATGTTGGATACCATTGGGCATTAAAATGTTAACAAAAAGCACTTCTTTCCAGTTGTAAGGTTTTCTTTATTTTTTTTTTTAACATCAAGTAGGCTTTGTCTTGCATTCTTATTACTTTCAGCTTGCTTATGATTGTAGAGAATATTTTCTTATTTTGAACGTAATTAAAAAATCAAACGTAAGTATATGCATAAAGTGTTTTGTCTTGTGTCTTATGAAGAACAACCAGGTGGGAGACAGTGTGACATTAAGAATTAGAGAATTAAATCTAGCTTTATGTCGTTCTAAGATGAAGAGTATGGACATGCAGAAATGGGCTTGATGGTACTTTTGGAGGCAACTGAACAAATTACATGGTAGTCTGTGACATCACTGATAAAAGTAAAATTTTCAGTCATTAACTACAGTTAACAATTTTTTCTGTTTAAAAGGTGGCCTATTAACTTGCTTTGGCCTATGTATATGATATTTAAAGTAATGATATTCTAGTTGAATACACATGAATGGATATAATTTTTTTAATGCTTCTTCCATAAATTTTAATTTATTTTTTAATGCATTTTTGTATACATAGTTTGGCAAAATCCATTATTCTCCATGTTCCTCATGGTATAGTTCATTCAAACTTGCTTCATATTTATATTCAAATTAAACCCTATGCTATATCTCTGTATGTCTTGTTATATTCCTGAGAATGGAAAAAGTACCAAATAAAAGCTCTGTTTTGCTGCAGATCACAGCACTTGGGTGTTTTTATGCTAACAGAAAATTAACTACTTAATTTTTTTCTTAACTTGCTAAAATGATGTTTTAACTGAAATTTCGTACTTACTAGCAATAATCATAGTTTAAATTTATTTTTATTTTAAATTACCCAACGTAATTTAGTTGTGTACTGGGTTTTGGTGGATAAATATTGCACTAAGATTGGCTTACTTGATTGAGGCGAAATACGTGAGATGTAGCTCACATGGATGTAACCCCTTTTGATATCAAAAGGAAACATGTTTCTTAGACTCCTCCTACCCCTGGTAGGGGGTGTGTTTTGTATGCAGGGATAGCATTAAGAGGATGGAATAGGTGAATAACATCCTTACTTTCCTGATGCTTTTGTATGGTAGTGTGTTTTGGAGGTTTTCTTTTCTTACAAGTTCTGCTTTGCCTTAAAACCAGGTGGAAACAGGAAAAAGAGATTATCTGGATTTTGGTGACTTGACTTCTGGCAGTTGGAAAGCTCTTCCACTAAAACTTATCAACAAAACCCATGCTTTTGTGCCAATTAGACTTATTATTAATGCCGTAAGTACCGTAAACTTGCTGTATGTGATAGTTAACTTGTGATGCTGAATTTTAATACCAAAACACTTTGTTATATGTCATTAAGAAACATACCCTGGACACTAGATGTAAAATTCCCAAGAAATCTTCGGTTAGTCAGGAAATAATTTTTTTTTGCAGGGGGGTAATCTGATTCAGCTATAATGGTACCAACAAAAATGCTTCTGGGAATGGGTGTGGGGTTTTATTTAGTGGTATAGGGTTTTGTTTATTTCTTTTTTTTTTCCTTTTTCCTATTTTTTTTCCCTTTTTTCTTTTTTTTTTTTTTTTTTTTTTTTTACAGACCAGCCATGAACTGCTGCCTCTGTTGCCCATTTTGAGAGCACAGGGCAGTAGATAGCAAAAAGGTTATATTGCCTAATCCTTCCCTCTGAGAAAATAGAGACATATTCCACTTGCTTCACAGCAAGTTAAACATATTTTCTCTTTCTTGGTATTGTGGTTTGAAGAACCCACAACAATTTATTGTTGTTTAGACAATTATTCTGTCACCTCATGACCTCTCCCCACCTGGGAAGGGGAATTGGGGAAAAAACAAGGAAACCTGAGAGTTGAAATATAAACAGATTTAATAGAATAATACTAAATAATTAACATTAATAATACTAAAGAACCAATATTGAGCCCAATACCAATATAAGCTATATGAGGATTATATTCAGCCAATTCTGTCAGTAGGAAGCTGTGCACTCCCAGCAGTGGACAGCAAATGTCAAACACTGCAGGTGCTGCAGCCTGGGGAGGAAGGGAAGGCCTCAGGCAGCAGGGCAAGAAATTCTCAGGATTGCAGCCATCATAGAAAAAGAAGGAACTCGGAAAACTTTCTAATTTATATTGAATGTGACATTCACGGTATGAAATAATCCTGTTGGCCAGCCTGGGTCAAGTGCCTGGGTATCGCTCCTCCTTGTTGCCGCACCTGGCTAGCTCAAAACCACTGAAACCTTGAAACCCGCATACCATAGCTGGCTATAAAGTAAATATTTTCCAAATTCAGACACTAGAGCCTTCTAAAAATGCAGTTTACCGCAGCATTACAAGAGACCTTACAGTAAAACTACTGAAAGAGAAATTAATCCTGTGTCACTCAAACCAGGACACTCTGCAAAAGCAGAACCGTTCACTCTGTCTGCTTTGTGTCTTGCTAGACAATAATAGCCTGTATTACAGGCTATGTTATATGCTCCTCTACATCTCTGTGGCAATGCAGATTTCAGATTTTTGCCTAGGCTGGGTGCTGTTTTGTGCTGTGGGTAGAGTTGGTCTTATTTCCTTATGTGAGGGGACAAGAAAGGACTGGCCTTATGTTGGGATTGGATCAGGCCATCTTAGTAACTAGTGAGGTTTCGTCTTGAACAGCCAAACTTATTGAAGACTTAAACTAACTAGTTCCAGCTTGTCTCCTTTTACTGCAGAAGGGTTTCTGACTATTTTTAGAGGGTTTGATGGACTATCATCGACAAACTGAAACTACAGGCTAATCTTTGATTGTTTTTTCCAAACTACTTGGATCATTCAGAAGTTGCCTTATATTTCTCAGCTTTGTCAGCATTATTGTTAGTGACAATAAGAGATTTAATACTTTTAATACTTTATTTCTTTGACAGAATGCAGTAGCTTGGCGTTGCTTCACGTTTTCCAAGGAACCAGTTAATTCTTCTAATGAACAATCACTTCAAACGAATGCACTTTCTCAGATAGCGGCTCCGTCAGTTGTAAATCATGTGATACATGCAAGCTATGACGGGCAAGTAAGTAGTCAGTAGTTGACTGGTTCTTCCTGTTAGTTGCTGTCTGAAATGATGGTCCTGAATATCTGGGTTAACAGTACAGATTTTTGTGGAGTCTACCTATTTGAGCAGTAGAGTTTTGTTGCTAGTTTTAGTATTATTTTTTTTTTCTCTAGTAATTCTCTGCCTCCCCATAAGATGAGTCAACTGATTTCTTTTTCAGGATCCTGAAGCTTTAACAGTTTGGGTTCTGTTCCATGCACCTAAGAAACAAATTTCTTGTTCAGGTATAGCAATTTGATTTTCATTTGAACTAAAACAAGTTTGACTGCTACTGTATGCATGTGTTAGAATTGCCGGAACAGGCTACAAATTTGAAATTAAATGTTCCATCTTTGGTTTGTGTCCTAGTATTTCGAGTATCACATTCAATTTTACAAACTGAAGGAGGTGGAATACTTCTGTGTCTTAATTTTTTAGATGTTAACGTGGGTATTTATACTCCAGTATCAAGCTGTGCAAAGTGGTTATCTACTGCGAGATGTGTGGAATTTGCTTTACTCCTTTTGCTGAGGGAATTAAATCATCACTTAAGTAAATATTGTGCTGGTTGCAAAATAGATAAGAAATTTGAAGAAACCTCTGAGCTGTTTTGGCTTCCTAAATGGTACAGAGGAAATAGTGTGTATATATATATCAACTAGTTTGGCTAGTATGTTAAGATTTTTTTTTTTTGTTTGGTTTAGGGACAATTTCAGCCACAAAATTTAATTTGACAAAAAGGTAAAAATCTTAAATAAGATCCTGTGAGACTTTATTTAAAAGAAAAAAAAAAAAAGTGTTGCCAGGTCAATGGGGGGAGTTTCTGTTAATATCATAATGACATTAGTATATTAAGATTGGACAGTTGCTGAAGTGAGACACGAATCCATAGGAATGGCCTTTGCTGCTAGCAGACTTGCTTGCTTTTGTTACTCATGGAATTGTTCCTAGATTCCTTGGGTCCAGCGGATGAATTCTTGGCAAGAGTTGATGTGGAAGTGGATAGTCCAGGACCTAGCAGTGTAATTAAAAGTATTCCGCTCCGAGCAAGAGCTGGAACAGCAAGGATACATGCTCCAAAGGACTTACAGGTTTGCATGTATTTACCAAGTGTGTTTTAATAATAGCTTGTGTCTTCTAGCTTACTACTTTTGTAATGTTTGGGTTTATATTATGTATGTATATGTACATACATACATGTTTCTTTGTTTTCCAGACAATATATCTGTCTACTAGTGTGGGTTCAACAGCCAAACAGCAGCTGCCGTTGAAAAATGCTGGAAACATTGGTGTACATTTGAAAGTTAAGGTACGTTGGCTTCTCCCTCTTGAAATCATGAGTTTTATGCTGTTAATGTTGTATTGAAACTAGAGCCAAGCCTTGGGATCCTAGCTTCACTGTGTGGTTTGACAAAAAGTTTACAAGTTTACATAAGGGAATCTGGAGCACAGGTTATTTTTTCTTGTCTCCTTCCAGTTGTGCACAGTTGTTGCTCAGCTTCTGTTATATTTGTTTTAACAACTGTACTTTTATGGCTTTTAACAAATAGATTTTAACAAGCGTATAACAAATACGTAAAAGTAGTGAATCCTGTGCTGCACAGCAGGTGTTAATTAGCTGGTGGGGTAGAGTCCATTTAAAGCAACAAGGAATATAATTGAGAAACATAATTATTTTCTAACAAAGCTGCAATAGTTTTTGGTGGACATCTTGCCAACTTAAGTATGAATAGAGTTCTTCTCAGATATGTGATCTCTTTACTTGACGTTAGTTTTCTTGAGAATCCATGGAAAGTATGGTCCCAGACTGAAAGGTAACTAGACATAATTGAAACTAGTACTTCAAAGTTAACAGAAGGAGCAGTTGATCCCCTTCTACATTAAAAAAAAAAAAAAATGTATAGGGTTGTGGGCCCATAATTTCTTGGAGCACAGGCGACGGAAATAGGATGATGACTAGTATCACAAATGCCACATTAACCTGATGATACTGGATTCTAATTGATACCAGTAATGGCTGGTACCACTGTTGAGACTAGTGATGTTACTTCACTGGTGGTGTACCATGTTGTACTTACTGTTAAAGTCTTTAAATATCTTTGGGGCCCCTTCAGTGTTGTATACACAGTTGATTTCTTAAGATGCCTCTTTTAGATGTATTTGTACTACTTTTTTAGTAGAGTTTAACTTGTGCAGGGTTATGGGAAAGTTCTGAAGGTGTCAGTTGCATTTGAGTTGTCTGAACTGTATGTACAACAGATGCACAACCAAATTGTGTTATTTATTGTAGAAAAGTTTACTCCCTTAAAATAAGTAACCAACCCTCCATTTTTCCCCTTGCCCACCTTCAGACATCAAATGAGGACAGCTGCTTTGCTGTTGAACCTGAGGATCTTGTCCTTCTTCCTGGAGAAGAAAGAGAAGTGACTGTCCTGTTTTTTCCAAAAAACATAATGACTAGACAAAGGTAACATAACTGATTTTATGCTGCCTGTTTTACACAGATCTACTTTTGACCTTAAGGTCACGAACAAATTGGAAATTTTACTCAAAAGTGAAACTTTGACTTCAGTTTTCGTGAGAGTCCCTATTCATTACAAAGTAGTTTTTTGCTGGGATTCACCTGTTCCATGTATTCCCTGCCTCTTTTGCCTGTACATAGCTTAATGAGTAGCTAATATTTCCCACCACAGATCAACAGATGTCCTGAGAGTTGTTTAATGTAAATAAAAGGCTTCAGGGACTCACTCCATTTATACGGTACTTGTTTCTAAAGTACAGCAAAGCTTTAAAATACTTATCTTCAGCAGCACCTTCATTTGCTTCCTTCTTCACTCTGCTGAGACAAGGAACATGTTACTTCTATTTTACATAAGAAAAAACTCAAGCACAGATCATGATCAAAAGTATTCATTAATTTTGGCTGCCATAATCAAATAGGAGTTCGGCTGCAAATCCTGTATGTGTTCTGTTTGCATTCATGTAAGCATTCATATCCTTGTACATTAGCACCTGAAGAAGGCAGTAGTCATCTGCACTGTGCTTATGTCCTATAGGGTAGAAACCGTATCATGCAAAGCCAGCTGCAGGTGGCCTGGTTCTGTGGGCTCAGTGTTCTTTCTCACAGCAATCCCAGGAAGCAAAGGGAGGAAAAAAATCTTGGGTTTGTGGCTTAGAAGGCTACTGTTATTAACAGGCCTCAGAGTTTAATTTTGACACCCCTGGGTATCTCTCACTTGTAAAACTTCATTGAAATTTCACAGGTATTTCAAAAGGCATCTCTAATCTGCAGAGACAGCCAGGCTTGGTTTCTCTCCAGAATTAGTCTGTGAAAATAATCAGAAATTAGCATGGGCAAAAACTAATTTGCCTAGCTGTAGTCTGTGAAATACTTACCTGAACCGTTTCTAGGTGAACTACTTCGAAAGATTGCTTGAGATTCATATGGCATGCATATTTACAAACCAAAGGATTTAACTTCTGCCATGCCTAAAGCTGGCCTTTGTCATAAAAAAGTATTTGTATTTTCCCCTTAAGAAGGTAGTTTAAAAGGGCCTATCTATATTTTTTTTTTCGGTTATGTTTTGTTTTCATCAGCTAATCTTTTCCTATGACGGGATTTAATGTTATTTATTTATTTTTAAAGTACTTTGAAAATCCTTGTGCTGCCATCTGGGCCTCAGTATGAAGTGGTGTTAAAAGGTGAGGTGGGAAACAGACCTGCATCTACAGCTACTGGCTGCTCAGACATCCCACCCATTCTCTCCAACAAGCAGTTCATTGCCTGGGGAGGAGTAACACTTGGATCATCAGTGTAAGTATAAGCTGGGCAGCTGTTCATATAGAATATCATGTTAAGTATTTTACATTGCACTTACTAGAAGTAAAATTTCCATACTGTCCCTGTTCAGATTAGTAATCCACAGGGGTTAAACTAAACTGTTTTGTGACTCAAGTGAGAGAAGCGGTATATTACAATTATTTTTTTTTTGTGTAAATAAACTGTGATCTTGTTTGAGCTTTTTGTATTCTTCAGGACTCTTTAGTTATCATTAGAATAATAGAATAATTCTGTAAGATTATGATGTTATATAAGTAGAAATATAAAGAAATATTTTCCAAGGAAGTTGATGAAAAAATTCTGTTGGTTCTTTTGACACCTGCCTCTTGCTAGAAATAAATCTCTGTGCTTGTTTTTCTTCAATTCATCCATTAAGACTAGAAGAATCCAGTCTGGTAATGTAATTTGACCATCTGAATAGCATAGGCTGTTGAACTTCCCTGAATTAATTTATTTGAATTTGAATGTGTTCCAGTGCTAAGGCTTTTAGTGATGGAGTATCATTTGCAACCCTAATTATGATTACTTTATCCTTCAGACTAGTTCCTGTCTGAACTCTTCTAGTTTTAAGTTTACAGCTTCAGTATTCCATGATTTAGTGAAACCGTTCATAATTGTCTAGATACGCTTTGCTGCTTTTGTATGTAAAGGCTGCAAGTTTAGCAGATCTGTAGACTTCTAGTATTCCTTTAGGGACTAATCCATTTTTGTTTTGATACTGAACTTCTTGAGTAATCTAATAATGTTCTCAGTTGTTTAAAAGCAATCCATGTTTGTAGCCAAAAATAACTTCTGATAGCTATAGTCCTACTTTTCTGTTTTGTTAAGGTACAGTATTTATAACATAGTAGTTTTGGCTATTTGGTGTTAGGGGATCACTTTCTCTTCCCCGTGTGCTGCTACCTTTTTATTTTCTACTTCTCATGAAAAATAGTTTTGATTTGCCATTGGTTTTAGGAAGCTGTCATGGTTTAACCCCAGCCAGCAACTAGGACCACCCAACCGCTTGCTCAGTTGTCCCCTCCCACCTGCAGTGGCATGGCGAGAAGAGTTGGAAGAAATAAGGAAAACTTGTGGGTAGAGATAAAGACAGCTTAATAAGTAAAGCAAAAGCCATGCATGCAAGCAAAGCAAAATAAGGAATTCATTCACCACTTCCCATTGGCAGGCAGGTGTTCAGCCGTCTTCAGGAAAGCAGGGCTCCATCCCATGTTGGGAAGACAAAGTGCCATCACTCTGAATGTCCCCCCCCCTTCCTTCTTCTATCCCCAGCTTTGTATACTGAGCATTACATCATATGGTATGGGATATCCCATTGATCAGTTGGGGTCAGCTGTCCTGGTTGTGTTTCCTCCCAGCTTTTGTGCACCCCCAGCCTACTTGCTGGCGGAGCAATATGAGGAGCAGAAAAGGCCTTGACTGCTTAGTAACAACTACAAACATCAGTGTGCCATCAACACCACTCCCATCCCAATTCCAAAACACTGCACCACACCAGCTGCCAGCAACTCCATCCCAGCTGAAACCATGACAGAAGCTGAAATTATTTTTAAAATTTTTGTTCCTACAGAGCACAGAACAGTGTCTGCCACTGAAAATTGTGGAGAGGCTTTGCTCTCTCTCCGTCCTCCTCTGATTCTAACTGCGTGGTCCTTCCTCTTCCTTTATGTTTTTACCAGTTTTAGGGCTTGTCACATCCTCTTGTGATGTTTTTTTGACTTGTTAAAATGATGAAGACACTCACCCTTCTTGCTGTAGAAGTTTCCTTCCCCTGTTAAGGAAAGATCTGAGTACCAGAAGCCTAGTCAATGCCAGAATATATCAGAGAGAAAAAATTTACTTTTTGGTCAACCTGATGTTGCCAAGTGTCCATAACTTTCTGTCGTCCTATCATGTTGAAAATACATGAAAAGGAAAAGTTATCCTTAATTTAGTTCTTCACAACTGTTCAGTGAATCTGGGCTAGACTACACCCAAAACTGTTTCTGCATAACTAAGTGGCTCTGGATAATCTAGTTGTAACTGTATCTTAAAATGTTTGTTGTGTTTTTTTTTTTTTAAATAATTCTTGTATTCACACAACTGCTGCTTGTTTTAAAAGTTCAAGCTGTTAAGTACGATACTTGAACTTCAGAAAAGCTGTATTTATATATATTTTGAGGTTGTTTTGCTGTATGGGGATTGATGTGTAATGGTGTATAACATTGTAAGGTCTGTAAGTTTGAGGATACAGAAGTAACTTTCTAGCTAATGTATTGTGTTGTACCAAGAGGTGATTTTTTTTTTTTTATGAAATGACTTTAAAATTGATTGTCCCATTTTCTGTGTTTCCATGAATACATGTATGCAGTTAATTTGCATTTGCTGTAACTAACGTCAGCTAAAGTTAGCTACAGCAGTTAACAGTTTGATTAAACTAAACTTCATATTTTTCAGCCAGAAGAAGTTGACTTTAAGAAACGATTCTCCATCTGTGACACAGCATTTAAGACTGTTGATAAGAGGCCAGGATCAAGAATGCTTTCAGGTAATTGTCATGAAAATTTCTCTTTAGTGTTTATGACCACTGTAAGGATTTAAGAGTTATAAGAGTTATAACACTGTAAGAGTTTACAGCTCTTAAAGCTGCTGTAGCACAACAGAGTCAGTACCTGGTGGAGTAAACAGTCATTGGCCCTTCTCGCAGGAGGGATTCCAGGCCTCACTCCAAGGGACTTAGTGTACACAAGGGAGGGTGGAAAGAAAAACTGAAGTTAGCTTTTGGGAATTACCGTAACTAGAGGGTTTTTTTGTTACGTAGTCTGCATACATTTATATCCCCCTTTTTCCTTAGATGTTCAGATCCGATATCTAAAATCTTCAACTGAGAGGAAATTAATGTGGTGCTGTTGAAGTTCAGCCTTACTGTATTGTAGGTCGAAAGCAAAAACCCCTTTGATCTAAACAGAGAGGCATCAGTATGCTCATTGTGGGAATATAAAGTATCTTGAACTTGGTCTTTGCTGTTGCATATTAAGCTTGCAACTTTAAGTATGTGCCATTGTCAACTGATTTAATGCAGGTTTTGAAGCAGTTAATTTTGGGTTACTAGCGAAGTAAGTCTTACTACTATATATTTTTCCTATTGTAGTCACTTGCTTCTGATGTCTTTGTTTTTATAGCTGCAGAGTATATTTGGGTCAGAAGAACGTTTAACTAGTAATTGGGAACTCAAAATCCGTCCCAAAGAAGATACTAACATATACTTGATGTTTTCACCTACTCGAGTAACTTGCTGCTTTGCCAAGCTGGAAATCAAACAGCTGGGGATTCGATCACAGCCAGGAATTAAGTTTACTGTAAGAGTCCCAACCTAACTTCTAATAATTTTAAACATAGATTTTTTTCATAATTATTTTAAGTCTAGCACTGAATAGGTGTTTCTATTGAAAAGTTGAGATTTGTCAAGATATGCACTATGGATATCTCTATACTTGTTAAAGATTGTGTATGCACTAAATCTTGCATGTGATTTTTCCCCTCATGAAGAAAGAAGAAAGATTTTTATGTACCACATTAAAAGTAGCCCAAGATTTTAACTCTAGTCCTATCGAAAAATCTAAACATGTCATGTTTTGTATATAGGCCTTAAATTACTTTTCAGTAAAACTTGAAACAGGTTAAATAAACTTAGGCTTTTTTATTTCTTGCAAAGTCTTTTCAGTTCACACTTGAAGCGTTTTTGCTTGTCTTTATGTAACTCTATGTAGTTTACCATAGTTGTACAGAAGTTTCAGTAAGAATCTTGCTTTCTTGAAATACCTTTTTTTGGTGATTTTTTTTTTCTCCCTTTTTCCCCACCCAGATACCGTTATCTGGATATGGAGGAACAAGCAGTATAGCTTTAGAAAATGTTAAAAAACTGTCAGATAGTTACATGGTAACACTGGATGGATTGTTGCCTTCAAGATTAAGGACAGCTTCCTTCCACATAAGAAATATGGGTTCTCGGGCTGCCTACGTTAAAGCTGTGTGCTTTGCAAACCTACAGACAAAAACAGTTATGGATCCTCAGGTAATGATGGTATCTCCAGAGAAGTTTGTACTAAGAGAAGGAACACATGAAGTAAGTACAACACTTAATTCTAAGCAAGTTTTATTAATTTAAATTAAAATAAATGTAATCAATGAGAATGTGTCGGACTAGTTCTTTATTAAAATCTCACTTCTGTTAAATCCTGTTCTACTTGTATTGCAGTAATTGGTTGGTTTACATTCTAAACGTTAGTACTAACAATAAGAGTTTTTGAGTATGTTGTCTATTAATTTTATCAGGTGATTACTATAACATGGAATCCAATGGAAAATGAAAAGAACTTCCATAAAACAAACACATTGGTATCAACAGTATGTTTTTTTTGTGGAGATGAAGTTTCTAGGCAGCAGTATCGTAGGTAAGATGTACTTTGCTGTTGTAAGAGACAGATGTTTAATAAAAAGTTAAAACTAGAGGTGTATGCTACCATGAGTATGGTTTTAACTTGCTTCCAAAATTAGCAAGAACAAACTAAAAGACATTGGTGATATGGAGAGATCTAGTAAGTCTGAAAGTACTGTCAGTCAGTAGTACTGAAAATCAGTAGTACTGCGTTTTGAACAAGATTCGCATCTTGGTTTGCTGAATTCTGTTGATGAAGACAGTGTTTGAGTAGTTGTGTATGTGAGAGAAATAACACCCACATATGCTCATCATATACTGGTGAAATTTGTAGAATGTATCTTACTGAGCTTAAATAGAGGCTATGTTGCCCTGCATATTAATTTACGTAATTCAAATGCACAAAAATGGGATACTCTGCTTTTAATGACATAAATGGCACTTTTGACTTGGGCTGTGTATGGTGTATAGTGATAATGCAAAATGTTAAGAATAGGCAGAGCACTAAGGTGCTGATGATTATAATTTGGTGCAGAATTTCAGAATGGCAGTATTTCACTGGTACTTTTAAATGTGATTGCCTAAAACTTTATGAACGTCATTGTATGTCCTGTCATCCAAATAACATATTAAACATAGCTGAATGCAACTGTATGACTTTGAATTAAAAGCTAATGTGATAGCTGTGTGTTTGATCTCCTTGATATCTTAGATATCTCAGAAGATAATTGTTACTGATTTTTATATGAACTCTTCTGTCTGAGGCAATGCTCACTGTCATTGAATCCTTTTCAAAGGGCAGAAATACTTAGGGAAAAGCTTTGGTCTACTGATCAACAGAAAACCCATTGAGAAGCTTGTTGCACCTATATAGCTAGTGTTGGAACTGGTGGTTTTTTTTTTTTATTTTATTCAGACTCTAGACATTGGTACTGAGTGAAATTATTTGCTGCTGATTTTATTAGTCAGTAGGTATGGCATTTGGTTCTTAAACATGGTGGTCTAGTTGGTTGTTTCTTGGTGGGAACTTCTCTGAAGTCTCCCCTGATAATTGAAAGAGACGCTCATGTCTTGAAACAGCTGAGTACTGTAAGCCAGTCAAACCCCATTCTGAAATTGTGTACTAAAACAAGAACACGATTTGGGTCTTAGGGGCAGGAGTGTGAACTGAGTAATTGGCCTAGTCTGCCAACTTGTGTTTCCAGTTCTTTACTCCAAAAATATACATTGTCAGCAGCCGGGTAAGTAGATTAGACCTGAGTCAGCAGTGCTGAGGTATTCTTTCCACCTCCATGGCTCTGACCCTATCTGAGTGCCGGGTTTCCTCTTACTGACCTGTAGCTTCTCATTTTTCTCAGGACTATTATATCCCTGTGGCTCCCAGTCTTTTCAGCCTGTTGCCAGTCATGCTCCTTGGCTCCATGTTCCTGCTGTTGGCTGGCACCTGCTGCCACTCTGCTGTTGACTAGTCAATTTTTCCCCTCAAAAGGCTTTCACTTGCAACCAAAATAGCATTCTCCTGCTTCCTGTGGTGATTGAAAAATCACTCAGATTCCTGATGTGCTTATCAGAAATCAGGTGTGACTGACAGCAGAGAACAAGTATCTTGGAAAGACAAGTGTATGGCAGCCATTATTTCAGTGGTTCCTTTTACTGTGCAGCAATAGAGCAGGTATTTCTTTAACCATTTTAAGATTATAAAAAGATTTCTGTTTTAAATGAATGCTTACAGTTTGGAGCTTGGTGTACTTGAGAAATTACAAAGTTAAAATTATGCTCGATCCTTACCAATCTTATCAATCTTGTCAAATTATTTCCAATACTTCGTGTAATTTACTCTTGTTTCTTTATTTCTTTAACAGAGCTATGATGTATAAACCTGAGGTAGAAGAACACATAATACCAGAAAATAGCTTATTGAAAAACATTGTATTTGATGAAGAATTTCAAGGGGAGGAGCTTGCAACAGAAGGTAAGCCTATGACTTATTAAAAGAAAAATGCAATGCTTGCTTTTGGGTGGAAGAAATATGCATTTAGGCTTGAATCCTAGTTATTTTTCCCTTGTTTCTTTTTTGATAAATGTAGAAGAAAAATTTGGATGGAACTTGATTTCTTTCAGTCAATGCCTGTCTATCTTAACAATTTACTGTACTTTTCTCCTAGTAAAATGAAACCCCAGTCTATGAATATTATAGCATTAAAAATGCTCAGTTCATTTGCAGAGTATTTGCCTTATTATTAATAATTAAGAAAGATTCAGTTTCTTCTACACAGATATATCTTATATTTGAAAATTGAGAGTCAGACAACTTTTCTCACATTAAAAAATGTAGTTCCTTCCCCAAATTAAGTAACTTCATTTTTTTTTTGTACTTCTTACGTTAGCAAGGAATTTATTAAATAAGAATGCAGTATATTTTACAGGTGTCCTTAACTCTTCCCCCCGCCCAAAACTACCAAAAAACCTAAACCAACCAACCCACCCTCCAGAAACTGTTTAATCCCACATGTGTCGTGAACAAGGCTACTGTCAACCCCTATTTATTGAGCTAGTTCTATTCACATATGAAAAGATTTTACTGTTCTAAGGCTACTACATCTGAATAAATGTTGTAGTCTGGTTCTTTCCCTGAGTGCTGAGTGTTTCTGTCTGGGTTGGTCTGTGTGGCTGACTCTGTGCGTGCATGTGTTGGGGGGGAATATGTATGTGATTGCTGGGAACACATCTCAACCTTGCTACTGGTTGGACTGGCGGCAGCATCACCTCTATCAGGATACCAGGTTCAGATACTCTCCAACACTAATACGGCTCACTGCACTAACTCACCGACTGACGCTTCTCAGTCTGGAATTGTGTGCACCGTGGCCTTGGCATTCAAAGTTATTTTAAAGATATCATGAACTAGCCATTTTGATATTTTAAGTTGGTGAAAATGAGATGGGCTCTAAGAGTTAAATATTTTAATGGGATATTTGAAAATTGTGATTTCCTGAACTGAATGGAATTCAACTGGGAGGGGGGAATAAAAAAAACTTAGAGCAGAAATAATGGTCATCCTAAAGGAAGAACGGATTTCCATACTGAATTTTATTATATATATGACAGAGTAAATAAATGAGTTCTTCCAAAAAACACATTCTGCTAGACATCCTTTTGCAAGACTTAGCTTTGTTAACCAGTTTCTGGATGCATGTAAATTCTGACTAGAAAGGTTTCTGTGACAGATGTTGCTCTCTTGTCTGTAACTGCGTTGTAGAAGCTACATACAAATATAATAATTCTCCCTAGTGTCTACTGTGCAGCAAAGGAAATAATGGTTTATTCCAGCAAATGGAAATGTCCTGTGTGAGAGGTGTTCACTTTGTTCTGTATTCAACATGAAATGGTGCAAAGCAAGGCAGAAAGCTTTGACTTGATTATTAAACATTTCGATGAAACGTTCTATTATTTTTAAATCATACTCTGACATTCCTGGCCTTTTGGATATTTACAGGTATAATGAATTAACTAATTGTTAGATTGAATAGACTGAGTAAGTGAAAAAATAAGTTCTCTCAAGAATTCCATCTGTCTGTGAAGCCTTACAAACGTATTAGTCTTCTTCGTCAGGGTAAAAAAATTAAAATTTAACTCTAATTTGGCATAGAATCAGATTATCATATACCATTTGTCTAAAGGTGGAAAATATCTGTAAAATTAAAAAGTTAAAATTGGTGTGTATTTAGATTCATGTTACATCTCATGTTAATGTTGATTTATGCTTGATAACTGAACTTGTAGTAAGTAATTTTTTGAATGATCTAGGATGCCTTAGCCAACATCTCAAATCTCTGTTGTGTAATTTCTGAGAATTATAGATTTGCTCTTATTATAATTGCTCTGTTACACTCATTTTTAGTATGTGATATCCCACGTGGGACAAATGGTATCCATCTCTTCTATGCAAATATGCGAAAGATTATCCTTTCTGTGGTTGGATATTCCACTTGTGATCAGGATGGACTTCAGCAGTCTCCTGGACGTCATTTGGAATTGGACAGGTAATGTAACTGTAAGGATAACTGTCAAATAATGCCTAACTGAAGTACATCTCCTTTCATTTAAAATCATGAAGATTTTAATGCCAATGATGAACATTGACTTACTTTACAAGTGAAAGACCTCACTCTATAATGGGAGTGGCTCCAGTGAACGTCTAAGTCGTTCTGTTTAAACTATTACGATAATTGTTAAATAATTCCCTCAACTGACATAGTTTACTTCATCTGCAACTTCTTATTCTTCATCTGAAGAAACTGTTTTTTTCTGTAGGCACTTCCAAATTGCATTTGTTATTATTGTTGTAGTTAAGGAATAGGACTAAACCACTCCATTCCATATAATGAGTTTTTGACGTCTGGAATGGAAATAGATATATATATTGCAAAGGCTCAGGGGCCCTTTTCTTGTCTAGCCCGTATCCCAGCCTTTCAGTGTAGTGTGTACTATACTCATCAAAAGAATGATCAGTGCTGAGGCTACCTCCACCCCTGTCACTCCCTCAAATAAAGTGGTCCATTGCTGGGAGGATTTCTTTGGAGGACTGGTGGAGACCTGGTCTTTAAAATGAACCTGTCACTTGTGTAGGTTGCTGTAGCATTTGGAAACCCCGAAAAGGGAAAGAAACACCCAAATTCTGTACAAGTCCTACTTAGTAAGATAGCATAGCATAAAAACAAAATAAAGATGGGTTAACATTAACACCATAAAGAATATATTTGCATAGGTTGTTTCTTGAGTCTTCATGGTTTTTCTTCTCAAGATCGTGTTACATAGGTGAAGATGGTCCTGTTGTGTTTAACATCTACATATGTAGATGTTGTCTTGGAATTGCTTGTACTTCTTGAACTCCAGATGCTGAACACTTTGAAACACTTGACAGATTTATCGACTAGCAAGGTGTTTGTCAGGCATAGTGAGATTCCAAAGCTAGAGGTTGGTTGATATAGCTACTGAATTCGTTTTTTCTTAATAATGGAGAATTGAATTAAATTGAAGGTGCGTGTAAAGTACTCTGTATTTCAGTATTAAATTTTGAGAAATACTAAGAGTAGGCTATTACAATTACTCATAAGTGATTTTTATTACTGGTTTTGCTTAATACGATCTTATTTTCAGATTTGAGAACTCTGTCAGACATATCAGTGCAACTTTGGATGTTCTTCCTGTTAAAGGACCTCAGGGCCCTCCATTACCTGTAAAAACTGATGATCTGGTTCAGAATAATTCAGATGCTCAACAGACTTGGGCTGTTAAACCTGAGTACTTGACTTTGACACCTCCTTCTCTTAGTAAGTATTTCTGAAGTGAATAAAATAACCATTCTAGTATTAAAATAACTGTACTGCATACTATGTTTGTAATTATTTTGCATTTGTAAATGCGGATTGGCCGGTAATCTTGCTGCAGTAGTGTTACATTGAAACAATAAGCTTGGTTTGAACACAATTTTGGTTAGATTGTCAAAGATAGTGTGCTCTATTGTGTATGTGTTTGCGTGTATATATATATGTATGTATAAAATATGCCCTGCATATTTTAAAGCATTGTGAAGGTAAAAATAGGGCAGAAAATGTTTTCTCTTAATTGAGACATCTCTGAATCTTGGGCACTTCTGTGAAATTTTGTACATGTTTAGCTTTTTGTAGCTTTTCTTGTATTATAGGTGGAACAGCGGATACTGGACATGTACAAATTGTCAACAGTTCTAATAGGACGTTGACGTTTGAGCTTTCATGGCCAGCTCACTGCCTTACTATAACCCCACAACATGGAGTCGTTGAACCAGAGTAAGTTTCTTTTCATAGGTTTCCTTTATGTGTGAAAGTGTGGTTAGGTTTTAGAGGAATTTATTTTTAGTTAGTTTAGGAATTTAGTTAATTTAGGAATTTTAGTTAGCTTTTAGGAATTTATTAGGTTTTTAGACTATATCCTGGAACTAACTATTTTAATTTCAGGGTATAATCTTTTTGTCAGTTAAAATGCAAATTTAGCTTTTATGTTTTAGGACCATATGCTTTTTAAGTTCTGTATAGAAGGAATGTTCTTCTGCCAAAGTTACTGGAGGCCAGGAGTTTTCTGTGCCTGGCAATACTATTATTGCATAATTTTCTAGGAGCTGGATGGTCAACAAAGCTGAAGTTTTAAAAGTTTCCTTTCATAATGTTTTTTTTGTTTAAAAATGACCTACATGTTTAAAAGAAAGGACTTCGCACCGCATCCCCCAACCCCGGTTGCCAACAAACAAACCCAAAAATACCAGTTCTTACAGATTGCTTCTCTTCTGGGGACTTAGCATTTTCTTTTGCAATTGTGCTGATATTCTTCAGAACTTGTTTGTGAGGGGTTGTTTTGTATTCTGACAAAACCAATTTTTGCTACTCATCTCTGGCTTCCCAGTACCTGTAGGTGTGAAAACAATGGCAAACCAGTGTCAGGTACCTGTGTCTTAACTAGCAGTATTTTGGAACAGTAGTCAAACATCACTGCATGTGTGTATGAGGCTTCCCATGGATGTCGGCAAAGTCTTTCACAATAAAATGCATGAAAGATCTGGCCACTTCTCACCTCTGAATTTATGTTGGTTTTTTTTTTAAGGTTAGTTCAGAAAGGCTTTTAGGACCCTGTTACTAAACTATTCTCATCTTATTTAAAAAAAAAAGTTTCATGTTCCACAAAAAATAGGTTTTGCTTTCTGAGTTTTATTTAAGTAGTTCCTTTAACTTTGTAGATGTTTGCCCAAGGCAGATACTTTCTTTTCAGTCCTGCATCACAATGCAAGATGTGGTGCATTTAAACTCCAGTTCATGTAGATGTAAATTCTTGGATGTGTTGCTGGGGAGGTTTCGTCATTAGTGAGAACAAAATGAAGAGGGTTCTCTGGAAGGGCTAGGATATCTGCCACTCCTTGTAGATTCAATCAGTGCTGAGAACAACAGTTTCAAAAAGATAATGATGAGCAACTTCCAGTTGCTGTGAAAGTAAGGACACCTTGAGTGTCTCATATCCTAGACTCAGGACTGTCTGTGCAATGATTTCTTAAAAAGAGGGAATTGAAGGCCTTCTGCAAGCAATTTTCCTGCACTGCATAATTTTAAAATGGGTTCCCTTCGCTGGAAAGAAGGAGCTGAAACCTCACATATTGGGTTCAAGTAAGTAGTCTGGATCAAGAACAGAGACCTGCAAGTAGGAAATGAACCCACGGGAACAGCTGACTTTAGTACAGCAAGCTGCGCTTTGCCTGGTTTTCTACTTTTTGTGACCATCTCCCAGCAGTGCCAAGAGCAGTCATCCTGTCAGGACAAGAGCCAGTTAGTCTTTTATACTATGCACTGCAATGTCTGGAGCCAACAGAATTCTTGAGCTCATTTAGGCCAGGAAAGAAGGTCTGATTTCTCAGTGATGGTGAGAGAAGGTCCTAAGATCAAGGACTGACTCTGCTATGCTAGACCAAGCAGACGACCCCCTGTTTCACCTTGACTAAACCCCTCAAGTGCCATGGAAAGAGATAAAGGCAACCTCTAACCTGCCTGAATGTGGAATAATAAAGTCCGGACTCTCTACTGAATTTGGTAGCATTCCAAGAGATTTTCTCATGGAGGCGAACTGAAACTAACCTCTGGCATGTTGCTGTACCTCTGTGTTGGGAGTATTGGTAAGCGCTGTGAAAAGAATTGCACTTGTGGAGCAGGGATTGTTGGAATCTCCAAGAGCTGGTAGAGCAGCCTTTGGAAAGTGTTTCTTCCCTAGGCTCTGCTCCTTTCCATGGCAATAAAAGTACTGAGAGTTAGTGTCTTTAGGTTGAATATGACTCTTCTGAGAGACATGTGGTTTGTGACCCCATGCAAGTTGGATTTCCATGAAAAGTTTGCAGTAAATGTTAAAGACAATCTGTTGGGAGCAAAGACAGTGGAATGGTTTGTGATAACAGATAGTGTGTATACTTAGTACATCATTTTCATGTACGAAGCTTGTACGTGAGAGAGAATGAGTGAAAAGATTCTGAAAACGGCTGAGGATCAGAAAAATTCTCACAGTTTGTTAAGGAAATATCAATATCCCCATTTAATATTTTAAGGTCATTAACATCTGTTCGTTGAAGTTTGTAGAGATGGTCATAGTGTGACAGTGATGATGGAACTAACTTTCCTATGGTGACTGATCTTGTTCCTACACTAAACTTTTCAAATGCAAAGTGCTGTGCTAATGACATATTAAGCTATTTCTTCAGGTTTAGCTTTAGTGCTTTTGCTAACGTACAACCAATGACCTTTACTGAGGTGATTTTGTACTCCTTTTTTTAGTACTTCAGTGATTACTTTCTCCCCTCCATTATTTAAATGTCTCTAGTATAGAATGTGGAACATTGTAAATCGGAATTTATATTCTCACTGGTGAAACTACTGTGTGGTGCCATAACTGCTTCAAGTGAGTTTAGACTCTTAAGTGTCCCCTGGTCTAAATAACTATAGAAAGCATTGATGACACTGAAAGGCACTTCTTTTTTCCAAGATCCGTTCTGCATGGGAGGAAGGAAAGCAAGCTCATTCTCTGAAACTAGAATTAGTTTAAAAGATTCTTGAAATGCAATTTGTTTGAACAGTCTAATTCCCCTGTTGACTAGCATTGAAGCTTATTTTTCTGAAACATGTAGTTATAAGTCTGCGTTACATGGCCTGATCAGCTGTGTATGTTAACAAGAGATAGGATTTACCCTTACACTATGACCCCTTATACAACAACCAACGACAAGTTTATAAAGTGTGTTAAGTTTCTGACTACTAAAGCGTGATAATATATTGGATATCTGAAGACCCTAAATTTAACTATCTCTAGATCATCTTTACTTACCTGCTATCTTAAAAGCGCATCCTCTTTTTTTGGGGGGTGGGGGGCGGGGTGGGGCTAGTGTTGTAGATACTCATTCTGAGTATCATGCTAATGTGTTTTTTGTTTTTTTTTTTTTTTCTTTTATTAGGAGCAGTACACTAATTCTGGTGAGTCCTAATCCATCACTTGCCACAAAACCTTCATTAATTCCTTGGAGTGGCCTAGTCTATATAATTTGTGAAAATGGACTAAAGGTATGTGGCTTACTTGAGAGTTTAGATTCCAACTATTTGTTTTACTTTGCTGGATTAGGTTCTAGAAATGTTGCTAAAACCTTTTAGGCATAAGACAGCAATTCTGTCAACTTCCATTGTTCTCTATAATTTGTAAAGTTCTCTTTAAAAAGAAAAATAAATAAACGTAGTTAAGATGCAGTTGTGAACACTTAGACTGAATTGCCAACAAAATTGCATCTGTACACCCATCACTGCTGTATGCGTCATTTTCTAAAATCCTGAGTATGTGTATGTACACATGCATATATAAAAGTAGTCTATATAATATTTTAAAAGAAAAGAAGTTAAAGGGTGTTATTGGACAAGTCACCATAGCTCCTTTTGAGCTCCCTTAAGGTAAACTTAACCTTCTGGCCAACAAATCTGTGATGAAGTATAGGTTCTTGCTCTTCATGTATTTTAATCCAAGACTTTTCCCTGATTGAATTAAGTTGTAAAAATAAAATTTATGAAGCCAGCAGTTTTTTTTTCTTTCATCACTGTAAAAGCAGAAAGACTCCTTGGTAATCTCCCCCAAAGAAATAGATACCTGTTTCTTTATTTTTATAGCCAGGATGTATTTTGGGTTAATTGTAATAATGCATTGAGAGAGAAAAGACACTGAAAGGATAAAACAGCATGTCTACTTTCCTTCTTGATGGAGGAAGGTGAGGTATGATACAAAATTGGAAACTGCCTTAAAACCCCAAACAAACAGGGAAGCTGTTGAAAAGAGAGTTGAGAAGGAAATGGAGAGTGTGCACATACTTAAGCATGTTATGTTCTACAATATGAGAAAAGGCTTTAAAAGAAGAAACCTACTAGGACAAAAGAAGAAAAACATAGGAAAAGCAATCAAACTGTGAGAGTTATAGTAGTTGATAATGCTTCTGCCATTTCTTTGCTACCTATCCAAGTAGGCAAAAAGTGTGCTAAGATTTTACTAGCATTAACTGAAGTTTTCAGAAGTGCTAATTATGTAGCAGAAGTGAGCACAAAGCTTGTTCTGTATAAGGCAGCCTTGTTCCTGTTCTCTGAACAGGTAATATTGTAGGAGTTGTCAATTAAATTTAACTAGTTACTATTGAATTAAAATGTCTAGATAGCAAATTTTCAGTAAATTTTCCTCTTCTCGTAAACTAAACTTGTCCTAAAGGCTTTAAACTTTGTGAACTGAAGCTAGAGAAGACCTGGTGATTGAACGTATGAGACTCTTTCTCTGTTGGAATGTGAAGCTGAACATGAGCTCTTACAGCTCAAGGAAATAAAGCTAAATAGTTTGACTTGTTAATATATCAATGTTCACTATTTGAATCTTTCTTTTTCTCCAAATTGTGCAAAAGTTTATTAAAGTGCAAATTCAAGAGGCAGTGGCACAGAGTGTGTCTGGAGCAGGCTTTCCATCCAGAAGACGTGATATATTTACTCCACAGTCTGAAAGTCCTACTGTTCATGTGGCAAAACCTCACCCAGTGCTCCCTCTAGTAAAAATGGAAATAAAGAACAGAACCATTGTTTTTCCTAAAACAAGGCCTGGCCACAGCTCAGGTAATACTGCTTACTTTGTAAATGCAACATCTACAGTATCTTGTGTTCAGAGTTTTTGTTTACTGTATTGCATGTTTGGGAACTTGAATGCCTTGACTTTGTTCTTAGTCTCTTAGTCTGACAAGTGTGATTGACCAGTTCCCATCTTCTGTTTCTAGTTTGAAATGTTACTCCTTATGATGGAGCTCTTTTCAGAAGTCCTCTTTTCTCCCCCGCCCCTTATGTAGTATAGCCATGCTTTTTCCCCACAGATAGGTTTATCTATAGACAGGTAAGTTGCCAATTTTTAAGTAACAATGATGAATGTGTCATGAGAACTGTTTCCATTAAACTTCTGTGTGTCTTGAAACATAGTTTCTGTTTAAACTCTTTCCACAAAAGATACCTGAACACTTGAACAAAGACATTTAATGTATTAGTCTGATATTTCTCTTCTAGAGAGTTACCTGGAAATGGAGAATAAAGGTGATGAAAATGTGAAGTGGAATTTGTCATCTTTGGCACCACCCTATGTTAAAGTGAGTGAATGCGTGTGTTGGTAGCTTTATGCAGATCTTTTGGGGTTTTTTCCTTCTTTGTTCCTGCTGCTCTTTCTCTTTCCATCCTCTCAAGAAAGAATATATATTTGAGCATTAACTCAATTACAAACTTTCTTTTTGCCTCTGTCCATATTAGCAAAATGTTTTACTCCTTTTTTCATCTCTAATGTGCTCCCTGACTGTGAATCATCAGTGCTCTGTGGGACAATTTCTGGTTCACTTACTGGCTTACAGAGTTTGTCTGTGCTCATCCAGTATCATCATCCAGATTGCATTAAGTAGTCAAGCATACATAAAAGATGTGTCTCCCTTTTGGCTCCAGAATCTAGATTTGCCTTGTTTTGAGGCTTGTGCTTCTGGAGTTGCTCTGTACATGGTGTCTCTGTAGGTAATTTAAGTTAGGTCAAGGATGCTTGAATTATACTGCTGTTGCCTGTGCAACTACTGTAGCTGTACCATTGATATTTGTAAATTCTTTCTGGGTTTTTTTTTTTGATAGTCTGAAATGCTGTGATGGTCACTTTGATTTTATGCTAGAATTGTTATGGTCTGTCATGAAATGATGAAAAATGAATATGTAGCACTCTCAGCTGTAGCCCAGAAGACTCTGTATGCTGTGTTCCAGCCAGTGCAGCACCTCTAAACTGGAAGTCAGTAGTCATGGTGACTGCATAAATGTTGTAGTAGTTTTAGTCTTTATTCATTTGCTTTTAGGGAGTCAATATTATTTGTTCACTTGAAAGCAGCCTGATTGGGTATATTTTCTTCAGTCCTTTGCAGGGGTAGCGTGTGTGTGGGTGTATTGTGTGGTGGTGGTTTTTGTTGTTGTGTTTTTTTTTTTTTTTTTAACTTTCCCTTCTGAATCTGGCTTAAAACTTTATTTGCAGGATGTGGATGAAACTGGTTGTGTTTATAGGGTTACTTACTCCGCTTTCAGATGTTCCCGTGTTTCCGGTACTCTTGAAGCTTATGGAGAAGAGAAGGTAAACTGACACTTATAAATATTTCAAGCATATTAGTGTATCTCAATTATAAAATAGGGTCTTACATGAGAAATTCTCTGAAATAACAGCTGAGTTAAAAACTAGTCATACTTCAAAGCTGGTCATACTTTATCCAATAATCATAAAAAGTTGGCCTTCCAAAATTGGGTTCTGGGGTGTATCCAAGTAGTCAGTATCTGCTTACCACAGCTGGCATAATGTCAGACGAGTTGATTCTAAGAATTCATGCAATCTGTTATTTGACTCTGACATGGTGGTGGTTTTGTGTGTTGTGGTGGTTTTTTTTTAAAGATAAATTATTCTAGAACTTAAAATTGTTTTAAAATGTTACATAAAAATCCACAAGAAAATCACAAATAATACTGGGTTCTTAACGAAACTTGTGTGAGAACTGGTTTCCCTTCCTTAGAAGCAGTCTTGTCATACTGGTTCAAGAAGTTGTCTGTTCCTAAAGTTGATTTTATTTGACTTACAGTTTTATCTCCTGGCCAGTAGAGGGTTTCATAACCACGACTATAAAGCACATCCAAGGATGTACTGAATGGGTTTCTATGGGGCTTTTGTCCATCAATGCTACTTCAATTCTGTCTGTGCATATTCATGAATACCTACCTTTTAATCATTATGTATTATTATGACATTCCTGAACTACATTATTTCTATTATGATGCAGTTTGTAATATGTTTACAAGACACAAAAAACTCCTGTCTGGTTTCATAGTTATTTCATAATATTGAACACCATTATTTGAATTTAAACAACTATCTTTGCATTAGCAATCCTAGTTCAGGCCGATCTGAATAACATTTACATTATTGCATGTCAGGCCGTTGGCTGGAGCTGATAAGGTACAGTGCTATTATGATTTGCTGTTTTTTGCAGTGGGTATGATAATATTTGGCTAATTATAGTTGTAGTGATCTATTCTAATCTGCTGCTCTCCTTCTCTTTCTTCCACATACTTCAACTCTGAAAAAAATGCAAGTTTGCTCTTGAATTGATGTGGTACAGCACTATACAGAGACAAGCCTTTGTTACATAGGTGACCTCTAAGTATGATCAAATGCGTAGCCTGCAAGTTGGTTTAAATTTCGGGCCTTCTAGTAATTGTATCAGTGTGCTTACAGACTTGGAGCTGGAGAAGTGCAGTTGTTCACAGCTTAGCTTAGATGAAGGAAGGTATTGCTGTTTTTCAGCTGTGTGTGTTTCCCCTCCTGGTCCCATTCTCTATTTTACTAAATTAAATAATTGTGCAAGCACTTGCTGACTTTGTTTGAAGCAGATTAGCTGAACTCAAATTTTCTTCAAGATCGCTTGCACAACATATTTCATCAGAACTTTCTCTCTTATGGGCAAAGGAGGCTGAACTGTATTGTTTTCTGCAAGACAACCTGTGTGTGGAATATATGTTCTATAGTGTGTAAATTTTGTGCCGGCTTAACGATAACTTCGTGTAGGTAAAACTGTGAAGACTAGATTATTCTAAGAACCTTCTGCAAAATTTTTCTCTTGTTTCGGTAGGTTGCTGTAATCTTTTTACCTCGAGATAAAGGGGATTACTCCCAGTTCTGGGACCTCGAGTGTCACCCAGTTGAAAAACCTACTTGGAAACACAAAATAAGATTTCAGCTTTCTGGAGCAGTAAGTATATAAATGCTATAAATGCTGTCCTGAGTACAAATTTTTTACAACATCTGAATTTTACTGTACAGTGCTTTCTCATATGCCCTGGTATATTCTGAAAAGAAAAAAAACCCCTGCTGATATTTTTGTTGGACTGAACTGTACTGTTTTTCTTATGTTACAAAAATACCTTTTTCATGTTGCTTATGTGATAATGCATTCTATTTTGCCGTTTAAGACATAAAATTTTATTTTGCTCAGAGAAAGTGGAGACAAACTTGCTTTCTGTGGGAATTGTTTCTGTAGATTTGTTTGTATCAGGCACTAAGTGGATTGGTTTTATTTTTGTAAAAAAGATATCAAAGTAACTGACCTTTGCTATAATATGTAACTCAATGCCGTATTGGCATTTTCAAATAACCATATTGGAGATATGCATGCGTCTGTGATAGAATCTGAGTATTTTATCAGAGTAACATAATAGGTGGGGTGATTTTGAGACTTTTACATGGGCACGATTAGATTTGAGCTCTCCTTTGCTCTGCTGTTGTTCCTCAGCTCTAACTTTATGGTGAGTTAGAATTGGTTTTCCGCACTCTCCTTACCTTGCTTTTGATCCCTGCTTCACCATCCATACAAGAGAGGTCTACATAGAGAATCTATTACTATTAGGAAGAATTAATCCTAATGATTACTTAAGTGAGCTGAATGTGAAGAGCTTTGTACGTTCATCATTGTGCGATTGCTATATATGTTTTGCTGTCCTCTCCAGAGAGTTTGAATTGATTTTTCTAAGAAGCCCAGATAAAGATTTGGGAAATTTCTTTAGTGTACCAAGTCTGTTTCAGTAGTAGGAACCTTACTTACCCTTCTTGACAGGGTAACTTACCTTTTATTTTGTAGGATCCTTGTTCTTCCCGGTAGTTAATTGTGTTGAAAAGGAGACTTTTAAAAAAATTATATGTTAAATGACTTCTACTTTTGGCAGGAAGAATGAGACCTGTATAATGTTTGATTTGGGAGGGATTTTTATTCAGCTTTCATCTAATTATTTGAACATAATTTTCCATAAAATGAGGAAAAAGTCTGTCTCTTGTCTGTTTAAAGCTAGTTGAAATTGAGAGAAGATTAATTCTTTATCAGAAATCTGTAGTTTTGAAGAATTCTTTTCTTAAAATGTTACTAGTTGTCAGAGTTGTGTAACTCTTTGAGCTGCACAACTTGATATTAATGTTTTTGAACTACTGTGTCAGACTTGTTCCTTTTGATTCTTTTCAAAGCTGTTAACAATCAGATCTTTCCAACATCTCTTTGTGCATATGGGGAAAAATTTGTAGAAAATACTTGAAATATGTCATGATCATTTTGAAAAACAGTTGAAATGGAAATACTTCATTTAGCAACTAGGTAAGGAACCATGCACGTGTTTGGAAGAGGGGTCAACACAGAACCTCTATTTAGATTGTTGGAGCTTTTTAATCAGATACACTTTTAGTCAAGAAGACAAATTGATTTTGATCCCTAGGACCTAATAGATGATGAGTTTAGACTGTGTTACTACAATTTTGAAAAGGACTAGGACCCTGCTGAGTTTGCTGAGGCAGAGGGCTACAGCTCTGTTTAACATGGCTTTTGATAGAATGAAGTGGGAAGACTTGACTGACTGCCCTTCAGAGTGACTGAGTGGTATTTATTTATAGCACCACTACAAAAGAAATGAAAAATTTGGAAGAGCTCAGGAAAGAACTAAAAGAACAATGTGAAATTAGGAAAATCAGTGGCCCTTACCACTTTAATCTTTTCCTGAAAGACCAATTAACTCTGACTTTGATTATGCTCTGCATGCATTTGCAGTCCCCACCACTGGAAACTATAGTCAGGAGCTTAGAAGATCATGTCTCCAAAACTGATCCGAGACAAAGAAAGGAGGGATTCTACATGTGCTTTGCAGCCCCAACCTCTCACTACACACATTTTTTTTCTTTCCTGAGAAACATTTTTAGGCTGCTATCAGGTTTAGTTCTAAGGTCATTGAGCTAAGAATGAGTATCATCATTGTACACAAAAGTTTTGGACTGGTATTTCAGTCTAATTGTTGGTCTTCTCTGGGTGACACGGGGAACTAGCAAGAACCTGCCAGAAGGCTGAGACAGCATCTAAGTTCTGATTGCTCCTTTAGCACGTAGAAAGTTGAGGACTGCATAGAGAATCCCTGCGGCTGTTTGAAGATGATATGAATGTTAAGTGCATACCATTTTTTAATTTACACGTTTTATGTGCTTTAACTGTGTATCTTTTTTTAATGTATCATTTTGCAGCAAACTGATCTGAATTTCTTAACACAAAACATACTGCTAAGAATCCCGATTTGATTATTACTACCTGCAGTACAGAGCTTCATCTTCTTTGGGTATCCCAGAAGTGAGAGGAGGAAAAATATTTTTAAAGTCTGTGAACAAAACAATTCCAATTTTAAAGCTAAACAAACTTCTATGCTCCTGAGGTTGCTTTGGAACAGCAGCATTCAACTGTAACTGTTTGGACAGTGTTAACATACTGCTTTCATTTAAAACAGGAAAAGTTGGTGCAGGCTATGGTAAAGCATGCAGTACTTCAAGGTGCCCTTAGAAAGACTGGGGGAATCTCTGATCGTTTTCCATAATGTGCTTTATTCTCATGCATTAAACTTGCCTTATTGATAAATTAGAATTTGAATGATAACAGTGAGGTATGACACCCATTATCGTTTTTCACTACATGGAAAATTAAAAACTCTAGAAACAAGTAACATGTACAAATCCTCTCGTGTCTTTATGTATTGGGTTCTACTGTGGTTCATGGATTATTTGCAACTGAAAAATATTCTTTAAGGTTGGCTTTTTTTTGGCTGCTGCTATTTCCGACAGACTGATTAGCAGCTCTTTCAATAGAAAAAATGAATGTCTAAAAGACAAGTTTGTCATAGCAGCTCTATTGAAGATCAATCTATTTTTTTTTTAATCTTCCCCGCGTAAGGGAATCAACTACTTGTCTAAAACATCAGCACCGTTTCAAAAATTGAGATAATGTCATACAACCGTAAGTGTAGGAGGTTCTTTTGGTTCTTTAACTTTGTTCAAGATGTTGTGACCCAAGGGGCTCCAAACAGTATCAAGCTAGATTTGTTAAACAACATAGAATTTGAATTTGGCTATTTGGTGAAGTATTCCCTTAGGGTGATCTGGTCTTTTTCTGTTAGAGTACACTGAATGGGGGTCCTGACCAAATGATGATGGTAAATATTTGGGCCTAATGTAACAATGTATGTCTGAATGTCACAATTACTATATAATGCATTATCAGATTCTGTTTCTCTGGAGAGATCTTTGAGGAGGATCTCTGAGACATCTGGAGAGATCTTTGAGAAGAAGCTTTTTGCTGTTGTGAGAATTCAAACTATAATGATGTCTTAATGCCTTCCTTCTTTGTAAGCAGTTGTTTAGCTGACGTGTTCATGAGGCGTACGGGATGAATATCTGCAGAGGGATTGCTTTTTGTTTTGGCTCTTAGTAAAATCTTAGTTGGTAGCAGCCTTCTTGAAATTCCACCTGCACTGCTGGTTTGTTGCGAACTGGCTTTTGACAGATAAGGTATTCATAAGACACAGAAGCCTGTTAAAGTGTTCCTCCTAAATCATTGCTTCTGTCTCAATGATCCAGACTACTGTTCCTGAAAGATTATATGAAAAGTCTCGGATTGGGTAAGGGAAATGACTTACATATTTGAACACTTAAATACTTTTGAATGCAAAGTTTAAAGGCTTCTTTATTTTTGACAATAGGGTACTACAACTGAAAATGAAACTTCAATTGTGAAAGCTTCTGCAAGTGCCTTTACAAAAACCGAGCTTCCACTCATACCAGAAATGAAGGTTTACTCTGAAGCATGTACAATTAAAACAGGGTATGTATGGACAAAACTTGAAACGGAAGAGTCTGCAACTGGGTAAAATGGGGGGGGAAAACAACAAACCCAACCCCACAACCAAAACCTTTTTTACAGTAAGGACAGCTATGTGGTGGAACAGGCTGTGTGGAGAGGCTGTGCAGTCTCTGTCCTTGAAGGCTGTTGAGATCTGTCTGGACAAAGCCCTGAGCAGCCTGGTCTGACCTCACAGCTGACCCTGATTCATGCAAGAGGTTGAACTAGAGACCTCCTTAGCCTCTACTGACCTGAATTATCATATGATTCTATGTTAAAGAGTAAATAGCTGCAAAAACCAGACTTGCCAAACCTCTTGATGGCTTTGTATTGTTCAGTCTCCCATGGTTTTTCTTTTCAGTTGGGTTTCTCAGTTGCCTAACAATGATTTGCTGCTGTGAATGAACTGGTATCAGCAGCAGAATCTTGTGTATGCTTTTTTATACTTCCCTTCTGGAGACTTCATAGAACTGTAAAGTCACTACTGAGAAGACCACTGTACTGCATGCCTTAACCTTGCTGTTCTTCAGTCTGAAGTTGATTTCCAGTTCTTCTTATTACTAGGGGATGATGTGAATGTGGCAGGGGAGTAAAATGTTTTGGTTAAACGTGGCATCTCTGAGAAGAGTCTAGTTCTCCAGATAACACCTGTTATCTTGAAGTATGCAGTCAATATATACAGACCATGTAAGTAAGAAATCTTAATATCTTAAATCCTTTTTTCAAAACAGACAAAATGAAATAACTCGAGGAGTATATGCACCAGAAGACCTGTACACTTTTCCCCCAACTAGAGTTGGGGAATCATGCACCTTAAAGGTCAACTTGCGGAATAATTCCTTTGCAACACACTTGGTAAGTTTGACAGACTTTATTTTAAATACACTTTCATAAGTCTTTCCAACAGTTCAACTGCACTGTTATTTTTACTCTTGGCAGAAGATTGCAATAGTACAAGTCTTAGTTTGTTAGTTTCAAAAGTCAATATTTGAAGAATTTTGCTCTCAATTTTTTTCTTTTGTCTGCTGAATTGTTAAGTGTATTTATAATATACTTGCAACTGAAAAAATAATAGATTATAGTTTGCATAAATTTGTTATTATCCCTATTTATTTATTTTATTTTTTAACTTCATTAAAATATTGAGATGTGAATTTTTCTTAATATGTACAAATGTGGGCATGCTTTATTTTTTAAATCCTGTGTCTGTGTAAAGCTGTATTTGTAAGTGACCTGATTTATCTTAAGCGTGTCATAAATTGAATATGATAGGCTTAGATATAGTGTGCTTTTAAGCATTTTGTATTAAATTGCAGCTGAAATTTGTAAGTCCCAGAGAGCCTTTCTACATCAAGCACTCAAAATACTCTCTAAGGTGAGTAATGCATATGATAACGTTCTCTCCTAACAAAAAAATTAAACAACTAATTCAGTAAGATAAATATCTTCTCTATATGTACAGTGCTAAAATGTAGATATAAATATCCAACATTCTGGCTGTCTAGTTAAGGGTTTTTTGGTTTCTTTCTCTTTTTGCTAAGCTGTACTCTGTAATCTTGGTTAGAAGCAGAATGAGCCCACACAGTTATTTCTGCATCTGCCAATTTCTTCCCTGCAAATTGTTTCTAACAGTGCTGCTGCTTTTAATGCTAAGCCTAATGCTTCATTTAACCATTTGGCATGCTGTGCACAATCAAGTCATTCCTTCCATTTATACTTTCTGCACAACAGACCAAGCAAATTGCCTTCATCATGCTTCTAATTTGACAAACCTGCAGAGCTGCATCAAAGATTCTCTGCAAATACAAGGTTTGAGCAGCCAGTGGAATTGCCTGGTCATACCAGGTATTTCAGCATATTACCTGCACAACAGGAACCTTCAAGTTGGTGATAACAATCCCTCAAAATAAACCCAGTCATCTTTAGGGTTCATTACGACGAGTATTTGACAGTCCTATTAGTCATCTCTCCAGAACTACAGCATGTCATGTGCTCATCTGTAACAGCAGGATTGTCAGGAAGACAGAAATGCAACTATTTCATTAGAAGTCATACAGCGTACATTCTCAGTGTTTAAACAGGTCCCCATTTTAAAGACAGGGAAACTAAGGGTATATGGAACAGAAATTGTGAGCAAAATCATAAATGGAACTGAATACTCTGGATCCTAATCTAGTTTTGTGTCTGCCAATGATACTTAGCATTTATTATAAAGACAGGGCTGTCGTGGTGTTAGTCACAGGTAGTCAAGGTATCCTTAAGGCTGCTTTTCAGTGCAAAGTGTTTTAACTCCAATTGCAGTGGAGGAAATACAGGAGTTCCAATATTTCTATTTAACTGGCATCTTTTTATTAAGTATATCACATCAGATGGCATAGAAGGGTTTTTTTATGGAGGCAGTGGCTGAGATAAAATCTATCCAAATAAAGACAACTAGCTAGATTTGTCTGAGGCTGTACAGCTGCAGACAAACGACAGGATGACTTGATTGTCCCTGGAAAAAAATAAGAGTAACTGGAAGAGACTTAGATATTTCAAAAATATTCTTGAGGAATGCTGTAAAAGCTATTTGGTATATTTTCTGTGTGAGATGACAAACTCCTATTGCTTTTATCTAAAGTAGAGTTAACAAGTTTAAAATTCAGTCTACCATTTCTAAAGGTTATCAACTGAATATACTGCACTTTCTAATAACATTCCACAACCTTTTTTTCTAGTAACTTTGGCTGTTTTTTTCTTCAGTTGTAAATATTGGCCTTTCCTAGCTTTTTTAAAATTCATTTACCTGAAGTCAACATAGCTCTCTGAAGAAGCTCTCCCATTTAAGAGCACAAAGCACAGAGGAACTACTTGACTTAGATGCTTTTTAAAAAGTGTTAAAAGAACTTCTTTAAATGGTTTTTATTTGAGAACAGCATCAAGGAGAGTTTCAAGAAAGCCAGTGTTAATGTTTTCCATCTAAACTAGGTTAACTGGACATCTTAAAAAGTAATGTCAAAAGTAATTGGATAAGAAGACTGTTTGCAGGAACTTGGAATATTAGTCTGTAAATAAAAGCGTAAAAATAGGAAGTACTACCTATGTATATTTTTGGACCAAAAATGTGTCACGTGGTGTAAACGGTCTGTTGCATGCTCTTCATTTTGAGGGCCAAATTTGAAAGCAGATCTGTGTAATCAAGTTTTAAATCAGGATAATGGAGTTGCAAGTTTGTATTTGTATTTAGTATCAAGAGTCTGACCTTCAGAAGTTGGTATAGTGGCTTGCCAGTTGTTCAACTGGTTGTGTGATCACAAGTACATTACTTAGCACTGCTGGTTCATATACCACAGTTTGCTCAGTTGAAAATAGTAATGGGCTTTACTCAAATACAGGATCTTGCAACCAAAACTGTAGCAAAAAAAAAAAAGAGAAAGTAATTTTAATAATCTTCGCTAAATATCTTAAAGTGTATATTTTGGTTTTTTAACCACAGAGATGTCGTTTAGCTAATGTTGTAAGTCCTGCAAAGAATCGGTGGGAATGAATTCTGTCTGGAATTTGCATTCGAAAGAGGAGTTCTATTTGTTGACAGAGTAGAATTTTTTTTTTACTGAAGAGAGAGTACCTTTAACAAGATGACGAGTGACACAAACATACAGATGAAACATTAAAAAACACTTGACTTTTTAAAAACCTTTGGCTAACTTCTGTTTCTGGAAGGACTCCCAGGCTATACCTGACTAAAAGAAGTTTGAAACTAAGGCGTTTCTATTGTATTGCCTTCAGAAGCCATCTGATAAGTTGATTACAGGGTAGTATGTATTTCAGATATTACTAAAAGTTAAAACTGTGTTTGCTTGACTCATTATTTTTGTTTCTAGTAGCTACTGTTCTGGGTATCAGGAGTCACGATTGATTGATGGTAGATCTGGTTACTATGGCTTAGATCTAGCTTACCCATGCTGTTCCTTTTAAACTTACCTATCGCTGCTATTGTGTTTAGAAGACTATGGTATTAGTTTGTCTATGAAGTAGGCTACAGACACACCTGACTTCTCATAAGTACCACTTAAAACTGATGCAACAACCTGTAAAGGCCATATAGTGCTCATAGACTAATTGAGTTGCAGGCATAGTGAAAAGTTTGAAGTAAAGTAAAACTTTTCATTAAGAGAAAAACAGTTAATCGCAGGGGAATTCTGCTTGTCCTGATACGATTCATAGAATCATACAATGATTTGGGTTGGAAGGGACCTTAAAGATCATCTAGTTCCAACCCCCCTGCCGTGGGCAGGGACACCTCCCACTAGACCAGGTTGCTCATCTGGTTGTCTTCTTGACTAGTTTTTGGCTACTGTACTTGAGAAAAATCCTCCAGGTTGCTTCATTTCTAAGAACATTTATGCTATGTAGTAGCCTGAAGAGCTGTTGTAGCTGGAGTCTGAACATTTTCATTTTATTCGTTGAAGAAAATGAAAATAGCATCTTTCCCTTTGGATTAGGAAGTGTGACAATTCAAGTGTGTTGAGCCTTGTCCCAATTGTGAGAAATCAACTGACTGCTACAAAACAAACTCTAAATAATGTCTGACTAATTCTGCTTTTAGAAAAGAATTATAATGTGTAAAGCACCAAGCAAATGGACACCTGAATTCAGAGGTCAAATGGAATTGAATATAGCTGTCATATGCTGAGAAACTGTTCTGCCTCAGTATCGCTGAGGTCATATAGTATGTATTCTAGCAATTAGTATTTGACAGCCAGATGTGGCCATCTCTTTAAAAGAGCAATACATAACTTACTGTTAAGTTTTTGATAGTTTGAGTTCGGTATATTGTTCTTTTTGAGTAAGCATTAGATTATGTGAGGAAGCATATGTTATGCTTATAAAGCATATAAAATAACATATGTTATTTTAGAGATGATGGTATAGATGAAGATGTACATCCATCCTGACTTTCTACTGAATTCAGTTGTATTTTTGTAAATTCTCAGGTGGTCTGGTTGTATGCAGCTGCAGACTCTATTCTTACTGAAATTTGTGTTTTCTAATATAATGCATCTATTACAGATGAAATAGTCATATCGATGGTCTTCATTTATAAAATAGATTTTTTTTTTTAAATAAAGCTGAGTAAAAATCTTCATCCCATATATTATGGATGGATAAAGAGATGGAGTGTGTCAGGCTTGTTATACAACACTTGGCAATGAAGTATGAGAAATGAAGCCCTGATCTGGCTGTACTCCTTTGCTGTGTTGTTGATTGTAGTTCAGTACTACATAATTAAGTGCTCTGTTTTTGTATTAACCCAGTTAAAAAAATACAGTAGCATACCAGTCTTTATTCTGAAAGTGCGTACTCTTAAGTTACTTGATTGACCAGGATCTGTTTAAAAAACAAAAACAATAAAAAAATCAAAATACATTGGCTAGTGTAACTGTTTTAGCACTAAGGATGATACTAAACAAGTGAGGCTGGGATCAGGCTTATATGTAGGGCTAATATTATGATTTCCAAATGTAGAAGAAAGGTAAGAGAATGATTATGAGAGGCTGGATTAGTGTAGAGGAAAGGAATGTGAAAAGGTATGAACGAAATAAGAAAAAGTAGGGAAAATAAGCACATGCCAGAGGATGTTGGATAATACTATAAATACTGTTAAGGGGAGAAAACTGAAGCTACACTAAAAGAAAACAAAGCTGTCTCTTCTTTTTTGGTCTTACTAAATGGTGCTGGTGGGTTGTTGGGTTTTTTTTTTTAATTTTTCTGTATTCCAATATGTGCCTGTTACTGTTACCTGTCTGTTAGTGCTGGATGTTTCTGTTAGATGCCATGGAATCCAATAGGCTGCCACTCAGCATTTCCAGCGTGTTGCTTGTACAGCTTATATTTTTTTAAAACGTTTGCTCTAGGCTTTAGACAATTAAGGCAGCCACCCGTTACATTTGGTCTGTTTTTATTCAATCTGAATAGAAGAGGAATCATATAACCTAAAAAGGTGTAATGTAAAATCTTTAAAACACTGTTTGAGGATGTACATATTGACTTGCAATGATTCAACAAAATATTTCTTAACATAGAGGCAATTAGAAGTAATTGAAATTATTTTACTAGCTTCAGCTTGGTGGAATTTCCAAAAGAATTTGAAATTTTAGTGTACTTGTCACATGACTTCCGAAGGGAAGAAATGTAGTAAATTTTCTCTAAATATAGTTTATGTACTGTCAATATTATTGCAAAGAGGCAGACCAAAGTTATCTAGGTAAACTATCAGCAATAAAGTATTACTTTGCATAATTAGTAGGAAAGGATTACCTTTAGAATCAAAGTTCCTCAGAAAAATAATGTGTAATCAAATCTATAAGAATAAACTTGATGATCCAGTGCACATCCGATATTCTGTTTTGGTGAAAATCAAAACTAGACAAGAATTTGTCTATCTGGTAGGATGTTTATTAACAATGAACATGCACATAATTGCCTTTTTACAGATCCCATCATTACATCAATGTGCCAGTCCAGTTCAAGCCAAAGACAGAAGGAAAATTTGAAGGTGTCTTTGTTGTGATGACGACCAAATATGGCTCAGTTAATATTCGACTATATGGTAAAGCTATTGAAAAAAAATAGAACAGTTTTATAACTGTTTTTATAATCATTTATAACAGTTTATGCCATTCAAAATATTCAGAGATTTGTTACTACATTTCTGTACTAACATCCTACTTGTTTTGCCCTGTGATGCTGCTTTGATGGAAACTCTTCTGTAAGATGAATTATGGTGCTTGTTTTACAAGTCTGTTTTCATAGTAAAAACACTGAGAAATAACATTGTATGTTTTAAAGTTATCATGTTCTAATTTATGTTTCTGCACTTTTGTTGGAAAGGGAAGTTTTCTATTTTTGCATTTATTAGGAATAGTTAGATACTGATGTATTTTATTTTAAGTATTGTAAATACAGAAATAAAATCTATGTGTTAACAGTTATTCTGCCTGATTTCTGTCTTTAGTTAGAGGATTCCTTGCTGTAGGTAAGGGATCAAGCTGGATGCTCTTAGGCAATGCTAGTTTTTGAGGGGGCTTTGGGGAGCAGGGGGAGGGATTGCAATACAGAAGCTGACCTGTTGATATCATGTCTGCGTCTGGTAAAGCTGGGACCAGACTGGTGATCTGACAATCAGCCCTAACTTTTTACACAGTTCAGTGTCAGGCATAAGCATTGTTTTAAACTGTAAAACCAGTGTAAATTAAACATGAGCAATACTGCCTTCAGCCCTACAGAACGATTCATCTAACCCAGTATTCTGCCTCGCACAGGGGTGAAAATATGTTGCCTTGAGAGATGGCATAAGCCTGGCTGCTGCCTTTGGTTCACTTCACATGCATTTTCCTCAGTATCTGCAGTCATTGGATTAGGGATGGGAGATAGATTCCCACCTATCCTTTTTTTCCCCCCATTTATGGACATATTTGTGCATTTACCTATTTACCTCTTTGAACGCTTTAGACACCTTGTTTCCACAGCTTCATGTGGCAGCAAGCTCTAAAAGTTCGCTATGTGCTCTTCTAACAAAAGTTATTTTTTATGTGCTAAACTGACTTCACTGTAATTTTGTTGAGTGCTCTCCAGTTCTTATATTGTAGAGTTCAATGAACGACAGTTCTACAATCGGCTTACCCATTATTACCATGTCTTTTGTACCCTTTGGCTCTGTCTGCTGCTTTATTTCTGTAGCATGGAGCTGTATGTCTGATGTTGCCTTAAGCTAGAAACATAGCTTTTTGACAGCATAGTTCTGTCATAGCATACGTACATTATTCCTTTCTTTGGGTTGGTAGAAGTGAGAGTGAAATTCCTTTCAATATGAGATTGTTTGTTTAACTGCATTTTCAAACAACTGAAATTTGAAAAAACTGGGAAGTTACCCATCACATTGCCTTGGATACACACCACCAGTATTATGTTAAAATACACTAAAGCTGCTGTTTCTTCATAAAACCTCATTTCTCAGTGGTTTGGAAACCAGGGAGGGAAGATTTAATAAAAGAAACTAAACTAGACATTAGAAGACTTGCCATGTCCTTATTCTCCCATCAACACATAAGCTCCTGTCTGCTAGATACCGTGACCACATTCCTCTTGCCTTCTCTCTGCCAGATGTTGCTTGCATGTTTGCCTAGTTGATGTGATGCCTGTGTACTTCACCTGAATACAGAATTGGAAAGGAGGGAATCTTCTGTCAACAGGCTTGGGTGCTTCATTTGAGAAAGACCTGAGTGTCCAAAAGGCCTATGTTGGTTCCATTTTTAGAAGCACAATCAGAAGTCTCTTCCATAGCCAGAAAAAAATCCGAGCTCAGTGTTACTGTCTTCAAAGCCTTTGCATTTTCTAGCTGAGTATCTTCCAGCTGCCCTCTGTTCTAAAGTTGTCCCTGCCTCTTGCTATAAGAATCCTTGTGAGATGCAGGTAGTATGGACTTCAGGTCATTAGCTCCAACTGTTCTACAGGTTCTCTTCTGTTGTTTCATGTTATGTGTTAATGTAGCTAAAGTTTTATTTATTGAAGAGAAGTCTTGTGGTTTATTGTTCACGGAAGTCATGTCCACTATCCATTTACTACTTTAGCAGCTATTCTTGAACATCCACTTAAACCTGATGTTTTAATAAGTTCTGTGGTTTAGTCTTACATGCTCAACTTGATGGTAGCCTTTTCTGAACCAATTTCTGGTGGGATTGATTAACCTTTACTTTTTCCTCAAGGACACTGGTTTCTTAGGAGAAATTGTCTTTGGATGATTGCCTGTTAATAAGGAAACTGGATCACTGAGGAGGAAGGATCACTATTTGTTTATATGTTTGATTTTGTACCTTTTACTCTCCATTGGGACACTTTTAGCAGATGTTTCCTCAAGGTTAGATGATGGTCTCTCCTGTGGTAAGATTCTTCATAACACTGGTTTCCATAAGGATAAAATAACTCTTAGAACACATCCAAAATTTTTGTCAAAGACTGATTGTGATATCAGTTTATTCCAAATTATTTTACCTCTAAATTTCAATCTTATAGAATTAAACCTTCATGACTTTGGTGCTGGACTGGCCTCTGTTCCTTCTATATTAATAAGACAAGTCTCTGTAAAAAGATACCTTGTTTCTGTCTGTGTCTAAGGAGTTGAAATGTCTGTCAGTGTTGTCACACAGAATTTCCCCCTAAATAGTGGTCTTTGTGAAAGAGCGCCTTTGAATTGCAATAAGAAACCCCAATTTTGTATAGTAGTTTATTTGGTTTAAAGTCCGAATTGTCTTTGCGTGCTGTTCGTGTGATAGGGCTGCTGTCTGGGACTCTGTTTACACTTCTGTTATGGGCTTTTCTTGGATTATTGAGAACTGTGGGGAACAGTTATGCATTCTTTCCTACGTTGCCACTTGGATTGGGCATAAGGGAGGAAGAGGGCACAGAATGTGTTGCTGTGGATAATCTCTGCTGAACTGTGCTTGTGGGTGTATAAATGTGTAAATACATATATGGGTGAAACACATTTTGAAGAAATGAGTATGATCAAATGACCTGTCCTTATTATCCAAGGGAATCCTGGTTTGCAGGTGATGCTAAATATTTTGGCATCTATTTGCAGACCATTTTGCTTGATTCACTTCTAGTAACAATGATTTTCTTTGCAGTGTGAAGAGGAAGCTACAGGCTGGTAACTCCATAACCAGGCTGTGGTGCAGAACATCCCTAGAGCACTTGCCCCAGCAGTTGTTTTGGTTGTTTGAATTATATTGCTATACTTGTATTCAGAAGACAAATCGAAGTGAATCCAGGTGATATAAGAAGGATAGGTAATCTTCTAATATTTTAGTTGTTTTACTCCTTAGGCTCTTGTTTCACAAATGTTTAACAGAAGTTTCTAGTAGTACGACATGATGTATAATTAACCTACCTGCTGAAGAATAAGTTGTGCGTGACTTTTTTTTTTCTTTCATTTATTTTTTTGAGAGGCAGAAAAGGTGAGGATGAAGAAAGGAGTACTTCAGTGGAAGCCCAAGTCTTTTATAGACAGCTGATTCATCAGTTCTTGGTAAAGTTTTTACCCAGTAATGAAGGTGCAAGCAATGAAAATACACTGGAGTGAAGTGGGACTTCAAAAGTCTTGAAGAAGTCACTTCAAACTGCTTCCATTCCTAGTCCATAAAATGAGACTGCTTTCCCCATGGTCACCTTATCTATGTAGTAAACTTTTGTAGTCAAGAGTGCTTTGAGTTTTCCAGCGCTTACTATGAAGAAGCCCTGATCTCGGTTTCCACACCTTTTAGGGATACAGAAAAATAGAACAATTCTGACCAATTCTCAAAGACTGCAAATTGGATTAAGAGTTTCAACAGTGATACTTTTGATAAAAGAAATAGAATTAGCTTTGGGTAGAATTCCTCAACTTTTTTGTCATTGTCAGTTTTGAAACTTTTTTCAGTTCTCTCCTGTTGTTGGATGCAATCCTTCGTCTCAGACTGGGAAGACTGGTTCAAACATCCCAAGCAGGCAAACTTAAAAAGAAACAAAACAAAAAAACGCCAAACAGTGTCTCTTTAATTAATAATAAACCTACTTGTTGGTTTTAAGGCTAATCAGAGAGAAAATTTAGAAATAAATTATTTTTAAAAATTCATTAAGTGTCTAACACTAAGGATGTCTTTGTACCTGCCCAACCTAATTGGGATATTAGTAATCATAATTATTCAACAGCTTTGTAAAGTTTTCACATCATTGACTACGAATGGAGTTATAATACATTCTGTACACGTGCTTCAGTGTGTTTTGGAGATTGTTGCCCTGGCATCTGAAACTAATTAGTGTTCAGAAAACCTAGTGAAGGTGCATATTAAGGCCTGTCTGTCTAGAAAATTATTTTGATCATATAAAATGGTAAAGAGAATTTTATGAGGATTTTTTTGTGTATAAAGTAAGTTACCGAAGGCAGTGGTTGCTTTTTGAAGTGGAGTATATTAAGACTTCGGAGCATTTCTGTGGTAGGAATGTCTGTTAGGTGAAATGCTGGTATATTCTTGCTCCTATGATTTGTGAGAGGAGTTGGGGGGCTACAGGGCTATCGGAGTTCACTACAAGGTTGATAGGTAATATACCTTACATATGTGAAGTATGCTATGTTTCTATATTGTAGCATCATTGGAAATGAAAAAAGGCATTATGGAAACAAAAATCCTTGGAAGCTAATGAAAGAGTGGACATTCGACATAAGATCAGTTGTCCCTAGGATTTTAATTGAATATCCTGACTTTTACTCACAGCTATCTTGTTCTAACTTTGTCCTCTCCCTCCCCCCCCCCCCCAGATAATAAAAGTTCATGCCTTACTGCTTTCATTGTATAGCATAGGTGAAGAGTATGCATCTTATCAGTAAGATAGACATGAAATATTTGTGTGAAGAATCCACCTGCCTGCAGTGATGCCTCATATTCAGTAAGAAAGATGACCGTTAAAAATCTTTTTAAGTGGCAATGTTTGCATCATACCAACTTTCTCACCAAATTTACCAGTTAAATAGAATATCGATTCTAGCTTCCCATTTGAGAATTTGAGTTGACATTAACAGTAGAAGAGATTTTTCTCAATGTGCTTCTATACAACACTGCATTAGTTCACTGATACATCATGTAACATGGAATCTGCGTTACAGGTTCCTAAGTAGTGGTAACTTAAAGTACAGAATAAACAAATATTGTTAGCTGGAACATGATGGATTAAAAATGGGGTTTTCCTTAAACATTTTATTCACTTACTTGAACTGCTCCTTAGACCTTTTCAAAATTAAGTAATGTTGTGCTGAATCTATAGTAACAGCATGAACACCTTACTCGGAGCATAAGAAAGTTAAGATAGAAAATGAACAATTATCTTTCAATAACATACTGTTTGACCACAAAACTTTCCCAAGCATATCCTTCAACCTTGCATATTTTATCTTTGCTGTATGATTGTCTGAGGAAACTCTTAGATGAGCAGTTCTTAGATGTAAAATCAGATGGCTGTGAAGCACTTAGATTAATTTTCTGTAAACATTATCTGATCATCTCTGAAAACTGGATGCCCGAGTGGCACATTTTGGCTGTAGAAATTCCAGTTCAAAAATGTTTGCGTGATTTCTGCCCTTTCTGTTTCTGGGCATGTGTAATTTCTGAAGCTGCTCAAGAGCTCAGAAAGATGAAACTGGATTGTTTGCTCTGAATATTCAGTATCTTTGGAAAAACTTGCTTCATCCCTATTCCCAAAATTCCTATCCTTTTTTTAATGGGGTTGGAAAAGAAGTCAGAAGCTTTTAATTAAAAACCTGGATTTTTGTAAGTATAAGACACTTTATAAAGCACTCTACCTTAATATTTGTCCTGATTAGTGTATTCGTTACTGCTATTGTATTAGCAAGTTATTTGTAATACTGCTTCATGTCTTTCTGTCTCAAAATGCTGAATTCTGAAATAGTTTATGCTTGATTCCAGTGGCAGCTTGTTGTTTGGGAATGGCATTTTCAGGTATAGCTTTCCTCAACAGGCTCTCGTCTATTGCCACCTGCCTAAATCTGACAGTTGAGCACCAGCTGGGAGTTATGACCCGGAGAAGCACAAAAGGGCTGGAGAGAGACAAAATAATCCATCAAGGTCCTACTTGTAAGTCAGGTCTCCAAACATGCATTTTCTACTCTATAAATTCAAAATTAAAATACTAATGGGTGTTCTTTTGTATTCATCCAACAATTGGTTCATTAGGTAGGTATGTACAAAGAGGCTCTGCTTGTCAATGCTGTTTGGCTCTAAAAAGAGGGAAAAATCGGTAGGGGTTAGGCTAGTGGTGAAATGCCCCCACCCCTTTTTTACCTTCCTTCCATGTTTGTTCTATGAGGCTGGCGGTAGGTAATACTCATCCTGCATAGAGCTGGTTTTCATTGTGAGTTTTCTGTCACTAGTCACAGCTGTCAGGTATGTCAGTCATGTAGTATTGTGGTGGTGTCAGAGACATAATCAGAGAGATTAGGTGGACACAAAGAGCTCTGAATGAGGTGGTAATTGCGTTCAGGGGGAAAAGAGAGTTAAAGAAAGAAACTTTCCTTTCTCACAAGATCCATTAAAGAGGTGACAGCTAATATATTAAAGCTGGAACAAGATAATTGTGGTAAGAATCTTTGTGTGTTCTCCCTAAAATGCAATGTGCTCACAATAAATATTCAAATGCTTATTTTGTGTTGTGAATACCAGATAACCATTTACAGTGAAATGCAACCTCTTTCAAAAAGTTTAAATTCATTGCCAAGAATGTTCTAGGAACAGTTATAAAACTCAAAAGGAATATTGGTGCTATACTGAATCAGAAAAATGCCATCTTATGAAAGCTTCTTTGCAGGGATTTTCTTCAAATTGGTCTAAGTGATGGAAAAGAAATACTGAGATGCCAGCCATGGGCCATGCTCTTCCAGACTTTACTCTCTTTGAGTAGTACTTTGAATAGTACTTCTCCCCCTCCTCTTTTTTTCTCTCTCTTTTTTTTTTTTTTAACAGTGAGACTACTTGAGTATCTGTTTACATTACACTTGTGCTGTGTTAATGCCATGCTACAGAATTGCTACTTACCTGTAGGATCCAGGAAGGAATTCCCTTCCCCTTCCCTTCCTTGGCTTCTGAAAGCTTTAAGCTTTTCTTTTTTTTTCTTTTTTTTTTTGTTTGTGCTTTTTTGTTTGGGGTGTGTGTGTGTTTTTCTCCTCATTTCCCTCCCTACCTTCTTCTGAAGCACTGAAGATTGCTACAAGTGTACACACAAGGTTGGCACAGTATACCTTGGCAATAAAGTCTTCTAAGCACCTGGCCAGTGTATCTTCCTGTCACTAGATTTGGGGTCAGGTCCTCTGTCCCTTGCAGTCCAAATAGGCAGGGATAAACGTTTTGGCTTCCTTTTCATGGTTTGAACCTTTTCCTTTGTACCTCTGGGAGCTCTTTAAAAATCTCAGCTATTGCAAGGCCTTAGGAAACTGTTGATCTGTACTCTCCCCTGCTCTTATGCTAGGGCTCACATATTACAGATTTTTGGTCATTTGATGTTGGCCAATGGATTCCTAGACAAATAGGATGCTAGGAAAAAACGTCAACAGCTTTTGGAGTATTATATATTAACAGAAGAGAGGTTAGATGGACCTTCCTGAGTTAGGAATTAATTCCACGGCTGGTCGTGATTGTGGAAAAATAAGCTTCAGTGAGCAACACCATGTTTTTTATGATCCCAGTGAACAGCTACATTGATTCCCTGGCATTGCACAGCTGCTGACATGTTGGATGGTTAATCTGAAATCAACAGCAATACTGAGTATTATTCACTGTTGATGAGTATAAAATGTATAAATAATGAGTATAAAAGCTAAAAGCAACTTCTAGTGGCGAAATCAGTCCCACAGCAAATTTAAATAATACCAAACATCATCCATACATTGTACCACTTGCCATCAGAAAATGTGAAAAACACCATTTCATTTCTGTCTGTTAATTTCATGGTGTCTTACTAGAATTTCAATGTTGACTGAAGTAAAAATCTAATGTGGCAATCTTTCCTCACAGAACTCTCGCAGGCTTCAATGACAACCGTGTATGTACAAAAAATGCCATATTAGACCCTATCGTGATAAATTTTTCATGTCTTCCTTAGCATTCAAAACAATACTTTTTCATTTTCTTTCACAGCACCAAGTTCTAGTAAACCTTACAATGTAAAATGAGAAATTGGTGATAGCGAGATAACAGTCAGAAAATCTTATTTGACTGATTCTTCATATAAATGAAAGTAGTTTTACATTTCTCATGGCATTTATGGATGGCAGTAGTGGTTTTTCAAGCCACCTCTTCTTGCTGGCTATTCTGATTGATACTGAAATGGGTTGAGAAGAGTCACCTCCAAAGACAGGGAAAGATTTGACGCATTTCCATTGTACCACTCCTACAAGTGCGTTTAGGATAGTTGAGCCACCATGTGTTTGGTATAATGGATTGTTCAGTTTGAGTCTTTTGATACAGGTAAATCACTTTGATGCAGGTTAATTCAGGCTGTGTTTACAGAGGTTGCTCTGATCCTTTTCTCAGGCTCCTATATGTGTTTTCAAAGAAACAATACCAAAAGCCTTTAGAGAATGAAAACCCATTCCTCCCTATTTACAGAATAGTATTTTTTCTTTCAAGCTGGAAGCCTACAAAATAAGTCTTACGTTTTCATCATAATCCTTTATGAGTTTTAAATCTATTTTTTTAAGTTGGCAATATTAAATGGTTCCTTGTGAGCAGAGCCCTGGTGAGCTTCAAAACCACATGCAGTTTCAATGAAGCTGTGTGAACCTGCTTCAGAATCTCTGCAAGTTTTCCAAGCTTTTATGCTCTCGTATGGTTTACAGACAAAAACCTACAGGGGTCCCATTTAAAGCCTCCTAGCAGCTAAAAGATAGAGGAAAAAATGGCTTTTAAAAAAAACTGAAGTACCCTCTTATGAGTGCATTAAAAGCAATTTTGTTTGCTTTCCACTTTCAGAATGCTTCAAGCAGCCAAAGACGCGATGTTAGAAAATGACTCATGAGTACTAGAGAGAAACAGTCTTTGAAAGTTTGTTCATAGTAAAGGATGATAGCTAGGCAAGTGGGGTTTCTGTATCCAGAAAGAAGTATCTTGTGTCCTCATATTGCTGATTTTTTTTTTTATTCTTGTTCAATAATCTGTTCAGATGTTCTCACCTTTATCTTACAGGTTTTCAGCAATTGTGTGAAAATCAGATGAGAACTTCTGTTTGTTTGTTCCTGTGGATGGTATCAGTGTTTGGAGACCAGAGCCTCCATGGAGTGGGAAAAGAATGCCAAAGCAACGAAGACTCGTAATTTAACCCACTGGCATGTATAAGATCCAAAGAGCAGGAAAAATTTTCTTCCTTTCAGGTAAATAAGGGTGTGTCAACCTGTTGATTCTCTGAGAGTATGTCCTGTAGGGTTTAGGAGTTTTCGGTATTGAGTTGTGGAGGTGTTTTTTTATTATTTTCATTGCAGCGTTTGGCATTGGAGTGGTTTCTTGGTTTATTTTCTCTGTGGGAAACATTGGGTGCAAAGGCAAAGTATTAAAATATCCTCCTCACTTTGGTATTGATAGAGCTCCTCACAGTTTTCTCTCTCTCTTTTCCAGTGTAAATAAAGACAAGAGTGTGGAGTAGACTCTCCAAAATTCAAGAATATTTGGACCTTGTGTTCTGTTCTAAGACTCTCTTGAACAAACATGCTTTCCTTTTTAAATTGTTTTGCTGAGTGTGAGGGACAGAAGATTCATTTAATGGAATCCAGAGATGACCTGACAAAACAAATTTTAGTGAAATGTTAAAGTTCATTTTCTAATGATTTAAACAGATGGTACCTATAAGAATCTGTCACAAAATGATGCCTTTTGAAGGCTTACCTTATGTACTTTATGGTTTCTTCTATGGAATAAACAGGAATTGTGCATTAGGATCAGAGGGGCGTTTCTCATAGTATGATGCAATCTCAGTTTTATTGTAAGTAGAAATTTTACAGATGTAGATTATATATATATGTTGTCATTATCTGAGTATAATTCTACAATATAGTTAAAAACATATTTTTTTTTTTATAGTTTGTACTGGCAATTCAAAAAAGTCTTTCTTCTAAGTGTAGCATATTTGATATGAAAAACTATGGAAGAAATGGACTAACAGCATTAACTTTTAATGTTTTTAGTTTTAAATTTTTAAACTTCAAACATCTACCAGTCCCTTAGCTTTCTCTCTAGAGTATCAAAAAGAAGAAAGGAAAATTTTGATGTGCTTACTTGTTGACAATAGCTGAAAATTGAATAAATATTACAAGAATTAAGGAACTAAAAGAATTAAATGAAAAGAGAAAAGTGATAGTACTAAGTATCTAAGCTGTATTGTCCTTGTGACAAAACAGAAGACAAGATGCATGTGAACAGGATGTGAACATAACATAAGATCGTGAGATAAAGATTCTTACGTGGTTTTAATTGTGAAAACACAACCATGAGCTTAAAAGCTGTCTCTGGAAAGAATGCTAGCTTGCAGGCTAGCAACCTATTGTGTTGAATAGTAATTTAAGAGGTTTGGTATTTTTGGAAGTCAAGTAACTTAAATCATGGGATGGAATTTTCAAAGCATTTGCATACCTAGAACAACAGTTGGTGCTTACTCTTGCTGTTTAGTTGCATAAACCATTTAACGCAGGCAAATGATGTACTTTCCCAAAACTCTTCAGCTGCCCCTTCACATCTGCATAGCTTTTCCTGGGTTCAAACAATACCTGTTAGGCAGCTGGTGTATGTTAGGAAGTAATTTCAAAGCCTTTTCTATATGCTATGTATTTCTTACATAGTCTTTTATCATTTCTGTGTAACTCTCTCCCTTGTGGCCACCGCTGGAGTCCTCAGAGGAACTACTGCCATAGCTCCAGGCATCTCTGTGTGGCCTGTAGGAACTAGTCTGTTAGGATTTTCAGTACTGCTGTAAACAAGAAAAGGTGTTTGTGAGTTTAAAAAAACCCACCAAACTAAAAAAACCCAAAACAACAAAACAAACAAAAAGCCCAAAAAACAACAAAACAAAAAAACCCAAACCCACAGAAGAACTGTTTACAGCTGTTTCCCAGAACTGCTGTAATAATAGAGGATTACTCAAAAGAAGAATAATCTCTAGCATCACCAGAAATGAAACCAGCTATGCCGCTGCAGTGTAGTAGTTACCCCCTTAGGAAGGATCTAGGTAAGATACTTCTGCACCGCTTCAGTAAGGAGGTTATCATGGATCTGATTTTATGGCATGGAGGTTCTCATCCAGTCTTGTAGAAAGATTAATTTTATTTTGTGGAATTGCAAAAGCACATTTATGAGTGTAGAATGAAATAGAAATTCATATACTGAAATGAATCTTGCATTTGGAACATTAAAAATAATTTAAAACAATTTCTTAATTTTTGGTGCAGTAGAGAATGAGACAAACGGGTGAAAATGTTAATTTATTGAAGGTAAAGTTGTGAGGCCTTTTAAACAAAGGTTTTGGTAAGACTGGATACTTTGGCACTTAGCTGCGTTTGTGGATTAAGCAGAAGATGTTAGCTTTAGCAACACAGATGAGTAATATACTAATATAATTTTTCTTGATCCTATCAATGTAGAGAAAATAAGCTGGGTTTTAGTTTAAAATGATAGTTTAATGAAGTCATGGGCAGAAGTTACTGTCTCGATCTTGCTATACCTGCAGAAGGGGTAACTGCCCCTCAGCTGCTTGTCACCATCTTTTCAGCTGGTGAATATCATCATCTCACATCTGTTTGTTGTGTGTGTGTGTGTTGTCATTTTCTAACTTGTCTGTCAAAATGAGTTAAGTTAGAAAGACATTTTCTTTTTTTTTTTATTTTTTTTTTAAGTTAACTTAGTTCACTTTGAAGGCAACAGATTGTGGAACATTTGTAATAAGAGCCCCTCCAGCAGATAATCTCTAGCAGAAGGGAGATGACAGGCGGCTGGAGGTTGTAACCTCATCTGAGCTGGAGGAGTTTAAGGCCCATTAGTTATTCTGAAACTTGGGTGGAAGCAAGTGTATCTGCTGCAGGGGTGGGGGTCTTGAAGAGACCCCTCACCCTGGAAACCTGCTTCTGGCATTTACACAGCCAGCAGCCACCCATGCTGCTGATCTGCTCCCTTCTGTGGGCATGTGGCTTAGAGCAGGGTGTCAGTATTTAGAGCCTGTTCAGGTCAGAAAGACACGCTGGTGTGGAACGTGGGCCAGCTTGGAACAGTGATGCCAAGTATGACGATACCTTTGTCAGCTTGACTGAAGACCAGCCCACCTACAGGTGCCATTTTTTCTGAACTTCATGAGATTGGGCTAAAACCCAGATGCCCTTGTCCCCTAACTGCAACAAAAGGGGGAACAACTGCTGCAGCAGCAGCAAAAACAGAAACTGTGTGGCCTGTAAATGCCCTGGAGTGCGCTGCAGTTCTTGAAAACATGCTTTCTTAGTAATCCCACTTATATATGCTGAAGTGATAATATGAAGGATGTCCTAAGAGGCTTTTTTTAAAAATTTGGTAGTGTGGGAGTTGTGTGACAATTACCTTGGGGAACAATGGGTTTTATATGTTGTGCTTTTGATGGGTAAAGAGCACGCTCCTTGCGTAGGCAAATCCTTGTGATGTGAAAGACTCTAGTCAAAGAGTCCGGCATGAGGAGGTGCACCTCTGCACCACCAATACTTGCTGGCCAGAGGTTGGTCCCTTTTTGACCTGGACAAAATATTCTTTTCATCACTTTGACATGTCAAAACAAATATCCAAGAAAAAAGCCCCTGGTATTGCTTAGCCAGGTTTGTGAAAAAGATGGTATCTTGCTTCCTAAACAGGGAGGGAAGGAGCGTGTGGCGAGATTAGCTTTTTATGAGCAGCAGTTTTCAACAGATCTGTAGGCAATGCAGAAATAAGTTACATGCCCCACCTAAAACAACAAAGCCAGTGCAGTCCGTGTGCTAAAGCATTTGTTCTTCTAGGTGCACGAGTTGAGGACTTCTTAGTATGAGAGGCAGTACTTGCTCTTGGCAGTGGAAGAACTCCACAGTGCTTAGCTCACTTAATATGTGTATATCAGGATATGAAACATCATAAATAAAAACATCATCTAAAGGAGACAAATTTTGGTTCCCCTTGCCAAGAAGTTGCCCTACTTGATTATCCAGGGATAGGATGAGGTCCATTTTCTGTGTTAATATGATGGGCCTAAGATCTAGCAAGTCAGATCTAACTGATCTGCTAATATATGGTCCCCCAAATGGATTTTCCTGATTGAAGGTGAAGATATGTTTGTACTCAGTCCCAAAGTCCAGGAAGTCATGTCAGGAAAGGCAGATAAACAGCCGTGTCTGTAGAGGCAGGTGTGTCAGACACCCAACTCTGAAACAGAACTGGCAAACCCAATCTTTTAGATGCAATACGATTGGAAGAGGTGGGAGTACAAGGGCAGGACTGCAATCCTAGGGCCACGAGTGTGAGCTGGAGGGAAAGTGAAAAGTCCATTCACCTCTTCTGGCATAGAAAGTGTTGATGCACATTACTGCATGCAACTGAGAAAAGTAGAGGACCTGTGGTGGAGATAAGTGTTTTACTTGGTCTTGCCTTCTGTAGCGATTAGGGTATGGGCATAATCTTGTAACTCCACATTCCTGAATCTCTGGCTTTAAGCACCAAGAACAGTGTATAATCACAAGGACTTCAGGCTTCTTAGTGGGATTTAGAGAACATGCTCCCCGTTTGATGCAGCATCCATCCATCCAGATGAGTACTGCTGTTTCACCATCAAGCTTCTGGAGATTGTCAGTCTTGATAAATACAAACTCTCAAAGCACTGAAGTGTAACATGTTTCTACTGTAGCCAACTCTCGTGATGTTTGTTTTAGAAATGACTCAAATACTCATGTCAGTTCAAGAGTAAGCGTTTAGTTGCTGAATTCTTTCATACAGCTATTGTATCTGACATCTCTCTTACTTCTTTGTTTAGAACTCTGGAAGAAAGGAAGTCACTAGCTCAAAAACTGTTTTAGAAGTGGTAATATCTATTACAACAAATTTATTTATTGTATGACCACAATGTTTTCTTCTAAAAAAAATAAAGACAAATCAACTGTAATAATACCATTCTCTTTCTGAAATTTGTCTTGCTGTGACTTAGAAATTAAACAATTTTTAATTGAAAACCTGCAATTGAAAAAAAAGCTATGTATAGTATGCTTTTCCAGAACTTAAAGATGACCATGCAGCAGACAATACCAACCATTAAAATAAACAGTTGTTCCTGAAGGTGCAACTGAATGTTCCTGGCTAAAAGACATCTTTAATCCCTTTCTGAGGTGGAATTTTGCAAGACACCTGGGGGCCAACTGATCGTAAAAGGCTTATTATGAGGCTGAGACGTTGTTGGGGCTCTTTGAATGGCATCTTGATGTCAGCCTAGTCCTGTGCTGATTTTGCTTTCATTCTCATTCTTAGGGAATAGCTAAATGGCACACATTCTTCTTCCTGTTGATGAGGTAAATTGTAAACATCCCTCTATACTCCCAGATTCACCTTCTAGAGTGATCTGTCTCAGCTGTGGCAATGCAATGTTTCTTTCACACAATTAATGGGACAATTATATCAGAATGATGAGATCATGCCATTTGCTGAAAAGAATAGAGATCTTTCATGCACAAAGAAAGCTTTCTTTAAATCTTTGCAAATAAAGCACCATTTTATTCGGTGAAAGTGGGTGACTGCTACAATTTGGGTAGGCACAGCATGGCATGAAGGTGAGCTCACTCTGTAGAGCGGTAGGTAGAGCTTTGGGGTGGCTGACTCAAAACAAAATAAGTGATGTTTGTTGGTTTGGGTTTTTTTTCCCTGCTTGTGCTTCCTAGTAGAGTAGTGTGCAGGCAGTTCTAATATTGCCTAAGAAAACCTAAGACTGTTGAAAGTAATTTCATTTGTTTGCTAAACAAATGCAGAAAACCCATCTTGGTCTTTTCCAGTGTATCAGGAGTTTCCATGTAGGTAGATACCGTGCATGTAAATGAAACTGTAGTGATGAACAGCTCTGTGCTCTGGGGGAACCACTGAGACTCATGAACTAATCCTGAGTTATGAGCCATATCCAAACAGAAACATGGAAAGTATTTCCACTCCTGATTCTTTAGGCTTATATGTTTGTATGAGAGAAAACCCAATGACATTGCTAAGAGAAATACATGAGTCTGAGATACTTTCGCAATTCTTTAAGCTGCAGAGGATATTTTTTTTTCTCCAGAAAAGTTTTTCGATGAACGCTAATTTTAGTCTGACTTTTGACACTGTTCTAAATGGCATCTGGATTTCATATAAAATCATATGTCTGGTACAAAGCTGAGGCTGCCCACTGACAAATAAATTCCTATCCTCGTGTAATTTTCTTTAAGAACAGACAAATCACAGCTATACTGACTCCAAAGCAGTTTTGGTTTTATTTCTGGTGGCAGGTGCGATTCTGACGCTCTCAGAGGCTTCTTTAAGTGAACTCAGCATCTAGCCTATGCCTGGATCGTTGCAGTTAACTACTGAGTGGAGTCTGTACCAATTGATAAGGAGGACTCGTGGATGGGGAGAAGTCTCCTTGAAATTACTACAACCTTCGCTGTAGGGGTGAGGGGTCTGTGAAACCAGAGAAGCCCAGTAGGTGAGAGGGTGGCTCGGAGCCTCTTCCAGCAGCAGCTGTGCAGCCTCTGGCTGAATGCCCCATGCAACTGTTCAAACCCTCCAAGCCCTGATGTTCCCTGCCAAGATTTCCATGCCGCTTGTTGGGCTGCGGTGCCAGGAATGGGGCTGAACAGAACAATATCTTCTTTGCTCTGCCGCCTTGTCCCCAGCAGAAGGGCAGATATTTGGAGGGAGAGAGGGCTTTGGAGAGATAACGTTGTGTTTGTTTCCCTGGGGAGGCTCTGAGGTCTCTGCGTGGCCTCACCGCCTGTGGTGGAATTCAGGTTTTGTTGTTGCTCATCTCCCATGCTTTCAGGATATCAAATGGAGTACAGCAGAGAAATAAATAAATAGCACTGTAAAAACAAAGATCAAACAAAAATAAACACTAAGATAGTTCTAATACCAGTGAGCAGGAGCAGGCTTTATTGCCTTACCGTTGTCAAGTTTTGGGATAGTTACATGCTAAAAAGCTGTGAATGGCATAGCTAAAAATAACCCATAAGCAGGTATTTATTTGCCCATGTATGCACACTGGTGAAAAGTCTCAAGTTTGAGGAAGAAAAAGATTATTTCACACATTTGTCATCTTGCCAGGAAGACATAGCTTGAAGAAGTGAAATTTTCTGGAAACAGTTCAACTTAGATTGGCATAAGATATAGGTGTGGCCGTATTTTATAAAAATGTTGCCAGACTGTCTGATATAATGTAAGTGCATGTATATTGAGTGCACGCATACACGAATAACCTGCTTGGTCTCTAACTCCTTATTCTAAGTAAATTACTCCGAGTCAGTCGCTTTGCGTTAACTGCCTGCATGCAAATTGTTATTGTCAGGTCAATATGAACTAATTCAAAGCCACTTATTTTCTTGGTTAAAGACCAACTTCTTTTGCATGCGTTACTGGGGCAGAGCATACGTTTTATAGAAAAATAATTGCAGATTAACTGGTTTGTAGCAAATTTGACATCCTTGCTTAACTTGTGACAATTTGTTCATTAATTCCTACTGTTAGAGTGTGGCATAGTGAATATGATACTAAACAAGAGCAAGATGCTAATCTGCACAGGTATGGCAGAGCTTCTACCAAGGGGAACTTCTTTCCATATGTATTCCTGATTCATCCTTTGGGCAGTCTCCATTCTGTGCAACGAAGGGACAACTACTGTAGAAACAATAACATGTAACAACGGAAAATGAAGAAAAATAGAGGTTAATGACAAAGTGTAAACTGACTCATATTTCTGCAAATGATGATATTGTCTCAGAAGAATTTCTGCAGTTGGATTAATTGACAACGGGAGTTTTTCAATGTTAGGATTACAATCCATCCTTTCACTTAACGTTTAAAAAACCCCTCAGAGTTTAGTGTATGGCATCACTACCTATTGTGTAAATAGTTTCCTAACCTAGGAAAACTTTCCATTTTTACTTGTGAAAGTCTGTATTACACAGTGTGTAATGCATAGTCTTTCTAATCTGTTGCAGAAGACTATCTTTGAACAAAGTACTTTTTTACTGCTTAGATTTGAAAGAGAAATACAGTGTTTTTTCTTACATCTCATTATGTTAAACTCTGCGTCAGGATATCATTTTCACAACACGGCACATCTTGGTACTTTAGCACTAACTAGAGAGCTATGTGAATGACCTGTTAGGATAGTACCTATAATGATGATATATTGCTCTGGAGTTAAAATTTAGAGATGTAGAAACATTTTTTTTTTTCCCACAAATTTTGAATATATTTGTCTAGTAGTGTCTTGTTTAAAGTGGTTCATCTGTCAGCGAAGAGTGCTGAAGATGCCAGCCAAAGGAACAGTCAGTGTGTTAAAGTAGAAAGATGTAAAAATCTATTATTTTAATGTATTTTGTGTTCTTGCAACTTGTTATACTGATGCTAAAGTAACTGGGAAGGATCCCTTTTAACAGCTTTTTTTGTATTGGCCTTTGTTCTTGGTGTCTGTAAGGTATGTTAAGATCTGTAGGTAGTCTGCTTATAAATAAATGAGTAGCTAAGGAAGTATCTGAGAGAACAGACAGCAAGTTATTGGAGGAACTCCTGTTAATACAGTCGTACAGGTCTGAACATTAGAGAAGGATTTGTCTTTTATCAAGCTGTTTGTGATCTAGTGGTTGGAGTTTGAATGCAGGAATGAATTCTGCCACTCAGCCTTCTCTGTAGTTGTTTTCTTGTCTGTAGAATAGGAATAATGCTTGTGTACGTCTGGGTTGGTGAGATTGAACTGATTAGTGACAACAAAATGCTTTGAGAGCCTTTAATGGAAGGTGTTAAATAACCGTATGCTATGTAGATTTTCAATATTAAAAATATATTACAGATGACCTTCAAAAGCAGTGGGGAGGATAAAAAAAAAAAAGTCACTAGGATACATTTCACATGAAAGAGCAAAGAGACAGCTCCTAAGATCCCTTTGGGAGGAGCAAGCTAGAAAGGAATAATACTCTTATTTGCAGTATTTCAGTAAGCGATTGTAGAAACATTTTTCCAGATGTGAAAAAATGCATTTGGTCACAGCAGCAGATGAAGCAAAGCAGGCATATGGTCAGCAGCAGGTTCCACTTGTCGGCATTCTGGACAATACAGGTGTTGGATTCAGTGGGCAGCGTTAGCCTGGGATACCTGAAGGTGATGTAGAGTCACCTCTTGGGCATGAAAAACACTCAGCTACTACTCACATGACAGTGTATGCAATTTGAGTGGCATAATCTGTCCAACCTATTTGCCTTAATTTTAATTGTCTTCTATCATAGTAAAGCCTTCAGATTTTTCAGTGCTGCATTAATGCAAAGGCTCTAATTTAAAAGGAATCCAAAAGCAGAGTGGGTGGGGAAGGAGAAAGCGAAAAGAAGTAGTTGTAGTAAGGGGACACTGGGAACTTCTCAGATCTCTCGAGCTTTATTCTTGGGGAGAGTTGAAGGTCAGAACTAAAAGAAATCTATTGCAATGTAGGGTTCTTAAAATGAAGGCAATTGTGTTTTAAAGTTTAAGCATTGACCAAGTGCTTTGCTGTACCAGGTACACAGTGAAGATGGTTCCTTATTGCAAAAATGAGGGATGAGCAAATAGAAAGATACAATTATTCTGTGAAGCCTTCAAGAAGCAGAATAGAGTAGCTTTTAAACACATGTGGATGTGTCAAGTTATTTGGAAGAATCTGAAAGCTAGGAGTACGGTGAGCTGAATAGGAAAGATTATATTAGTCATCAGAAAAGACATAAGCTTATAGATTACAATACTGATTCTCCCGTTACAGGTAAGCATAAGAGGATGATGCTGTTACTGATAATCAGTTCTATTGCGCATCCTTCTCACAGGACTTTCTTCTTTTCATGTAAGACTATCCAAAGTTTTGGAGTTTCTGGGTTATGGCTTTATTCTGGGTCATAGATAGGCACCCCATTCTTTATCGAATACTTTTTCTATAGGTGTTTTGTGTGTCTGTGTGTGCAAAATGAGTCTGACCCTGGTCCTACTGAAGTCGGTGGGTTTTCTGACATGGACCTGAAGACAGTTAGGATCTTGTCCAACAATATTTGGCAATTCTTTAATTTAAAAGTGCTTTGCAAACTAATTACTTTCGTCACAACTAACATAAACCAGCACAGTAGGACTGGTAGCTATGAAAGTAATTCTGGCTATGTTTTTGAAGAAAAAGAGGGGTTTGATTGTACTTTAAAAATCAAAAATTGTAGAATAACAAGCAGTGAATAGCTGCTTTGTGGTTCGGTAGAGAGAATGCTGTAGAAAAAAAAAACAGAATTTGGATCAGTTCCCAATTCTGCCTTTTGTCATAGTACATTCTTAGGGAAAATCGTATTTCTTTTATGACTTAGATTCTCTGTCTGTATCGTGGAAATACTAAGGCTTGTCCTCCAACACAAATCAATCTGAGACTTGGGAATGAAAATGAAAACATATTCGAGAAAATTTATTATGAACAAAAAACTCGTATCTTTCATATAGCAAAGACTTTCTTTTTCTTATTATTTTTTATTTTATTATTTTATTTATTATTTCTCATTTTTCTCGATCTGAAAAAAAATTACTAATTTGTAAAGCAGATAAATGGATGTGAAAGCGTATAGAAATTACTAAATGTCTTTCTATTTTAATGTGGTAGTAGTGCTATCGACATTTCAGCAAACCAGACAGTTTAGTATTACAAATACTTCCAAGTCAGGGAATCAGTTCAAAACTGTTGTTGCCATCTTTATTTTAAAGCAATGCTGTCAAAAAGAAAAACTCTGTTTCAGGTTAGGATTCCATTCTTTCAGTCTGTGCTACCTCATAAGACATGTGGTACATCCATAAGGATCTGCTAACTCCAAGAAAAATTATTTGAGGTCCTTTTATAAAAAGAATGGCCAGGTTAAGACAAGAATTTGTTTCTTATTTGATGATCAAATATTGTCTAGTTGCTACATACATTATTGACTCTATATAATACGATGTTGATACAGAACTCTATTTGATTGCTGTTCAGCCATCCAGCTGCTCTTAACAGGGAGTGTAACTTCTGTATTTATTGTGGTAGTGTCTGTGGTATTTGGTAGTTTGTGATGCGATCTGATTCCAATCCATTTCTCTTGGTTCCTTGCAGGGGGTTTCCACATCATAGCTCTCTTGGCTGATTTATCAGAATCTAAAGGTAGACCTGGCAACCTGATCTACGCATTCCCAGTGGAGGTTTTTTTGCATTAGGCCGCCTTTTAGGAAAAAGAGGGTGTTACTGCCATTATAGTTTGGAGAGTCTTGGAGGTGCCAGTTCCCTTAAGTGTATGTCAGTTGTATAAATTCTGAGACAGTAAGAATGGCCAGAGCTTTTCATCCGCGGTTTTTTACAAGCTCCAAATTCATCAGTGCCTTAGTGCTGTCTTCTAGAAATGTCATCATGACCAACAGTACAGTTTTTGAAATTTCAATAAAAGATACAGAATGTGGGTCCAACTGAGACTTTTTTTGCTATGCCTTTCCCGAGCTCTTAGATTCCTTACTGTATACAGTAGTTGAGAGAGTTCCAGTCTGACTGGAATCAGACTCAGCAGATTGCCAGTCTCCATAGTACTTTGTCTAGCGATGTCCTTTCCAAGCCTTTTTATTGTTGAGAACAAAAAAATGGATGCTCTGTAATGTTACCGTATTGTTAAAACCTGAGGATGCAATACAGGTATTTATAGTGCTTGCTAAGTTTCCGGTCTGACGTTGGATTTTATTTAGCGCAAACCCCTTTTAGTTATGTCCATCATGACAAGGAAAGCAAAGCATCTCTTAAGATTTGTGCGATTATCTAAAACAGAGATTGATATCTAGCGGAGGGGTCTGCAGGTGTATGGGTGGAATTGTCAGAGGAACAACACATTGTAGAACGAGTGCGTGTGCACACACTACCCGTGAACAACAAACTAGCTGGAGTCTAATTTCAGTGAATCACTAGAAAAAACAGAGAATTTTGTATAGCAGCAAAATGTTGTATGTAATCTTTCTGTGCTGCCTTCCTTATGTCCTTACGTACTTTTTTCCCCCCATCATTGCTTTAATACCTACCACCTACATAACAAGTGGTCCTTCTCTGTGAGGGCACAGTCACTGGAGCGACACAATTCCATATCACTGTAACACCCTGTTGGAAATACAGTCTGGGTCCTGGAACCCTGTGTGTGGTCAAGAGACCCCACAAGTCCATCTGCGCACACCTGCTGGGGCATTGAGGTGCGTGTCGGGGCATTGAGGTGCATGTCAAGGCCTTGCACCTACTCGTGAAGCTCAGCGCAGGCTTGAGGCCTCCACCCCTCCATGGCTGAAACATTAGAATTTGCATTAAGATCTTGAACCCCTCTGGAAAATTTCGGAATCTTTTATTAAAACATTTGATAGGCCTTTTTCCTTTGAAATGGCCAAAAGCATTATGGGAAGTTTGTGGTATGTTTTTTGTATGTTACTAATTTTTAAAATTCTGAGGAGATTTGATTGCTTGCCATTGGTTCCATAAATCACCTAATACAGAAATTTCCTTCCCTGACGTACTCTTGTTAGTCTAATCAGAAAGGAGAGTGGGAGCCCTTGGAAAGAATGACCTCCTTGGGAATCATCCAAGAGAAAGAATATAACTTGCTGGCTTCAGTGAGGGAGAGTTGTCACCTCTTTCTCTGTCGTAATGTCTTCCCTCACTAGCTTCTGTCATGATAAAAAAAACCAAACCACCACCAACAAAAAAAGTGCCAAACCACCAAAACCCACTCCCCACCCCAGGGCCTCGATTGAGTGGTGTCCTTCAGAAGGTAGCATGTTGCAGATTTTTCTGTTCCTGTGTACTGCAGGGTGCCAGTAAGGTTACCGTCTTTTTTTTTTTTTTTTATGAAACAGCAGCAGGTTAGGATTATGAGTGGTACTTACATGGTGGACAACTGGGAGCTGAATCTGGATGACCTCTTGGGTAAAAAACTACCGAATCCTCTTCTAATTAGTTTTAGGTGGTGTTTTGATTTGTAGCATGCTTTTTTATGGGTAGTTTAGTAAGACTGGCTTATTACATGTGCCCGTATGTTATTTGGCTGTGTTCTAATCTGCGGTTTGAATGTTTTTAATTTCTTCCTCCTGGTTCTCTCAGCATAACAGATATCAGGAATCAGTAATATTTGAAATACACTGATCCGTGGCTTCCTGCTGGGAAACAAGATGAGTCACCAGTAACTAAACCCACCAGCCATTATGTCCCTGGATTCAAATTTGTTCCTTTCAGTCTAATTGTTCGAATACTTGCTTTCGCCACAGGCTTCCTCCCTAGCAGTGTGGCATGTCTTGTGGAGACTGGGAAGGAAGAGGCGATAGCAGTGACAACGTATGTAACAAGCCCAGAGAAGGGTCCTACCTACCAGGGGTGATGGATATGGACACTTGGACCACGTGCTCCACCAAGTTGTGTATCTCCTACCATATCTAATAGCACGATTGGGCCGAGTGTTTTTTACCGAGTCAGCAGAGAACCTGTCTCCCAGGTTTCTTTAGTTCTCATTTTGGGGTTCTGGACATGGCACGGTGAGTGGCTGCTCCTGCTGTTAAGCTACATACGTAGGAACGCAGCACCGTGCTGTCTACCAGTAACACTGGAGTCACCAGATGAATGATAAAGTAGTAAAAAAAAAAAAAACAAAAAACAAAACAAACAAACAAAAAAAACAACAAACAAAAACCAAGCCCAAAAAAACAACCCCAAAACGAAAACAACAAAAAACCCCAAACAAAACTGACAACAGTCCAAATATTAACTATATCATTACTACCTTTAGAGTGGAGGATGAAGAAAATAAAGAAAAACAGATCTGCCTATACCTTAAATCAATTATAAGAACTTTCTCTTACTTATCCAGGAAACAAACTGTCGGGATACCAGTGCGACCTCATGGATATGAACACCCAGTACTGTGATATTGTGAGTATTGCTTTCACTGAAGAGATAGATTGGGTGGTTATGTTTGGTTTTTGTTTGGTTTTTTTTTTGAGTTTCTTCATATAACCGAACTCTCTCTGGGATTCTCTTTAGAGTGAAACCTGTACGCAGCTCCAAAATCTATGATTTGTAACTTTATCAGGGGATAAACGTTAACACTCCTCAGGCTGTTTCTCTCCAAGCTTGGGAAATACTGACATTCTTCAGGGCTGTTTAAGTGGAGCCAGACACCGCACAGAACTTGTAATGGTAGTTTTGGTGATTAAAAGGTAAAGGAATTTTTATATATCTATATATTTAATATATTTTCTTATATATATATGAGGAATTGTCGTCTGGCAGGTGCCAGTGTATTAGGTTGCAGACTGTCTCTTCCAGGGATATCAGGGATGTCTCGGCTAGGAACAAGGCTGTTTTCTGCCTTTTCCCTTCCCAGGCATGAATCCATACATTTCCGAGCACGCGCATGAGCCTCTTACATCTTCACTGCTTTTTTTTTTTTTCCTCCCTCTCCCCTCCCTCCTACACGCCCCAAAATACCCCCGTATTTTTTTTACTTCTTTCCCCCCCCCCCGCCCCCATTCGAGAGGTACATTGTATTTTACTCGCTGGGTGATTATCCTTGGCAGAAGTTTTAGGGATTTAGGGATGTCCCCCTTGCACGTGGCAGGGATCCCTGTCGCCCGGCAGGTGTCACTGTGGGCTGCGCGGCTTGGGGGGGGAGGCGGGGGGGGGGGGGGGGAGAGGGAGCGGGGGGAGGGGCGTGCGCCCCTCCCCCCGCTCCCTCTTCCCCCCCCCCCGCCTCCCCCCCCCCGTCCGCCGGAGCCAGACTCGCTGCAGACAGGCGGCAGCCAGCGGAGCGGGCAGGGCGGGGAGGGAGGGAGGGAGGGAGGGGAGGGAGGGGGGAGGCTGGGGATGAGTTGGAGGCAGGCAGAGCTTCAGCGCAGGGAGAGAGGCTGCCGGAGACAGGCAGGGGGAGGCGGCGAGGCGCCCCGTCCGCTCCGGAGGAGGAGGAGGAGGAGGAGGAGGCGGCCAGCCCGGCCGCTGAGGAGAGCGGCGGGGGGCCGGGGGGGGAGGTGAGTGAGCGCGGCCGGGGAACGGGCTTCGGGGGGGGAGGTGTCGCCGCGGCGGAAAGTGACGGGGAAAGTGCGGGGAGGCCCCGAGTTTGAAGGTCTGCGGAGGGGACGAGGCGGCGGCTGCCGGGGTCTCCGGCGGCGCCGGGTGCCCCTGGCTCCCCCCCGGGGCCGGGGTGAGCGCGTCCCTCCGCGCCCGCCTTTCTCCCCCTCAGGTGAGGCGTTGAGGGGGCGTCGGGCGGCCGTTGGCGGTGACAGGTAACGCCGCTAGCGGGGGGGTGTGTGGGGGCGGCCTGGGTGCCCCGTCGCCTCCCTGCTGCCCCGCCTGGCCGGGGGAGAAGCCGGACCGGCAGCCCTGCGGGGAGAGCCGGAGCTCGGCAGGGGAGGCGGCGGCGGGCAGGGCGCCGGGGAAGAGGGAGGGTTGGGCGGCACGTCCTCTCCGGCTGCTCCCGAGTCAAATACTTCCAGCTCCGTCTGGACGACGCTCACCTCCCCTCAGGATCGGTGTAAGGCAGCACCGGCGGAACGGCCCCGGCACGCTGCGTCCTGCCCGGCCCCGCCGGAGGCGGGGGGAGAGCCCAGCGGGGATGTCCGAGCTGGGAGAGCAGCGGCTCCAAGGCAGGCAACTTTTACAGGCAGCAAAAGCAGCAGTGTGGCTGCCGGGCTCACGCAGAAATGACCTATATTTAATGAAGCGCCTTATGTTTATTATATTTTTTTATTAAAAAGTTTATTAGGCGAAGTCTAGCTTTGCCGATCCGTATCTGATGCCCGCTTGCATCGTTTGTGTTGAATATGTGCATCCCAAATTTCTGAATGGTGTGCCAGATTTTCCATCGTGTGGGTGGGTAGGTAGTTATGCGGTCGGTTATGATTCGATACTTGCTGAAGAGACAAACAGACCGTTGTGTGTAGGTTTAAATTGACTAAAGAATAAACAGGAAGCAGGCAAAATGCAAAACTATTTTTTTTTTTTTTTTTTTTTTTTTAAATCTTAAATGAACACTTAGAACACTAAAGGTTTTAGTGGGACTGTATTGTTCAGAGCCTTTTCTGAGTAGCAGTTGGTGGTTGTGCAAGAGAACAGAAATCTGGTGAATAATTACATAGCACTAGAAATAATGTTTGGTGTTATGAAAGTTTATTGATCTAAGACACCAGCGTCATCTTGTCAGGAAGGAAAACTCTTAAGAGATTTTTCTGTTCTTAGAAACAAAAAACTTGCATTAAAATGTTTGTGGACTGGAAAGGTGCATCACCATGAAGAGTGAATTGTATGCAGCATTGTACATCTGACGTTAGCCAAAAAGGGAGAACGTTTTTGCCAGTAAGAAAGCCCAGGGGGCAATTACTGGTAGGCATAGGTGAGGTAAGAACGTAGATGCTGCATAAATACAGCAATGTTCCTTTCTGGAGAGTGTCTTTTGGTTTTCATCCTTCAACCCCTTAGTATTTTTGGTTAGACCAAACTTTTATTCTTCCTTACAATTTCATTTCTTGGGTAATGTTTTAAGAAATCTACTCTTTGCAGCAATACAGAGTTGTTTAAATAACGTATGATGCACTGTTGAGTGGAGTTGAATAACTGTGTGTGTGGTGCACATGTGTATGGATCCACTAATGAGAATATAAATATTATGGCTTCGTGCCTGTAAATAGAAGGGCAAGTTTTGCTGGAAAACCAGTGCGCTAGTGGGAAGCAGCCTAATAAGCAACATCCCCCTGTCTGCATTAGCTGAAATAGTGATGGTACTCTGAACATCTATATCTGTACTCATGTTTTAGTACCAGGCATTAAGTTACCGTGTTGCATAAAGTGACTAGCATGAGGAGAACTTAAATTGGAAGGCATCAACTATATGCAGTTACATACAGAAGGAAAAATACATCTTTTAATATATTCTGTGTCTATAGTAGCGTGTTTAATTATGATTCTTAGGTACATGAGGATGATTGTTGCATACACATAAGGCATATCAGTATTCTCCAGTAAATTCAGATTGCTTGTGCGGGCCTAAATGATGATAAATGTGTAACACAGAATGAGTTAACAATGTGAGACAGTGTATTTCAGACCATTGGTTTATGTTAATTGAAGCATTGCAGGCAGCAGGCAGCATTTGACTATGAAGTTTGAATTCAGTCTTCAGCATCTTAGACTTGTTACAAGAAAACTTGGAGAAGTAGAAAGAAATTGGGATTCAGAATTGAGGCACAGTTGTATTAAGTTTGGTAAACTTAAAACTATTGAACAGTAGCTTAATCTCAGAATGTAGAACTAACCTGTCCCTTTGTTATTTTGACGTAGATAAAATGCCACTTTCTCTGCATAGGACATTGAAGGTGAGACTTGAAAAGATGAGTTGTTAGTTTCCTGTGCAGTGAAAGTACCATGTTTTTTTGCGGGGGAGTGGGAAGGGGAGGAGAGAGAGAAGTTTCCTCTCTGACTTTATTGACCAAAATGTAGTCTTCTTTTTCACAGCTGCCCTGCCGTACTCTGTCTAGTGGCTGCTGCCCGTCCACCAAGAACTGGTTGCATTTAAGTGATGCTGTTTAAAATAATTTGGAACACTTTCAGGATGTGATGTGCCAGAAAGAAGTAAATGATTATTGAAATAATAGAAAGGTATCTTACCAATAATTTAACTCAATATCATCTTTAAGAGGAATGAAGTGTTAAAAAGTGCATGCTTGCCCACCAACTCTTGCATGGGCAGGAATCGTTGTTGCATTTAACTTGTGAGCGGTCTTAGAAAAGTTTGGGGTTTTTTTTTTCTGTCTGGAATTTCTAATAGCTTAAAACAGCTCTTTGCAAGTGAATTGCCAGTTATGGAATACAAATACTTCTAGGAGTTTAGAGATGAATTTTTCTGCAGATTGGTTCTGTGGTAACCGTGAAATTCTTCAATGGCACCAAGCTAGTATCAGCTGCTCGTTAAAGGCACTGATGCCAGAACAGTGGTGCTTCAGTTGCTGGGAATCCAACCCTGTAGTGAAATGATTCATACATACACATTTTCTTTTCTCAGTTGACAGCTATTTTTAAGAATAGCTGTCTTGCCTGGAAGGTTGATATCTAAGCAAAGGCAGCCTACATAGCTAAAAACTTCTTTCCCACCAAACACAATCTTATTTTTGTCAGACTTTAATATGTACATTAAAGCATTTAAATTGACTTGATTTTAATTTATTCTTGTTAAATCTCTGGTGCTGATTGGTCATTATAAAGGGATTGCGACATTTTGGAGCTGCTGTCAGGAAGGCAGCAATTTTTTGGACAAACCAAGATGATGAGTTTGAAGTAAATGTGAGTTTGAAGCAATTTCTAATAATAATAGATAGCGATATCTAAATGATAGCAGATTACCTGAATAATTTATTGAAATGAATGGGATTCACTAGATGTAGAAGTCTGCAGAAACAGTCTCAGAATGAAATAATAACATATTTGTCCAATGCAGTTTAACTTTTTCTATGTGCTGTACAGGAGGAATATTCCAGTGTTGGAAAACTATTGACCTTTTTTTTCCATTGTGTTCTTCTGAACCTTGTATTTAAAAGATAAATTTAAGTTTTTTGTTTAAGAGATGAGTTTTGTTTGCTTACTCCTGAGACTGTCAGTTGAGTAATAGTAACTGTAAGGGGACTGTGGTAGAAAGAATGCTTAGAGGTGAATAAGGGTGATCACAACATTGTAGCATGTTCTGTACTTCATGCTGGCAAAATGTCTCTGTATTCATCATCTGTTTATTTAATATAAGCATTTCAGTAGTGTATGCTTTGATTTAGCATATTTGCATGTAGATGATATATACGATATATGTATATGATATATATATGATAAATGTATATGAGTTTTACTAAATGTTTTTTCTTATTGTTTAGTTAACCAATGGAAATTTGCATGTACCCAGATCTCCATTCATTATTACTTGGCATAATAATGGGTAAATTTAATCTTTCCAATTAAGGTTATTATGGTCATAAGAGACAAGGGAATGAAAATGAATAATTTTCTTGATGTTGTGCTGTGTCTGTGTTGTTCATATCTGCCTTCTTTTTCTCTAAAATCCTACTACAGGCAGCACTCTCACCTTTTAAACTGTGTTTGGACAATCCTGCTCTACATTAGACTTCTTTCGGATAGGAGGCAGAAATTAAGAACAATTTAAATGCAGTTTCTCTTCTTATTGCCGATGGAGAGCTTTCTTAGATTTGAAGTAAGTTTTCTTTGTGCCAAATGGTTGACTTTTCTAGAATAAAATCTCTCCTAGGGTATGCAAAAAGTCCTCTGGTTAATATATTGGCATTCCCAGAACCCACTAAAACTTAGGCAGGTTGCCAGACACCACTTAATGAGGATGCCGAATGTCTGGCACAAATCTGCATGAAAACCAGAAAAGAAGCTGGGGGTGGAAGTGCGTGCGGTAGGGAGAGGGGCTGGGAAGGCGACACATCCACACCCATGATTTATTTTTAATGTCTGCATTTTTGCAGCGAAACTGATCAGAAAGCCCTTACCACTGCATTTTGAAAGCTCATTGGGCACAGGAGTCTGGATGCTCCCAAGCGAGGTAGCGGTGTTCTCATAGGAACATAGTTTCACTGTGAAAGTAATTTATGATTGAGGGGGGTTAATTTTTGAGAAGAGCACCAAAAGAGAATGGGAAATGATAGTGATTTTATGTTTTATTATCTGCTAAAACTGAAAAGCATTTGAAAATGTTGTTAGACAATTTAAGGGACAGTGGAAGTCAGTGATTGCCAGCATCCACACAGAAAGGCTGTTAAAGTTACATGGCAGGGATAAATAAGCTACTGCTGCAAGAATACTTATGCTCAGCATAAACCTGTGGTGTGTGGCTCTGCCTGATGCTGCTGTGCATGTTTTCCTACATGTTAAGTAGAATTGCAGGTGTAATAGGTTCTCTGATGGCTAGATGACTGTTTAAAAAAAAACCCTAGTCATATAATAAGCTGAGGCATTTTTCCATTAGAATGCCATTAGAAACAGAGTATATTGTTTTGTGTTGAATCAAATGTTTAGTCTTAAAGTTTGAAACTGATTAAGCAAACATAGTTATATTCTGAATTGAATGTTATTTCAGACATGTAAAGCACTAACATTTTCAGCATTTTTTCCCAGGCTTTAGTCTCTCCTCCACCCAGTTAAGAAAGCATTACTCCTATGTAGACAAATTTATAAATAGACATTTGGTTGATAGGCGTGACTAAAAATACATATTTTATTTTTTTTTCCAAAATAATTCTAATAGGATTTTTGCACATGGCTGAATTCGGAAATATATGTTCTTGTTAATTGCTTTTCAGTATAAGTTTCAGTTGTGTATTTTACAGTTTTGGAGAACTATTCATCTTACAAGGAATTTTACTGACTAGGATAGTGAAACCTACTTAATGTGTACTTTTGGGTAGGTCTAAATTGTAATCCAGATGCTACTGTTTGGTTTCACTAAGATGAGATGATAAATGAAAATACTGAAGGCATTGGACTTTAATGCTGATTGCAGTTGCAAAAAGGACAAGTGGTATTTTGACAGTTGTATGGGGATCTTTGCAAAGTTTTGTCTGTGTTGACAGTGACTCCTAGCTGTCTATGGGACAGGGAAAACAAGTGGTGAGAGTGGTGGACATTTGTACCTACGTTTTTAAACTAGCATGTGTTTAGGATTAGGTCTAAAAGGCAGGACAACATCTAGAAAAGATACACTGCTCAAATGCTGCACATGAGATGGACTGGGTTGATGAAGTGTCTGTAGGAATTTCATTGTGTTTCCATCTCCTAGTGCTCTTGGTTTCTTCCACGTTAAACACCCTGGTACCCTTTTTGTTGAAAACTGATAATCAATCTGCTTCTGAAAAAACATAGTCACAATATCGAACTTGCCGTTGCCTGTAAAAGATGAGCTTGGAGATTCCTATTCTTTTTGTATTCAGTATTTCAGTTTGTTCCTATGTTCTGAAATTGTCTGTAAAAGACGTACTGGCTTCTAGGGAATGCGCTTTTTTGAATGTTTGTGTGATAAGTATTGTGAAGTTTGGATGATTCTGTCTTAGTTTTTGACCACTGAATGTGTTTAAGTCATGATCTTAGAGGGCAGTACAACATTCTGTTAGAGTTCCTGTTAGAACAGATGTTAATACTTAATAAAGTAAAATCTAGACTGTCTCCCACATCTAGAGAAGGCTGGGAAATGGTGTTTTCTTCTGGATAAACCCAGATTTTTACTGAGAATTCTAAAATAAGAGTTGACTCATCTGCCTAGTATTATCTAGCATATGTCAGTATAAGGCTACTATGTTTTGTCTTTAATTTTCAGCATCCGGTACTTGGAAGTATCTTCGGTACTCTGGTTTTTTAAACGCAAGTTCCACTCTTCTTGGTTTCAAAGATTATTAGAAGGAAAACGTGTGATTCTTTTTTAATTACCTTTTTATGTTGTGTAGCTGAGCCTATTATTTTGGTTTCTCACACCTGTAACCTACTTGTTCTCCATTTCATAGAGGGAAAGGAGGGGGCAGTCTGTGACTGAGATATGGAGCAATCTCTTTAATAACCACCTTCTTCCACTGAGACTTCCGTGAAATTTTTAGTGTGTGTTAATTAAGAGTGATGCATTATTACTTTGGACTTGTAAACACCTTTAAACATTCCATTAGGTGTTAATGACACATGAAGCAAGAATTAATATGAATTTGTTAGTCCTATATCTGCTAGGGATGTACGGTATGTAATTGCCTAAATGTAGCAGTGTTTCTTAAACTGTTGGGTGTAAAAGGTATTGCTTCATTTTCTGCTTTTGCTTAACCATTAGTTATTGAGTCTAGTGATGCCAATTTGTAGAGGGTATTATGTAGAATTTTAACTGGATGTTTCCCATGGTTTGCCTGGGATTTTCGTAAGACAAAAGTGAGTTGCCTGGCTTTTGCCCTGTGGGTCAGAGTTGAGGAGCATAGCAGAAGGTGTGGGAGAGAAGATGTGAGGAATGCTTATAAATAACCTAACTTAATCTCCATAGCTGTTGAACTGGCACCTTCTGTGAAATACCAATTTGGTGTGTGGTGTTCTCCTATAATTTCACCTTAATGGATGACTGATTTTCTAGGTTTCACTTAACTGGTGTTAAGCAAACTGAAACCAAATATTTGTAAAAAAAAAATAAAATATGTGCAGGTAAGAGAATACTCCTGAGTTAAAGATTGCACCTGGTCATATAAAAGCTAGATTTGGGCAGACTAATAGCCTCTGTTGGCCAGTGCAGGTTCCTCACCAGACTTGTATGGATAGTGGAAGTGGAGAGGAAGGGGATTCTGTGAATATTTCCAACACAGATGTTTTCTGTGTTTGTGACCCTTTCACGTTCCTCTTGCTGTTTTAATAACCTTCCTAGTAGGTTTTTAGAAACAGCACATTTGAGATTAACTTTTTGCAAGTGCTCAATTTTCATTTTAAATGTTTTAAATTATGAGTTATCCTTATTTAATGGGGAAGCCGAACATGTGATGTATCTATCCAATCAAAGCAGCTTGCATTATGTTGAATACAGGTACTTTTTGGTGCCGACTTTCACATAGATTATAATAATAAAAAAATTTAAAAAGCTACCATCTGTTGATGAACAGAAATACTGCCAATGTTTGTCAAATGCGTACATTATCTGACCTGTTCTACTTAACACCTTATGGCAAAGCTTTCTCATCAAAGCACTTTACAAATATCTTTATTCTTACAGCGCCTCATTAGATTAGATTGATAACAACGGTGGTATCACTTTTTAATGTTTGGATTAACGTACCAAGGGTTAGGGCGATAAACATCTCTTTAGTTGCAAGAGGAAATCACCTGCGGTGGGTATAGAGATGAAGATTCTAACTCACAGCTGAAGGTGAAAGTCACTGTTTGTGTTCTAATGATCTTTAGAGCCTTGTGATGAAAATGACCAGAATAGTGTAAAGTTTCTACATCGAAAGCTGCAATAATCTATGTCGATAGGTGTCCTTTTTTTCATAGGTGGTGGGTGGACAAGTAGGTAAATTTCAAGAAAGAGCTATCACAGTGCTGATGTGTGTTTGTGCTGGTAATGCACAGTAATGAGTTATGAAGCACTTGGTCCATGTTGCTTTTTAATTTTGCTTGAAAAAACCTAAAAACATAGCAAACCAAGAGGAATTAAAAGAAATACAGAGAGGAAAAAGAGAGCCTCTATGGATTGTAGAGTGGGAGTTAGATGTGTAAGATATTCTGAAAGTGTCCTTTGAAACGATGAGTTCTTTCTTCAGTTGAATATGCAACCAGCTACAGACTCTGCTGTTTTCCATTCCCTGTTTTCCCCTGGATGTTGTTAGAGGTTGGAGATAAAAGCCTTTAATCATGTCTACATGGAGACAGCAAAGCAAATCACTTGAAGTGTCGAGTCAAGATGTGTATGTTGAAGTATGTTACACTTGTGTGTGAATGCTGTGTCGAATATAGAACAGCCTTATATATTTAGCTTGAATCAATCAAAGGTCATTTTACATCTGAAGGAGAACATCATTCAGAACATAAGTTAAATTACAGTGATCTAAAACCATCTGTGTATGAATGAGAGCCTCTTGACATAGATGTTTACCATGCTTTAACTTCAGCATTTTATACTGTACTTGATTTATCTCAGCTTTCCTTCGCGTTGCTTGTTATTGATCAGTTTTTGTGATGCTGCTATTGAGGCATCTTAGATCGAGCTAATTGCAGACTTTCAAGTGAACATAATTTTGTCAGAAAATACGAATCATTAATATGTTTCATTGCAGATATTTTTGATTTGACATACTTTCACTGAAATCAAAATAAGACACAACCTCTCTGATTCCTGGTGAACTGTGTTCTGGCCGGAGGCCTGGTGTTTTCAGGGTCATCAGTGTGGAGCTAAACTGCCAAGGATCCTCTTTTGTGATCGTGGACACTGTGTTTCTAGGAACATGCGGTTTCCTGCATGAGAAGTCTGCTGCAAAGTCAAGGACTGAAGAAATCCCTATGGACCCACCATGGATTTGGGGACCTGCAGTGATCCTCTTTATCTACATACTGAAACTGACAGTTCTCCAAAGAGTAAAACTTAGAAAAAACAAACAACCCAAAACAAACAAACAACCCCTCCCCCAACCTGTATTTGACAGTTGTAAAACTGAAGCCTTCAGTTGTTAGGAAATTTGGAGATTTTTGGGCTTTGAGACAAATTAATAATATTAGAAAATATTCTTGCAGCCCAGAAAGTGGCTAGTTCTGGCCTGAGCTGTGTTTCATTACACTTTCATGGATACCAATTAATATCTTTCGTCCCCTTTCTTTTCAATCTGGAGTTCATCTGAAGGCGTACCTCAGGAGAACCAAAGCCTGTGTTTCCTAAAGACTTTAATTTACCCTTTGTCTTGTCAGCCCTGACCCAGTGGTTTGCAAGTTGCACTTCCCTGTGTCTTGCATAGGAAGACTTACATAAAGGGAAAGACTATCTTGAAGTTTTGATATTCTGAGAGGTTAAAATGAACGATGAAGCGTATAATCTTCCAGGTTCTGAGAAAGAAGGGAGATAGTTGTCATCTTATTTTTCTGTGTTTGTCCAGCTGAATTTGTCTCCCCAGGGGGACAGTTGTATTGCAGAGAAGAGGAACTATCCAGTCAAAGTAGTTGCAGATGCAGTTCGTATAGCTGGAAATTCTGTTCTAGCTGTGCCCTCGTCTAAGTGATGCTTACAAAATTGAGGCTTTTCCTGGACATTGATGTTGAAGTCTGTGATGTGATGGAGATAGAGATTGTATTATTTCTCTAAAGAGGAAGAGGATACCTTTATCTCTTTATTTATAAACATTCTATTTTATAAGATGATTCAAGGATTGTTGTATTTTCCTTATAAGAAAAACCTTCTGAATTTTCAGTTGGCCTAGAAGATAAAAGCCCCGCTAAAAGCTGTGAATGCAAACTTGGGAGCAACTTTGATTTCAATACATGGAAATGATAGTATGGTTGAAGATACTGAAAGCACAAGTGTTCCTTTAGAAAATGAAGAGACAGATGAGTTATGATATATAATCTGTTGTATGTTTAACTGATGGTTCCAAGATGTTTGCATACTTGTTAAGTTTATGGCCACTGCAGTAGAGGCAGATAGATTTTAGCAGCTTAAGCGTCTCTCTGACTCATGAGTGTACAGAATTCCAAACATATTCCTGGGGTCAGTGAGTTGATTTGGTTTTGAAATTGAGAAGTTTTGTCACAGAGTTATAGTAGTCTTAAAGATCTAACTTTCTTGGTTTACATGGTGTAGCAGATACTAGAGGCAAGAAGAAATACGTAATAAGTCATCTTGCTGATATCTTGGAGACTTAATGTTTGGGTGAAGGGGAAGAGTAAAATTCTTACTGAATGATAAGGTTAGTCTCTTTTCACAGTCTAAAAATGTCAAAAGAATATTTTTTTCCATTTTGTGACCTTGATACACCACAGTCCCCTCGTGTACTTGAGATGTTCTCAGGTGTCTCTGACACCTACAAAAAAACAAATGCTGTATGCAGTTGGTTCTGTTATCTCCCACATATTTCTGCTAGTTTTCCTGTTCGTCCTGCAATTATACTTCTCTCTCTCTCTCTCTTCCCCCCCACCCCTTAGTCCGTTAGGATACAGACATTTCATAGATGTCATGCATCTATAATGTCTAAATGGCTTCCTCCTCTTTCCTTTTTCCCCTTCCACCCCAATCAAGACATTCCAGATGGAAGCTCTTTGGTGTCAGTAACAGCTGCACAGCAGATAATTTTTTGCATTGTGAGAGCTGTAATAGTTGTAACTCCATGTACGTAGTTGTGATATACAGTTATGTTGAGGATCTTCCGGTATTTAGGTTTCCACAAGGCTATTCTAATCATCCTTAATAAAGCATTTCCCCCCATTTTCTGTTCCTGGTTTGAAGTAGCTTCTTTCAACAGAAAGAAATTGAGATATTCTGTTGTAGACTTGATTTTTAGGAAGTCTGAATATTTCAGAGCCCTGTGTTGTGATTCAAAAATTGTGCTCCCTTCTTTCATCTCTAGGGTTTATAATAAGGTGTCAGCAGTGATCTAGTCCATCTGGGAACTTGCATCAATGCTTGGGAGAGCCATATGTGTCTGCCTCAAACAAGGCTATAGAAAAGTGTTCCACTAGCAACCAAGATGTCATCCATCTGCTAGACAATCCTGTAGCTAGTTAGCTTAATGACGTATTTATTTGACTAGATGTTTCTGCGTATCAGACTCCAGCTTTCCTCCCTGTTCAAATTAATACCAAAACCTCCGTGCTCTGGAGGAAGAAAAAAAGCTGCCCCTTCTGGAGAATGTCAGGAAGTTTGTGGCTTGATGGGTTTGATCTATTTATCTACTTCAGGATGTTGCGCTCCCAAATTCTAAGTGAGCATATTGTTAGGAGATGGCTCCAGCCTTCCTGTGCGGGAGCCCATGCAGTGCAGGTGTCTGGATGACAGAGGCATCAGCAGACTAGTCGCAAGACCTGGGTGACCTTAGATGCATGTAGAAATCCAATCATGCTGCTACTACTTTAGGGTATTATTTTAGCATACAGAGCTGTGTGAGGATTTCCTCCTGCAGGAGTCAGAGCTGGAATTGTCACGGTAAACATTTTACACAGCTGCATGGAACAAACCAGATGATTATTTCTCCTGGTTGCTTTAACAGAAATGCCTATTCAAGATTAAGGGGTTCACAGTCTTCAATATATGCGTTCTAGATATTTGTATTCTCAGATGGCCGTGCAAAATCAGAGCTCCAGGAATTGTGGTGGAAATGTACTGTGGGAAGCAAAGCTCTGTGAACTTCAGATACTGCTTGTTCTTACTGTGGTGAAATAGAGCACATCGGGACTGACTGTCATCAATATTTTTTCTTCCCAGCCGCTCTATCTCCTGTTTATTTTTAGTCCAAAGAGGCTAAGTCAGTGTTGCAAATTCTAGGCTGATCTGATTTCTAATCTGTCTGTGAGTCAGAGTTGAGTTGAGAAGGGGGCAAAACAACAGGAGAAATGCAAATCTAGATGAAAAGAATGTTTTACAGTAATGGCAATTATATTAATCTGTGTTGAGGCAATCTGGTGAATTTAATGTGGAAAAATGCATGCGTGTGTGTTCAGACAAACCACTATACAATCAGGCCCATCATATCTTGCAAGGGAGTTTACATGCAGCATCACATTGATTTCAGTGGGAATTGAGGGACCATCCTAGCTTTTTCTGAATACAACTGTTTGTTTGGAGCTGACACGTTGCTGTCTACTGAGTTAGGTAAATTTTACCTGACAAACATTGTTCAAAAATTAGTGGACATGGATAAAAATACTTAGTGAACTTCAAGAAAAAATTAATAGTCTGTGCAGGTCCTAAATAAGGCTGAAAAATCGATCTTAAATAGGGCACAGAAAAAACTTGTTTCTTGGCTGTACACTAGAGGCCTCTCTTCATACAGGTGGTAGCAGCTCTGAGCTGAAAAAGAAGGTGAAAGTAAAACCAGGACAGTTCCATGGAGCCATATAGAGTTGTCCAGGCAAAACAGAGATTGAAGAAGTGAACTGTACTCACTCTTGCTTTGTCTTCTAATGATACAAAGATAATCATAGAATAACTCAGGTTAGAAGGGACCTGCTGGAGTTCAGCTAGTCCAACCTGCAGTAACAGGACTAAGGCTTTTCTGAAGAAACATTCTTGAATCTAGAAATTTGTTATTTTGATCTTGATTTTCAAAACTTGATTTTTTTTTTCATGTTTTGAATTGCTTGTATTTGGGCAGAAGTGCAGTAAAGGTGAAGTGGAAGAAAACAAAGTATGAAAAAAGACAACCTTACTTCCAAAGATTGTGAGTAAGTGCCAAAAAAGAGCAAAGTTGACACAAACTCTTGTTGCAAGCAAGAGGAGTTCCCATCTCATGAGTAGCTGGAAGCTGTTGCATGTGTTTAAAGTAATCAACACTGTTTTCTTTCCTTGAGATGTTCTCTTCTAAGTGTTTGCATAATTAGTAAAGAAGCTTGCAGTTTACTTTCTGAGAGGTGAAGCAGCTGACAATTCTTCATTGGTATGAATGTATGTATTTCCATTTGTATTCCTTTTGCCGCAGGGCTGCTGTCCATTGTTAAATAAAACACAATCGAAGAATCTTTTCCACATCGTCTTATAAAAACATAGACGTCCTCTCAGAGGTAATTTTCTGATGGGTCAGAGTAACATTGAGTAAGCTTTTGGTGAGGTCCCAGATCTTGCTGGAAAGCTTGCTGAATCAAAACTCGATTGTTTTAAAACAGAATGATAAAAGCATGTTTTCCACAAAAATTACATTTATATTGGTTCTTTTGTAGTCTTGTTATGATACCATGGAAAATGAAAGAAAAAAATCATTAGAAAGAAAAGTCATAATGTTATGAAATATTGCAGAATTTCTACCTTGTAAAATGCCTGTTTCAGTTTTATTTCATGATTATTGTAATCAAAAGGATACATCACAAGAAATATTTCTGTTTTGATGCATTTGATTTTCTAGTAGGAAACAGATCCACAGGAATACTTCTGACAAGAGCTGAAAACTACTTGTTTGAAAGCTTTACTTTGTATTATTTAGTTACATTTGTTTTGAGTTTGTTGTTTTGGTTTTGTTGTTTGTTTTTTTTTTTTTTAAAGTTCCTTTACTTTCTTTGTATTTCCACTGCAAATCTGGAACTTGATTGAAGAGATTACTAAAACTCTGTTGTTCTGATGCTTTATTCATACACAGATATTTGACTTTGGAAGGTCCTTATGCTTGATGCTGAGTGGTTTCTGTTTGACACTATTTTGTGTTACAGTCTTTATGCTACTTAAGTTAAAATAAAAAGGGCTTAGAAAATAAGCAAAAAAGAAGTGTGTCTTTGACTTTCACCTTGAAAGTTTCTTCTGTGAGCTTGAATGTGTGATAGGCTTGAACATTGCAACAGCCACCAGGCTTATTTCAACGCGTCTCAGTGGGTGCTAGACCTGGAATACACAATTAAGGATGGATACAGTGTCTAACTTCAGTAGTGGAACAACCTATAAAGAGTTACCACATCAAAGTCTAACCCACTAGAAATGGTGGATGATACAAAACCACTCACTTTACTTTAAAGTACTTGTTATTTATGTCTGCCAAAGCAATTAGCCACCTTTTTAATTTCTGTTTAGCTGTCTGATTGCTGACACAGCAGTTTCTTTTTGTTCAAGGTTTTTCATATCAAAGTAAATTACATGCTACAGGGTGCATTTGTTTTATGAACACCACTTTTACAGTCAAAACCTTATATGCTGCTGGATAAACAAGTCATGTTGTAATTAGGTATGTCTGTTTTCAGTAAAATTATGTCAGAATGTAAAACAATCAGATTAATTAGAGTTTGATTAAAGTGGCATGAGTATCATTGTGCAATCTCTTCTGCACTGTTCTTGTGCTTATGCTGTGAACACTGTATTCCCTTTGTAGTGTCAAATGGTCCTGCAAAGAGCTGACCATTAAATATTTTTTGCATTGTATTTTTATTAAAAAAAATTGTTGAGCAATTATTTATGATGATACTTGTCTGAGAACATTGTTTTATCTGTTAATGTTAAATAAAAAAAAAGTCACAGCTATTATTCATGTTTTTCATCTTTTTTTTTAGGGAGCCTGTAAAAGTTAAATAGTACATGTAATTGAAAGTTACTGATAAAATGGTGTAGTTGTAATATGGATAATGCAAAACCCAAACATGCTTATAATGCTTATAAATATGTTAATTAGCTTTACAAATGTGTTTTCCTTGGCTTAGAATCTTTAAAATGAACTTAGCATATAGAAAACTTGAAATGAAAACTCATGAATGTTTGAAATCCCATATGAACTAAAGCAAGGACTTTTAAAAAAAACAACCAAACAAAAAAAAACCCAACAAACCAACATGAAGTATATATTGCAGAGGCTTGTAATAATTTTTCGAAAAAATTAAGTTATTCTTTTTCTCCTTTTTGTGTGAACAGCTTTTAGATTCGTGCCACCTCAAACGTTTAAGGAAAGAACAAGACTCCCATTTTCTGTCTTGCTCCATACATTATTTAATCAAACTGGCTGGTGTAGAGGACCATCTGCCATCCAGAACCACCAGGATGACTTCTAGACTCTCTTGTCACTGTTAATTTAATTTTACTCTCACTATTCTTCAGACGATTTCTCCATCCATTTCCACAAACTTGTGAATGTTGGCTTAGTAAGAGTTTCCTGAGTGCTGGCTGTGAATTTGAGTATTCAAGTAGCTTTCTTGAGTAGGTCACTTTTGGACTCTGTAGGGCATGTAGAGCTTGTATCATTCCCATAGTTCCAGGAACCTTGCCAAGATGGCAGAAAAGCAGCAAACTTTGCCACCTGTTTGCCACCAACTTTGCTCTCACTTTCATTAAAAGCTGCAGAGGGGGACAGGCACGAGTTGTAAATGGATAATACTGCTTATTTCACTGCAAGAGATCACTTTGGTCCTGTGGTTTGAATTATGTATTTAAAAAATCTCCAGAAATCCCCAACAGCCTTTTCCTGTCCCAAACTCCAAGTTAACAGTTGTCATGAAAATGGGGAAAGTGAGGAGATGGAAATGTGTTTATAAACTGATACACAGTGGCGCGTCTTCCCGGATAAGTACTTTTTTAGGGTTTTTATTTTAATTTCTTATAAAACATGATTTTCTTCCCTCAAGTTCTGCTCAACCTATTGGATGATTGAGCTTCAATTAAACATTTTCTATACATGATTTTCAGGAAAGCACATTTACTGGTCCCAACTCTGCAGGAGTCCTGTGCTGATGTTGATCGCTGGCTTTGCTCACTGGCAAGAGTACGGCTCACAAGTGAGATTATAACCAGGAAAATGTGTTGACTGCTCTCAAGACAGATTCTCCTTTTATACCTAAGTCAGTGTTCATAACTGAAAATGTAGGATATATTCAGATTTGAACTTCTGTTCATGTCTGTGAGGGGGAAAAATGTCTTCATGTTTTAAGTTATTGCATATTGTGTCTGTATGAATGTAGGTCCTCTTGATGTGAGGAGAGATACTGAACGCTCTATAAAACTTTAGAAATGCTCACCTTGGTAGTTTATGTTTTGGGGTGTGCATAAAAAAAACCAAACCCAACCTGTTTTGACTTAAGGTTAGACTGTGTAGAAGGATCCCAGCAGCTAAGGGAGTCTTTTGATTGTGGTTACTTGACAGAGAAACGTTAGCAGTGTAATTTTAGCAGCGTTCACAGATCTGTGGTGATTTTTGTGTCTTTTATGCCAGGTACAGAAAAAGATGGTTAATTTACAGGCTTTCAGTAGGAAGCGCTTTCTTTTCTAAAACCCAGGACCACAAGGATGTTAATACAATGTGGTATGCTTAGGAATCAGTATATTTTGAGCATCTAAGAACTTTGTTTTGTTGTTAGGGATCAAAAACTGTGCAATGTCAAATGCTGAAATTTCGAATTTTTATATGATGCTTACAAAGTATTATCAAATATATTGAAAGAAGCAATGACTTTTAACTAAATAATAAAGATGTTCCTCAAGTCTTAATAGGAAATGATAATTAAAAATAACCCAGGCAACTTCAACCTTCCTTCATCGTGTGTAGTGTTCAAGCTGTGGTTGGAAGTAAATACGGAAACTTAAAGGAAAAGAAACATCTGAATGGATTATCAGTGGCATTGTTTAATGCAAATGAAATTAGTCGTTTAGACATTATAGGGGTTACTTTGTCATTTGTTGAAAATAACCTATGAGATAAAAATGAAACATAGTACTTGGAAAGGCCAGCGATGTAACCCAGAAGATTTAGAGCTGACAAATGAGTGCCTGATGCCTTGACTGAGCTGAGGAGCTGTTCCAACATAGGCATGCGGGCAACAATACTCTCATATCCCTGAAAATGCTCACTTGAGAAAAACGCCTGTTGCTCAAGAGGACTGCTTCCAATTTGCCGGACACCTTCCCCACATATCCCTCAGTATGGCATACTGAGGAGGTTATTTGTACATCGATGTTCTGTTCTTCTCTTCTCTACTTGCCTTTCCTTCTCCACTTCTTTGTTTTGCTGCCAGCGAGCTATTCTGGTTTCCTGCAAAGTGAGTTAACAAGAGCTAATATTGATGCTTTCAGGTAGCTTATTCCCATCTGTTCTTGCAGCAAAATAAATGTTCTGACTGAATACTGTAAGTATTCATGATGCATTCCATCAGAGGGGAAGGAAGGATTGTGTTTGAGGTTGGGGTTTAGGGTACAGTTGCTTTCTCTAAGTTAAAGTAAGCATATATTTAGAGAGGTAAAGAGATAAAAGGCAGAAGCTGACTGTGTAGGGGGATTGTTTATGCATAGATATATACATTATATATAAAGAAAAAAATTAGTCACATGCATCTTTGAAATGAAGTGACTAATGATAACTGACTCTCAATCCTTTAGAGTATTCTGTGCACAGTTACCCCTGAGTATCCTTCGCTCTGTCCTTTTCTGTTCTCCTGTGAATATCAGTGGGGTGGGAAAAATGCTTTGGGTAAGCTGTTATGCTGTTGTTTCAACCTATGACTCATGTAAACCTGAAGATAATTGGAAAGAGGGAGCAAATTTCATTGCTGTCTTCCAAGGAACCGTGTGTTGTTTTGTCTGTATACGTGAGAACAGTTCCACAGTGAAGAGTCTGAATCTGGGACTGTAAAGATTATAACAGCATTATTTTATTATGTTGGTCTACTGTGTTTTTTTTTTTCTTTAAGTACAAAATACTTATTTTGAGAGAAAAATAGAGTAAAAGGAAAACAGACATAATTCTACAAAATTATAAAGTTTAATTTTACAAAAACTAAACTGTGTATTGGCAGATGACTTGTGGACCTATAGGAACCTTGTGAGTTATAGATTTTTGGATGTTGACTCATGTTGCATTATGTTTATTGCTTTTGGGGTGTTTTTGCTATATCTTAAAGCATCTCTGATACGCAAAGTTTGATTTTTCTCTATTGAAACTTAGACATTCATTGCTTACATTACATGTATACTCAATTTTGGAGTGGCCATTGTAGTAACGTACTGCAAAGAAGCCAAATAGGGCAGCTGATCATGTGTAAGGTGGACTGCTCCTTCAATCCTTCAGTTTGTACCAGGCGGACGTGATGTTTTACAAGTGTCCCATCTCCTTGTGTTTGATTGCCATTGTTCTGGTGGCAGCTTGACCCTGGCCTAAGGAGATAGTCTTATTTCCTGGCTATAGACAAAACCAATCATCTGGTGAACTTTTGATACTGACTGTGAAATTTTGCTTACAGTTAAAGCATTTTGTAGAAGTGGAAACTGTTGTCTTGACAACTAAACTGCAGCTAATAATAGATAACTAAAGAAACCACAAGTCCAAATGTATCATAATTCTTACAAAATTCAAACTTATTCTTGTTTTTGAGAGCTGATCTCAAGACAGATGTGTTTGTGTCTTAAATCTGTAGCAGAAAGAACTCAGACATCATCGGGACACAATAGTTTATAGTAGAGTTCATCTGTATCTATTTTAGATGCTGGTTTTTCTGTGATAAAATGTGTTTTCTATGCTAGTTTTCTGCAAAGACGCCTGTCTATTTGCACTGTAATGGCTGTTCCTTACCTTTCAGTGAGTTAAAATTTTGAAGGGATGTTGCAGTTTGGTTGGGAATCATCATGTCAATCCAGTGTACTGTGTATGCTTCAGAAGAACCCTGCCTTTCACTTGGAGAGCCAAGTAATAGATTCATTGCCATTTTTATCCTCCATTAGAAGATTAATCAATTCTTTTTCCTCCACGCTTACTCTCATAACCATTTTAAAGTTGAATTTCCAATATGGTTTCTGCCATGCTAATAGTTCTTGCCAGATCAGGGTGTGAATCAAAACATGGAACTTAGTTCTGATCCTCATTCTGAGGAGAAACAGCAGTTCTGGCTCTGCATTAAGTTGTTTCTCTGGGTATAGGGTGCTTTAGAGGAGGTAGCATGAAGAATTTCTGTCAGGAATCACATGTAAATGTCATATTTGTTTACAGCACAAAAAACTAGGAAGACTCTGAGTTACCTCCAGAACGTTTCTGGAGTGGAAAGAACTGTTAAACAACCGTAAAGACATTCTCTTTAGTGAGGACTTCCATGGGACTGCATTTTGGAGTGGGAGTTAGTGTAAACGAGATTGGACAAGCTCATTTGTTGTGGTTCCATCTGTGGTTTTAAAAGAGAGATTTAACAGTGGAATCTATTTTTTTAACTATTTGTGAAAGAACAAACATCATATTTAAAATCACATCTGCTGGTAATATTACTACTCTGCTGGATCTGTAAAAGATCAGCTCTGAGAGAGGCCCTTTTATTACAGGATGCCTTTGTTCAGAAATACATCATTCTTCCACCGTATAACACTGGAGATGATTGGGGTGTGATCTGACACTATACCTGTGTTCACCTTGGACTAGAAGTCCCCCCTTGCTGTCTGTCCCTCTTTTCATTCTGTCGCCTTCTGCAGGAGACGTCTTTGAGTAACTGATTTATGCCTTGCATGCAATCTGATAAACCTTTTGTTTGTGGTGCGCTCTGATGAACCTGGAAGGGAAGACTCTTCTGTAAAACTGCCCTTGTCCAGAGAAGTAGCCCAAAGCATAATGGTGTCAATTTTCTAATCTGTAGCAATATGAGTAATCACTGCAGATTATTTTACATAAAATTGCAGAGACAGGAGGTGCTTTGGGGATGTACTGTTCAGACTGTCATGTCCTCTCTCATTGAAATTCATGGTAGAAAGGTAACCGTTTTCCTCATATTTTCTTGAAATGTGTCTCTTGAGTCTGGTGATGTTATGAAGAGAAAGTCAAGAGTATTAAGCTGATGATAAGAGGTGGAGGTTTTGAGTTTCCATTCTTTTATTTCTGGAGGATAACCTTAATATTATGTATTTTCCCCTCCCCCCCATCTAATTTTATACCTTGAGGTATTAGACTTACATCAGTTGCTGTTGTTTTTTACTGTCTGAAATCCGGACACGGGTATTTGTGATTTCTCAGATGGAGGTGGAGCTGTGTCCTTCAGCTGCCTGCTTCGAACACTGACTGCTGTGCTTAGAATCTGTCTTGAGAAATTCTTATGGGAGAGAATCCTCTTGAATTTGGGTTTAACCAGGAAAGAAGAGTTGTATGCTTGCTCTCCCTTTTCTTTGAACAGCTGTAAAAGTAGGTGTTCAACAGAAGTTAGAGGAACTGTCTCTATCTTGGATGGAACTTTCCATGTTTCGTTTTTGTAGGTGGTTTTTTGGACTGCCATGATAAGTCTTAATAAAGATAACTAGGTTGTATGGACGAAGAACTCAAGTCTTGTGAGTTATGCTTAATACTTTAGTTTATATGCCTGTATGACTAGTATCAATCAGTTTAAGAGAATACTTTTCAGATAAAAAGTGTCTATAATAATAACCTGCACAAAACACTTTCTAGTGATTTTTCAGGAGCAAAAAAGTGCAAAAATGTAACGCTCTATTAAATATAAATTAGTATAAAGGGAAAAACATGCTTAAGTTATAATAGACGGAGCATCTGTAGCTGAGGTTGCCTGTTGCTTTCAGTTAGGTAAGAGTATTTCAGTTGTTTGTAACTTTCTCAGATGGGAGCCACTGGAGCTGAAATTCTCCCTGCTGATGATCTGCTTTGGACTGATTATTTTGGGCTAGAAAGCCTTTCAGGTGCAACAAATCAGTTGAAGTATTTCTGAGCATGAATTTAAGAAAGAAAATAGTCACTGTTGTGTGAGTGGGAAGGTCTCACCCATTCGTGACAGTCCATCTTAGAGGGCAGACTTGACCTTTGTGGTTGACCGTTGCTGGAGCTGTGCCGGTACAGCTCTTTGTGGTGCTGTGCTTTAAAGCAGGTTGCTGAAAGGCTCTGGGTTTAGACTGACCCTCCAAGAGGGAATAGGAAGGGAGTTACTGTTAATGCAGGTTGTTTCAGCCATTTAGTTTGATTGCAGCCCTGCAAAGCGGCTGTGGAAGCACAACTGGAGTGGGGGAAGAAGAGGGAGGGTCAGCAATCTGCGGGATGTGAGTGGAGTGCCCAGCTGGGGTGGAAATCTCTCAAGCAGGTTCTGCTGCTGAAGACAGCCTCGCATCTAGCAGCAGTACCATGTTGCATTCTACTTGGAAGCATCTTGCTTAAGAGAATAAACTGTGCTTAAATGATGATTTCTTGATAGGTTGAATCTCACCATCAGCAGTTTGGGAGCACATATGTTATGTGTTCTGTGATCACCGTCTGCCCCAGATGTATGTGAATACAGAGCACTCATTTGTTTGGGGAAAATTCCTCTCCAGGGGTCCTAAGGCCTGTCTGCGTGTAAAAAGACTGCAGGAGGTAGCAGGAGGAATTTATAAGAAAAATAACAAGAAAAAAAAATATTTGGAAACAAGGAGCCTCTGTAAATGACCCAGTATGGGACCAGTATTATAAAAATGGTTGTTTAATAGTGTCAGCAACTGGAAGTAGCTGGACTGAGGAGTGAGTTGAGGGAAGGGTGATGTAGGTGAATGAGTGATATGAAGAATAACTGTAGAAAAATAACTTTCCTTACCATATTGCATGAGAGCAATGGATGGTGTTTTTTTATAACTGACTTAAAAACAGATGAGAAAACATCCCCTTTGGTTTGAGTTGATCTGTGTGGTGCTAGTCATTGACTTCAGTATGACCAGGCTTCCCTGTAGTTACTTAGGCTGCATCTGATAAAATACATAGCTTCTAACTCTCTTCCTCACATGCAATTTGTCAACATTACGCTGCAGGTTCTTGCAGCAAGGAGACTGTAGATTGCCAGTGGGGCCTGAAGACCTGCAGAATCCAGAAATCCCTGGATTTCTGTTGTTTAACAGAGGAAGTGGCTGGGCTAGTACAATTATTTCACTTTAAGCCATCAGGCTAAATATAGAAATACTCATTGTCTGAGAGTTAAGCCAAGGAAGAAAAAAAAACCAAAACAAAAACCCAAACAGGTTGCTGAAAAGTTAGCCAGTAACCTGTGTGATCACTCCCAGTAAATAACAGCAGCATATGCTGTCATATAAATGTGGAAATGGATCTGGAATGGCTGCTTAAAGCAGACTTCTGTCCATCTGTCACACAGGCTAATAAGTAACTTGTCTTTGTTCTCGTGTTCAGTAAGGGTGGCCCCAACAAAATGTCAATAAATATTGTTAGGAATATAGAGGACACATGGGGTTTTGGATGGATCGGAGCCAGTGGTGTGACTGCGTCTTCTGTAATTGTAACAGAGAGAAAGGGAATACTGAAGTACAAACAAATTTCTAAAATGCCTTTTGGGTGCTGTCTTGAAGTACAGTTTCATGTAGTGGTCATGGCTTTTTGATGTAGATGCAACTCATAGAGGAGCTGACCATCTCCGAGTTACAGTGCCTTGCTTGGATTGGGAAGTGCCTACCCACCCGCCAACTCACGTTTGCAACCGCCACCACTGTGTAAAGGTGACTCTTTCAGATATGTGCAGCTCAACTTTTGTCTTTAATCATACTCAGTCATTGCTGGTCACTTCAAATGTGTTTTCCCCAATGCTAATAAAGTTCACTAATTTTTAAGTATTAAAACTTTTTCTGCTGCAATGCAGCCGGTGGTAATTTCTTAGCCCTCTAATATCTAACCTGTATTTCCATTAGGATTTTGTGTCCTGTGCATTCTATTTTATATTCTACTGCATTCCAGTAGTCAAGTAGCCTTTTCTTCAGAAGTGTCTGAAGCACCAGGATTCTTGTTCACACGCTGCTTCCTACGATGAGCCGTGTAAGGTAACATCTGCGCTGTACAGACAGAGCTGCAAAAGAGTATGGGGTGCATCTGCCTCCCTGCTTATCTCAGCTTGCTTCTCTTCCCCGTTGTGCACTTAAGGTCTGCCTTCCCAGTGCCGGTTTGCAGCCTGCGCTAGCAGCTCGGTGCAACTGGGGTCAGTCTCTGAGGTACTCCACAGTGACCTGTCGGTTGCTGTGTAAGAATTAGTCAGGTTCATTCTGCTGTTGGTGAAACCTAAGTGAGGTGGTAACATCTGTAGAGAGAGAGAGCATGGAGCTGCTGTGTATGGTAAAGGACTAGAGAGAAGGAGTAAGTGGAAGGAAAATGAGCAGAGCGGAGCAGGGAAGAGATTGGCTGAGAGAATGCTGAAGGTCTGAGGTGAATGTGGGAGAAACTGGTGGATAAGCCAAAAACAGAACACAGGAGTGGTAAATTATGACTAAAAAAAGTGTAGATGCTGTTAAAAAAATATCCAGAAATGGTGGTGAGGAGTTCTGTTGTGTTTGACTTGTTCTTAGTTCTTCTCATTTTCCAAGTCAAGAAATGTGGTTATAGCTGAATTTCACCTGTAGCTTACTCATACACATCCAGCCCAAGCCTGCAAACTTACATTATGTTTCATGTCTTCTGTGTTTTGGGGCAGACTCACAAATGCGTTGAGGTATGCTGCTCCAGACTTTTAGCTGCTTGGTTCTGGGGTGGACATCATACACCCATCTTAATTCGCTAGAGCATTTTTGTTCCCTCTGCAATGAAAAGGGAGAATTAAACATGAAAATGGGATTTACAACAGTCAGTACTATGGCTGTGAAGCAGCAAATGGGAAAAAACCCCCACCCAACCCTGAAGGGTGATGTCTTCATTTTGTCCAACAAACGTTGGATGTGTGGCAAATACCAAAAGCAGGAGTACATGGTGAGGACCACAGTGGGGGAGTTTTCTCCAGTGGTGGGTGTCCTCCCAGGCTGCCCCTCCTTTCCTCTGCTTGTGGGCTCTCGTGTCAATTTAAACAGGAAGGCTAGAAAGCCCTCTGTGAGGCTTGTCTTTACATTGTTCATTAAGGTCCTTTACTAAAAAGTAGGCTTGGACTTTAGGACTTGAATTTTGCAGAACTTTAACTGCCCTTTGATTGAACAACTGGTCATTAGTGGAAGTGTAATGGGTTAACAGACTTTGGGGCTAAAAATGAATGGCCATGGTGGGAGAACAGTTGTCTTTCCCCTGTGTCACGCTGTAGACAGACTGCTGCTTCTCTTGTCAGCCTCTGATGTAACTTAATTAATTGTAGTGGAATTACTCCTGATCTATAATTAAGTGAGAAGGAAATTGAACTGGACAATGTGAGAAGCTCCCTGTGTTGTTGCTTATCATTTTGAAGAGAGTGGGAAGAGTTCATATTTCTTTACTGCCAGTCTGTCACCTTGAACATGAAATCCTCCTAATTATGCACTGTTTCAGGTAAAAAGTTACTAGGTGCGCTGAGTAGGTTCAAGTTTACTTTTTCTCTAGCTAGTTACTTAAGAACTGTTAAAATCTTAGGAGGATACAAAAACTGAGTTGCAAGGTTTCTTTTTGTTTTTTTTTCCGTTTTGTTTTTTCTTCATAAGACATACTGTACTAATATCCTGCAGTTAATCACTGCGGGATCCTCACTGGTGGGGAGGTCGTACCGAAGCCCTTCCTACTGACATACATTGTCTGCCTTCTGACTTTTGGATTTGCTTCATTATATGGGAAGACCATGTTTCACGTTTGACTGAAGCTGTTCCGGGTAGGATTCTTTTCAGCAGATTTTCAGCAGATCTTTTGCTACATACGTAAAGAATTACACCACAAGAACCACCAGTGTGAGGACTTCTATACCAGTGTAGTGATGTGGTGGTTGTATTGACTGTACGAAATAGCAGCCCTTTCTGGTGCCCTGGTTGGGTCCGCAGCCTTTACAGTGGCAATGCAGCTCTGAAGGTGGAAGCCTGTCAATCACATTTGAAGTTAAATATCAAGAAGTGGCTGGAAAGAAATTATAGAGTATCTACCATTCCTCAGGGCTTTCATGGAGTTTGTTGTCATAAAGAGTACACCAAAGGTAGTATTTCTCTGATTGCTCATTTTTCTTGGACACCTGAATTAATTGTCCAGGTTCTTCTTTAAATTTTGGTTTAGGAGTTATCTTTTTTGATAGCTGGTTATTTTTTACTCTATCAAGGTAAGTTTTAGTACTCCTTCTCCTCCACTTGAGAACTGTAATGAAAATAATTTGTCATCTGTGTGAAGGATAGAAAGTGTATTTTTCCAAAGATTAAATAAAAAGGTAACTTTGAGGATATAGTATGAGTTAGAGTTTGAAGAAAAATAAATATGATTGACTGAGTCTGTTCTGTGTATCCCAAAGTACTTGCTTTGTGCTATGCACATATTTAGCCTCTTTTTTTGTTCTTAATTTTTTGAATAATCCAGTAGCAGCCCTACTAGTATTTCTCCTTAAGATATTAGCCACACCAATTATTAAATAGCTGGTGGTTTTAATTTTTAAGTTAGTTTCTCTTGAAATTCACAGGTTACTTTACTATGCTATGGTTTCTCAAATTCATCCATTCTCACTTGCGGCTCCTCATCTTTAAAATAGCAGCACTTTCATTATCGAATACAGTCTCCAATATTGACACACATGGCTTCCTCTTTGCATTTTTTGACTTACCATAACTATTCAGTGTGTTTTCTAAGTTAAAATACATGATTTAGTGAAAATGAGATCATGAGTCTGCAATGGTTAAGAAATATTTCCAGAGTTAAGATGATGCTAAATACTTCATTTGAAAACAGAAATACTTTATATTTTGTAGTTCAGTAACTTAATTTTTGTCTTAAAAGTAATCATAATGTATGAAAGAAAACAAATACTGATATTCGTTTTATTACTCTGCTTTAAAAAACCAAACTTTTTAATAAAAATGAAGTTGAGCTTTAAACTGATCCTTGGCTCCTAAATTTTATTATTGAAAATAATTCTTAGTGTGTTTTTTGATTTAAGGACTTACCCTGGACTGAGTGCTTTTGAAACATTTGCCACGCTGAAGTGATCTTTTTGCACAAGCTGATCATAATTATACTTGATATAGACCTAGAGAATGTAAATAATTACCTGTATGTTACATCTCCCATCACTCAGGTTCTGGAACAACAAAAGTATTTTGCTGAAAATTCCTTGAAATTGAAACAAAAAGGTCAGCTGTAAAGGACTCATCCAGGGTGGATAGGAGAGCTACCAGAGGGGACAGATAGAGTGGGGCGGATCAGTCTGAAGCATAGTTCAGGTATTTCAGTTTCTGGTCAGTGTGTGATCATTTATAACATCAATCTGGTTAACAATCTGGTTAAAATAAAATATCTTAGGCATCTTATTGAGAGTGCAGTTATTTGGAAAACAGTGTATATCTTCATGTAAAAGCTGTTTCTTACTTTTGCCTTGGATAAAAACATTCCTGTCAGAGTGATGGAAAAACGGTATGTTTAACAGTTCACAAAGTGCAAATTTTAAAATATGTTTTCTGATAATAAAATATATTTTTGGTAGAGTTTATATGCTGTCACAGAACTCTATTCCCATATTCTCTGTAGCTGTTATCAAATGTTTGAGATTGATATGCTTGGGAAGGTGGTGAGGGTGCAATAAAGAAAAATAAAGTTGTGATGAAATGTTTGTGCCGGGTGGTTAGAATTTTGTTTAAGCTTGGTAGAATTGTGAAGCGTGTGCATCATATCTAGCAATGTGAGAGACCAGACAAATTTCCAGTTGTCCTTAAGGCAGATCCTCAGCTGATGTAAACTATCACAAAACAAATTATGGTAATAGAGATTTGATTATGTTTCTCTAACCAGCGGAGAATCTGTCCTGTCTGTCTTTTCCCAGAGATGCTGCTGTGGTGTCTGTTGGATTCAAGCCTTTTTTATAAAGGAATTCTTGGTGTTTAAAAACTGGCAGATGAGCTCCAGATGAGCCTATCCTCTCACTGAAGTAGTGAGTCTCACTTTATTTTTGCCCTTTCTACAGAAATGTAACTTTTTTTCCTGTTATTTTTCCATTGGCTCCATCAGCAGCCTTTGAGGTGGCACTTTGACTGACTTGTCCAGGACTGCACCTGAAGTTCCATAAAAAGCGAGGACAACTACTGCTCAGTCTTTTTTGAGACAAGGGCAATTAAAGAACAAAATCCTGATTTGGCAAATTTAGAACAAAGGATGCATTTTACATGTTACAAAAACATTAGATATTGTGTGTAAATGAGACACTGTTTTTTAAGGGTACTTACATTCTCAGTTGTGTTTTGGTTTATTTTTCAAATTTTTATGTCCAGGGTAATTTGAGACAGCTTCTACATTGTTGAAATAGTTTAGACTGTAAATAAGGCACCATAGATTAGCACTAGCTAAAGATTCAGTTGTGGAAGTTCATCTAGATGACCTTATTTTGCCAAACTTTTTGGACTGTAAATGGCTAATTTTGCGTTCTGCCCAGTGTCATTTATTGTTTGCTTATTCCTAAGAAATTATAAAATTATCATTTTGATATGTTCTTCTAAACGGTGTTAAATGCAAGAGTTAAAAGGAGCAGAGAGAAGTATCGTATTAGAGTAATTCTCAATAAACAATTGATTCGGAACAAAGCCATCCTTAATGAAAAGTGTCCTCTGAAGATGACCTGTGATCACAACCCACAGTTTTGCTGTCATTTAAGCTGGAGGGGACATGTGTTACTGTCTTGCTCAATTGATGAGATTGGATGGATGATTGAATGATGAGACTGCAAGCCAGGTCTTTAGCTTGTCAACTCGGGCCTAATTCAGAGTGACAGTGTGCATGCAAGGCAAGTGTCTGTATTCTGTCATATTTCAGCTTCTAGTTACAGCCTTCTCTCTGTGTTAATGCTGTAGATGCTCCAAAACAAACTGGAGATGAAAAAGATGGACAGAAAGGAGTGGGCAATTTTTGCATATGCCACTTGCTGTTTTTTCCCCCCATTTCCTTCTTTTAATGTTTGCATACAGAAATTAAATAAGGAAGTGTTAGCCATTAACAAAAATGTTTAACTGTCTGGGAAAATAGTAGATGTTTTTGTAAAATACATTTTCAGTTCACTTCCTGCCTTGGCAGTTTCCAAAGCTTCTTGAATCTGCTATCTTCCTTTTTCCTTGGGATTTTCACGTGTTTCTTCTGTTCTCGCCCCTTCTCCCTCACTTGGCTCTCCATTGTTTTCGTCACTGGGAATTTTGCTGGTACCAGAAAAGTTAAGGTATCATGATCAGTCCTAACTTCTGCATGGAGCTGACTAAATTGCAAGTAGTTCCATATACTGAAGCTGCTGAAATCTGTTTAGTAATTTATGTTTTAAAATGTTTTCCTGTTTTATTGTAATGATTTTACCCTTCTTACCAGAAGCCTGGTGACAGGAAAAGAGAAAGTAGCTGTCTAGACCTGTTTGTTTAAATGAACATCAAAAAAATGCAAGTTGTTAAATGAACATCAAAAAAGGCAAACATGAAAATGCTGTGACAAGAGAAAATAGCTTTAAAGTGTTACTAGTGGGTTAAAACGATTCAGATGAACTTGTGATCTTCTAGAAGTTGGTAGCATTTTAAGATTGATGGTTTAGTTTTTCATAAGATGCTGAAAAATTCAGATGCCGTTACCAGTGAATGACTTCTCCCTTCCATGTCTAGGTGGTTTCACAGATGAAGCTCTTTATGGTGACGCTCTTCAAGGTGAAGCCACTTAAGAGAAGATACTCCACATGCTATTTTTTTTTTTTCTTCTCCCAGTTTTTGCTTCACTGTATTCATAGTGGTTGTCACACCCTCATTGTTGCAGGTGACTCTGTTGTGCTGGTTGACTCACTGTCTCTCAGCCAAATGGAGTTCCCTTTCTCCAGGCAGTCCGTGGCAATAGGCAGTAGGTTTTTTTCCTGTGAATAGGGTCTGCTGAGAGGTCTTCTAATGCCATCAAACAAGTCATAAATGTAGGCCAATACTTGAAAACAGTATAAATCATGTGACACTAACTAGTTTGAGTCCTAACAAGTCAAACAGATACCACTTCCACTTCTGCAGATGCTCCGTCATTGCCTCAGAGGAGGGATCCTATCCGTCAGCGCATGCGATGCAAAGTGCCCTGGTCATCCAACTGAGGACTCAGACCTCTTGCAGTTTTAGTGCTGCTTTAATTCATTAGACTGGTTCCACAGCCTTATTTTGCAGGACGTATTGTGTAAATCATGTATATTATTGGTTCTTTAGATTATTTATGTTTTCTCTAGCTGGATGAGTAAGTATTATGCAGCAGATTTGGGAGGTTGCATAAGCTGCAGAATTTACAAAAGTGGTGTAGTTTTGTGACATGGTTGACTAAGATGTTATATCATGCTGTGCTCTGTGCACGTGAAGCTGCCTCAGTGCAGCTACAAATGGGAGGATTAGGCACATAGGTGATGAATTTCTTTTGCTTTACCTTTTTAGTAGACGGTGTATTTTTTCTTCTTTATCTCAAAGAAGGGGCTAGCTCTGGACTCAGCTGTAAACACATATTCTTTTTTTTCCTTGAAGAGTGGAAGTAGCAACGTGTGACACATCACACAGTCTCCACTAAGTCGCATGTTACATTCTACATGTAGAATGTTTGGCCTTACCATATATATTGATTGGCAGGACCAAAACTATAATTTGGCACATAGGTTTTAGGGAAGCATGAATATACTTTTAATGTTTTAAAGGGATTCGTGAAGTCAAATTAGGATTCATACTGTCAAAATTGTAGAAATGTGGACGGTTAAAATGACTGCATTTGCATTCAGCTGATTTCACTGCAGATTAATAAAATGTACAAGTCATGAGGTGGTGGCGGTGTGACTGCCTTATTGTAAAAGGTCTTTGGGAGCAGAGTAGCAGGAAATGTAGAATATATGTAATGTAGTATGCAGAATATATGTAGTGTATGGGTATCAAATGAATAATTAATATATCATATCAAGTGTAATACAGTGTAATGGGAGTATTTTTTGGTGTAGTGAGATACAGTTGTGCTAAAAATTTGCAACAGGCGCACGTGGGAAAAATCCAGGGTTATTGCAGACAGTTTGACAAGTATGTATGTATTTTCCACAATTTTCTTAAAAATACTTGCTTGAGATTTTTAATTTCTTTGTGTAATCCCCACTAGGGCTGTGCTCAGTCTGTAGGGTTGACAACAGTTGTTTCTGAAATCGTGTAGGACTTTTTAAAAAAATTCAGGCTGTGTCATTATTGGCTAACTTAAAACCTAAATTGGGAACGGGATCATGAAACTGGATGGAGAACAGATTCTGTGTATGTCTGAGTCAGGATACCTTAATTGTTCATGCTTACTTTAACAAGAACAAAATAATTGTGTGTTTGAAAATTAGTGGTGAGTAGATACCTTTATTTTCTGTGCCTGTTTCAATCATAAGACAACACTGGAGAGTTACTTGTTGCTTTATCGCTATTCTAGGTGAGCGTAATATACATAGTATACTTGATCAACTTAGGAAGGTTGCGAATTTTACATAATCTGTCCAGTATATTGGTCTTTTTGCAAAGCGGGAGTATTTTCTGCAATCCCAAGCATTTCCACCAATGGCATACAAACAGAATGCACACTAGGTCAAAAAAGGAGTCGCAAAACTTCGGTGTCTTTAACATACTGTCCAGAAGCGGCTATTGACTTCCATGATTTTCAGGATTATAAACCAAACTGCACTTCTGGAGGCATTTTTCAGTTGTTCGAAACAGTTTGCTACAGAAATTTACATTATTTTAATAAAACTCATGCTTCTCACCTAGTATGGCATCAGTTGGCACTGCAAAAAAAATAATAAGATAAATCTTTGCCTCCTTTGGTTTCTAGAAATTAATATCCGGTGCTATGGCACCTTGTTGGAAGTAACAGGCAGGGCTTCCCGGAAACAGGCAGTTACAGTCCCTCTTACCTGACAAACAAATCGTAGAATCATAGAATTGCCTAGGTTGGAAGGGAGCCCCCTGCTTTGTTCATTGAAGATTTCTTTTGCCTGTCATGTTCAGATTTAGTGCTGCAGTGGTGTTCAGGTGGGCCAGTAGAGGATGGTATGAGGATTTGCTCTCCATTTGCTTTGCGGTGCCTGAGTAGGGCATTGGTGAAACTTTGGTTGGAACCTGTTCAGCCAGGACAAGTTACTTGTATCTTGCAGGTCTCTAACGCAGCCTACTCTTGTCCATCTGTCTGTCCCACCCTTTTTCTATCATACTTCCCTGTAGGATTCATCTTCTAGATTAAGAAACAACAAGTGCCATATTTTTTAATCCCTTAAATCCCTTTTCTTCTCTTATTTCATGGATGGGTTTAGCACTGTGTTCTATAGATACACTGAAACATCCTGTTCCAACCTCCGTCAGTCACTTGACAACTCACTTTTCCTTTCAGAACAGTGACTCTTGATCTTCCCTTTCAGAAACCCTGCCGTGGTTGCTGTAATCACAGACTCTCTGAGTTCTTGTTAACTCAAGTGTATCTTGGTTTTAAAGTGTGCGTATGTATTTGTTTTACAGAATTTTTTTTCTGCAACTTGTGGGGCTGCAAAGGCTAGTGAAGTAGCTTTTCAAATAAAGTCAGCAACAAATGTAGACTTGTCAGTCCTCGGAGATAAAGTAATTGGTCCGTCTGCAGTTTGCGAGTCCCACACAGGCTCTACCAGGATGCCCCAACTCATGATATTGAAAGGAAATGGTAGTTCACAGTTGAACCTGCTGAAGAGTGTGAGGTCTGATGGTGAGGGTGTGTTGTGAGAATTGCTTGTGGCTCCTATTTGCAAAGAAATGTAACAGTTTATGACATTTATGTGAAGTATTTAACTAGTAAATGATTCTATTTGAAAACATTTTTTTTAAATTGTGTAGATACATCGCAGGTGAAACCTCTGGTGCATGAAATGCACTAGCAATTTGCTCTGTAAATGTGTTTCTAAAATCCTCAGTCAATTTGTCTTAATGGTGAGCCAAGGAGGAAGGTCCTTTTTGCTTGCCTGGAACAGCTTCTTGCATTCTTCTATGCCTGGACTCTTCCTGAACTCTTCTCAGCATGTGCTTCCTCACCGCCATTTCTTTTTTAGCCCCATTGTTTGAGGACGGTTTCTTTTTTAGCGCTTTGTCGCATGCCCTCTTCTGTTTCTCCATAGCTTCCTACGTGCTCTCCATACACTCCTGTCATTCCTCTGCTGGGGTGTTATGGTGGCAGCTCCCACTCGTCACAGCTGCTGCCATTTTCCCAATGTACTGCACTAAAAAGCTGGAAAACACCAGTTTCAGGGCTACCTATGGAGCTTGCGTATTTTGGTTTCTTACGTATGATGAATGAGGTTTGGATTCAAGATCAGAGGTGGGGGCTTCATCTGCTTGCAGTGAAAGATGAAGAGTTTTCACAAGCAGAACAGCGTGTCCTGTGTGGGCTGGCCATTGGGAGCAGCTCTGATGCCCAGCTGACTGCCCCTGAGTTGGTGGGGGGGTCCTGGGTGTGGGCGTCCTTTTATTCTGCTTCAGGTAATAGACCCGATCACTAGTGATGGTAATTGGCAGGGGGGTTGGACTAGGTGATCTCCAAAGGACCCTTCCAACCCCTACAATTCTGTGACTCTGTACTATACCGGCTAGTCCTGCAAACACATCTGGCACTTGCGTTCTGAAAAAGTCATGTTGGGTGCGTGGGTGAGGGCTGCTTCGGTCGTACGGCATCTGTGCTGTGGTCCGGTGTGCAAAATGATCCAGTGCAACTGCTCTTCTGGTGTGTGTAAAGCACAGGACGGATAGCTCTGCTCCCCAGGGAGGGAGATGTGTGAGTTCTGGGGTATGGGAAAGTATCAGTCCTAGTGATGAGAGGAGAGAGCGGAGATCTTGGAGCCCTAGGTGCAACTCACAGTTCCTCTCAAAGAGGAAATCTACTTTGTGGAGGAAGGTTTCTCTTCCACAGTTTGAGCTTTTTCCCTAGCATATGGGTAGGTAGGAAGAGTTTACCAAATGTGTGATAGTTACATAAAACATGCAACATCTGACAGATACGAAAAGGGTTATAATAAATGATTTCTTTGCGCTTCCTCTCTGAAAAAGCTAAACAAAATGATAATACTAAGTCCGTCAGATTTTCTTTCCCATTTCTAGGGTCCTTTTTGTTAGCGTGGAAACTCTGGCTGTAAGCGTGGGCTAACAATGGCTGGATCTATTTGAGAGCCTTCTGCTAGGCAATTACTACTCTATTTCAAATTACAATGTTTTGGTTTTATTTGCCATTGCTATTAATACTTGTGTGTATGTGGGAGATTTCCCATATCTCATCTGCATTTCCATTTCTGCATCTGCTGTAACCTGGAGGTACTATAGGCTGCTTGAAGTTCTCAAATATATTTTTTTCTTGTCTCCTTTCTCCCATTTTTAAGGCTGTAATAGGTTTCTGAAGGATAGAGTGAAGTTAAAAAAAGAAGTAGAGTTGTATTTAGGAACTGAGGATTATTTTGCTTTACTGGAAATATTTAGCCAAGTTGGTGGTTTGGAAATATTTTCATGAGAACTGCTTGAACTAAAAGTTACTAAGACAAGGTTCCATAAAAATAACGGTGAACTCCAGTTTATAACAAGGTCATTGTTGGCAGCCTGCGGTCGAAAAACTTTCTGTAGCTGCAAGAAAGGAGGAGTTGTGGATCAAAGTGATCTGGATTTTTTTTTTTTGGCAATTAAAAAAAAAAAGTTAAAATTGGGATTTGAACACCACTGTCATTAGTTCATTTCCATTCAGTTTTTACTCTGTATCCTTAATGACACAGAGGAACAGAGGATGGGAAGAGACACTTTTTTCTATTTAAAATTGGTTCCGCAGGATGGAAATTTGGCATCAGACATGGAAACTAAGCAAATCTGTTTACAGAGCTCTCTGCCTCTCCGTATAATGAAACCAACAAGAAAGCTTGAATGAAGAGAGATTTTAATGATGAAGCCAAACTTTGTTGAAATTTTTCTTTGTGTTGCTTTCTCGGTCTTTTTAGCTTGTTGATAAACTAGTTATTTGGTGGGAGATGTAATGTAAATTGAGGGTGCCGGTACTCATCTTTTGTCCTGCGCTCTTCAGAGCTTCTGGCCACCGTTCACACGAATGAGCCAGACACAAAGAGTCTGGAAGTGATGGTATCAAAGAAGCTGAGGGAGTTACAGATACTGCTAGAATAAATGTTAGGAGAGAACTTTTATGAGAAGAGTCATTGCACGTTTCAGGCATAAATGTAAGGGTTGAGCTGTGGCTACTGTTAATGCAGGAACACATGGGAGTAAGTGGAATCAAGTTTCCCATCTCAAACTCCTACAAATCATTGTCAGATCTCTTCAGAATTCAGGTGGGTGTACCCGTGCCCTCCGTGGTGTGCTAGCAGGAAACAGCTAGGATGGGAGGCTGGAAGGACACAATTCCCTGCGCCATTAACTTAATGATCAGGAAAAATGAGCCAATAGGGGATCGAAATGAGTCTATTAATCTGGTAAAGAGTAGTAGAAATTTGCCTAAGATCAAGGAGAAAACTTGGGAGAAACTGTAACTTGCTGACTCAGAAATTTTTCTGGTGCTATGTAGTTGCTGGCAGTCCCACACATCTGGCAAACAGCAGGAAAATATTTTAATTTTTTAAAACATTTGTTTACTTTTTGTTCGTCAGATTAAAAATGGTTAGAAAAATGAGTAAAGTCTTGTCTTCACTAAAGAGTTACAAGAGTAGAAATTGTTATTGTGTCTGTGCCACTTCTTAGTCATGTGTGGAGCCATATATAAAGGGAGAGGTTGGTGGTACCTTCAGTTCTCTGGCTGTTTGGCTTCAAAATAAGCAAATGTTCATGGGTCTTTTTTTTTTTTTTTTTTTTTTTTTTTTTTTTAAGAAAGGCAGAAAATTACATTCCTTTGTTCTCTAACATCTTGTCTGCAAAGATGCAGAATTCATCTATTGCAAGGATAATATCTACCTCATAATGTAATATTTACAAATGTATTACTTACATGAATGGATACAAACTCTGCGGGAAGAGTCAACTGTCCTTTTTTGAAGAAACTTTCAAATTTACTGAAGCCCTTTGGGGGGGTGAATGTGCAAATGAATAAAAGAGGTTTGGGTGGCATTCAGAGGTCTTGGACAATGTTCTTTTGCCAGGAGGAAGCTGAGCAGCTGTGCACGAAGAAGCAGGGTCACATCATGGACTAATATGTGGGTAAAAGATGGGAAGAATAAGGTAGGAATAAGTGGTCCCTTTTGGCAATCTCCAGTGTAGTTGGACTGGTTGGTGTAGTCAACACACAAAAAACACACTGGAGAAGGGGCTCGTCGATGAGGTGAGAAAGTTTGCTGATGATACTAACTTGTTCTTGGTAGTAAGGTTGAAGTGAACCATGAAGAATGAGAAAAGTGCCTAACACGGCTGTGTGACTGAGTAGTAAAAGGGCAGGTAAAATTCAGTACAGATAAATGGAAAGTGAGGTACATGGGGAAAAATAACTGTGATTCCACTAAAAAAAAGTTGAGCTTTGAGCTGTCGGTTACCATGAATGAGTCAGTTACCATGTTATGATAAGCAGCAATGTAAAACGGGAGCTCACTACTCTACATTGATCAGATAAGCAAATCAAATGCTAGGGAATATTGATAAAGGAATAGAGAATTAAACAGATGACATACTTGTTGCCAGTAAGCTCACACCTCACTAGCATCTTGTATAGCATGTGCAGTTCAGGTCCTTTCAGCTCAGAAACAATACAACAGGATGGGAAAAATTCGGAGAAAGCAGCAGTCATAAGAGATGTGGAAGGGCTTATGTGCAAAGAAAATCAGGACTCTTTATCCTGGAAAGAAGAGACATTGGAGGATATTCTTGAGGTCTGCAACATTGCAAGTGATGGGGAGAGGGTGCATAGGTTCAGTTGTTTGCTGTCTCTCCCGATGTGAATCCTAGGAGGTATCAAGTAAAGTAAGAGTAGAAGCAAACAGGAGAGGTGGGTCTTCTTAAAACACCGTGGCGAAGGATATTGTGTTTGCTGAAAGTTTACATAGGCCCATTTTCTGATGCTACATGTTTAAAAAAAAAAAATCTAAAAAATCTTTTTTTCCATGTGATGGTATGTATGATGTAATGGATAGGTGCATTTTGAAACATTAGTGTTTTCTATGGGTTTTTTCACTTTTGTGTAGCCTTGTATTTTCTGCAGTAGATAACAATCAGAAGCCTGCAAGGCCATGTGAGATAAACTCATTTAGCTGAATTAAGTGGCTAAATTCCTGTATGTATAAACTTATTGGAATCCTTTTTTAATGTGCGAGGAAGCCTTTTTGTTTTGTTTTTTTTATTTAGTCTCCCAGCTTCGTCAGTTACTTAAGAGGTTGTAGTACCTTTAGTCGGATTTTAAAAAGCAGTCTTGGATTCAGTTTCTAGTAAATGTCTCCGTCTTTCCCTTTGTCCCTAGAGAATGTCTCTGCATGTTTGAGAACTTAAGTTGCACACGTAGGAGGAATACTCTTAAGTTATAGTGGTGTGGGTTTGTTGGCAGCCCTGGATTCTCCCTAAGGCATCGTGCCTCTTTAGGCATGTGTGTTGTCATTAAGGAGAAATTGTGCTTTAGCCCTCAACCATGGCAGGTTCCTTCCCAGTGCATTGCCAGCTGCTTCTGAAGCGGTTCTTCTTTAATCGCTGTTACTGAAATAGCGGGTTCCAGGTTTGGTGCAAAAAAGCAGTTGTTTGTGCAAAGCAAGCTAGGAGCTCTCTGCCTCAGTATCCTCATCTTAGCAGCAGGGCATGGTTTTCTTGGATATGCCTTTCCTGGTTTTGGGGCTCACGCTGTATGTTGCTGTAACAGCAGGCCTTCCATTGAAAGCAGAGGAATAAATGACAGCATGGAAAGCTTTTAACTGCAACTCCTCACACCTCCCCGGGTTGGGTGAGCTCAGTTCCCTTGTTCCCGAGGTCTCTCACCTCAGTAGCATTGTATGTTATATTCACGTTCTAGGTGCATGCACTTGTCTGTGTTTTGTCCATGTTCTATGTGTTCTATGCCTTTCCCCCCTCCATCCCCAGTGCCTGCACTATATTCTGAACCTTCACTCGAGATGTTAGCAGTCATCCTTGGCAGCCTTATCGGGGAACCATGGGCTGGCCTCTGTGTCCCAGGCTGTCACATCCTTGCTCCTTGTGCTGTATCTTGTCTGGGGATTTCCGTTTCCCGGACCAGCTGGAGAGCTCGAGTGTGCATGCATGAGCCTGCATTGCTTGCCGAACCCTGACAAAGGGATGTGTTATTTTACCTAGTGACGCTGCCTGGGGTGATTCCTCCCAGCACCAGAAGACCTTCATTTCTATCCTCCCTCTTTTAGGAAATGTCTCTCTCTCTGGCAGCATTATTTGTCTGTGAAATTACCAGTTACGCAGTATCTGGTGTGGTACTTGTGTGCGATGTTCTGTTTCTGAAATGAGAGACAAATCTCGAGATGGTCCTGAACGCAGTTGCAGAGAAAGCACAAGTACCAAAGTTTGATGGGAGCCCAGGTTTCCTGATGGTAACTTGTTGTGCTAACAGCAGATTCATTTGTTTCCTAATTAATCAGAAGGAGTGTTCTTTTTATTTCAGCCATCTGGTGGAGAGCATGTTGTTTAGCTTCTTGCTACTGCAAATTGGAGCTACACAGGAAAAAGGATGTTTCAACTTCTGTTTTTGGCTTGTTTTTCCAGGTTGAGTCAGTATAGAGCATGTTAAAACATACAGTAATCAGTTGCAAAGTTCATCTCTCAAGGATTGCAAAAATTTAACTTAAATTGTCTTTCCTGAAAAGACAAGATGATGATATTGATGGTTTAATTGCTTATTATTACTTGTTTTATTCCGTGAAATCAGTTGTCAAGACAAAAGCGAAATTTGCTTAGTGAACTGCAGAACTATTCTAGGATACTGAATTTGTTACTGCTTTGTAGAGAACATTCAATGTCGCTTTTACATTTCTTCTTTGGATTAATGTCAAAAACATATTGCCTGTCACACAATTTGTCGTTGAGTGTGCCATTAGCTTGCTAACTCCTCATAAGGATCTTAAAACATTGCTTTTTTTTTTTTTTTCCCCTCCAGAATTCCCTTTAGCGTAGCCTCTTTGGAAGCTATATTGTTCTTGTGGAATATTTTCCAAGGAGCAGTCTGTCCCTATGCGATGTTTACTGTATTTTTTTGCCTTGTAGACAGCAGATTTTAGTACAAACTTGCCTGGGGGTGGCCTTGTCCTATTTTCCTCTTAGATGGTTCTGGCATTTATAGAGCTTGGGAGATCGTGCTTCTGAATTTTCCAGTCTGAAGAGCTCGAGCCAAAACAGCAGGGGAGATAGCAAACCTGTACGTTGTTTGGCTTACGGCAGCTGGGCCTGTTTTTCCTTTGACCTAAAGCAACGGCAGATTTTCTTGGGTTTTATGTGGAGGAGGGGGGAAATGAAGAAGAGGAAAGATAGGTAAGGAAAACTGCTTTATCTCTGTGCTTGAAAAAAGCAAACCTTCCCTCCCCCCCGCCTCCCCTGTCCCTTTTTATGCAGCCCTAACAAAGGTAACTCAATAAACTCCAAGCTACTTTTACATCACGTGTAGAGATTTTCTTTGAGTTAGTTTATGAATACTGATTATTGATGAGAACAGGGACTGCACTTTGTTTTAATATTGCATTAACATCACGAGCAGTGAACTCTTTTTATGTTGTAGTACCATATAGCGCTTGCAGAATGGAGGTTTTATTACAGGACCCTCTCCTTCTGCAGTTTTTAGTGACATTTGATAGCTTCCCACCAACCTGTATTTTTCTCCCCTACGTCTCGGTCAGTGAAAGAAACTCTTTGCCAATTAGGGTCCAGAGACTCTGCTGGGGAATGAACTTTGATGAACGAATGTGGGAAAATATGAAATACCCCACAGATGGGTGGCTCAGAGAACACAACAACTCTTTTGAGTTTGGCCTTGTGCTCGGAGAGCCTTTGTTGTCTGTAAACACTGTCTCTGCAGTCATCCCCTCGAAATGAGGTTTCCTCTGGAAATGAATTTCACTGTTGCTGCCTTTTGTGTGTCCTAGTCTTATATTTATCAGCAGATGTTTCATTTAAGTTTTGCATTTATGTAACAGAAATATTTAGTTGTGCCACAGAGTGAATTTATTTCTAGAGGAATGGTTTTGCATGTGTTTGTTAGAATCCCAGGCTTACGAATTCCAGGAGCACAGGAGAGTTCCCTAAAAAGTTTGTGAGAACAACAGCGAGTGTTGAGCCTTAGTACGTGTTTGAAGTGGAACACAAATTAACACTGCCTGTGAGTGCCAAGCATTTCCAAGGGACTCGCTGTGATTAAACCAAACTAGAAAACATAATTTCTTTAAACTTTGATAGGATTCCTGCTTGTATGTCTACATTAGTGTAGGACAAACAGGTGGCAGATCATGAGCCTTCTCATCTGAACATAAAGGGAAAGAAAAAAATTTCATATTTCTCCATGTTCTAATGTTTTCTCCTTTTATATTCTTTGCTTCGTAGTTTTTCCTTATAGATACGTGAGGATCTTCATGATGACTGTTGTAGGAGAAACTGTTGTTTCTGCTGTGGTTCTGGCGAGAGATGATAGTGCGGAAACTACGTGAGGAAGCTTATGTGAGGAAGCTGTTTACCAGCTTCATAGTGCAAATGCTCATCCAGAATAAGAAAATTTCTTAATTGGCAATTTCGATAAATTTCTCTCCCCTCCTCTTGTCCCCATTTGCAGTCCTTTGAGTCAGTCAGTGATATACCCAAATCATGTTTCATCTTAAAAGGAAGATTATTCAGACCTGTAAATGGATGGAAGAAGCAATTGGAACATCAGTCAGAGCAGGCACACATTAGTCTAAAGGTTTCCCATTGGGATAAGAAGGGTCAGCAGAGAGTTGGTGGTGTAGAACCAGCATCTCCAGTCGCTCTTGGCTGAGTAGCGGGAATGTCTCAGGCTGTCAGAGCGGGCCAGGAAGGAGCTGAGCCTTTCAAAAAATAGACTGGCTGGAAAATTGTTGGGTGTGTTATGTAGGTCTAATTTTGCATAGCTGTTCTACATTTATTTTCCTCTCTTCTTTTCATTTCACAAGTCCACACTGCAGTAAGAGGGTTTCATTACTTCATAGATTAACTTGTTACTCGCCTGTCATCTGATGGAAATATCCTCATGTTTGCAAGCTCCACTCTCTGTGCATAAGGAGACCGTTTAAAGTAGATACATTAAAAAAATAAAAATAATTTAGTCCGTTCTGAGGTGCTAATTTATCTAATTTTCCTTTAATAATAATCTCTTTTCAGTACTTCTTTTCTTCATCTAACATGAACTTTTTCTGCTTTTTGTTGCCCTTTGCTCTACAAATCCCAACAGGTCCTAGTTAATTCTTGTTTCACATCTTCCCCCTTTTTTCAATGATTGTCCAAACTCTGAAGGCAGAACACAGGCGAAGGACCCTCAGACTTCTGTGAACGTTCTCTCTTGCACCTGAGTGCTGCTCTTCATCTCACTTTTTTCACTAAATAAGAATTCCTTTAATTTGTCTTCTGATTTTTAACGCTTCTGCTATTGCCCTTAGGAATAGATTTTCTTTCCATGTTAACTTACTCTGGGAGGCTGTAATCATGACTTACTGATTTCTCTCTTCTTTTACTGTTCTCAAGAACGTCTTCCTTAACATTTAGTAGCAGATCTGGTAGAGTCTTTGCTGGTGCTAATTGCTGTGTAACCAAGTGCCCTTGAAAGTCAGTTATGTAAATGAGCAGCCTTGAGCTGGCCATAAGAACAACGCTGGCTTGAGTTTTAATTTAATAATTGAGGAATTGGAACATAAAACGGTTCTTTAAATCTAAAATAGGATAGAGTCATATTCTTTATTAGGCAAATTCTAATTGCATGAACTATGATGTATCAGCGGTTTAACAATTAGTTTAGGCGATGGCTTTACATGCAGGTGAGCACTTCAGATACCATTATTATTAGGAAGAAGCCTTGCGTTCAGTTGCTGTAGGTATTTTTAGTTGAGTACTTAGAAATAAGTCGTTAATTTGTTGTGGCTTTAAAATACCAAGTAGAGTCTCTCTTGAAATGTATTGTTTATTTCCTTTCTTCTTCACTTATTTATTGTAAAAGTTGCAATTCTTCTGTAAAAGTTCCTTATGTTTTTCCTGAAGATGTGCCATACCTGAGTCTCTTGGCTTATTAAAAAAGGACGTGAGTTCTGGACAATGGTGTGCACGTACATCATCCAGATAATTGTTTTTTTTCTGTTTGGGTAAAGGTTATTTATCGTTACATACAATACATGAAAAAATCGGTGGGTGCGAAGTTATTTGCAAATACAGGCTTGGCAAACCTCCTCTGGAATTCGGAAAGGGTTTTCCAGCTCGACTTAGTCATTTTTTCCCAAATGTCTTGGCATAACTGATCACTCAGGAGTGACATATGGTAGAAACATGCTCTAAGGGACAAGTCTCCCGGATGGCGCACAGCGCCACACAAGATAGACAGATGGTGGCTTATTCAACCTTGGAAAAAGTTTAATCCTACATATTGGCACGGCGGCCTGGGTACTGAGAGGCAGGCACACACATGCCTGTGAAATCCGAGGCAAAGCTTTTCTGAATTTACTTGCTATTACTGAAAGAACTAGAAGGACTGAGCTGATGTTATACAGCATGAGTATCTGCAAAATTACGTGTTCAACATGCAATCCAGAAAAGGTGATGTTCCCTGGGAAAGTGGAAATCCCAGGGTTAGCAAACACTGCAGAGAATAATTTGCTGAACTTCTCGCTGCTGTTTCTAGACTAAAACATATTTATTCAGCAAAGCTGTTGAGTAAGGTGAGTACCTTATCCACTAATTGATTAATTGAAGTGTCTAAAAGGAGAAAGGGTATTTTATGGTTTTTGTGGTTTTACTTATGTTTCAAGGGTTGCTATTGGTTTTGTGAAGTGTATTAGCACTTCACAGCACAGAAGCTGTAACCTTTCTGTTAGACAAGTTTAAACAAAAAATTACAAATTCCCTGATGCTAACTTTAAATTTATATCAGAAAACGCAAACTGTACACTATAGTGTTGGGTTTGTGTTTTTTTTTTTAAAGAAGCAGAAGAACAACCGGCCTTTCACTTTAGTATCTTTGTGTTTAAGACAGTGAAGAGAGAGACAGAATATCTGACATGGAAAAATGAATCCTTGGTGCGACGTGTTGAGATACCTAGGGAAGAACAAAATCTGCCTTGAATTCTTTCTGGAAACCTAGTACGGATTGATTGATTGATTTTTCTGGAGTCAGTGCTGCGTTCTGTAAGGGTTTTGAAAATGCTGACCCACAGAGAACACTGAAGGATTGCCTGACAGACTTTTTTTTCTCCCACTTTCCTTTTCTTGTAGATCGCACTCAATATTCACAACTAGAAGGAAAAGGAAGAATCTCCTGACTCTCTGGACTTCAACGATATCATTGTGTTGTATTGGATGAGTTTAAACTAGGTGACTTCTTTCTGAAACAGTTACAGAAAGGTAAATGTAATTCAAACAAACTAATCTTTTGCCAGTAGAGGAATACTTTGGTGAAATTAATCTCATGCCACTAACATTTCAGCCATACCACATCATCATCATCTTTGATACATGTTTTACAGCAATTTATATATATATATGTGTGTGTGTCTGTGTAGATATATATCCATATACGTAGCTATAGCTAAACCTTACTAGTAATTTTTAGATACTGGAAGGTTTTTGATTCATTAGCCCTGGTATTTTTTTTTGTGGAAATATATTGGTTTCAAGGAATTCTCTCAGGTGAAAGACCTGAGGAAGGAAGAGGGAGAGAAGTGAGGTGCCCGGAGTTGGTAGTTATTTGCCTGGATGTGTAAGACCCAGTTAATGTTTCCATTCTGCCTAATGAAAGAAATGACTTGAAAATGAGGTCCTAGCCACTGAACTATAAAATCAAATGGCTCATTCAGCATTGAGTGATAACATACTTTTCAAATATGGTGCGGTATGAGAGACAGAGCGCTGCAAAGAGAGAGACTAATTCAATAACCTGAGATGCATTGAAGAAGTAATAAATATCAAATTCTTGCTTTCAGCTGAGGGTGCTCTTGTGTTATATAAAGCTATGCTTACTTTTGGGCTAGTAAACATTCATTCTTCCCGAGGACGTGAGTACCTTTCAGGTACTTGTTTTCTTGTCGTCCTTTTCTTTCTTTTGCTGTGCTCCATTGTGAGAAATGGTGACCATATCGTAGCCAAACCTGAAGGCCTACACTAATTACTGCAGAACTAGTGCACTCTTTCCAATTTCTTTTTTTTTCTTCTGCTATAACTAATTATTATAGGACTTAGTCAATAAAAAAATTAATAATTAGATTTTGGGCCCAAGTGCACAGTCAGCAAAATACGACAGACATCAGTTTACTCTCTGCCTAAACCCTACAAGAGTTTCTTACTGCACAGAAGGAGTGAATGTTTTGGTGGCCCATCCAGCCCCCTGTGACAGAGTCCTGCCTTGCTGTCATGAAGCATGCTTGTGGGCCTTCCAAACATCACTTATTTGTGAGAAAGAGAGCTACAATCTGGTGAGATGATGAAAATTCCAGAGAGCGACAGCTGACACCTTTTTGACCCAGATCTGAAGTTCAGACTGGGAAATACTTGAGTCCCATGAAATTTTAAGTTATGCTTCATAGAATTGCTGTTTCTATAATTTATAGGCTAAGCCTGATGGTATCATTGTTGAATCGCTGAACGTCAGTGTGTGTGTATCAGCCATCTGCCGTCAGGGCTGAGTCTTGTGTCTCCCTGGCCAGTGACAGTGGAGGTCATTAAACCATGATGGCTCTCAGTCAGATGGGAATGGTTCGAGGTAATAATATGTCTGCGTCCAAAAAAGCTACTTTTCTTCAGCCTATTGGTGGTAATGACATTTGGAGGACTGAAACAGAGGAAGAGGAGTTGGAATAGAGGAATGGAGACTGTGAAGACAGAGATTAAAAGGTTTGGATGTTTGAGAGGAACAAAGGCTGGCTTTTGTAGCAGGGTTTTTGAGTTTATTATGAAACCAGATGAGGAATGGAGAAACTGTCTACACAGGAGAGAAGCAGCCTTCAGGATTTGGAAGAGAAAGTGCATGTAGTAGGGATTTTTTGAGAGGGCTCAGATGCTTAGGTCACTGATCTAAGAGCGGTAAGGAAACTGAGATACAAAACACACGTTGTCTTATTTTGTCTAGACTTGTGTACTTTGTGCTCTTCCCAAGTGGAGAGTGATTGGGTATTTTGGAACTCGTACAAAGCTTGTGCATGTTTTGCTTCAACTGCTGAATGTCCTGGAAACCCAGAATACCCGCAAGGTTAGATCCTTGTGTTAAACTTGCTGTGGAATCTGGGCAGGATGTGGGTTAGTGCTAATGATGGGATCCTGTGCCATCTTGCTCTGCCAGGTCCTGTTTCTCTGGAGGCATGGTAATCAATACCAAAAAAAAACCCTAATGCAGAAACTAAGGAAAAAAATTTGTCAGGAGGGAAGTCATCTAAACCAAAGGAGACCAAAGACAGTTGAGAAAGGACAGACTCATATGTGCAGCAGTGGGAATTCTACCACACTGCTTCCTGCAAATTGCCGTTGTGCTGTTGAGAGAGCCTGTGAAGTTAAGGTTGAGCCAAAACTTTAAAAACAAGGGCTAAATTATCTTGTCGCACACCTCAAGGAGTACATTTAGTATTTATTTGTTGCAGTGGATTCCAGAGGTGTATCCAAGCAGGAGGAACGAACAATTTATAAATCCCCATTTATTCAGTAACCCGATGGTGGGTAAATGTGAAGTTGTAATTGTCTTCTATACCTCCCCCCACCCCTCCCTCCAGCCCCTCGTTGGGAGATATTTTTGAGGTATTAACTCCTAATTTAGTACTTAATCTCCCTTCTTTCTCCCCACAAAAAACAACCACAGACCACACTGGTTTCAAAATGACGTAACCATGTGTCAGTTGTGATGTGCGCTGGAGGTGATGTACTTCTCTTAAAACCTTAAACGCAGGTGAAGCTGAAAATGGCTGCGATCACTTTTATGCTTTCTGTCTATCCCCCTTTGTTCTCTCTCCCTCCCCCTTCAGCTTGTGCTCACTTGCTCTCTCTTTAGTATAACACAGTTGAACAGCAGTGAAGTGTAAAATGTGCTTTTGCCAAGGTCAGTTTCTTGTGATTACTCGCCTGTGGCAACTTATGCCAGTTGCAACAGACTGAGTCTCAGCAGTCCACAAAGTCACACTGGTGCTTATGCAGAGGACACCCAGTGTAGGTTATAGTAACCATAGTCTGGAATAGCTTGCAATGCTGCTGAATTTTAGCAGCTTTATTTAACTCTTCCCATCTAGCTTGTGCTTGCTTCAGTGGTTTGGAGTCTGTTCATGAAGCGCTAGGTTGTCCTGTTCTCCGGAGACCCTCGAGAAAGATTTTGCGTAGATGAAATTCCTGTTGTTAGAGGTTGTTCCTTTTCTTATAGCGAGTTGCTCAAATTTCAGGAATTATTCATAAATTAAGATAAAATAAAGCATCACTGACACACTGCATCTTCTAAATATTATATGTGTAGTTTTTGTGGTTGGCTTGCTTTTGGAGAAAGTTAGGTGCTGCTCTGTTGACATTGACAGAACAGAAGATGTATATCTACATAGTAAGAAGTATTATGGAAAAGTTTAAGAAATAGTTCTTTAAAGCAAGAACTTAATAGATAGTGATATGCAGTCTTTGCACCATCTTTAAAAATGTTGTATGCGCTCATAAGCACTAAATAATTTTTTGTTTAGAAACTAATAATGATTTTGACTCCTGTGACTGGGGAATGAATGTGAGATTCGAGAACATCCGTTGTAGGAGGTAAGACTCATTGGATCCCATTTTGTTGTGTACACTGGGTTGGGTACCACCTGTAGAACTGTCAGGGATCTCCACTTCCATTCCCTTTTCTCACATATAAGCAAACATATCCCTTTATGAAAAAATGTTACATTTGGAAGAGAAAGGCATGGACTTCCTGTGTTATTTTGCTTATTTGTACTATCCTCGACAATATACGTGATTCTGTTTTTATTCTGAAAATACTTATTTCAGTAAGAAATGTTTAGTTCTTGAGCTCCGTGATAGTGATTTTGAGGCTACCTGTCTGTCGCCGCTGACTACTAGAGAGGCAATAAGAAATCTAGGTGATCAGCTGAAGGGCTTCAGCTGAACTTTAGTGACCTCTGAAATTCAGTTAAGCGCAAAATTTCATTGCTTAAAATTGATTATGCATTTGGTTCATTTTGAAACTATGTGTTGGTGTATTAAGCACTGCTCTCTCATGTTTGGCTTTGGAATGATTTCTGAACACAAGTAAAATAATGGGTCAGCAACTGAGTCTTGAACATTGTAAACACCCTTGCACAAAGCACACCAGAATATTCCTGTTGTGCTCAGTGGAACTCCCCACAAAACAAGGTGAAGACTGAGAAATTGTAATTTGAAGCACTTCATGAAGGGCTCATCCTGTATTTTCTGTTGCATCTTGTGTCCAGGCTTACAAGAAGTATTTTTATTGAGGAATATGTTACTTGTTGCTCTTTTCCATATATGGAAGACCATCAGATTAATCTTTTGTTGCAAGTATGTTTTGGACTGACATTTGCTTGTATGTTTTTCATAGCCTATCTGTTCCTATTGCTGTTGCAGCCCCTATTCTTTTGCTTTTAGTAACATTTGTATTGGCCCAACTCTTATGGAAGAATGTGCTATGATAGGTGTCTTCAGCCTTTGTGAAGACAGATTGTTCTGACTAATCAGCTTTAAGTTGGAAATTTATGGTGGAAATGAGCAGTGTTTTAGAATCATGGAATCACAGAATGGTTTGGGTTGGAAGGGACCTTAAAGATGATCTAGTTCCAACCCCCTGCCATGGGCAGGGACACCTCCCACTAGACCAGGCTGCTCAACGCCCCATCCAGCCTGGCCTTGGTTTTGTGCGTCTGTGCTGTGCTATATAGGCTTGTAGCACTTTCTTTCAGTGATGCAGCACATTGCCTTTAACTGTTTTGGAGAGAGGCAGTGGAAATGAGTGTTACTTTTAAGAAAAAACAGCTAGTAGAAGCTCAGCTGAATGGTCTTCAGTCAGCTGAGAAATGAACAAATGGGTGTTCTTGGGTGCAGTAATATAGAAGAGTTGTATTGTCTGTGCTTACCAGAATTTGTCCCATTCATTTCCTTTAATCTTAAGGAACTTGAGGAACGGAAAGAACTATTCAGACACCGAAGTTGGTTTTGGAACATTTCTAATGATGTTCCTGCAGTGTGCTGCTGAGGCATGCTCGGAGGATTTTGTCATCAGTATGTTCAGCACAAGCAAGCATTTGACAGTTGAGGTCGAAGAAATCTGCACAAAACCCTGAACTCGGATGTCTGTGCAGAGCCCCTAACCAGTTTTTAAGAATTCATTAGAACTTAACTATTTCTCAAGTTCTTTCCTCCTGAATTATGGGTGGTAGCAGAAATACGTTGCTACACAATAAAGGTAGATGTGTTTTTTCTGGATCAGTGAGAATCCAGAGCCTTTGAAGTCTTGCAAGATTTGCAGCCTAATTTTTTAACTCGAGGGTTGAGATGTGAAAGCTTGTTAAGGGATTTATCCATACAATTCCTAGTAGTTTTAAAGGGAGATCTCTAAATCAGTGTCCTAGTGAGCTTTGAAACATTTACTGTGCTAATTCGGATGTATTTTAGCATATGGATAGAATCTTACCTTTGTAATCCACCTGCAATTTGTGAGTACCATAAGAGGTTTCCCTTTCTTGAGACAACCACTGCACTCTCATTGTAGAAGTAGAGGAGGGCCCAGCATTTCATGTACTCAGTGCTGTATTAATTTTATAAGAAGCAGGCTGGGGAAATGAGGAGTAAATTTGAGTTGTGCAGCAAAACATCTCTCTTCCCTTTTGTTTCCCTTTTTTTTTTTTTTTTTTTAACTGAATATATTTATCTTGCTTTGCTTGGCAACAGTAGTAATGATTCCTCTTCAGCATTCAGTTCACATTCAGACATAGGGAAGTATGTGAGAACTAGGAGCCAGGTAAAGTGAAGTCAATAAATTTAGACAGAGAAAACATTTTTAAGTTCCATATAAAAAATGTTTATTCCAAAGAAAGACTTGTGTTAATCTGAGGGAACAGTAAATACGTAATAGTTATCACCCATACATTGTTGGAAGGTGAAGGGGAGACCGTTTAGTAAATTGTGGGGTTGTGTGTCCCATTTTAATGGCAATATTACTTAAAGCTTCTGACAGCTTTTAATAAATGCTAATTTTACATTTCAGTTGTGACAAGACAGCATTATCCATCCTGATAGTTTCCTCCTTATCAGATGGGCAAAATTTAGCGATCAGAAAGCAGGATTAGGAGGCAGGGTTTCTTATGGTTTGTTACTTATGGCTCGTACAGTCTATAACATGACTTCATCTTCGCCATGGGAAATACTGGCTAATAATTTCCTGCCTCACGGGTGCATATGAAGATTAACTTCATGGAACAAGTGAAGTATTTATTAATAAATGATCATTATTGATATACCACTTGTTCATAGCAATGACATTGGTAATATATTTCTCCTGAGGGGAATGCAAATGAGGACATAAACCAAAAGACACTCATTCAAGAAATTTTCATCACCCTTCACCAAAGCATGTGTATTTAGTAGTGGCCATGTTAGTGCGTACCGTTTTGATGATTTTAAAATATTAAAGAAGAAATTCCACCAAATGCGAAGGGAGAACTCAAGGTCATGCTGACTTGTTCTGTCTTCACCTACTGGAGTGTCTCATAATCTTTCTTTAAAGGCCTGTTAACTGAGAATGTAGGTGAAGCAGCATACATTTTAAATAAATCTACATTTTAGAGGTTTAATCTAGTTGCATGTTTTCTGCAGTAGGGGTATGATGTATGATTAAATCATGAAGTGTCCAACAGCAGCATGACTATTTAATTTTTTTTTAATTTCTCACAATTTTTGTAACCAAGATTAAAGAGAAATAAAATATTTTGCCAATTTGTTTCCCGTGTCGGGGCTGTCATTTGGCCTGTGATGGGAGATGCGGAAAAATGAGCATTACTTTACGTTTCTTTCAGTGGTCGGCTTGAAGGATGTGACTGAACAGCAAGGTCATACGGGGTTTTGAAGGAAGGTTTTTTTTAAAAAAGCTTTTACTATTTTATTAGCTCCTTAATGAAAAAGGCCCCTGGATCTTTATTTTTTGTTTCTTTAGAGGTTTAGACTTCTGTATTTTTTTCTACTATACTTTAAATATTAAAAATAATCTTGTGATAAATGTCCTTTGGGCTTAAACTGGAATTGCTTCACAGAGCTGCTGTTTTTTGAGTGTGGGCTGGAAAGAAAGAAATGATAAAATATGAAGGGCAGAGGAAGGGGAACACACTTGAAAACCCGATTTGCTATAAAAGCTGAGGCACAGAGGTCATTTTTGACATGATGCTGAGTATCTGAGCTGTTGTCTGAAAGCAGCAGTGGTGATCTTTCTTGCACCCATTGGTTCCGCTGCCATCATCTCGTTGTACCGAGATTCCTTTTTTTGGTGTTGTAGACTAATTTACCTAAAAATTACATTTGAAAAAAGAAGCAAATTCAGCAGCTCTACTAAATCTCAGCTGCCTTCATAAATTTGTGTTGTCTAAGATGCTGGTAGTGACTGAGTTGCGCCTTAATGAGTCATTCGTTGTGGTTTCAGTCAGAAAGGTCCCATTCCCTCTGCCCCCTCTGTGGACACCAGAGCTTTCGCCCCGCAGCTGTGTAGAAGACAGCTTAGGAATGTGGTCCAACACGCTCACTGTCCTCTGCAAGACTTCACTGCCTGCAGGAGCTGCTGGAGGTTACTGGTCGTGGTTTTCAACCCTTGTTACGAACATACATAACGGAAATATTCAGAACTGAAAAGACGTAGTTAATTTTTGTTACATTTTGTAATGAAAGTGAGAGTCTTACGTTATCGATGGAGGTTTTTCATCTCTGAAGAACTAAACCTGAAGCAATGACTTATGAATCATACTTTGTGTCCCACTTACAGACTAACTTGACTCATCAGTGATTTTTCTTCTGGCATGATTTCGGGGAAATGCCAGTTATTTTTTTTCATGTGCAGTTTTTAATTATTATTGACTGTTGAATAAAGATAGAGATGAAGGCAGTCCAGCTAAACACCTGATTTTATTTACGTATTCTAAAGAGTCACATCTTACAATAAAGTATTGTATGATTGCGTAAGAGAGACAGTAGAACGCAGATTTCTTTTTCTTCAGTGTTAATGACAAACAAGGATGGTAAAAGGTGAGTCCTAAGAGCTCTTTATTAAGCTCATAATTCCTTTGCCTTAGTAGTTTCCAGATGTATAAAATATTTGGAAAAAAAAAAATCTCATGTCTGGAGAACATCTCCTGCAAATAAACCCCAGAAGTCAGGGCTTTTGATTTCTATATTTTCTTTAAGCCGCTCACTATCTAATGATAATATACATTTGTAAACAGATGACACTGGTCATGTAACTTCTGCCATACTTAATAATCCTTATTTTATTGGGTATTATTTTTAATGTTACATTTGTCTTGTAATATAAGCAAATGCACAACATTTTACAGTGCTAATTTTGTGGAAACTTGAAAAGCAAAGCCCAACTTCATTAGTGCTTTCTAAGTTTACAAGTTTATAATCATCTAGAATTAACACATTAAAGCACTATAAGAATAGTTTGTCTTATTAAGAGCAAACATATAGCTTTTTCTATATTAAACTGTTTTGTATTTATTTTATTCCTATATCCAAGATCTAAGTACTCTTATTGTCTTTTGTAGAAAGTATTAAAGCTTTTAGTTAGACTTCTCAAAACCTCAGTTTATTTATATTTACATGCATTTGTTAGCCTCAATGACTGAAGTCTTGCGTACAAACAATAAGTAGTTTAATCTGTTCCATATTATATAATCTCTCCTTCTCACTATACGTTCATTGTCAGAACTTGACTCAAGGGATTTGTTTCATGCAGTGTAACGCTTCTTTCCCAATTATCTGTAAGGAAAACACAAATGAATATGGCAGTTGCACAGTGATGGAGCTATACAAGGCATTTCCTTAAGAAATTAAAGTATATGTTTTTCCGCCGTATACGAAGACTCAAAATCCATATCTTCACTTCATGAGCGATTAGTAAATACTTTAGTCTTTAACTGAAATGAAATCTGAACGGAAGCATCTTTAAAAGCCAGTTTACATAATTGATAATGTAAAAGTTGTTGGAGCACCTAGAGAAGAGAGAAGTGTGACCGATGTGTAGGATATCCGCATGTACAGACTATGGGCATATTAATATATCATAGGTGAGATGCACGGATTCTCTCTCTCCAAGTACGTGAGAACCCAGACTCTTCTTGAAATCCACTTAATTCTTAGGTGGCTAAAGCGGGCTTCTTAAATTATTTGCATCCATTTGTGCCAAATATTTCTTTCCCATTATAAATGAATGGGAAAACTTTCCAGCCAAGGAAGGAGCAGAACTGAATGATAAATATGCCAGTCATATTTATTATAGAGCTTTTCACTAAAGAGCAGTCTTCTCTTGATGTGACCAGCTCTTACTTCCAGGTAGCTTTTTCCTCGTTTCAAACTGACCGAGCAGCTGTCCTTAATTGAAAAAGTGAAGAAGAACTTGCTTTCCAGTTCCCTGTTTCTGTTCTCTGCTGGAGGCATCCAGTTATGTTGATAATGATCTAATCTGTTGCATAACCGGAGACGACTGAGCCTGCTGCCACAGCCTGCTTCTTTCCTGGCACTGCTGGAAGGCTTCAAAGAGAGCCTGTATGTGTGAGGCGACTGCTCTACCAGCAAGACCAAGGGGGATCAAAGCATATATTTAGAAATGGAAAAACAACAAAAAGAGAAGTGGTTACCGCGCGGTTGCTATCCGGAGACTGAAACCAGTCTCACAAAAATGGACTATATTGAAGTTAAGGGTAATTATTTCAAATTCTATAGAGCAGGAAAAGATCAGGGATTTTTAAGGAAAATTCATCAAGGTCTTATTTTGTAGGTACTTGGTATGGGGAAGACTTATTTTTCAAAAAACGATGTCAGCAATTCTATATGCAGTTTAGTTGTTTTTGCATGATTTTATGCTGCATCACGTTGCTTTCTTGGCTCCTCTAATGTTTTCAGTTAGTTTTAAAATGAAATAAGTTGAAAAATTACTTGAAAGTAAGAGAAAAAAATTGTAGGAAAGTTTTATGGAGTAATACTCTTTGAAGGCTGGATGGTTGTTTCAAGACTGCATTTAATGAGCTTGGGAAAAATACAGTGGTTTCTGGTGTGGGGTTTTTTGTTTTTTTTTTTAAATTTCATAATCAATGGAAAGAATTTATCTTCATATTGTCCCCCAACATTTTGGATGAAAATGCCTGATTGTTCAGGAGATACCTAATTTATGAGCATCTAATTTATCTTTCAGTGAGTTTCATGAATCAAGATTAATTTTTATTCCTTGTACTTTAAGTATGGTTTACATTATGATGCAACATTGGCTTAAACTCATCTTTTTTCAGTGTCAAATGTTCATTTTTTTCCACTTAGAATTCTGAATATTTTTCTTTAATGCCATAGCAAAATGACATTTTTTCCTATGGACGTATTTACCTGTGCTGATTTAGTAAGGAGTCATAATGGAAATGTAGGAATCTCAGCTGTATGTTATTAGGAGAACTTGCTACAATATACAAAATACTAAACAAAAAGAAATGATGCAACTTGCACAGTGCCAGCTTTATGGCAGTGTCCTTGTCCATTGTCTATTTGTCCTTGTCATTTACTGTGATAGTACTTTGTGGGTTTTATGATAGGGAAAATGATAGCAAAAAAAAAAATAATTATAGAAAACGATATATTTTTCATACTTATCGACTCCCCATACGAGGGAGTCAAAGGAAATTTGGAGATACAGTAAGCTTACTCTCTCCCTATCGTTCCTTGTTATTGTCTAGTCTTCCGTATGATGCACCAGCCTTAACGGTAGCGACTATGTCTTTTATTCCCGGTGTGGTTTGGTGGCTGGCATGTATATAGTGTTCCTCATATGCTGTGAATCCTAAGAAAAACTACAGAGCACAGTGTGATTACTCTGATGGAGATGCACTGAAGTGTTGCACCCTCATAAGGTGCGTGACACTCTTCCCACACTTAAAATCTTTGAATTGTTCTTTAAGTAGAAATTTAGAATCCAGTGTTAGAAAACACTCCACCACTCCTCTTTTCCCCTTTTCTTTAAGAGACAGATTCCTACTATGTATATTTGCAAAATTATATGTTCTAATGATATCTTGTCCTGATGGTTACAGGAAGAAGCCATAGTTGGGATTTTTCCTTTCTTCCTTTGACTACTTTGCTCTCTGTGGTAGCGTCTGTTTCTACAGTGGTACCTCCTCGTGGTGTGGGAAGGAAGGGTCGCTCTGTCGGACCAGACCCTTTTGAGACCTCAGCTGCAAAACTCTAGCTGCATTTTAAAGACCATGAGCTATCTGTGTCTTTTCAAAGATATTTAGCCATATTCAGAAATTATCCTGAGGGTCACAGAAGGTGTTTTCCTTATCCAGAACTACCCCAGACCCTTTCTTGGAAGCATCAGTCTGAAACTTTTCTTTTAAAAGCCTGTCTTTCTAACAAAGGCCAAACAAGCTATTTTTTTTGTCCTCCTTCATGAAACAACGGAGTTGTTCTGACTGAAATTAAAATACTTTAAAAATTAAGACATAAGGCAAAGACTCTGCATGAAAAATTTCAAATCAATTTTTAAAGCTTAGCAGAGTTTTAAGGGATGGACAGTGCTCTGATCCCTAAGAGTAACGCTGAGGGTCAGCTGTATTGATCCTGCCTCTTGTTGGAGAAGCGCTATCAGCAATTTACTAGTTGCTGTAATACTGTTATTTGATATATGTTAAATAGCTGTTTAGTCTTTTTTTTTAATACATATTTCTGTCTGTCATTCACTTACTAGTAAAATAGGTTAGTGACAGTGAAGTTGTGTGTGCTTAGTGGAGCCTCCTCTTGTCCTCTTTTTGGGTCATTGAAATCTCTGCTTTTGAGAGGCTTTTGTACTCTGTTTTTATGTTGAGGGTTTTTTTGACAGGGAGTCAATGCTCAGATTGCTGTTTTAGTTACTATGGAGAAGCTTTCCCACAGGAAGGCTTATGCTCTATTTTCTGAAGATGGTCAAACACTGAATTTGCCCAACTTCCTCTTAATGTGCAGTTCTGAAGTTCATTTTGTACCAGTTGCCTTTAGACTGAAAACTCCTTTGATTTGATGCTTCCTTTTAGCCTTTGCAATCTGTAGTGTCCTAACAGAAAAAGGAAAAGATGAGGGTCAGAAAGGAGGAGGAATATATCCTGAAAGCCTGCATATCACAAGGGAAATGAATGTAGCTGTAGTCTGATTTGGGGTTTTGTTGGGAGAGAACTATCGCATGACTATCTTGGAAGTGTCTTGTATATAGTGATGTACGTCTGTTAGTTACTCTGCTTCTGGGTATGGTTTCCTTACGCAGGATACTAGATTGTGGTGTTCTCCTTTATGTTGCGGAGCAGGCAAGTCCTTTAAATATGTTTGTTTCCATGGGGAACACTTCCTGGGCCTGGGCTGAATGGCAACAACACGCCTGCTTTGGTTCATAAGTAGTTGTGGGGTTTTTTTTCTGATACCTTCTGTAGTTTTTCTTTGTGTCTCATATATTGAATACCATTTGAAGAGGTAGCTACATTAAGGTGTAGTTCAAAGTGGCAGAAAACCATATGAAGCTGAGAACTTCATCCAGAAATAGATTGTGAAACGTTCTTGAAAGCATTTTATTTTCATCTGCTCTGTCAGCATCTTTGCTGATTGAACGCTTACTCTTAAGCCCACTGTTCTCAGACTGGTTAGGTTGTGTGATTTTTTTTTTTTTATTTTATTTTTTTTCAAGCTCTCACCTCCTCCAGCGATAGCAAGGCAATACTGTAGCCTTTGAAGGGCCCAAAGGTTTGATAGCATTGTGCTGCAATGCGGGCTTCCGTCCTGATCCTGTGCAGTCCACTGCGATGTGAAGGGTAGGAGCCTTTTTCTCCTCATCCTTTTATTCCTTTTAAATCACCCGTTAAATGCCTGAGAGGGAGCAGACTTTGGGGGGAAAAAAGTTTTCCACATAATAAGAAAAGTTGGAGAAGAGGAGAATGCAGAGAGGGAACAGTTTTCTAGGTTATGCCTGCAGGATTAGGAAAAGACTTCAGAACATAGGGCTAAGCCTCAACATCCTTTCAAATTCCTAACTGAACTAAAGACGGATCAAACTCCCATCAACTGTCTGTAAATGCAGAGGTATTTTAAGGGCCTTTTAGCTGGCTGGCATCAGAGTCTGAAGACGTAGGAAATGCTTTCTGGTCCCATTTTTTTCAAGGCATGGGTGTGGGATAAGGAAGGAGTAGACTTCTGTAGAGGGTCTTAAGGCTTCAAAAATTGGGAGAATAACAATGTTACTGGATAATCCGTGAGGAAAGCAAGACATAAAAAACTGTATTGCCCCAGGTCACACTGCAGCTAATTTTCAAAGGTTGGGATTAGAACCAAGGTGGTTTTTTCTCTCTCTTCTTCTTCCTGCTGTAAAAATATACATGTTTTTCTTCCAGAACTTCAATACTGAAATCCTTAAGTTAAATCTGAAGGAGTTCTTAAACTGTAGAGAAATTTTCCTGTACAGATGACAGAGAAGTCCTGAGGAGTGTTGGGTTTTTCTTCCTCTTCCTCTTTTTTGTGGCTCTGTCTCACTGAGTTTTGCAAGCTGAAGCTCATGAACTCTTCCAGGGGATAAAGGCTGAAGCTTCTTGTGTATAATCGTGAGAGCGCTGACAGACACACTCTGTCAAAGTGACAGTTATTGTTGATAAAAGATTAGTGATAGATGGGAAAGATTTTGTCATTGAGTCTTGCCCAAATTGTGAACATTTTCAATTGTGTGACCTTTTCTAGTTTAATTAGTGTAAATCTTAAAAGCACAGGGAATCATGATTACAGAAGACAAATGTTGTTCAACTGTATAACAGAGCTTATCCACTAAATTTGGTATGAGGTCTGGTGTTTACTGCTGGATTGCAAAACTGAAATTTGCTCTTAATGAGGGATCATCTTGAAAGATCCAGTTCACATCTAAGTTTCTTATGCCAGCCATACATCTGGTGGTTTTGCTGCTACTAAGTCAGCTCGTATTTTTTTGTATAAAAGTCTTCGAAGCATCAACATTTCCATTAATGTTTATAAAGAAAGTGGCAATTTGAATATGCATGGCTGAAAAAACATTTTCTGCAGTTGGCCCGGCAAATTCCAGGCTCTCTTGAATATTTCGTCCTTAGAAAATACATACGAAAACTGAATTATTGATTCATATCCACACATTTCTCAGTTTTTGAGGGGAGGAAAAGCAGCAGGGGCAGAATACTGAAGATTCGTGATGTTGTGAAGCTTAACACCCTCACTGTGTATTCATGTAATAACTTCTGATAAAGTTTGTCTCCTTTTTGTTCCATCTTTGGAAGTGCAGTTTACTTGCTTATAAAGCAATGGCTATATAATAACAGCAGATAGGCTGTCATAGCATGGGGTGTTCCCGTCCCCTCCTCTCTATTCCTCGTTGCAAGTGTGTGTTAGAGTACCCCAGTCAAATTGTCTCTCCTACATAATGACAGTTTCCGTTTTCTTTCAAAAATTCTAGCTGTGATGCTGTCTTTGTGTTTTGTTTGTTTTTGTTTTTTTTTTTTTTAATTTTAAATAAGCGTTTAAATATATATACATTTATTTTTACCATTTCAATTGACAGGACTTTGAGGTCAAACCTTAATATAAAAGCTTAAAAAACAATAGATGAGCACAATTTCTATGTACATTATCATTGCTTCTTAAATGTTACCTTAATAGTTTATCAGGATAAAATTACAGAGACTGTCCTGATGGAAAAAATTATTAGGGTTTTATAACTGATTTAGAATTATGTGCATTGTATGATGTTCATGGAATCAGAAGAAAAGGACGCGTAGGCCGTTCTAGAAGAAACTATTGCCTTTTAATACTGTTTTGGTAATTATTATGCAAATGACCTTGTACATACTTTATTTTACTTTACTGAGGTATTAAGAAAGCAGCATTTTTAGGTTGCATTTTATTTTAGTTGCACCATTCTGTACATAGAAAAGAGTTAGCTGTGGGAATGTGTTTTGTAGGTTTTTTTTTTTTTTTTATAACTTGGCATTGTGTAATTGAATAAATAATTTGCATTTGAAATGTGAAAAAGTCAGCATCACTTAGGATCTTTCACTTTAGCAAGCTGGTCTAACTTTTTGTCTAAGTTAATTCAGAAGGACAAGTGTTTACACACACATGAGGAAATTCAGCATCCAAAACATGACAGTAAAAAGGATGCCTTTACGTAAGTGGTTGGATATCTTTAAACCTGTTCCACAGTGGGTCAGCAGTTTCGTAAGGCGGTGAGATTTTTGAGGTTTAGAAGGCAAATATTACAAATACTTCAATTAAAAACAAACAAACAAAACCTATGTGAGATGAGGAAATCTTTCCTGTTTTCCTTTCATTTAGACGACCTCCCACAGCTCCTTAACCATACAGTTGATGCAGGGACTACACCTGTCCAGAGCCATGCATGTGGCCTAAACGTTAGGCATAATGGCATCTTTTCTAGGGATGCTAAGAGGTCTCCCAGGTGCAGGTGGGTCCATGTATCAACACGACTAGATCCTCACTACCTACACATGAACAACTTTGTTGTGGCATTTGTGGTAGTTTGACAGCACTCATTTTTAATTATGGCAGATGTATATTAGAGACAACCAAAACTTTCTGGTTTTCCCATACAACTTGGCATACAGATCAGGGAACTCCTGTTTTGGACTTCAATACAAACCAGAAATCCTATAGCCATCAGCTATTTCTAGATGTAGATCTGCACTTAGTGTGCTCTTAATAATTTATTATTGTCTCATGAACTAGTTACTTCTTTTTCCTGTTTTAGGTTTTATCTTATTTGGTTATGCGGCTTTGTCAAGACCTCATGAGGCTGATCTCCTTTCTAAGGAAAATTCACAAGACTTGGTATTTTGATTGCAATTTTTTTAAACACAGTGTTCTTTGTAGCAAAGTACAGCTTGACTGACTACAGCTTAACGATAGAACAGTTTGCTTTGAAATCAGTTTTGGTTTAGAGCAGGACGGACTGATGTGGCCTTGTGAGGGAAAGGTGGTTAGGGAGCAGGGAATATTTTTCCTGCTTTGTTAGGAGACCTTATGTTTTCCTTATTTGTTCTTGGGTTTAGCTTTCTATTTTTATCTCTATTACTTGTAGGTGTGTTTCACTTCGTAAGTCCAGCTTCAGAGAGGTGATTTTGTGTTATTCAGGCCATGGTCATTATCATTCTTCATTATTTGGAAGAAGTTGGAGTTTTGAGGAATTGTAAAATGCTGTTTGAGTTTTTTCTGAACTTGGAACTTTTCATCGTTGTTAACAGCTGTTGTTGGGTATCTTATCAGTTGAATTAATTCCTATGAACAATGTAGTATGTCTTCTGTAGCTGAAATGTGCTCATGTGCGGATCACGTTGTCCTCACTAGCAAACCATACACTTCATTGGAATAGGAAATATTAACAATAATGTCAATTACCACAAAAATGCCATGAGTTTTTATTGGAAGGGCCACAAAACCTTGTGCTTCAAGGCTTAACAAATGTTTAAGACGCGGATCAGAGAAGTGGGGAATGTTTTTATACATGTGCACACTGATGAGTCTTAATTTGTTCCTGGAGCATTCAGTTATGGCTGTTGTCTAAAGTTATTTGATTAGGTAAGCCATAAGTGTCTAGTATAGCAGGATCTAAAGAATCCCAAAGGATTGAATATGGCAGTTGCTGTGTTTTTATGATAATATTACCCTTTGCCCCCTTGTTTATCACCTATGAAATTGATTACATTTTCAATGATATTAAATAGTTATTGCAGGCTTAGCCTCTAGATGCAAATTAAACTTTTGATTAACTCTTCATTGATTCCATGTGATGTATGAATTTCAGTCAAAGTATATGAAAGTAATATTTAAAAACGCCATTTCAGTAATGTAGCAGTGACTACATGGGATATTTTGCTGCTCTTCTGGTGATTGAAGCGGCATGGTTTTCATCCCTTGGTATGCAATAAGCCTTCTGAGATGCATTCTGCCTGGAGAGCATTATAGCTTAAATAAGGAATAACTGTGGAACTGTAATTAAATACAAATTGCAGTTGTAGAGCACACCCCACAGATTATCATTTGATAGAGGTTACATGGTTCCAAGGAGGCTCTTTTAGATGTATGTAGGTAGATTTGAATGCTCTTGCTTAAATTCTACACTTCTGTTATAAAAAAAAAATCTTATTCTGTTGCCAGCTTTCTAGTTTTTATCTGTGCTTTTGTTTGCTTCTCTGACCAATTTCTCATATTTTTTTTTTTTCCTTAACTCAAAACTCAGAGAAGCACTTGCACACGTGCTTTACTGTTTTCTTAAATCAAGCCTTGGTCATCAGGGCATGACTCTTGTTTTATTAAACTGTAACTGCTGGGAAGTTCTTAGGGGCTCACTGAGCTCGCGTTCGCTACTGAAGTGTTTCAGGTTATAACGGCAGCCTTTGCCACGCGCTGACAGTGTTTTACATTAACAGTATTTATAAAAAAGTGACACTGAGGAATAACCTTGGAAGATGAAGAGTTTGTGTTTTAGCATATGAGGTATTTGTTCTAAAATATCTAATTATAATGTCGAGGTTGAAATTAAGGAGAAAGAGACACGCTGAAAATACAGGACTAAAAAAAAATTGTATATACTTTTTAAGTTTAGTTTCATTTAAGTTTTCAGTTGCTAACTTTTAAACAGTCTGCTTTCTTAAACTAAAATAAGCGCATTTAGTGTAAAATGAACTTCAAATTTCAAAGCACTAACAAAGAGGAATTCTGAATAATCACGCCTTTGATGGTACATTAATATTTTATATTGGACTATTTACAAATTGCAAAAGAGATTGTTCTTTTTGCCTTTCTTTTGAAAAATTAAAGTATTTGTGTAAGCTATGAATGACTGCTGCCACAGATCTCGTTCTCTCAAAAATTCTAGTAAAATGAGATCAGTCTGGCTGGGATTTTGTAGGGGGGTGTAGCTGTTGGTAGCAATGTGACACAAGGCGATTGGTGGTGGTGGTGGTGGGGCGTCTTTCATACATGGGAAGCTTGTTACTACTCATCCTCCTTCATTTCCACCCTCTTGATGGAATGTAAAATGCTGGGTTTGGATTTCATTTTTGTACAGCTGAAGTTTGGTCTTGTCAATTGGAAGGTCCAAAGTTTATATCTGATGGAATTCTCTGGAAAAATGATGCATCTTTCAAAGCTGTTTTTTTCTCAAATACCACTTGAATTTAAAGAATTCATGTCAAACTTGTAGATCAAAGACAGACTGTAGAGAAGCACATTGCTATATTACTACATGCTAGGGGAAATATATCATGAGGAATTTATATTTAAAAGGGAATTCTAATAAAAAGGGATTTATAAATCTGATGATCTTGGTTGGCAGGTGTTAGGTTTAACCCCAGCCAGCAACTAGGACCAGCCCAGCCCCTTGCTCACCTCTCCCCATCCATTCCAGAAGGGCAGGGAGAAAAGGAGGGAAAGGAAAAGACCACCCAGTGTTTTTTTCCTTTAAAGACAGTTTCATAGAACAATAACAGAAAAGGAAAATAACAATAATAATAACGGCAAAAGAATCTACAAAACAAAGTAATACAACACAAGTCATTCTCACCACCCAATGATCGCTTGCCCAACCCGTCCTGACCAGCGATCGTGGATTCCTGCCCCCAGGCCAATCCCCATTTATATACTGAGCCTGATGTCTATGGTATGGAATATTCTGTTGGCCATTCCATTGTTCTGCCTATGCTCCTTCACAGCTTCTATGGAAGCTGAAAAAAGTCCTTGACTAAAATAAACATCACCTGGCAACAAGTAAAACAACATGCATTATCGACGCTCCTTTCATGCCAAATCTGAAAACACAGCAGCCACTAGAAAGAAAATTAACTGTACCCCGTCTGAAACCAGGACAGCAGGCAATGAGAATTGCTTGTCTCCTGCCTGAACTTAAGTGCATTAAATAGCTGAAATACAAATTAGGAAAATAGAGTAGATGATCAACATTTTTTCATTTCAGATTTTGAATCTTTTGCTTTCTCTTTTACTATGTTGTGCCCTGGTTTTATCCTTCTAGTGATTTAAATGTATTCCAGGATGGGTAGAACTATAAGTTGGATACCATATCTTGCGGTATTGACTAGCAAAAGTTTTAATTCATTGTTTATCGCCACCATTCAGATGATGCTGAGTATGCGTGTGTTTTCTTCTGTTGTTTCTTGATTGTTGTCCTCTGGTTTTCTTCAGTGCATTATTAGAAAGTCTCGTTTTAATATATTATAAATATTATCATTAATGCATCCTGTTACAGTTAGAAGACTCCAGGCCTAGATGTGTGGGTTTTTTTTTAGTGAATGTATTTTAATTACAAATATTTGTACCTATTTTTCCTGTTAATGTCTGTAGCTACCTGACATGTCATATGATGTCTTTCAGCTTTTTCCTGTTTCAGTGACTGCAAGACACTCGTGGTTTTGTGCTTGCAGCCATTCAAGCTATCAACTTTTTTGACAGCAATTATTCTAAATCTGCTTCAAATGAGGACGAAGTTGCTCGCAGCTTTGTCCAATTCAATATGCAGGAATTCTCTTAAATTCCTACTGGGCTTAGAAAAGGATGAACTGGATGGTGGCATATGTTTGATTTTTCTGTTTTCACCTTAGTTACAAAGTGCTATATTTTTTTCCTCCCAGCTTTTCCCCAAAATGTTTTCCAATTCTGTTTTCCCGTGAGGTTGGTGATGTCCTGTTCTTAGTATCTATCTGTCTTTAGCTGTGACGTGAGCTGCTGGATGAATAATTGCTGAACTGAGAACACTGCAGACACAGCTTTGAGAAAACATCATTAATTTTTACAATGCAGTGTCTTTCCCTTTGATAAAATCATGATGAATTTCATTGGGTGTATAATAAGAGGTATATAGGTATATTATTTGATTAGTCTTTTTCTTCTCTTTTTTTTTTTTTTTTCCTTAAAGAAGGGGCCTGGAAAGTAGAACAGCAGTAGGGTGGAAAGGCAGTACAATTACAAATATTCCCTGTTTTCCTTTAAGCTGCATCAGTCTGTTATATATATGGAGCTTGAAGCTCATCAGGTGCAAATCTCCTGCTCAAATATGGGCTGGAATTTGACTTTGTTATATTCAAACCTGGAAAAAATGGTGTATGTTCCACTGAAGTGGCCAGTTATAGTGCAAGTTAACCATAATTTAGTACTCCTTTGGCTAGTCAGCTTTCTGTAGGCAAAATGACTGTGAAGTTATCAGTAGAAGAGAATGTGTGTTGAAGAACTGAAGAAAAAAAGCTAATAATTTCCTGCGCCTGACCTCACAGGGAAACCTCTTCCTTCCCCCAAGCCAACCATGATAAAATACCATAAATTTTCTCCACATGTTCTAGCTGTACTCAAGCAGATGCTGCGAAAGATTTGAAGTTGTAACAAGATACCTTTCGTCCTGAAGCGGGACTAAATTTCACCTTGTTCTTTTCTGAATGTTTTATTTTGGTTAGACATTCGAGTTGTATTTGTTTTAGGGTTTTTTTTTTCTTTTTTTTTTTTCCACAAGATATCTGCTAGTGAAGGGTAACGTCGTTGGATGTATGCTATAGCATTTAATTTTTTGGCTCAATGACCCATAACTCCCTTTTGTTGAGGTTTTGGCGAGGGAACAGATCAGTGTTAGTGGCATGTCTTACATATGAGATAAACTTCTTCATCACTTAGTGCTAAACCCTAAAGACAAAGATGCAGAACACAGAAATGGAACATAAACTTGCAATATTTATTTTGAAATTGAGGTATGCAGGTTAAAGTTTGTTTCTCTATGTAACATTAGCCAAAATTGTATAATGTAAACATTGATGCTTTATGACTGCAGAATTGAGTGAAATGCATTATACTATTATATGCCAACAGAAATGCCTTTTAAGAAAAGTTGGGTTTTGTAATAAGAGGCTTGGTTATAAAAATGTTAAACTCAATAGGTGAATTCTTAGTGAGTCCTTTGGGAAGTGCTGTTACAGTTAGGATACAGACAGTGCAGTTTGATTGCCTCTGTAAGATGAAATTCTTCTGGCTTGCTTAGCATCTACTATTTTAAAAAACCTCTTGGGTTCCACTAACTCATATCCTTGAAAAAGTCACATCCAGATCTGGAAGAATGGGTCTCAGAATTGTAACTGCCAAACCAAATTTTTTTGCTTTATACTTTGAAGGTGAAGAATCCCTCTTGTCTTTCCTTTTTAAAGCAATGAGCTATGTTGTGTCTTAGAGCTGACATAAATGTGCCAAAGAAGACGAAACCAATCTTTCCTCAGGAGAGCCTTCAGCGTGTTTCAGAAACTGGTGAAGCCAGTTGGACATCTGCAAAAGTGCCCAGGACAAGGGGTTGAGGGTGGCTTGTAGCCCAAATTTATGCTCATTTGCTACATTTAATAAAACAGGAAAGAGAAAAAAACCCATGAATTTTCATTACGTAAAATTTGAAAGTTATATTTGGAAGCAACTTGAAATGTTTTTAATAATAATGAGCTAGGTCTGTGTCTAGTTTTACACCCCAAGCTACCATGCTACAGAATGGTTTGAAGTAATTGTAGATCGCTGTTTGTGATTTGAGCCCTCCTACCTTGTTGCCAAGATGACCTTGAAAGTTGCAATGGGGGAATCCCCTGGTCAGACATCCGGGATTCAGTGACCACCAGAAACATCAAGTGCGAAACTAGTTGGCGATTAAGGAGGAAAAACCTATTACAGGCTGCTCTGCCATCTTGCTGTGTGGCCTCAGATCATTTTATCATCTCTCTCTTTTGCTTGGTCGCGTCTGCGTACAAAGGGTTATGTTACTCTTTGGACCAGATGCCCTCTCTTTGTATACCTGTGCTGACTGACTTCACCAGGGTTATTTCTGGTTGGTACAGATGTAAGATGAGAAGCAGGGTTTCCGTTTACATTGTCAAACACGTTTGATTTCTTTTTTGAACTTCAGCTTATATGTAGAATATAGACCGGTATTTTCTTAACGTGCAAAGTAAGAAGGAAAAAGTTAAGATGATGAATTCTTCAGAATATAAGGCTATGAGCAGGTAAAAAATTAGAGTACTAATAGTTGAGCTGTTCTGGAAATTAGTTTCTTCAGGATATGGTGCTAGGTTTTACAAGCTGATGAATTTTGGATATGCACAGGAGTTCCTGGATGTCAGCGAGAATGTCAGTAAAGTCATTTCACACTTCAAGTCTGTCCTACAAGGAAAGGCCATTGCAGTCCTCAGTGCTCCTCCTCTGGATATGCTAATGCGCTGTGAAAGTGCACATCATGCCTGGATGGGCCCCGCTGATAAAATACCGCCTGGAGATCTCGCAAAGTGCTAATGTGTCAAAGCGCCCACAAGCAGAGGGTGAATAATACTGCTTTCTAAAGGTCATGTCTGTTGAAGTTAGCTAGCGCGCCCTTCTCGCGTGGGGCTGGAGTTCACTCTAAAAAGTTACGTTGTTCTTTGTAATCTCAAAATCCACGGTTTAATGGGTAAAATCAATAGAGCTGATTAAGTGTCTTAATTTAGGCAGCGGGAAAGAAAAGCAAACATTAAAAGTTTTAAACCCTTAAAACTGGCTCTTTGAGGTAGTATGGCTATCTGATCTCAAGTCTTGGCTACTGCAGTATTCCCCAAAAAGTGTTACCTTTTCTGAGAATTGCCTTATACTCATTTCCAATCTCCCTTGGTTTCTTTATCTTCTAATGAGAAAAATGCGTCTACTTCTTACAATTGCTGGTAGTTACATATGACCATTTGCCAAGCAAAGTTAATAGGTACTCCTGCTAGTAGGTGGACATTTTTAAATAATAACAAAATATAGCTATAATCTTATGTTTATTTTTTCCATCTTACATTTTGCAGTAATGTTCATCTCTTTCCTCCTATTTACAACCTTACGCCTTTTTTCCTCTTTGGCTTTTAATATTTAATGTTATTCATGAAATGAGTGTAGTGTGTCATTTGTGTACGTAACATTAAATAATAAAATACGTGCAGCTAAAGTATAATTTGAAGTAGCTTACCTTCTGTTATGCTCTTGCAGTTTTGTTTGGGGACCTGGTTATGCTAAACACTTCACATAAGACATACATGCGTAAAACTTACATGTGTTAATATAGCTAAAAAAAAAATCTTCAAACGACTTTTAGGAGTAACACAATATATCAGAGTTGTCAACTATTTTTAGTGTCTTGCTGGACGTAGATAACCTCTTGTCCTGGACTTACTTGTTTATAAAGTATGCGTCCATTGTGGACGTGAAAACTGCTTTAATTTCAAACTTACTCACATCTTGGAATTCCAGGTGATTTGGCTGTGCATTTTTTCTATTGGGAGGAAGAGACATTTCCTATTTAGCGAGGAAAAGGTCTGTCTCATCACTGCAGTTAAGGGACTGCAGGCTGAAGCGAAGCTCTGCAAAGAGGAAATGCTCTTCCTCCTTTTGTTTCCTTTTTTGGTTCTTCCTGAAGAACTGTTCCTTGACCCCACTTGGTTAGTTTAGAAGTTCTGGTTCACCAGAATGGTGTGTTCTCTAAATTCTTGCTTAAAAAGGAAAAGCATTTTGAGTCTGCTTTTATGAGCATATTTAATTAATGTTCATTCTTCTGTTCAACCAGTGTTTTCATTGCTAGACATTTAGAGGATAGGTGAGAGTTCTTCTTTCAAGTGTATACTTTGTCACTTGTTTCTCCACACCGTGGTTGTTGCTTATTTAAGTTAGGAAAGCCATTGTCCAGGGTCACTGGGTTTTGTTTGGCTTTGTTTTTTCCATTCCTAATATCTGTTGAAGACCGGTAGGTCGGATCATTCTCAGTTTGGTATCTTAAGTTTACATTTTCTTATCTGCTTCTCTTGGAGGCACCATTTGCGGTCATTGCTGCTGCATCCGAGTTTATTCTCAAACACTCACAAAGAAGTTACCAGCTGATTTAGCTACCATGCAAACTGCAAGGCACCCGACTTCCTCCAGGACAGTTCTTCTTTGTATATGTAAATGAAAGTGTAGGTATCTCCCCTCCTATCCTTACAGCACGGTTATGTTAGCTCTATGCTATGCAAGGTCATTCCCATGATATTTGTCTAATATCAGCTGCCAAAGGCTGTTTCCGAGGCATCTGGGTGCTTGCTTTAGTGCTTTGCTCTGTCTTTGAAGTCTCCTGTTGTCAGAGGACCCAGTGGAAGAGCAGCCAGCATCTCCAGTGCTCTATTTCCCTGTCCCCTGGCATTCGTGGGGAGGTGTGCTGGGTGAGGCCTTGGGCCTCATCCCTTCTGAAGGGGTTGAGAGTCTGAAGGCAAGGGAAAGGCTTGATTTTTGTCAGCTTATTTGCATGTAGAAGCATACAACTTAAATAGAACCAAAACCCCTTCTTCTCCCAGGACTTGATATTGTAGTCCAGCCCACATTGAGTGCCCTGAGGCATAAAGATTCACATTACTCATTGTTGCTTGGTACACCAAGAATGGTGTCTCACAGGTGTCTATGTTTGACCACAGCTATTAATCCCCTCAAAATGTGTTAAACGTGACATTTAAAAATGCTTTCAAATTCAGGACAGCAGCAAAATAAAACCTGTCATTAGTATATATAAAAGTAAATAATCTTACTAGCCGTATCCAGTGTGACTAGATATAATAATATATTTTTTCTGAAATTCTTGTTAAGTCCTGCATTGGAAAACATGATAGACTTAATTAGGTGTCTGACGCCAGAGAAACTATGCCACTTAATTTCATTGCTGAGGTTTTTGCAGAATGATGTCTAACAGGAGAATAAATTCAATTTTTAAGAAAAAACAAAAACCTTACAAAAGTAGTACAGACTTGATAACAGTCAGGACAAAGATGCCGAAAATCATTTGAATTTACAGGAGTAAATTGCAAACAAAATCTGAGGCAGTGTTGGGTATATGTGTGGTAAAGTAATCCTGATGGTTGTACACTTGACTAGCAAGACAGCACATCCAAAAACGAATATTTGGGTGTACTGAAAGTAGGACGCTTTTACCTAACACAGGCCACTTGGTCAGTTTAAATGTACTCCAGGAAAACTTTACTCTCACAGTAAGTGACTGATTCAAGTTCTTAATTATTTTCCCATATTATTAAGCTAAGCTATTTGATTCTTTACCTACATGTAGGGTTTTTCTCCTGCGCTTCAGCAGCTTCCTCTTTTCACTCCAGTGTTTTGGTAATTCAGCAAAGATTATGTGTACACCTGGTAAATTATCTTCCCTCTTCTCTAAGCATTATGATTGGGAGTTATTAGGGAAATGCAGTATGTCTTTGCTTTTGTTAAACAAAAGTCAACCTCCGTATTAACTCTTCCAGACCTTTTCCTCAGTGACCCACAGAAAACATCTTCAGTAATTTTTTTTTTCTAATAATGCAGGCTGGGGGGATGGATTGGCAGGAGGTAAGAAAATAATGTTCTCTTTTATATTCAGGTTTATAGTCATGCACAAGTAACACGTGAATCATTATTTTAATGAATGGGTAAGCAATTTCCAGTGTACAATGTGCTGATACCTTGTTAATTATCGGCTATACATCTTTTAAAGAAAACCTCATAATAATTGATAGCCACCTTTTAGTTTATAATACTTAATAATACAAAATTAATCTAGTTTGCAGTGTGTATAGAAGGTGATAATCTATGTTAATCATTTATAAATAAAACCTTAATATTTGGTACATCTGACAATGATCACCAGAAATAATTTCTAAAAAGAACATCTTTTTGAACAATAGTTTTTTCCCTAAACGTTACTATTGGGAATTGACTGATGTTAAAGATATTCAGCATTTTTACCTTATCCTTAGTGGGGTTTGCACTACTTTATAATTTTTTTCCTTTCTTAGCTAAAGGGTAAACTCCGATAGGTTTTTGGGTGGAGAGGAGGGATGAGATAGGGGTGGTGGTGGAAGGAAGAATAGGATTAAAACGTAACTTTGAGAAAGTATTTTATTTCTAGACTGAAAATTATTTTGTCTCGTGCATTAAGTTGCTGCACTTGCTCTCCCCATCCCTGTGCTTCCTGGAGGGCTCCGCTCGAGGCCAAGGCGACCTCCCTGACCGCCCTTCACCATTGACCTCTGAGCTACCACTCATCCCTAGAGGTTTAAACGTGTCCTGCCTATGGAAAATTGTGTTTTCCCCGGCACAGGATTTCTCCAGCTTTCTTGCTTTCTTAGCTGCGGGAAAAATTCTGGTAAGATGTAGACAGCGATGGATTTATGAAGTGTCTAACTCCTAAGTAGCAAGAGGAACGCGATGATGCTGCATAAGGCCATGAAGGAAATTTCTTGGCTTATGGAGGCACAGATTCTTTGAATTGAGAGGAGTGCGCACCTCAGCAGAGCGCTAAGGACTGGGGGTTTTATATCAAAGAAAAAAAAAATTACTTTTGCATTCATGAAGAAGCTTATTAAGAACAAAACGATTGTGCTTGTATCTTGCAAGCGCTGCTGCTGTGGTGGCAGAACCTGCAATGTAAACAAAGCATCTCTGCTTTGATAGTGGTTTGTACTTGCCTGTGTAGCAATAAATGCTCTTGTAAGAGGAGCATGATGGTACTTCTGAAGGAACCAATGAAGTTGCTTATTGCTGATGTAAAATTAAAGAAAAGGAGACACTTTGAAAGACTGTCATAATTGGTCGGACCTTATATTGGCTGTTTTCCAGGTCTGATGTCATATATGAAATTTAGTTTGAAAAGAAGTAAACTTGAAAGGAAACTTTTAATATTTAGTCCACAATATAAACAGACATCTCAGTCTGTGTTCTTACAAGCTTCCATCCTGTTTCTCATCCGTGAAATACTCCTGTTTTCCTCCACCTCTTCCCTTAAGTGGTGTTTTTGGTGGGCATGACTCTGCAAAATGTCAGAGCTAAGCTGTAGCCAGCAAGAGTCAGAAGAAAAGTCATGACGGGGTAACATGAAGAGTGGGAGAGCAGCAGAGCTTGGACCCAGCTTCTGCTCCTGGATTTTAGTGGGGTTTTTTTTGACAGGTACAGTTCCCTTGTGTCTCCCATGCAGTGTGTTTCCGTACCTTCCTGTCTGTGCCTGTGATGAAGTGAGTTGATGTGCATCTGCCCACTGTTTGAAGATGCACCTTATGAGTAAGGAAGGACAAGGAGATGACAATGTGCCACTTTTTGTCAAATTTGGTGCTGCTTGACTTGGGGATCGTAAGTGGTTAAAAGGTCTCTTTTATCATGATACACTAATACAGTAGAAAGGAATGTCCTCATATCTCCTTTGAATGGAAAGGTTGTTGTACTTGATTTGTTTGCTGTAGTTATAAGCTCTCCGGGGTAACGACCTTTCTTATGTAGTTTGTAAAGCACTGTGTCTACTGATGGTGTTCTGCAAATTGCTGTAAAAAACATAACATGGGGAGAAATGTACCAGCACTTACCTCTTCTATTCTTCTTCTCTCTCCAATGTAATAAAATGATACAATTATAATTGAGGAAGATAATGTAGTCTAAATGCTGCTGTTTTCAATGAATTAGAAGTCCTTTATCAAATATTTAGAGTAAAATACCTTTTTTAATTCTGTGAAGACGGATATGTCGAAGTTTAGCTTGAAAAAATCTGCTTTATATGGCCATTAAATTAATTTTGAGGGTGTTTAAAAAATACAAAGTTAACATGTCCGTAGAGACCAGTAGTGTTTCAGGCACATGCTCTTTAAAAGCTCTGTCATAGTTTAGTTTGCTTCAGATATTTCTGAACACAGGAACCAAAATTAGATTGATTGCAAGTAAATAAAAAAGAAGATATTTTTGAATTTGCTCACCGTTCAGTCATGTTCTAAAAAAATGCTGAAAACAAAGGTATTTTTCCCATTTTGAAACTTGGATACTAGTTTTTGCAGTGTTTTCTGCAATGTTTAGTGTTTTTTAAGACTTAGATTGCGGACTCGGTTGATTATACGGTAAATTTAGTTTTCACTGGAAAGGTGGGATGTGTACAGCTTTGCTGGTGCAGAGAAAAGCTGTAAAATGCTTCCGAGGCACCCTGATTCATTTTATTATTTTTTTTAAGTGCCGTGATTTTGGGAATTGCAACCTGTGCCTTTTGAAAGATCAAGTTTTGTGATGCACAGTGTATTGGACAGAGACTAATATTGAATGTCAGCTGCTCTTCTCTAGTAGTGAATCTGCTTATGAACGGCTGCAGAAAGTTTAAAGGTTATTATCTTGTGTTTGTTTACTTTGCAAAGATAAGACTTCAGAGAAAATCGAAGGGCACTGTCTGGAATTCCCAGTCACTGCAGTTCCATGGAGAGCATCGATCCCTTCCTAGAGGTTGCTGGGGACTCATTATCTCCCTGTTCATTGTAGGCTGCTGATGAAATCTCCAATATTTCAGGTTTGCGATTCTTTTATTGTTGTTTTGGCTGTTTGTCAAAATTAAATGGCTTAACCAAATCAATATGCTGTCTTGCTCGTTAACGTCTGCATTTCGCATGTCCACATTTTTTTCATTTTGAATGTAGCCAGAATGGAATGAGCCACAACAATGACAAAAAGAGCCTTTTTGGCCTCTGAAGCTTCTAGACCTTAAGGAAACTTTCCAGAAAATAAAATCTTCTCTCAGTTATGCAATCAGAGCTTCCATCAAGATCAGTGATAATTGCACACATGTGCCCGTAGGTAGGAATCTGTCGCTGCAGAATAAACGCAGCAAGGTCAGAGACAGAATATAAGCTGTGATGATTGTGAACTTTGCTTAATTTAGAGCAACAATTTGTGTATTCGGCTGTGTTTATTGGTGAGACAGTTAATTGCACAGTTAAGAATAAATAAACGACTTCCTCTGTTGTGATGGCCTCTCTTTCCATGGGGTGACTCAGCTTTTCTCACCAATTTAAGTTGTGGTGATATGTGGCTTTAGATACATGTTTATCATTAGCTAAAATAACACAGCTGTTAAGAAAAGGTTTATTGCCATACTTATTCTGCATGCTGAGCACATTCTGTGTACACGTCAAACAAAATGCCAATTTAATAGGCCCCCTCAGAGTTTCCAAAGGAGTGATGATGAAAGTTTGGCAAGTTTACTTGCGCCGTTCTGTATAAAATCTGCACGGCTATTATCTACCAGACACTTGCAATATGAAAAATGCCAATGGTGTTTTTACATTCTTGAGAGTCTTAATAAGCTACATGTGTCAAAACTGTAAGGTTGAATTATCTCAAGCACGCATGAACATGGCAATGCAGTTTCCTTTTCTTATCCACATGAAGTTATTCCTAATCTTAATGATAAACAAATAGCATTGGAAATATTTAAATATAACACATGTATTTTAACATGTTACTGGCGTGCAGTGGGGTGGGCAGGGGTGTGTGTTTTGGAGATGCCCTCCTGTGAGCAGCCCGTGCTGAGAGACGCGAGAGGCACACAGCCTGTCACAGCTCTGCCCCGTGCCACAGGTACTCCCTTGTGGTTCAACTCCAGCAACTCTTTGTACTAGCAACATCTAGGATGGGGATTTAGTCACCATTTGTTCTACTATTAAACAACGTGGAGCCAAAAAATGCACTTGCTTTGCTCTGTTATAGTTAAAAATAATTCCATGCCTTTTTTAAATCACAGTCGTCATTCTGTAAGAGTTTGAATCCTGCTGTTCTGGGTCCAGTCTCACTAATGCTAAGCATAAAAACCAAACCAAACCAAAAAACCCAACTTTTTTTTTTTTTAATCAAATAATGAAATAGAAAACCAATGTATTTTTGCTTCTTTTTACTTTTTGCTGTTCCTTGAATGATTGGAATTCATGTTTTTCTACCTTTCTCTGTCACCATGCTGAACATTTTTGTAACCTGTACGCTGTGTTTTAGTGAAGCTGAAGAATAAGTGGATTTGTGCACGTGCATTTAGAGATGACCTATGAGAAACCTAAGGTAAAAAATGAAAAAAATTGCTAGGAGGGCCGTGTGATCTTCCTGTGGGTCAGAACTATCTGTATCATTTCTGAATGACCACTGATTTAATCAAGTTACTGCCTGAATTGAGAAGTCATGCTATAAAGCAGAATACTAAATCCATATTAAAATTAGTGGTCATTAGTTTGGTCTCAGTTTGTTTTGAGCAGAAATGTAAAGGAAAGTAAATAAAAGGAAGATGGCTTGGTTTAGATGCATCTGTCTACGTCCTTACCTGACACCCAATAATAAATACAGCAGGTCGGCAAATTCAAGTTGCCAGTCGTATCGTACAGTGGTGAAAAGCTGACTGTCTGTTGCAGAATAGGTGGAGCCCAGTGCAAATGGTTAGGACGATACCCTTCTTCTGTTTCTGCTGCAAAAAGTTTACTTTTTGCTTCGTTTAACTGTCCAGCCCCTGCAGCCGCACTGGTCTAGGAGCTATAGCTTTTCACAAAATAAAACTTTCCAGGCAACGTCTGAAGTATTTAATAACAATAATACGCTTTATGATTTCCCATTTTTACCTCACATCAGATGACTGTTTGAAGAGCTCAGGCTGAGGGAAAGGGAAATTCAGGCTAACGTTTTTCACAGAGTCTATTTTGGGCATCAGCTCTGGGTGCCAGGCTTCAGAGGGAGGCTTTGACTTAAAGAGAAAGCCTGTGCTCTTACCTCCTGCTCCCTCAGGTTTGAACTACGGGATTCAGCACCTTCTGTCAGGCTTTGAATGTTTTAGACCGAGTCCCCTAATTCAGTTACTCTTTTTGATAAACTGACTTACATGGGCTGCCAGAGGGCCAATGAACCCACCCTGAATGAGGAAAGGAAAAGAGTTGTCTGAATGCCCAGATTTGTGCTTAGCTTTCAAGACGGTCTTCTCGGGCCTCTCAGAAAATCTCTTCTTTAATGGCTAGCCAGGAAATCTTTTAACCAGACCTGAACTAAACGTTTATGTCCCCTCTTTTTAATGCCTTCCAGACTCATAGTCATCCTGTAGTGTTTTTCATATTTGAGTTTCCTAGATTTGCTGCCTTTCTTTTTTTTTTTTTTTTTTGCCTTGTTTATTCAATCCAAGTTAGTATTTGAAAAATAAAGAGTAAATTACGGGGTGTTTTCAAAATATGGAGTACTTAACAAATGTGCATATTTTGTCACAACAATGACATGTTTATGCTGATGTATCTCTACTGTAATCAATGAAATTTTTCTATCGTAAGTGAGGGATAACTTGGTCGGGATTACTGAGTTCACAGGATAGCTAATATACTTCCATGATACACGCATGAAGTATATGATACTTCCGTGAAACCAAATATAAATGTTTCCATTACAAAGTAATGGAAAGTGATGACTGATCAGCGTGCTTAGTGCTTAATTTTGATTTTTGTTTTGTTTTTTTTTCTGTTTATCCCTGGTCAGATAATTGCTCAACAAAGTTGCAATACCAGCAAAAAATAGCTAATTTTTTCTCAAGGGAAAGATAGGTTATTGATACTTCACATGTCAGTCCTCCAGTTGTATGAAACTAGTTTTCTCTGTGTACAGCACTTCTTCTGCTAGCAGTTAGGAATTAACTACCTCTTGGCTCGCCTTGGAAATTCATGATGTCACTCTACCTAAGTACAGCAGTCAAGCGATGCAAAGCCTCTGCCTTTACCTAGTTTTGTTCTCCCATGCCTGCTCTAAATGTTACCAAGATTTGTGTGCTTGTTGTAAAGATTTTCTTCGAAAATGCAGTAATATGACTTAGGCACAGCTGGAAATAGGTTAATTTGTTTTCAATTACTAGCTGCTTTCCTATTCACGTGGGACTGAAATCTTTGCTCCTGGTAAGTTACAACTAAAAATTAGTTGGAGTTGTTCTGGGGGTGGCCTATTAAAAAAACACAAAAATTAAAAAAAAAAAAAAAATTAACATCAAATTACTGGATTTAAGAGTTGGGATGACAGTGTCCTGTTAAGGCCACAGTGTGAAAGAAAACCTTGTTTTAAGCAGCTGCAGGAAGCTTGCACTTTCCTGTAGGGTGTCTCAGCTTTAAAATCTTTGTACTTGTTTGCTGGCAGCTTTTTTTGTGTCGTAGTAATAAGCAGACCTGACCTGGGAGGTGGGGACATGGCTAACAAATAAATAGCGACATTGAAAGAAAAAAGCATGTTTTATACTTGTTTAACAAATGGGTACGTGACTCTATGTGTTCTGCTGTATTGTAAGCTTGAATTCTGACAGCAGGTAACAGCCAAGTGGAGTTGCGTTACTGGAGTCTGAACATGTGAAATGTGGGTGCTTTTAGTTACCTGGCAGCGTTGTGTTTCGATGGAGCAGCCAGTTGTTTGCTCTTGCTGTTTGCTGCAGGAATAGAGAGCTGATGTCTTAGCGGGGAGAAAAATAACTGGAGGAAACGTTGGATGGAAAAAATATTTTGGGTATTGCCGTATGTGGTAGCATGAGTGTTTGAGGTCAGTATTATTCAAGTGTTTGGCTGTTTAGGTGCTGGCTGTGAAGTTTTTCTGCTAACAAACAACTTCTCATGAAACCCTTTCATCGCGTCACCCCTAGGGATCCACAAGTTTGCTATGGAGAAATATTTACAAAGATGAATGATTTAAGGCTGCCTTTAAGAACTTTCACAGCCAAGAAATATGCATACTTGCTAGTGGATATCATCATATGCATACATTTCTGCGCCCCTTTTATAGTAATATTAGTGATTTTTTCCCTTTTCACCAGTACTGTTGTTGCAAAGTTATAGACAGCCAGTTGTATATTGACATAGAGCACGTTCCTCTAAAACAGGCTTAGATAAAAGTCTTAATTTTGTCTGGGAAGGGAAAAGGCTCTCTTCTGCAGAACATTGTGATACACCTTGCTGTGCCCAGCGCAGCCAGCAGGAAGCTGCTGAGCTGCTGAAACTTTTCTGCATAAGCTTTCAGCTCCAAAAAATGCTTCTCTGCTCCTTGATTTGGGGTATTGTTGTTCTTAGTCGCTGGAGCCCCCGGTCTCACCGTGCACCTCTGCCACATGGGGAACAACACAACTTACTACTGGGGGAAAAACTAGCTGAAACATAGGTTTTGTTTAAGCGCTGGGAAGTCGTTAGTCATTCTTAACCACCTCTGACTGCAAAGTGTCATGAAGTAGTATCTGTTTCTTCTGAAGACTCTCTCCCATACTTACATGTCTCCCCTGTTGGCATACAGTGAAAAGCAGCTGTTGAAGACACCAAAGTTCTTTGTCCTCTGGTAGCCTGGTATCAGTTCAACAAGGAAGAGATGATCTTTTCAGCAGGGGAAAGAGGCTACTAAAAGCTTATGGGGATTTTGTGCTTGGTAACTTCTGCCAGGGGCACTGAAAGTTTTCTTCCTGCATATCGGCTGGGGAAAGCTGAAGAATAAGTGGATTTGTGCATATGCATTTAGAGATGACCTATGAGAAACCTAAGGTAAAAAATGAAAAAAATTGCTAGGAGGGCCATGTGATCTTTCTGTGGGTCAGTATACAATGGCTGTAAGCCCCAGGATTTTCATTTCAGTGCTAGGCAGCACCTAGGCAGCCCTGGGGTATGGGGCCAGTATTACAGCCATAGCTGTCTGTGGCGGTTATCGTCCTGCTTTCTGTTGCTAGTTAAAAAATACATCAGCTACATAATTTCTTGATTGTGATAGGTACAACCTACCAGTAGATGGTCTCTGTTTCTTCAGTCTAAATAAGCCAGTTGTGTAGATACTCAAAACTGTTGCTTTTGTGACATGGACTTCATCTGAAGTGAATGTCTTTGCAGAGTTGATGTCACGTGGGAACAAGGGCCATTCTGCTTCTTCGGTTGTCCTCTCATGCTGGTTAGAGCACCTTGTGTGGTTTAGAGAAACTCAGATATGAGGCAAATCTTCAATGGGCACGTGCAGATGTGGAGTTAATGTTTCGTCATAAAGATGTGTCAGGTGGCTCAGTTCTCATTCATTTCTAATCAGCGCAGTTCTTACTGAGCACATGTGAGGCTGGAGAGCCTGTGGGTCAGATCTTGGAGCTGGTCTTTCACGGGCCTAGCTGGAAGGGAGATGAGGGAGTATGGCATGTGACTGGATGTAGTTGTAGAGAACTGTAATCTCAGGCACTCTTCAGTGAAAGAAGCAGCAACAAGCCTTCTTGGGGTTTATGATCTCCATATGTCGTCTCTGACAAGAATGCCACAAGCTGTCTTCTATTTTTGGGCACTCCCTAAATTAGTTAGGAAATCATTGACCCTTGGGCTTCACCTAGTAACAATGAATGCTTGAAGTCTTACATTTGATGTTTGAAAGTCCAAGGCGGGGACCTTTTCAGGATTTATGTTCTGCTTAAGTTTCTGTTATTTCAGTAGTGACCCTGAAAAACCATCATTTTATAAGCAGAGAGCAGACACCTGCTCCACATCTGTCCTTCAGTTCATCTGCCTTCTGAAGCTCTTCTGCTGTTTTTATAGTTATCCGTCTTTTGTGTTCCTCGCCAAAAAGTTTGTGGTTGTCAGTTGTCATTTCAGGAGACAAAAAGATAGTGAGAAATCTCCTGTGACTAGCAAGGTAATGTTAGTTGTGGCTTTTGATGGTATTACTTCTGCTGCAGAGCATCTTACAGCCTCGGGCATTTGGATAATTTTGACTTCTCTCCTGAGCTCTCCAGCCATTTTTCTGTTCTGCTGGAGCACCAGAGAGGCAGATGGACAATACTGCATGCACCTAATGTCTGTTTTAGCTGCAATATATGGAACAGAAACGTGGTTTGGGTCTTCTTCCTCACTCCCTAGTCTTATACTGACTTTAAAATTAGAAAAAACAAAAAAGTAATATGTTCAGGGGATTCAGTGCTTATAATTTTCTTTGCAAAATGTTTATTGGAAGTATCATTGATTCAGACAATTATCCTTGGTATCCTAAGTGCATCTTTTGAAACTTAACTTCAGAAGTGATCTTGGCAGGATCCATTGCTTTGTAATCCATAATCCAGTTGAAAAACTAGTAGCGCTTATCTGTCTGGAAAGCAGAAAGTCTTCACTGATTTCATGGTGGCTAGTAAAAAGTGACGCAAACCACCGTCAGGATTTCTAAATCAAGTCCCTTGAGACTTCAGTTCCTCTGTAGTTCTCTCTGACTGACCCGAGCCCTGGGCATTGAATGGGTGTTAGATGGAGGTGTAACACATCTGAAGGATGTGTAAAACTGAGCTGTGTAGAGGTGCTTGGGTTGGTGGGACAGAGCCTGGATTGTTCCAGGTGTGACACAATAGATGCTCTGCAAGTACCTGCTCTGTTTTGTGACAGCGGTTTTTTGGGCAGACATAAATTCAGGAAATGCAGCGCAAGACAGAATCCCATTGAATTGATTCTGACCTTTTAAAAAATACTATTTGATAAAGCATAGATGCTCAGGTAGATAAATTGTCTCAATAAAAAAAAGACAAAATAAACTAAGTATTACTTTTAATGAGATACTGTGCAGCAGTGTCTTTAGTTAACTGGAATTATGTAGCCTGTATTTCAAATCAAAGAAGTAATGAAACCAAAGGTAGCGTGCTTTTGTCCATTGCGTTTTGGATGACAAATATGTCTGAAAGTTGTGATCTTCTGTGGTGCCAGGAGATGATTTAAAAAAAAAAACCAAACAAAAAAAGTCATGCAGTTGACCCCTTGTGCCATCATCAGTTTGCTATGTGGATCGAAAGATTGACAACCAGACATGCGGGAGATGTTTTTAAAGTGTTCTGGGGTTTGAAAACTTGGAATTATGGGTGTTGTCTTTTAGATGTCTTTTAGTTTAAAACTAAAAGACAAGACCGTACAGAATGGCAGAGTGAGAGCAGTGGTGTGGTGTTATTTTTCTGTTAACAGATATGGGAGTGGAAATCTCGTTATTCCAGTAGCTTCTGAATGTTAAAGTTCATCAAACAGTGTCTGCAAGGAGAAGAAATAAAATTAAACGGATGCTACAGCCCTCTGTTTCTAGCTCATGTAAATACGGCAGCCATGAAAAATCCAAATTTCTGGAAAAGAAGGAATGTTTATTATAAAGAGCCTCTAGTCACTGAACAACACAAACATCTGGTAGCCTGTGTAAGGAAGGTTCATTAAGTCAGTTTATTCGTGCTTATCTAAACCAGTCAAGATGAGCTCAGAACTAATTTATTAATCTTTGAGTTTCTTCCCTTGCATGGGAATACACCCTGATTCAGACCTGCCCTGCAGTTATGGATATCTTTACTTTGGTAGCTATGACTTCCAGTGACTTCAGAGACCAAAAAAACTTCTCCTGAGACAAGATATTGTCTAACTGAAACGATAGGAGCTGTGCTGAACAGGATTTTACATGTCTGCCACTCGTACCAAAATCTATGATAATACAGATACCCCAGGGTCTGGAGGGAGGGGTTCTTGGTCTGTCCCGGATCTTCAAGGATGTCCCTTTATTCGTCTGAAAAAGTCTTTGTTTCAGTTCTTCATGGGTTGTTTCTGCCGGTTAAGCGATGCAGTAGAGCATGACGCGTGCGCCAAAGACTGCTCTGATATCCAAAAGTATGTGTCTGTTTTCCTGAATCATAGAATAGTTTGGGTTGAAAGGGACCTTTAAAGGTCATCTAGTCCAACCCCCCTGCAGTAAGCAGGGACATCTTCAACTAGATCAGGTTGCTCAGAGCCCCATCCAGCCTGACCTTGAATGTTTCCAGGGATGGGGCGTCTGCCACCTCTCTGGGCAACCTGTTCCAGTGTTTCAGACCCCTGAGGGACATCATGTGTCACTGATCTCCACCTCGACACTGATCATTCTAACTCTTAGTAATTGTATCACAAGTACCACTAGTTTTCTTTTGTAGGAAACAGTCGTCATTACACAAATGAGTCATGCTACCATGAATTGAGGTGCTCAACAGCTTTTCAAACATTAGACCTTATTTAGTGGAAAGGAAAAAGCCTGGTTCAGAATCTGAAGAGGGAGAGCAGTACCTAAACAGTGATAAATTAAACAAAAAATTAGGGAAGACAGATTGGAAGATGAGTGTAGGAAAGGCAGATGAATCACAGAGTTGATAAGAATGACAGACTCGGTATCATAGCAAATGCCTGCTCCATGGAACAAAAGAATTAACAAGGTAGTAAATGTTATAAACACATCTTATATAAGAGCTAGTGTTTCGTGTTAAAAAAAAGGTTTATTATGATTGCCGTAATGAACTTTGCATGAAGAAGAAAGGGATTTTTGAATAAAAACTTTGCCCAGTGCTTTAGTGCCGGAAGAAGAGACTTAATTGAAAAAAATGCATTTAATTTTGGAGTAAGAATTTGACTCATTCTTTGAAAAAAAATTACTATAGTGATAGCAAATTAAGCGTACAGAGAATTTGGGTTATTTATAAAGTCGATGAGACAGGTCACTCCAAACTGTAGAGAATAATAAAGATTAAAATGCTATAACATTAATTTTCCAAGTGTAAGCATTGTAGTGTGTGAAAAGAAGGAGCTGCATGATAAGATCAGGCTTTATAAAGCTCTGCAGTAGCTACTGTTTATTGTTAGAGCATTATTAATATATGTTAAAATAGTGGTTGTTTCCAGGTGGCTGAACCTGTCTTGCATTAGCTGAGACACTTGTCGCAGATTACCAAATTCTCTGAAAGCATAAATAAACAAACCAAATCAGTCCAGATCATTGCATCTCCAAATGTATTTTCTTTGTGTATTTTAACAAATCTACTTAGTTTTAACTGGGTATGGTCCCAAACGTGAACCCTAGGTCTAAAATCCTTAGGAAAAATTTGGAGTTTGGACTTCACAGATTTTATTTTCTTAGTTAGAAAACACTTCCAGACCTTTGCCTGCACTGCGTATTTATTCATGAGAAGGTAATAACCCTTTTATATTAGGTGTTACATAAACATGTGTCAAAGACCCAGCACTGTTTTTTATTGAGCTGCAAATAACATGTGCAGTTTGGAGTCAGTGTGTTGGTTTTTTTTTTTTATTATTATTTATTTATTTACTGGGTGCTGCTGGCATGCCGATCCCCAAACTGGATAGGCAAGAGAGAGTCTGTGCTGAGAGGACCTTCCTGCAAGGGGAAAAATGGTTGAGAAATACTCTGCTGCCGTTTTCCTCTTTCTTTGCTTCTCAGCCTTCCTGATTGAAATAGACTCTTTAACGAGTAATTCCTCGGTGGTATGGTGAGGGAGCGGAGAGTCTTAAGGAACCCGTAGCCCCTGAATGTGCTGGGAGAACCAGGGAGTCCTCCTGGTTGTCTGCAAGGGCGTTTGACAGCAAGGGCATCCTTCCCATGGTTCTCACCGCTATAAAGCTCTCTCCCGGTCCTCGATTTCTGGTGGGAACGTGGGGCTCGTTGACCTTGCATTTCAAGGAGTTCCTGTGTTACACTCTAAGCATCTGGAGCTCTTCCGTAGTTTTAATTAGGAATGATTGCCTTCATAAGCAGGTTTTGTAAATAGAGGTCCTAACCAGTATTGTCGACTTTTTTTCTTCAAAGGGCAAGTAAAAAGTGCTGAGGCTGCACCTGGAATTTGAAAAGAGGATTTTGAGTCTGATGTAGAATTTCCCACTGGAATTTGGCTTGAAAACCTCAGAATTTGGACCTGATTTGTAGCAAAACCAAACATTACTCAGGAACGATAGTAGTTGTCGTTACACATGAATCCAGCTCTTAAGGTGGTTACAGTTTCCATTTTTTCCTATTTATTGTGGATCTTTTCCCAATCTGGAGTACACCAGTGGAATTTCTGTGGCTATAGAGCTTTCTGTACTAATTCTACAAAGCTAGTTAAGCTTTTCTTTTTTAGCATTACCTTGATGGCAATGGTGAGTAGAAACAAGGAAGCAGATGAAAGGTTTTAAAACATTAGATTAGAGTAATCACAATGTAAACATGTAATACACTGGAATAATCAAATGGCTTTCCAGTCTGATGGATTTTTCCTGCTGATTGCATTAACCTTTCTTCCAAATGTAGGTGGGATAGCCTGATGCCTGTCTTGGTAATATTCTTTTATGATTTTACACGATCAATTACTTGTTAACTTTCTTACTCAGAAGCCGGTAATTTGCGATGGTATTCCTTTAAAGGCTGTCTTTGATCTCCTTTTCCAAGAGTAGTTGGCATCATTTTTTTGTACTGTCTCTTCAGGTAATAACGTTTTTTTGAAAGACAGTTGGAAAAATTTTGCTGGTTTCACATTTATCACTTGTGCTGTGGTTGCCAGGAAATGAGATGGCTGCTATGGGCTTGTGTACTGTTTGAATTTTTTCCTCAGCTTTCTGTCATATCACGTAGTCTCATATTCAAATACTAAAGAGAGAGAAATAATTTCAAGCTTTTTAAGATCACCCTCCCCTTCACTGGAAGGAGAAAGGGAAAAATCTTCTGCATACGTAGAAGTGAATAGAGAAAAATGAACCAAGTTCATTTTTTCTAATGTTTGCTTTTTAGTCCTCAGCGAATGCCTGATTCAGAGTTTAGTGATGGGGAAAAACTTCTTCTAGGCATGTTATTAAAGATAAATTATATTTCGATTGCTGGGAAGAAGGTATTCAGTAGCTTGTTAAAAACTGATGTTTCCTGTGCCATGTAGATTTGGTTGGTTTGTTTAATAGAACACTTAAGTGAATTTTTATGCACTGGCATTTTCTTCAACATGGAAGATAATTTTGTTCAATTGTATTTTTAAACATTTGAAAATCAGAATAAGAAAAGCATCTTTGTTTAGGGTCCTGGATAGGATTTTAAAAACAGGAACAACTCAAAGTGTTCCTTATTAAATTTAATTAATTGCTACTCGTGGGCAATATGGCTGAGTTATTGTTGCAGTGAGACCAATAACTTCCAAAATTTGGAGTTCTGTATGTTGAGACCTCAGGTAGAACTTTGCCTAAGAGTAGTTTGATTATTTAATTTAAAAAATGTTTTTCTTTATTTCAAAAGGGTATTGAAGAGCATCTCACTCATGGGTTTTTAAATGCTTTTGGTATTTCCATGGCTAAATCTTTGGTAAGAATTTAGTCTGGTTTATTGGCAGTTAAAAAAATCTTTACTATTTGGTACCTGCTTAATGGTGAGATAACATGCCATTAATTTGATCTCAGTCTGTTTTCTGTTGCACAGATGTTCACATTACAAAATCATTATTGTCTACCAGTAATCAGCGCTCCTATCGGAAAAGCCAATATAGGAGTGGGAACTAAATGGGCGTCTGAAGTCTCATCTTATTCTAGAGACAGTCTTTCCAAATGAGCAATAAAGGGGACTGGGGGAGGAAACGCGTCTTTGGTGCATCTGAGTTGTCTGTTCTACAGCTAAAGGGAATACTTCAGCCTGACCGCTCACTCGCTCAGCACCAAGCCTTTATGCATTGAATAATTATTTTTAAAGAATAGCGGGGGGAGTTAAATCCTTATGACTTGGTTATTTCTCAAGTGAGCTGGAAGTCTGTTCCCATAGTGAATGTGAACTAGTAATTTGTGAAAGGAGTTTGAAGTGATGCCGTTGTGCAAACCCGTGTTATGGTCAGATGAAATCTGACCAGACTCTTCAGGAAGGTTGGCATTTGGTTATGAGAAAATAAAGGTAAGGAGTTAGGTCTGACCTTTGGCTGAAATTGAAGTGAATATACACAGTGGCTACCCTAAGTTTTAACGTATTTAAGTATGCATGTATGCTTTTTTTTTTCTGAAACTTGGAAAAAATGTATAAAATGGAAGATTTACTCATTTCTTTGAGCTCTGTCCTCTTTATATATGGCATAATACTCTTGGATTTACTTACAAAATGGTGAAATGAATGTGTCTCCCCCAGGTAAAATTTTGGTCAGAGTGAAGTTATTAGCAAAATTCCCATTGAATGAGGTGGAAGCAGAATTTTGCTGAAGCCCAGGAAATTCAGTGCAAGATTAAAAAAGAAACCAAAATACTAATTCATATTTGAAAAAGTATGTGTGTCTCATAAACTTCATGTCTGTATTAAAATGAAATGTATTAATTTTTCATCGAATTAAGTCCCATCTCTCTTCAGGCAATATTAGTAAGTTAAATCAGAGTTGTTTATAGAAATCACTTGCTCACTGTGTTCATAAAAACAATTGGTAACTCACTAATAAACACCCCTCCAGTTTGACAACCTTTCTGTCTCCATTTATATTTCCTTTGACAGGATAAAATAGGTCTTTGACACGAAGTATTAAAAGTGTTAATCCGAAATAGATGAGCTGTTCATATTATCCCCATTCAAGTAACCGAATTTTGAAAAACAAAAGCCTTCCTTGTATTTAGTTCCAAAGTGACTCGGTGACACATATTTTTGTTTTTAATTTGTGCTATATGGTGACTCATACAAAGACTTTTAAAACCCAAGTGGAGATGCTGTCTCTGTTGTTTTCTTGTTCTGAGAAGGGAGAACTATCAACTACCATATTATGTATAAACGGGGTTATCAAAAAATGTAACCCAACCCGTCTGTAAGAGAGCAGCACTGAAAGAAATCCTTCAGAGCTTGTTCCTAAGGGACAAGTGGGCAGTTCCTGGCGGGGCAGGGAGGAGTAGCCCTGCCTGTCGGACCTCCGCAGTCACCCCCTCTGTCAAAAACCTGCTTGGAGCCCGGGAATCGTTATTCCTTAGCGCTCTTAGGGACGACAGAGGGAAAAGGGAAAGGAGCTACTGTCCCAAAAGTGGTCTCAGCTACCTAGACCAAACCTGCAGAGAGACCTGCATGAGCCCATGAGGAGCGAGGGGAGCAAACCATTTGGCACCCCGCAAGTGCTAGAGCTGGAGCCGGGGGCGAGAGGGGGCCCTGACTCCCTGCCCCTCTGCAGAGAGGAAAGCTGCTGCTGGGGCAGGGGGAGAAAGTCCGCTTCTGTTTTCCCTCCGCTTTTAGGCCTCAATGCAAGGCTGAAACAAATTTCTCAACCCAGAAGGAGAAACAAGAGAGGCTGATGCTTTCTGTGTCAGCTCTTTCATGTTTTAATAAGAAACTATTTGATTTTATTACTTTTTTTTAATAGGCAAACTTCATTTCTCCCTGCTATGGGCATAGAGCAGGCTCTGTCTCAGCCCAGGGGAAAATGAGGCACCTTCATCAGCAAAGGAGGATAGAAAGTAATCCTCATTACAGTTATTTCTGCTGTACACTGCTCTTTGGGAAAGTAGCTCTTACTGGTGATTGCCCTGTAGTTTTTTGATAAAAAGCATTTTCCTTGGTAGTATTTTAGCAGTTGTCTGTTACAAACCATTTTGGCATGGTTCTTCCTTTCCTTTCTTGCCTTACCTTCATCTCTGCTACTCATTTCTTTCATAATTTATCCAAACAGCTTTCCAGGAACTCTTGAGAGCTCATACCCTTCAAAGCCAAATTGTATTTCTTAACTCTCATACTCCTCCTGAAGAGCTGGTTTTACCTTTGGAGAGGAGATTGCTTGTTTCACCTCCGCGAGTATTTTTAGTTAAGCATTTTTCCTCTAGGCGATTTCAGATGGTCTCTACTGGATCTTTAGTAACATACGCACTATTGTGTTTTATTTTAAGTTGTTATTTGTAGTTTTGCTATAATCTGGAGATAGTCAGAGGCTACACCTCCTGTAAGAAAAAAATTTTCATCCTTCTTAACATGAAGGAACTTGCTCATTGACTGCATGTGACTTAATGTTGTGAGCTTAAACACTAACTTGAAAGCTATTAATAGGACATTTGTTTTAAAACAACAAGGGCATAGTTCACAAGTCAGATTTAGGTGTTAGCATTAGGTAGTTAGCAACTGAGTTTAATAGACTCTACTGTTGTATGTTTGGCTATAACCTTCCTGGTTGATAAAATCATTTGTTTGAGATTCTTTGGGTTTTTTATTCCTAACAACTAAAAATTGCTTAGTTATGAACTGTAAAAGCCTGATCAGTTTGTTAAAAGTATGCATGATAAGGTAAAGAGGATTTTTTTTTTTCTTTCCTGTGTGCTAAAATTTATGTATTTATTGTTAGGAGCAAAGAAGGCTAGTAAGGCAACTTTCGCATTTCAGCATCCTCTTAACTTCTGTTTCTGGCAGATCACAGAGGTTTAAGAAATACTTTTGCTTCTTGGAGAAATTTTTCACTCTGAGGGTGGCGAGACACTGGAACAGGTTGCCCAGGGAAGTTGTGCGTGCCCCATCCCTGGAAGTGTTCGAGGCCAGACTGGATGGGGCTTTGAGCAAGCTGATCTAGTGGGAGGTGTTCCTGCCCATGGCAGGGGGGTTGGAACTAGATGATCTTTAAGGTCCCTTCAAACCCAAACTGTTCTATGATTTTATGATTCTAGCTCGTGTTCTACTAGCACTCCCCTCTCCCAGTCTGACCGGAGTGGGCAGTGCAGTACAAGGCAGAGAATGACTGTGGGTGGCTGGTTTTCATCGGTAACACAGACACACCTATTCCTCAGGTGAAGCTCTGCCTGCGATAGCAGAGCTCTTTATGGCTAACTAAGCTTGTGAGAAGACAGAAAAGTATTTTCCCTTTCTTTTGACAAGCTGTAGGGGATCCTGTTTTTCCTCACGGTTTCTAAATAGAATAAATTCACATGTTGTGATTTTTACATTTGTTGTCATTTGTTAGTGGGATCTGCAGTAATTGTGTTGTCATGTTGACACAATGAGATCATGACAACATAAATGTCTGCCCTCACCTTACAAGCAGGCAGAATCTGTCAAGCATACATTTTTTTCCTACTCCTGTATCGTGATAGTGGAAGATGCAGTACCGTCAGAATGGTTGGTAACTGTGGTCTTCTTGGTAATGGCTACTGGATAAGAATACTCCTGAAGTTGTACAAGCCTTATCTGAGATGTTAGTCGTCGGGAGCAAAGAATTACCCTCTCGCCACATTAAATTAGATTTTAAAATTCTTTTGCATCATCTCATAATACATTACATTACTATTACAATACGTTAATGTTGTTCCTTGTATCTTGTTTCTTCTGGGAAACGTGATTGGGAAAGCCACCTCCTCTGGCATTTGGAGATCTTATTAAACCTCATACAGTTGGCCTTGGCCCATTGATCCAGCCTGTCCAGGTCCCTCTGTAGAGCCTTCCTACCCTCAAGCAGATCAACACTCCCACCTAGTTTGGTGTCATCTGCAAACTTACTGAGGGCACACTCAGTCCCCTCATCCAGATCATCGATAAAGATATTAAACAAAACTGGCTCCAAAGCTGAGCCCTGAGGGACACCACTGGTGACCAGCCGCCAAGAGGATTTCACCCCATTAATCACAACTCTCTGGGCACGGCCATCCAGCCAGTTTTTCACCCAGCGAAGAGTACACTTGTCTATGCCATAATTCGCCAGCTTCTCCAGGAGAATGCTGTGGGGGACGGTGTCAAAGGCCTTACCAAAGTCGAGACAGACAACATCCACAGCCTTCCCTGCATCCAAAAGGCGGGTCATGTGGTCATAGAAAGAGATCAGGTTGGTTAAGCAGGACCTCCCTTTCCTCAACCCATGCTGGCTGGCCCTGATCCCTTGGCTGCCCTGCACTTGCTGTGAGAGCTCACTCAAGATGATCCTCTCCATGATCTTTCCTGGTACCGAGGTCAGGCTGTAGTTCCCCGGATCCTCCTTCCGACCCTTCTTGTAGACGGGCGTCACATTAGCCACCCTCCAGTCATCTGGTACCTCCCCTGTTGACCAGGATTGTTGATAAATGATGGAGAGAGGCTTGGTGAGCTCTCCCGCCAGCTCCCTGAATACTCTTGGGTGAATCCCATCCGGCCCCATAGACTTATGTGTGTCTAGGTGCAGAAGCAAATCATTGACTACTTCCTCCTGGATTATGGCTGGGTTGTTCTGCTCTCCATCCTTATCTTCCAGCTCATGATGCTGAACACCCTGGGGGTAGCTGGTCTGACTATTGAAGATGGAGGCAAAGAAGGCACTAAGTATCTCGGCCTTCTCCTCGTCCTTGGTTGCAACAAGGACATATGTCCAGCTGACATACTTTTAAACGTAGAGATTCAGAATCTTTCACATACAAGGAAATGCATTAGATTTTAATTATAAACAGCTTGTAGACTCTCTGTGTGTGTTTGGATGGGTTGTATGTGTTCATATAAGAATAATGTCTTGGTAACTACCTAGCTTACTATTTAAAGTTTTACGGTCATATTCTTGGTGTTCGTTTTTCTGTGTTATTAATGAAAGTTTTAGCTATTAGTGGAAATATTTCTTGTAGAAGTTTTCTGTGGAAGCTGTGCTAAACTTCATGCTTCCAAAAGTGAGAGGCGAATGTGTGTGAACTATACGCATGCACAAACTGTAAAACAAATGTGTGTAATCTAGCTACTGCTCTTTATTAAATACTCGCTATTGTATGATTGTTTTCAGCTGGTTATCACTTCACATGTCTTTAACTTTTGGAGTGAAGTTTTCCATGTTGGCTGCCTGCACTCCAGTATGTTTTATTTTAGGCAAAATGGCTCCACGGTTCCCAATAATGAGATTAATAAGAATCATATTTTGCATTTGTGAAAAAGATATATTCTGTCCAACTTTTCTTGAGAAGGTTACAGTCCTCCCTTATTTAGAAATTTGTCAGAAATTTGGTTTTTTGCTTCATAACTTTCCAGTGCTACCAACAAATGCTAGTAAAATGGTGCTTGTCTCACCTAGTGTAGCCACGTCGAACTGATGCAATGAAGAACTCCATTAAAAGCCCCTGAGGAGGTACACGTTTCTCCTGTCAGACCAGGGTCTGACCACAGCTGTTAACCAGGATTGAGGCCGTATGTTGAGGACAAGGAGGAAAAACAGTATCAGACATGCGTATTTCAACTTGTGAAGGCATTCTTATCCCAGACTGTGAGAAAAACATAAATTCTGTAAAGTAAATGCTGTGCTGGGAAGTGCGTGGAAGACAAGGTGCACATGAAGAGGTCTGAGCTTCTGGGCTGCTGGACTCCAGGAACAGTAGGACTTGGGTTGTCTGAAATTCTGCAGTGAAACCTGTCCGTTTGAGTAACTTTAATGCATATTCCCAATTAGGCTGAGAATGACACAATCGTTTTTAGGAACTTGATTTGAAAATCTTAATAATGTTTCTGTACTATGTCTTCGAGAGTATAATTGGAGAAAGAAAAGTTTCATCGTGCTTTTATCAGCATGAGGCTTATATGACTCCACTGCTTCAGAGTATCAGAGTCCACGGAGAAATTTTGCAAGTCTTAGCAGACTCAAACTAGAAAGGCCACCTTTTTAGCTTTTGGTTATATTTCTTGATTGTGTGTGTATTTTTTTTATTTGCACTTTAGAAAAGTTAAAGAATGATTTCTTAATTTTGTGAAATCAACTAACTGCATTCTGTTGAGTATGCAAGGATCTGGGTAGGAATACAGGAAAAAAATCTTTGCATTTACATATCTCTAAAATGAGATTTTCTATCTACGTTATGTAGGATTTTTGTTTACACTTAAAAATGAGTTAATATTCTGGAGACTAAACGGAGAGTATTAATTCCACATAACCATATTTAAGCAATCATTTATTTGCTTAGGTAGTTGGTTTTTAGAGCTAATTGAGTAAACAAATTCTGTTCACATAATTTCTCCGAATAAATTTAAGTTTAAATACTGCTTTCCACCATTTGAAAAAAAAAGAAAAATATTGTCCCTTCGATGGTGCAGGAAACCTGCATGTGCTTCCAGTCCCTTCTTGTACCCCTTTTGGGAAAAACCCAACATGGTTAATGAGTTGGGTTGCCACACAATTTATATGCTTTAAGGAAAAAAAAAACACATGGAAGAGTGCTGCCAGTCAGTATTTGTTAACCAAGCAGAGCATGATTTCAGGAACGCTTTGTATTCTTGATTTGCGTGAAATAGTTTGTTTTAGAAATTTAGCCCCGGATCTGACAATTGGGCATCCTACACGAGGGCACCAGAAACGTGCAACATCATACTTGAGGAAGATGCAGGTAAAAGCATTGCAGTGTTGCCCCTGAAATGCTGTAGCCATCATGTGAGGGGTTGAGCGGGTGCCTTGCGCTGTGTTACGGGTTGCGCTCCACATCTGGGCGGGCATCTTTGGGGCAGGCTCCAGAAATATCGGGTCTCTACTGATGATAGCCCCGTGGATCCTTCCTGCTGGGAGCTGGGTGGAATTCGGTGAGGGACTGGGTCTCACCTGCATTTCCCACCTGCATGTTGGTACCCAGGGAAGGCTCGCTAGTAACAGCTGGCACCACCGGCCTCGGGGAAGTTGGTGTGTATCCTCCAGGCAGAGTAGTGCCTTAGGGAATATAATAACCCATCCCAGTTACGGACCTCGATACTGGTACAGCTGTGTTAGCACATTCGCCGGCACAGAGGTTTTGTTAGCGAAGAGGGAAAGGATCACACCCTAAGGGACATTACAATGCTGGTGAAAGCTGCTGGTATCCGTGTGGCCTCCGCAGCCTGTCTGTATTTCTACATGTCTGTCTTCAAACCCCTCAAGTAACTGAATCCAGATCATGTTCAGTGTTAGGTAATGGATAAAGATTGATGTAAGCTGTAAAGTATTTAAGTAGCCAGAGTACAGTATGAAACGCTGGAGTTTGTTTAAAAGCTTACCCAGGAGATGAAATGCTCCCTTGTTTGCCAGCTGACACTTCAAGTATTGTTTTCTTAATTTCTAGTAGCATTCTTCAGACTTCAGAGCCCCTGATTATAGTGAGGAAAATAAGAGCGTCAAGCCTATGATGACTGATGGCTTCAGAGAACAATTTTTCAGCAGTTTTATTAATAATGGGCTCTTAAAGCACTATGGAAAATTAACTAACAGCGGTCCTATGAAAGAGACCCTGAGAACCACCACCACTGTTATCATTCACTGAAAAAATCAAATCTCGGTATAAGGAAATTTTTTTGGGGGAAAAAACCAAACTTGACTGCAATGAGCTGACGCAGGCAGTACAGTAATAATGATAAACTTTATAGAGTAAAGTGTCTCTTATTAATGTGCTGCAAAGCACTCCAGAGATTCTCAGTTCTCAAATTAAGCTATAAAAGATAATAGAAGAGCTTATAAAGTTTCTGCACAGTGAATGATTTCATGGCAATGGCTTTGTTTGTTTTAATGATGTGAGCAGAGGGCATGTGCCCAACGTCTTCAGCATTCCCAAGGGGAACAGGTGCAGCAGTTAAATTTTACAGTTTCAGTGACATAATAGGGGTGCCTTTTTTTTTTTTTTTGCAGCTGTGTCATGGTGTACTTTGTAAGTAAGGTATGAAGTTCAAAACTTCAGTAAGGAAACAGAATTGGAAGTTTACTGCTGCGGTGATTTAACTGGTTGCAGAAATAAATACATTTGGATGATAGTCGAGGGCCGTGACATTTTAGTGGCACCCATAATCTTAATGTACTTCTTCACGGACAGAGCGACTTGTGTAAGTGGTGGTGTTTTGCTGATGAGCTCATCCAAGGAGTCAAGAATGGGTTGGAAATAGAGACACGGTAACCTTCCTCCATCATCTTAGATGACCATTTTGCCTTCCCAAAACCAAGTATAAGCAAATGTTTTGTGCTGTGGCCGAAGGATGCCTTGCGCCGTCCCACCCGGCCACCCAGCCTGAACTTCCAGGTGCATTTTTTCCTAAAGGGTGGGGGCTTAATAGAGAGGTAGTGAATTTTTCATCCATCTAACTGGAATAACAGAAAAAAGTCTGAATTTTACAAGTTAGATTTGAGGTACCACTAACATATTTCAGTTTGAATGCTACATGTTTACTTCCTGATGTTTTTGTAGGTCTCCTACTGTGCCTCCCTTGCATTCACTTTCATGATAAAATTGACTTACTGATCTCAGCAAAAGTATCTGGAGGAGGACTGCATTGTACTGTTGTGAATTTTTTTAGGGTAAATTGGTTTTCTCTTTAATGCAGATGTCTGTCTGCATTAATGCCATGAAGTGCTCTAAAAGAGCATGTATTGCAGGCACAGTTTTAACACAGGGCCTTACACAAAGACATACACACACAAGTGTGTACACAAATACACAGACAATTTTCAGAGACACTGCCTGTATAGCACTTACAACGACGAGAGGTCATTGCATATTGCTGTCGTATAAAGAGCCCGCACGAAAGCTCCTCTCTGAATTGGGAAAAGGAATATGGTTTCGTTCATTAAGAGGTAGAAAGTAACATTTTTTTCTTTTTCCTGAAGTCACCACTTACCAGACTTTGAACATGGGCTTTGAACAGAAGACTAGAAAAATATTTATGGTGTTGCTTGCTTTTTTAATTTGGCAGATTTGTCTGTTTTTTGAAGGGGGGATTAAAAATAAAATGAAGAAACTAGATCCCTTACTTCCTTATAGGGGTGGAGATTTATTCCAGCTGCGAGGACTACTAACTTCCCTACAAAATGCTCGTGCATTGCCCAGCCACTCTCATGTGTTTCAATTAAAATTTGGCATTGTCAGTTCAGATTTGTTGGGAGTGCAGTTTGGTGGTTTAGATTATACAGCTGAGTAACGGAAGGCAAAGCGTATGTGTGAGAAAAAGGCAGTTAGTTGGAAACGGGAGTTAAACTGCATTCAGTTTTTGCCAATACTGCTTTTAAGTTTCTGCTGTTTTAATAGTTTCCTGAAGTGATAGTGTTACCAAAAGAAAATAGCCCTCTGAGCTGTCATTTTTAATGTTTGCTTCTAGCCACGAGGTAAATTTGTTTTGGTTATTTGTTAAAAATCCACATAGTTCTGTCTGCAAATGGATATTTGATTTTTTTTTTCCTTGTCTGTTCTGTGTGTTTTTAATAAAAAGTCCCAGGGTCTTTTTTGAACTCTAAAATAAGTCTAGAGCTTCAGTCTTGCACGAAGTCTCAACTGATAGGAATGGGTCCTATCTTGATGTATTTTGATGTATAACATGATGTAACAAGAGCAAAACCTTTGACATTTTTCCTGTAATTGAGTTTTAAAGTTGTGAAGATATACATGCTTGAAAATGCCCTGTTACAAATTCTATAATGTGTGCTGAATTAACATGCCAGGGTTGGTTGGTTTGGTTTTGGTTTTGTCGTCATGCTAGGGAACAGATTTTATACACTCCTTTGGTTGGTTTTCCTTCACGTTGTTTAAAACTGAAGAACACCAACAAACCCAAACCCACGAGTATTAAGCCAGAAGAGGTGAAAGAAGTCAGAAAAACACCTATATATATTAGGATTAGTCTTACTAGTTTATGCATATACTGGATAGCAACTTACTCCTTCCAAAAAATCAGACTCTGAAGAAAGTAAGCAATCTTCCCTTTGCCGTAGGAAGATGGACCTGTATGCAATTCCCCTAGATGTTGTCCCCTCAGTGACAGTAGCCCTTACTATTTGTCAGCTGTTGTTAACAATTTGAAGAACCCACAACAATTTATTGTCATTTAGACAATTATTCTATCACCCGATGACCCCTCCCCACCCAGGAAGAGGAATCGTGAAAAACAAGGAAACCCAAGGGCTGAAATATAAACAGATTTGATAGAATAATGCTAAATAATTAACATTATTAATACTAAAGAACCAGTATTGATCCCGATACCAATATAAAATGTATGAGGATTATACTCAGCCCATTCTCTCGGCAGGAAGCTGTGCCCTCCCAGCAGGGGACAGCAAATGTCAGACACTGCGAGCACTGCAGCTTTGGGAGGAAGGGAAGGGCTCAGGGGTCCGGCACCGGGGCAAGGAGTTCTCAGGATTGCAGTCATCATAGAAGAAGAGAAACTCCTCAGCAAACTTGCTGATTTATTTTGAATGTGATGTTCACGTTGGCCAGCCTGGGTCAACTGCCTGGGTCTCGCTCCTCCTCATCCCTGCACCTGGCTAGCTCAAAAACACTGAGACCTTGAAACCCGCATACCATAGCTGGCTATAAAGTAAATATTTTCACCAATTCAGGCACTAGAGCCTTCTAAAAAGGCAGTTTTTCCTACCATTAGAAGAGAGCTTACCGAAAAGTAAAATTACTGAAAGAGAAATTAATCCCTGTGTCGCTCAAACCCAGACGAGCTGTTCTGGAAGACAGGAGGGCAGGGCAGAGCGCCCCAGGGCGTGGGAGATATATAGATATATCCCTTTGAGCTGGAGGTGGGGTAATGGAGCCATTGCCAGGTGGGAGCCTCCAGTTGCGAGTTCTGGGATGACCATCCTCCCTCCGAAAGGTTCTCTGACACCTTCGTGTTCCCTTAGGTCAGCGGCGGGAAGGAATACTGCCTGCCCTTACAGAACATGAGCGCCGTTTGCAGGACCAGCGTACGGCCCCACAGGTCTTTGCATTTGAAAAGAATGCAAAGCGTAGATGTTGAGTTTGACGGTAATTAACTTTGAACAGTGTACCAAAGTATTTGGAACGTTCAGAAGTGTTTTAAAATCAAGGTTTCGGTTTGTTTCTGAGAAATTTTGTAGTTAACCCAGTTTCTGCTCTTGATGCACGAGCAACTGGGTAACGTATGATGGACTGTGTTATAGAAGATGCTGAAGTCGTTGATCCAAAATTCTAGCTATTTAACTCTTCTGGGATCTTAGTGTTTCTTGTTTTATTTTTGTCTTGTTTTCTCTTTTCGGTATTTGAAGTGTTGATATGAAGCCCTTTCCTGCCAGTGCTGTTAGTGGAAAGAACTTATGTACGCCCATCTGCCTGTGCCTTGGGCATGGGAATGGGTTGCACTGTCAGGAGCTTTTAACTATGTGGTACAGATTAATACAGGTGGGATTTTTCCTGCTTTCCCCTCTGTTTCCTCAAAATAGGTTTGTGTCTTGCAGCAGGATATAGTGGAATAAGAATCATCAGCATCGCTGGCTCCAGCTGCTTCCTCAACAGAAAAACTGCATTTTATTTGGATGAGCTTTGCTGTCTCTTGAATATTTCGAGAGGAAGACAGTCTCTCCCCTTCCGTGCGTCTTTCCCGCCCAGATGTTTGGTTCTTTATTGCGCTTTATTAATAAGTCCAGCGCTTTCTTAGCTGTAGGGCTGCAATGCAGAAAGCAGATGCTCCTATTAGAAAACATTACGTGATATTGGAAGCTTAATTATCAAAGGCACAAAGTCAGACTCTCTTTGCATTTTCCCCTTGTTTAAAAAGAAAAAAAAAAGTCAAAAGTATTCTTTGTTTTTATGGTAAGACTTGACGCTAAGTTAACAGCTGGGAAATAAAAAGCTGCAACTCCATAGCTGAACAAGGAAGATAATGATTGTTCATCTGCAGAAATCATTATTTTCTTCTAATACGAGATTGCAGTGTTCTGTTTGTACCTGTGAAGCTTTAATTACACTACAGAATTATTTTTAAATTACATCGGTGTGGGCCCTTCCTATAGGTATCCGTGTCTTCATTGGCAGAGGACTGCAGGGGGAGAAGACTGACAGGTAGGCTTGAAAGACCACACACGTAATCTTACGGGTATTCGAAAGTAATTGTTATGTTTTTGTGCCTAAAAGGACAACGTGAAACACAAACCAAGGTTAGATTTCCGTAAATGCGTGGACAGCATAGAAGGAGAACAGGTGAATAGCATGTCTGCTTGACAGAAACAAAACAGCCCCATTTTCCTTGATGAAAATACCAACTTTTGAGCGGTTTTGTAAAAAAACCTCAGAGTGTATTTTGTTTTCAGTTAATTTGTTAAAGAAGGCGCTGTCAGTTATTGTTAACGCTTCTTCAGTTGCGTGCAGTTACATGTCTCAGTTGTATCCAGACACTATATACGAGTATAGCAACAGTGGTTTTAAAATATGGCAAGGGTATATTAAAATATACCTGTTATTAAAAATTACTGGTTAAAAATAGATAGGGTGCTAGATTTAAAAAAAAACCACAGACCTGTTCTTCTTGGTGAGCTGTTTAGTTTTGCCGCTTGGGGTTAGAAATGCTTCCTGAATTACAGCTGACGTGAGGGAATCGAAATTCTGTTCTTATGTCTGTGCTAAGCAAGAACTTCTCAACTAGGGGAATTTCACAGATATAACTGATAACAGCATTACTTCCCATGCCTTTATGCAGTTTGTTTATGTAAAAAGCTGTCCGTCAAGGACAAGAAAAAACAGCCTCTTTGCTTTTGTGTGTTGAGTAATGAGGGATTTGAGAGAATGGAACTGTGTGGTTCTCTGGAAAATGAGATTTAGCTGATCACCTCAGGATACTGCTTCCCAGCTGTGCTCTCCCCTTGAATTTTGTGAATTATTTTGTGAATTGTTTTCCAACAGTTTTTTTGAACAAGGCCGGGCTTAAAGGAGAATACGTTTTGTTAGCATTGCCTGGAAATAGAGAGTCACTGGCCTCTGACTTAGCTCAAAGGGTTTATTTGGCGTGATTTTACAATGCTAATAGAGTTGGTTTGAATTTGCAGAATGATATACTCACTCGAGAACAAAATCAAATTAATCAAAATGCTGCTTTGGCTTTTTCTCTCTCATCTGTTTTACCAGTAACACCTCTGTTCCCTAAGCGTTTTATAGCTCTCCATAGGTAGAAGTTATATCCATTTCACTAATGGGATCGGAAGCCTAGAGAGACCAGGTAACATGCCCAAAAAACCAAAGGCCAGTCTCCCAAGTCCGAGGAAAATATGAGAGATGCTAAATCATTATTTTGTTCTTTTTTCTCATTTCTGGGTTGAAAGTTGGAGTCAAGTTTTAGTTAGTTGTAATTAAGAGTTGCTGTGACTATTTCTTATGCCCCATTGACTGTGGGGCTTAGAAGTACATACATTTAAATGCTGAAGGAGCACTTTCTTCAGCGTTATTTAGATTATTTAGTAAGCAGGGTTCATTTTCCTTGGCCTGGCATGGGCAAAACCACCATGGTCTCAGGTGAACCTTTTGCTTGGATATGGCTTCTGATACAGGCTCTGTATTAATCTAGTTGTTATCTTGTTTCATTCAGAGGATAAAATTCAAGTAGATGCTCTGTAAAGCAGAGCATCTGGAGACCACGTTAAGGCAACGTTTTGGGTCTCTGGGTTGTTGGACTCCGTTCAGAGCTCAGTCACAGTATAATGACAGAGATACAATTTAAACTTGCAGGTTTTGTCAGAAACTGGGCAAAAGGGAGACCTGGTGTTAATGGGGGCAAGCAGAATTCTGGATCTCTGTTGCTTCGTGTAGATTGTTGTAGCTTAGAGTGAAAATCAAAACTAGTAGAATATGGATCAGCAAACCTTAGGATTTTTCAGTCGTCTAAAATCTGGTGCGGTTCTACAGGAGAAATTTTAGGTATTTGTTGTAACAAGGATCTCTTCTGGATACAGTCATACATCTTTTTAAGTTTTCTATGGTACTGGAAGCAAAATGAATTTGAGCGGTACAGGATCTATATAGGCAGTCTGCAATCATTGCAAACCTTCTTTAGGTTAGAAGGGGCATACACACGTGACTGACTTTTTGCACCAACGGCAGCTGTATTTCGGAGTGCCGTTGTCTCCTGGGCGACTCGCAGTAGCCCTGGGAACACCCTGCAGCTGATGTGCCCAGTGCTGTCTACAGTTTCTCTAAACTAGGTTTTGCTTGTCTGGGTAACATTCTATTTGTATTTCTTTGTGCAGCATGCAGGTAACATTGGCTGCTGACACTGTAAATAAACCAGATGAATTCTTGTGGTGTGGCTTGAATTGCAGGAAACTATAACCGGCTTTGTGTAGTAATGTGTATAAATTACTATTGAGCCTTTCTCTTACGTTCCTTGCCCTCCTGAACAGCTGCTGCTCACAGTAGATGGACTTCCATAGCCCTGACTCATACAGCCTTCCAGAAAGCTATGAAATTCTTACCAGCGCTTCTTCAGCTAATACGGTGGCAGTTTATGCTACTTCACTTGTATAGTTCATGTTTTATTCTTTAGCAGAAGAAGATTTTCTTTGGTCATGGCCCAGGTGCATAGGATGCTATATCCTTCTTGAGAGTGGCTGAGCACCCCCACTTGGCAGCGGCATACGTAGCAAACCCAGGTGCTGTACAGATAGTAGTTTTATTCTCCAAGCTAGTGGTTTTGTTCTCCAACAGCTTCCATGCCCCTTGAGCGTCTCTTCAGCATCAGTTTGTTTTTCATTACAGTTAGCGCAGGTTCACTGTTCTCTTCTGCATTTTATATTTGCCGGAATGTGTGTTGTGTTGTGCTTTTTCATTCATACCAAGTATTTTGACAGAAGTTGCAATAATGTTGGATAACTCCTATTAATCTCTTGAGTTTTTAGATTCCTGTATGCAGTTATTTCTGCAGTCCCCAGTACTGTTCAGTGGTTGGACTGCACCATTGTGTGTCCATACGCTGCTTGAGATTTTCACATGGGAGATACTGTCTTCTCAATTTCCTTTCCAGAACAATCAGAGTACAGATGTTTCTGCCTTCAGAAACTAAGTGCAGCTTGCCTAGATCCACACGGTCGGCTTTTTACGAGCGAAGTAGGTACGTGTGTCTGTATCTTCATTGTGTGTATGAGGACTTGTGGCTGCTCTAACCAGTTCAGTGGGAGAGGTTGGTTTCGGCTGTGCACCCTTTCCCTGGTGGGTGTGATGCCCTCACACAAAAGGTGCTGTCGGTGGAGAGAGGAAGGCTGCTGCTGGGTCTCCTAGGGATGGGCATGGCTGACAGCTATCGTTTGCTGCAGGGAAGGAGCACTGGCCATTCACTTCTCTTATGCAGGGTTTCTCAGTGGAGATGACACAACCATATGCTCTTATGATACCTAAAAACCTAGATAAAGAAATTGGGAAGCTTGTGTTGGCTGGTGAAAAGCTAGGAAATGCAGACTTGGAAAATTGAGAGCTTGTAAACAACATACATTGCTTATGTCCTTGTGGTGGGTTCTTGAGGTGAAAGGAAGCCAGAAGCGGCATTTCGTTCAAGCAGCAACGGGTTTCTGTGGGAGAGGAGGAGGTCAGAAACTTGTCTCACCTTGTGCTGAGCTCCACGTTGATAATGTTCTTAACAGCGGATTGGCAGTGGCTGTGTTGTGTTCTCTGGAGGCGTTTCCTCCCTGCTCGCGCATCCTACATGGCACAGCAAGAGTTAAACCAGTAACTTCCCTATCCTACTGCTCCTTGTCTGGGTGGTCAGGCTCTGCAGCTGTGACTCAGGACCACAGTTTTTGAGTGGTTTGCAGGGACGCTGAACGCCCTTTGGAGCTATGCTGGATGTTGGATACTCAAAGTCTTGAAGTATGCAGAATCCTCTGGGTTTCTGGCAGCTGCTCGTTTCTCATACAAGCCATGGGAGCACCAGTCAAAAACTTGTGATGTTTTCTCCAGTCTGCTCAATGTAATTTTTGTGTTTACCAGCCTTCTGCAAATTCAAATACTGACCCTGTGTTGCTTTGGGAAAAGATTAATTGAGACTGGATTCTGCTCTTACTACCTTTCCGTTATTTTGGCAAATAAAATTCAGAGCTCAGTTTTTTTTTTCTGACTGGTCAGGTTCATAGAGCAGCATGATTAATGATTTCTCTTGACAACTTCTGGTAATTACAGTTTTATTAGTGTCCATAAATAAACAATGCAATCTTCTCATTTGCCCTGCATAACACAGCTTGTACAATTTCTCCCAATAATTATCTCATCCAAACAAAATAGCTTGTCACGGAGATCTTAGTAAACTTTTCCACTGGGGTTTTACTGCATTCTGTCAGCACAGAGATGGGAAAATGTATGCCTCTCTAGTTTGTTCATAGAGATAGAAAATAGAGGCCCCACATTAATTATTTCACTTAACAAGATTAATGGAAGGAAATGTGGCATCCTCTTTTGTATTATCAGTTATTTATAGGATTTCTTCAAGTGAAATACTCCTTGCTATCTGATTACCAGAGGCTATTCACTTTGGCATGAAGCTACTAAACAGACCAATTTTTATATCATTATTTCAGTTTATTGCTATGCTCCAAAAAAGAAATAAACAAATAAGAGGAGAAGAAATGTCTGTACTGAAACATTCATCCTTTCACTTTTAAAATGGGCCTTGTCTGCAGTGGTTTTTGCAGTGTGTGCCGTCATTGGCGTTTGGGATATATTTTGCTTTATAGAACATTTTGCATATAGAACATTATATATGCTTTATAGAACATTTTCTTAACAGGCTAGAAAAAACAATGCTTCGTTTTGGCCATGTGCCCTCTTCTCAAGACTTGTTTCCTATTTCGACTAATGCAGAAAGACCACACCTCGCTTTGGTTGTCCTCCATTTGCCCCAATTCAGGGAGTGCTGTAACAAAACGGAAGGAAAAGAATCTTGGACACTATTCCTAAACAAGCTGAAGAGTATCTGAAAGTATCTGTAGGAATATAAATATGTATAACATAACTTAACATAGAAACTCATTTCACCGAAATGTACCAAGAAAGTGAAATACAGCAGCTGTTTAAAAAGTCACAACTGACCTATACAAATACTGAAGATAGAAAGTGAAAACAAATGATGTGTATGTGTCTGTGAGAAAGATGCGATTAGATAAACGTATTTTAAACATCTGGTTTTCAGTTTGATTTGTGTATGGTCTCCTGTGAAAGTCGCCTTGAGTTTTTTAAGCAGTCTTTGAGTTATGGAGCAAAGCATTTCCAAAGAACCAGGATTCACTTAGCACTGGTGCAGTGGTATCGTGGAAGGAAGACAAATTATAGACAGAAGTAAATAAAATGAGTGAGGATCACAGAGTAAAACACAGGCGCAGGTCTTACTGTCTAAAAAAACCAGTAGGTATAACTGGTAGATATTACTATATCTAGTTGAGAAGTCTCTATGAGAAGCAGAACTGACACCTGGAAAACTTGGTGAATCCAAAAAGGGATGGAGAGGTGAGCTATGTGTGTGCACGTATGCTTCATTTAAAATTGCTTTAGCAAACTTTAAAAGGTATTTTTACAAACACCTTTTTATAAAAACAAAATGTTGGAAGTGTTTTTCCAGCCAGAAACTTCTCAAATATATATATCCACGTCTACGCTGCCTTAACCTATAGGAAGGACAGGCTTTGCTTCAGCGAAGTGTTTAAGCATGTGGATCGTTCAGTGCTCGTCCTGGCTTCAGGCATGTTACTTTTTGCCTTGAATTTGGAGACACGCTTAAAAATCTCCCGTTGAGCTGGAGTCGTGCTGCCGGCTGGGCCAGCGCTGCTTCTGTCCTGCTTTTAGCCACAGAGTGGGTCTCGGTGCCGGCGGTGGCCCAGCTCCCACTGGCGGTCTGCCCCTGCTTGGCATCTGCCTTCCGCAGGGAGCGCAAGGCAGGACAGCTCAGGCCCTCTGCCCTTTTACACCTCTTTCACCGGAAAGCTAGAAATTCAAGCAATGAGTCCTCCCTTGATGAAGTTAAACCACGGCTCTCAAGCTGTTCAGTAGCGTTCTCAAAAACGTTAAATGTGTGGGCTTACTCTTCAGATACTCCGGTGAATAAATTTGTCAGACACCTTAGTGAAAGGCTGTCCTTTGGGTGTCTTGTGCCAAGGGCTATCACAGGAAACGCTTCCCTTGGCCATAGCCCTTCTGACAACACATCCAGTGAGTTCCTCATGCCTCTGTGCGAACCAACAACGCGTGGCCAGAGAAACAGACTGTATATAGTGAAAGGAAATGGAAAAAAAAACAAACTAAAAAACCCAAGCTGCAGCATTTACATGTTAGCCAGTGCTTTTGAGTTTTTCAACACATTACAGAGATACCAGTCTTGGAAAAAGCAGCATTTCACTACTTCTTTCAGCACAAGTTCCTCCAGGCTTGGTCCTGACTGATGATTGCAAAATACTTCATAAAGTGTAGATATTATTGCAGGATTTAATGACACGCATTGGATACTTTTGTCTCTCAGATTCTTTTTTACAGTGGCCCTTTAATACTGCATCTTGAAACATTTAGAAAAGAGGAATAGCAGGTTGACTAGCTAAATATACCATCAGAACATGTAACTAGCATAAGGTGTTAAATAGTCAAAATATCTTCTGTTTGCTATTTGTGTGAGATTCAGATGGTGGTGCCTTTCCCAGGACCAAATCTGAGAAAAGTGGAGAGGATGAAAACAAATAGATTTGATTTTTCCCTAGGTATTCAATCACGTAAGCGCATAGTAGCTGAAAACCTTTATAGCACAGCTACATATTTATGAAACGCAATGTTTTGCTTTGATTTGCTTCTGAGACTCATGTAACACTGCAGTGGATGAGTGAAAGCAGAAGAGGAAGCAGAGTTCCTGTGGCAATTGGAAAGGAGGTGACAGATGGAGCAAAGAGAAAATCTCTAGTCTCTCTCGTCTAGATTTTCTCTTTGCCATCTGATCAGTATAATGGGACACGTTCCCACTGGGGTCTCTGCAGGTTGTGAAAACTGTAATAGTTACGTCGAAGATCACACTTTATTGTAGTTCTGTTGGTATTGTTTACTTTCCTCTCTCTTTTCCAGATGTGTGTTTTCTCTTTTCGGTGCTTTAAGCAGGTTGGTTTATCATTTCTGCACCCCACTGGTATAAAGGGATAAATGCGTAGCTTCAGTGGAGTTGGCTGAGCCACGCCGAAATGTGTCAGCGGAGGTCCCGACTCAGCCTGTGTATGCAAACATGCCGGTCTGTTAGGAAACAAACACAAACTTCTTGTCTTTAAAGATCAGTTCAGCTTTAATGGAAATCTTCTTGATAGTGTAAAGTACAATAGAAAGGTCAGAGCTCTACATGCTGTTAAAAATGGAGTTTGCCGTTTTCCTGATTTGCCGTGGTATCGACTGGGATGGTTTGTCGTCTTCCCTCTGGATGCATTCGAAATCTGAGAGACCTGAAATTGTCGTGCAGATGTGACTGATGAAGGGTCTGCCTGTTGAAAATAGCCTGCTTAGCTGTCAGCGTGAAGCATTTTATAAGTACCGAACTTGGCTTCGGGTTGGTGAAGAAGCCCAGCAAGCGCTGAGCACTGCCCAGGCTTCTCCCAGCAGCCTGCTCCGGCTCCTTGCTCGTGTCCTGCCAGCCACCCCCCGGTTCATTATCCGCCAAGGGAGAGAAGAGTGCTTTTGCAGCGATAGAAAATGCTCACTTAGGGCAATCAAGAGATATCAGTATCTTCTTTCACTCGAGGCCTTAAGGGAGGACTTTTAAGGTCTGAATGAACTCTGTAAGTGTTTCGGTGTCCTGTAATGTTGTTAAAATTACATCTTTCTATCTGAAGAAGCAGCAGTTGCTGAAAGTAGAGTTTTTTGACTGTTGGGTTCTTAACTAGTTTAGCAGAGATACTGAAGATGTGGACAATAATTCTTCTTTTAATAAGTTAATTTTCAATAAATTAAATGCATTCTATTCTTCAAAGAGTCGGAAGTATATGATCTCTAATATAAAGATGTAACAACAAGAGAATTTCCCTGGATGCTAAGGTATTAGCACACATCGCTTGAGCATCTCTAAGATGGGGAGAAAAACTAAAATGCTGAAAATAGAAGACATCAAAATTGTGGATTTATAAACCAAAATCAAAAGTTACAGGGCGTCTGAAAATATGAATGCAAATATGGACCTGTTCTTGTAAATATAAAAGAAACTCAGGCCTCTAGAGAAAAAGCTTGGGAAATGAGTGCAGCATCCATCTGTAGTCATTATAGAGTAGTTAGCACAATGTTAAGAGCCAAAAGAAATATGTCCTGCAGCGTGTGTATATTATACTTGTGCAGTTGTATGTATTTCAGAATAAAATAACCTCATATGAAATGGTTATTAGTTGTGTGGAACACTTTGAAGGGCTGAAAAAGCATCTTGAGCTGAAATTTGGGAATAATAGCATTTAAAACACTATTCTAAAATTTTTTATGCATCTTTTTCTGATAGAAATACTAGATCTAAAAGCATTGTTTTCAGCGATTTTTTTTTTCTTAATTTCTACTTTCTCCTCTATTTGGGTAGAAATGGGGGAAACATCTTAAATCTGTTCTGTAACCTTATCTGATTGGAATGCAAATTACTAGATTTGAATACAAGTAACTAATCAGTCAGTCCTGTGCTGTGTTTTGAGACAAAAATGTGTGTTCTCTGGTAATACTGGTGTAACAAAAGTGGGGGAAGGGAAAAAGCGGCAACATCGTTAAGATAGAAAATTCGTCTTTGTTAGCAGCTAGCTTTCATTCAGCGTGTTCCGAGGGAAACAGCGTTCATCAGGTGTCGGGCTCGCTTGCTTGCAGTGGCACGCCTGAGAAGAGATCCTTTTTTGTCCCCCAAGAAAGGGCCCTAATGAAGCCCTGGAGGGGGGGGCTGGCTGCGCACTCGGTGGCGCCTGCGGAGCAGAAGGTGCCCCAAAGAGCGTTGAGAATCTTCTCTGAAGTTTTGGACCATCTGGGCTATTCAGCCTTATGCTTCAGGGTGTAAGCTCGTCTCTAGGTCTTGCAGTTTGGGCTAAAGGGTGAAGTGGGGCTGGGGAGCAGCTGATGGGTTATTCACCCCTGCCTGCTGAGCCCAGTCTTGCATTGTTTTCCGAAGCAGCAGGCACTGGGACTGACAGTGACGCCGGCACCCTCTGATACGGGCTGCTCCAGTAGATGGACCTCGGGTCTGATCCAGTACTGCAAGCCCTGGCTAGACTCATTAGCTAAAATCCATTAGTAGATCATAAGATCATCACAGACCTAGTTTCAACATGCCTATGCCACTGAATTGGGGGATGGCGAGCCAAGCACCGGTACGTGAAGGAGCAGGATGGCCGGGGAGTGGGTGGGTTCTCCTCCCAAGTCCTCTTTTCTTCCTTTTTTTTGTAAAATAATCTTCTCCCTAAACATGTACCTGTCTGCTGTTTGCCTTCACCCCATGGAAGTAAATGTATCCTGGTTTTTAAAAGCTGGATGTGCTGCAGCTTTAGTTTTCAGTGAATTGCTATGGAATAATTTCCATGCTATGGAATTTCCATATGAAATTTCCATGCTATGGAAAAGTAGTAGGATCAAGAAAAACTTAAACACCTTTCTCTTGTATTAACCACCTTTCTGCCCGTGGGTATTTTTAAGGTTACCAAATGTCTGGAGACATCCCAGTTGCGTCATCTGTGTTACAATTGAGATTTTAAACAGATAATCGACAGCACAGACATACAAAGGTTTTTAACCACAGAAGACTGTCAGAACGGCATGTGTAGTGCCGGCAGACAGTGCTCGCTCTTCCTGCTCCAGAAAAGAAGGGAAGCAGCTATATGAGATGCTAATAATCTCACTGTGGTTTTGAATAGACTAGACTTGAGAGTGTTGAGTATTTTTCCTTTTCCCTTTTAACTGCAATTTTGTTATTGTATTGCTGCCCCCATCTCTGCTAAATATGGCTTTTGAAATGTAAATCATATCATGTTCTCAGAGATGCATATGACACCCTCAGCACTGTTCTTCTTTGCACTTCAAAGAGCTGTGTGGTCACACTTTGCATCTCAGCAAAATCGCAATATTTGCCTTCTGAAGATCTCCTTTAATGTGTACAATCAATCCCTGATAATGTGTTTTGGGTTTTTGTTCCCTGGAGTCTGTTAATTTTAATGTTGCTACAGGTCATCAGGAAACATAATCTCTTCTTTTTTAATTTCTCAGTGAGCGTGCCTGAGGGGAGAGGAACACAAGAGAGGAGAGACAATTGAACATCACCATTGGCCGAGACCTGAAAAAATGGTGCTGGATGAACAGAGGATTAGAACTTAATTGTAAAAGGGAAATAAAGTCTTGGCAGGCAATTTGCTTCGTTTCCGCATTCATCATGGCCCGAATCCTCTGGCTGGCTGGTTAATGGGACTGTCCAACGCTTCCTACTTGGATTCGGTGCAGATCCCCTCTGCCTACGGATCAAAAGACCTGGGGTCAGGTAGGAACTGGATGGTGCCAAATACGGGGATGGAAAGAGAAATGGACTTTGGCGATCTAAGATGGAAGTGACTTGACAGCTCCAAGCTCAGCAGTTGTCTCCAGTAAGGACAGGTTAAGACGAGAATCTCAAGCTTCGCTGGGAGAGCAGTATGCAGGAAGCTGGTTTTCAGGCCACAAATGCTTTCACAGGTAAGGACTTCTGTTCTAGTTCAGCCCATAGTTTTGGGACAGTTTACTGGAGTTTAGAAAAGAAATTGGAGTTTAGAAAAGAAATTAGATTTCTTCCTGGCTGTTGTTAGCGCCTTGTAGTACTTTCAGTTTAAATAATATTTTAAAACAGTTCACTTGAGGAACAGTTCAACACTTGTATTAACAGTGAGTAACACAGTTATTCGTATTTCAGGCCCTCTGAAATGGATGGCCACAAGCCTTAGGGAAGGTGTATCCCAGCTTCTCTAAGCTGTACTCATTAACAGCTTAACAGTGAGTGGCCTCCTGGCTCAGTATGAAGTGTAATCTCTTAAGTTGCTCTTACGTTCAACACGGGAGTTTGGCAAGGGAGCAGGATGGATGTGGTTCGTATCAAGAGGCTTCTCAGAAACATGTCAGCGTTGAGCTTTATCTCATCAGCCAGAGCACATCTCTGGGTAGAACTTGGTGGGTACCTTCTCCTTGTACTCCCTCCCGCACCATTTGCATGCTGCAATGCTTAAACTGGCAAAACCGGCGGGTTTAAATGGTAACTGTTTCACCTGAGTCCAATGTATTGCCCTCTAGATACGCTGAAAATAATGTAATGAGACAGGGGATGCCAAGGTGGTGTGCTCTCTGAGGAAAGCTCCCTCTAGTGTGAAGTCTGCTGGAGTTCATTCAGTGCTTTCCCCGTCTGGGCTGGTTTCTGATTTGAGAGGTGGGAGAAGGAAACGGGCAGGGATCAGGAGATCCTGCTGCTTTGTTTCCACATCTGCTGGCCAGCTGAGACCCTGTGAGAAATACGTAGACAATCAACTAGGTATTCCTCTTGCTTTAGTAGATCTAGATAATGGATTAGTAGCACAGTGAAAGTTGGTGATGTGCGAGACATTTACTTTTCCAATTTAAAATTCTTGCCTTTAGAAGAAGTTTACTGGTTTAGCGGTTGTATGTACAAGGAAGATCATTTTCTGTCTCGGGATGCTTTACCCTGGGCTCCCTACTGTTCTGGGAGCTCTTTCCAGGAAGGAACTGTTTATTTCCCTGTGGGCAGACTCCCACTTGGTCCTTTTCCAGAGCAGATCCACCCTCAGAGAGGCTGGTCCCACCTTTCTGGCTGCAGTGGGCTGGCAGCTCTGTGTCGGGCTGTCCACACCAGCATGTCGCTTTGGCCCTGTACTGCAGTTCTGAACTGTCTCTGTTGCCTCGCATTGCTTTGATTTACCACGCTGTTTCTGTGCGTGTCAGTGAGACGTGTCTTCAAGGAGAGGAAATGGGAAGCTTTACTCCACATGTGGTGCAGTGCTGATGGGAGATAACAGAATCACGGAATGGCCGGGGTTGGAAGGGACCTTCGGAGATCATCTGGTCCAACCCCCCTGCCAAACCAGATTCACCTAGAGCAGGCTGGACAGGAATGTATCCAGGCGAGTTTTGAATATCTCCAGAGAAGGAGACTCCATAATCTCTCTGGCAGTCTGTCCACGTGCTCTGCAGCCCTCAAAGTAAAGAAGTTTTTCCTCACGTTGAAATGGAATTTCCTGTGAAGTCTGGGGTCCTCCTGCCTCTGCCTGCAGCTCCCTACCGCCATTCTTGTCATGTTTGCACATCTTCCTCCTATCTGCTCTCTGCCGCTCTCAGCTTATTCCTAGGAGTTTTTGCCACTCCTTTGCTCTCCACCAGAATTCCTACTGTGTGGACATCCGTTCCCTTCCTTACCTGACCTGCCTTCTGTGGCACTCTCCTTTGCTGAAAACCTTATTACCTTTAGCACCCTTGCAACGTTACATTATTTTCTTTCCAGCTTTACAGTCTTCTGCCACAGTATCTGCTATCCCTTAGCTCCCAGAAGGTAGGGGTTGTTGGCACTGTGAATCGGGCTGCTCGGGCAGTGAGATGTCAGAAAGCTGGTAACCTCGTATCTGCTGCTGGGTGGAAGAGACCTGGCAAATAATGATGCATAAAATGCAGGGAGATGAAATTGGGTCCCTGGAGGCCCAGGACAACAGTCAGGTTGTGGTGGCGACCCAGCAGATTCAGACCTGTTCTGGAGACTTTAACAGCGTGAAGGTTGCTTGGTCTCTTGTAAGGAATTCTTACATTCTTTTGGATTTGCCCTCAGGTAAAGATGTTAATAAACATTTTCAAGTGTTGGTAGCTGTACTAAGGAATTATTAAACGCTGAGTTAAATTGGACCATACAGTCAGGAGACTTGTAAAGGAAACAGGTTGAAATATAATTCCTTATATGAGGTGAAGGCAAGGACTTCTGTTTCTTCCAACTTGTATCAAATCCATATCTATCCATATTTGCTTTTTGGAGCTCTTTCTTGTTCCTTGTTAGATTTATGTAATGTATTTGGCTGTAAACAGTGGGTAGGTATGTATTTCTTAGAGAAATTCATTGGACTGTGTTAGGCTAATTTAAGAGTTGCCATAAAAGTGTAATGGCAGGTGCATATGGTTGCTCCTCTGCTCCTTGCTATACTGCTCCTTTTGTTTTATTGGAATGCCAGTTTAGCTGTAGGAAAAAACAGTAGCTGCTAGCGGCGGAGGGGGCATGACCACATGCAGAAGGGAGCTAATTTGTACAGAAAAAGCTTTGATATCTGAAACCTGTGCAGTGTCAACACTGAATCTAGCCATGCTAAGTGACTGCAGCTATTGCAACAATCAGAGTAATCGTTTCAATTTACAACTGAACAGAGTGCTGGCAAAAGAAGCCTGGGAGGATGATGCCTCTGTGTAGCCACCTTCAGAGTATTTCATAAACCTCCTTTCCACCTCCTAATTGCTGTGACCTGGAATGGCTTACAGTAAAGGCTAGGAGATATTTTGATCCTGTCTGTACGCTCAGGCTTGATTAGGAAAGAGATGGCTGAGCCTATGATGGTAAAAGGCAATTTGAGCGATAGCAATCATGAAAGAGCGAGCTTATCGTTCTTCAGAAGATGAGAAAAGGGAACTTGAGAATAAAAGCCATAGCATGCAAGAAAGTAGATTGCATTCAACTCATAGAACTGATAGGTAACATTTCTTGGGAAACAAACCGAAGAGGTTAAGGAAGGCTGGCAATTTCTAAAGGAACTAACTTTTTTTTTCTCCAGTCACAATAAAGAATATTAAAAGCACAAATAAAAGTTGTCCCAATAAAAAAGGGTAAGCAGAGGCAAAATTGCATGATCCGAAAATGGAAGATTCATACAGAAAGTGGAAACTGGATATTTTACTAGAGATAAGCGCAAAAGAACATGACAAGAATGCAGGGGCCAAATCAGATAGGCCGAGGCACAAAACAAAGTACAACTAATAAAGGACATGGTAACAAGGAAACATGCTACGTTCTCAGTAGTAATAGGAGGAAGACTGAGTTTCTGGACTACTAGTTGAGAGGGAATGACAAAACTCATGATCTGAGAGGACCAAGTAGTTAATGACATTTTCTTTTCATCATTCTTTGACGAAAAGGGTTACCAGGTGGCAAGAAAAGGGCTGCTACCTTGAGAAAGGTAAGAACTGATTTATAAACAAATGAGATAGGATAATAGATATTTTAGAACAAGCTGGAGCTTATTAAATTATCTCTGCAACATAGGGTGAAATAGCTGAAGCAATGTCTGAGCAATTAGTGGTTACACTGGAGAACGTTTGGAGGACAGTCTAGGTTCAAAAAAGCTGTGACAGAGCAAGCACTGCACCTACATGTAAACTTTCCTGGGTCCTTCTTTTTCCCCTTTGCAGTAGGTAGCTTATCTTAAATTCTTGGGGAAAAAAGTTTGAATCAAATAATCAAGTAATTTTTAAAAATAAATAGCCTGTAGATAATAATATGATAAATGAATTTGCATATTTTTTTTCCAGAAGGTACCTTGTCAGTGGGGCCTAATTTCCCTGCAAGTAGAGAAATAGTATATCGTAATTTTTGGATGGCTTTTTACCCTTTCCTAAACAAGGCAGCAATATGGGCTACAAGGTGGGTACACAGTTGGCTGGAAAGCTGTTCTTGGAATAATTACTACTGATTCATAGTCAAACTAGAAGGATATATCAAGTGGGATTCTGCTCTGGATTTCCTGAAAATATTCAATATTTTAATTAATGACTTAGATGCATGCAAAATTTCCAGATGACACCGACCAGAGAGAGGATGTAAACCCTCTGAGCACAGGATTAGAATTCAAAATTACTGTGGTGTATCGGAGAACTGGTCTAAAATGAATATGATGCAGTTCATCAAGGACAAGTTCTAAATTGTGGTTGGGCAGGAATAATCAGCTGTGCAAATCAAAATGTAGAATAACTGGTAAGGCAGCAGGTCTGCAGAAAACAGATGGGCAGTTGCAAGAGTTCAGAAAATGGCTATGAATCAACAATACTATGCCATAAATGTTATGCGAGAATATATGGACAGGAGTATGCATGTAAGACATGCAAAATAATTTTTCCACTGTACTTAGCATTTATGTGGCTGGTGTACCAATTCTGCTCTGTGCAGTGCTCTTCAGGCCTGTTGGAAGCATCCAGAGAAGAGTAAAAGAAAAGGCCAGAGGCCTAGACAATACGACCCTTAAGAATTGGAAAATGGTCTTTTTCAGACTAGAACAGTAATTCTTGAACTTTCTGAAGGTGTTTTTCCTAGGTTCCCACGAAGCTGTGGGGATTTATGCCAGGGCATGTGTCTGCTGCACTGAGCTACAGGGCAGGATGTGGCCATGATACAGCAATGCTTTGGTGTGATGGTCAGGACCCACCTTGCTTGCACGCTTCTTATCTGCCATGATGTTCTGCACCTTCTGCCTTGGCCACTCTCAGTGCTGCACCAGTGCTAGGGTAACAGCGGTGGGGATCCTGGACAGCCAAGGTCTATTTTTTAAATTAGCCACTTTCTTTTACCAGTGTGTGTTTTGAGTGCTGGTTTAGGAGAACAGCATGATTCTGACATCAGCTCTCGATCACTGGGGAGTCTGTGGCCCAGGGACATCCAGGATGATCAAAGGATAAGGGGAACGCTATGGGATGGATTAGGAATCAGTGTATGAAGCCTCCTGACCTTGCAAGGCCACCTTAGGTCCATCAGGGTTTTATTAGCTCTGTCTCAGCACAAGCTCTGTCAGACCTGAGCTGACTTGGAGGCATTCCTGCCCTGTGACCCTCAGCACTGCTAGAGGGATTATTAGCTCTGGCACTATGGAAACCCGAATAAACAGTAAGAGGTTGCTCTGTGCAGTGGGCCCTGCCCTTCAGTCTAGCACTGACTTTTCCTGTCACCTTCTGATCCCATTCTGTCATAGCTTCATATCTTTTCCCTCACACCTTTCCCTGTGGAAGTGATGGCACCCTCAAATCTTTCCATAATCCCTTGCAGCCGTATGTCTCGAGGTCATTGTCGCCGAAGCTTGACCTTGGGCCATATCCAGAGAGGCCAAGTTACTCCCAAGGAGCAACTCCTCAGCTTGGCTGATACTCCCCCAGGCCCTGCTTTAGCAAAGAAACAGAACGCATTTGTTAGGAGATCCTCATGTTCATAGGAACGCAGCTTGGTGGAGCTTCTCCAGTCCCCCCACCTCTGCTCTGTGTCCACCTGGCACTCAGGACTTCTGTTGCATTTCTTGTCCTGTGTTTCATGCTTTCCCAACCTCTCTCCGCCTCCTCCCTCATCAGTGCCCAAATCCCCTCTCTGTGTACTGAGCCTCCTCCACCCCTCACCATTTGTACATCTGGTCTCACTTCTCTTCCAGATTTCCCCCCCTTCTGATTTTTACTGCTTTCCTTCACCTTCTTTTGTTTCCAGACCTCTCCCACTTCCAGACCAACTCACTACAACTTAATTCCGGGTTGTCTAAAAGCCTCTTCCCCCCTTTTCTAGACTCAACCCTTCCTCTTCTTGTCTGCCCTTCTCTGGGGTGAGTGCCTTTTCCCACCTCACATCTCTTCCACAGTGACATCCACTGGTTTGTGGGGGACCTTTCTTTGTAGGAAGACGATCTGAGAGCCTGCTGCTCAGTTTGGCTTCTCTCCCTGCATCTTTTTTTGCTTAACTGCTGGTGTTTTGGGTGGAGATGTATCTGGCATGGGGGTGGTAGTTCCAGAACAGAGAGACTCCTTGAGGGGGTTACATGGGAGACCAGATAAATTGCTCCAGAAGATTACATATCACCCAGTTGGTCATTACTCGTTTAGAGAATGGAAGGGTGAGGGAAAATGTGATAACCATTTAAAAGTATATGGAAATTTCATGTAAAGAGGAAGGTAATAGAAACTGTTTGCCAGTTCTGCTGGGGATAGAGCACGAAGTAACAGACAGGCTTACTGTGGTGGGGAGACTGAGGTGAGACGTTAGGAAAATCTCTCTAATGGTAAGGATAGTTATGAACTGCAGCCGATTGCCTAGGGAGGTTGCAAAGTCTCTGTCACTGAAGGTTTTTAAGAACAAGTTAGACAAATATCTGTCAGGAATGGTTTATGTATAGTTGATCTTGCCCTGGGGCAGGGGAATGGACTTCATGAGAGCACTTCCAGCCTTACTTTTCTGTGATTCTATTATTGCTGGTTCCCTGGATAATAAATGTACATTTTTCAAGTTAGTAACCCACCTGCACTACTTTATCTTCTCTGTGTTTAAGTAGATTCTGTTGAGCTCTTGGAATAATTGATAAAGGATAGATTAAAAGTCTTATGTGTTTAAAGTCTTAACTCTCGTTTTGCTGGAGTACTGCTCCACTGCATTCCTTCTCGCCTGGCCTCATTCTTTAAACATCTTATTTTTGGGGGGTGTGACGTATGTTTCTATGTCTGGGCAACTTGTATAGAAATATTTTAATGTTACAGAAATACTGCATCCATTCTTCTGTTTCACAGTATGCAAGTATTTTAAGACAAGCTTTACCACTCTTAGATAGTGAGCATTTTTAAAAGGTAATGGTTAAGAATAACAAAAAACAGGGGAGAGCCAAAGCAACTGCCCTTTGAGGTTGTTTTCGTTGTTATGAATAAAACTGTGCACATTACTCAGCATCAAGTATATAACTGGTGTATCTGCTGCTGAAGATAGCCTTCTTCCTTGGAATTATAATTGCGGCTCAATGTAAAACAGCAAAACAGGTTTGAAATGTCTTCTAATAAGTGTATAATGTAATTAATATTAAAACCAGTTGAAAACTCATTTATACATTAACACAGGTCTCCCACATTGCTGCCGTCATTATTTGCATGATTTTCAATTACAGATAAACGTTTCATTTAAAAAAATACAACTTGAATATGTATCAGAGCATTCTCATCCCCCTCTGTTCCAGTTTTGTTTTCATCTGCCTCTTAAAGCTTGTCTGTCCTCCCTAAAATCTCTGCAATTTTCTTAACAAATGCATTCTTATTTTATGAATTTTCAAGGTTACCCATGGACAACTCTTACTGTCTCTTAGCTCTTGGGAGAAACAGATTGCTTTTTGCAATGCCCCTTACTCAGCACACAGATAGTAACAGATCACGTTCCATTGTATTCCCTTAGATATTTTTTTAGAGTGTGCAATTTTTAAAGTACAGATAGTATTCTCAGCAAAAATACGTGGAAGAAGATACAACCTCAGTCTCTAAGAGTTTGCTATCTAAATATGTTACACTCTGGCATTCACCGAAACTGTTTTAAGTATAGTAATGCATAGCTTGGAAGTCTCCTCTTCAGGGTTAAATGCTTTAATAGAATAACAGGAGAGTGAGAAACTGTGAAAATCAATTCACGAGCGGAGGTGCCATGTGAGAGTGATATCTTTTGGTCACAGCCTAGTTCTTCTGTCGTCCTTAAGATCAGTGATTAGAACAGCAGTGCTTTCTGCTTTAGGTCGCTCTTCAAATCCAGGAGGTCGGCTTTTAAGTTTTGGTCCCAAATGTTGTGTAAGTAAGTGAAACACTGTGTTTTCTTCTTTCTTTCCTTTCCCCTCAAGAAAACAGAGAGTTCTCTTCAAACATCTGGTTGAAGGACTGTTTAATCTGTAACTGGACGGGTACTGCCTCTGCTAACTGAATTGTGGCAGTTCTTATGCAGATAGAGGGGCATTTCACACAGGCCAAGGAGTTAATATTTTAAACGCTTCTCCTTTCAAATTTTTATTTGACTGGGATAGAAGACGTCTTTGCCCGTTTGCTTGATTCAGTGAAGTATTACATACTTGCCAACTTGCTAAGGGGAAAAACGGGAGAATTGGGGTGGCAGTCACTTCCAGAAGATGGCCTTGCTGTGGGAAGCCGCCTGGAGCTCACTGAATGTGGTGGTAGAGGAAGGCAGAAAAGAAGCCAGGATGACTCCAGAGGAAATGCAGTGGTGTGATGTCCCGTGAAACACCTTGCGGGTCACTGGGCTGAGAAAAGGATCCTCCACAGACCTGGAATTGCAGGCTACTGCATCATGTAACACCATTCGTATCAAGCTCCATCTTAAAATTTTTACTCTGATCTGGAAGGATTTTTTAATTATTATTTTCATTTTTTGATTGAATTTTCATTGATATTTCAACTAATCTAAATTCGATTTAGAAGTCCTTTAATTTTCAGTCTAGGTGTAATCATGGCTATACGTGCATGGTTCACTTGTGACAAATAGTCCAGAGCCCAAATGACAGACTGTGGACTGTGCAGGCCGGGGCGAAAGGAGGTTCAAATTTAGACAAACATCATGGACAACAGTGTTATTAAAATTATTTTGTGAAGTAGTGTATTGCTGGGAATTTCAAACTTCTCCTTTCCAAAGGCATGGGAGGGAATGCTCCATCATGTTCAGGGAGGATGTTGAACCTGAATCCTCACCATTGATAACTGATTTTAGTAGATGACACTCAGCTGATGGTTCTTTGGAGATGCCCATCTGCCATTTCTCATTTCTAAATAGTACTTGTCACTGTGCCTTGGCATGATACAACTTAATTAGCCAAATGGCCAATTCCAGACTGAATATGACAATAAACTTAAATGTAAATATTCTACATTTCAGTGTTTAATCATAATAAAAAGGCAGACTTTTTGAATGGACAAAATGAATGCGTAGTCCCTCGTGTAATACCCAGAAAATAAAAAGGGGTGAAAATTGACTGTTAAATTGGCAGTGTATGTTTTCTGTTAATTCTTTCTAATTAATTAGGTAGCTTTTTAAAAAAAAAAAAAAGAGAAGAGATGAGATATGACATTCAGGCTATGCCCGTGGCTGGCTGAGGGTATTTTCACTGCTGAAAAGGCCTTTTGCATGCTGAAGGTAACAGTTTTGCTGGTGGTGCTTCAGACAGAAAACAAGCCTTTGGCTGTGGCTCTTGAAGGTGGCCAGAAATCCCACGCGGGAACACGCACTTCTTTCTAACAAACTGATCAGATACGTGTCATTGGGCACGCCATAACCTGAGGAGGAGGAGGAGGAAGAGGGCCGGCAGTCCCCCCAGGAGTGAGATGCAAGAGCGATGCTGTCGCCTCGCTCCGGAGCACCAGCATGAGGCCGGCTGGAATGAGTTCTGTTACAGACCTAAAAGTGCTAAAAGAGGAAGCATAAAACCCAAATCAATGCAAAGCTACTGAAGCACTTGACTGCGCCCTTTTGGAAGCTGAGGAGGTACGGTGGCTGAGTGGAAACATGAGCGATAAGACTCAAAACCCAATTTTATTCATACAAAAACGATGCAGGATGTTCCCATGCACTCAGCTCCAGGCGGTGGTTTTTTGAGTGAATAGCGTGAGGTCAAGTTTTGGTCTAAAGTTTTGGTGCTTGGTTTTTCTGTAATGTCAAGCAGGCCGTTTGACGTGATAGTCTATCAATTTTCTTTTACCATGAAATAAATAGTATGAATTAATGTTATGTTTCTTTGTTGTATGCTGTAGCAATGCATTTACAAATCAGAATTTGCAGTTTGGGTAAACAAAGAAATGAAAATACTTGACATTGCAGGATAAATGTTGCGTGGTGAAAAAGCCTAAAAGTTACTGAGGAGAAGGTAATACCACGTATACAGAATTAAATGTTACATTTTCTTCTCTGATATTTACACCCTTTTAACTTTTTAGGAAGAGAGGCCAGGATGCATGGGGATTAATTTGCTTGTCTGGCCTTTTTTTGGTGGTGTTAGGTTTGGTTATTGTTCAGAGGAAAGCTTCTAGGACACAGTCCTTCCTCTGAGCCTTTCTACGAATGTGCGCATTCAGGCAGCTGTATCTGCTAAATCTCCCATCCTGGGGCTTGGCTTTCCTCACCAAGTACTTCGTTATGGAGCAACATGGATCCACCCCACCCCACGCTGCGCCTCGCCCAGGTTTCTCCCCAGGGACTGCCCAACCCCTGCTCCAAACCCTTTCCAGAGGGATTCTCCCACCCTCTTTAATTTCTACTCAGCCCTCAGCAACACTGGATAAGCAAAATGTTCGGTTTCTAGTAGGATCATTCCTTGATAATAGGGTGTAGCCTTCAAGCCTTGCCAGCCTCTTACGAACACCCAAAGATACTTTTTTTCCTGGAAGACAACATGAGGCAATACTCTGATATATCTGTAATAACACTGTCTGCTTTCTGAGATCCATCTTTTCCAAAGCTGTGCTCGTGTAGGGTTGGGAAACTGCTGATTTCTGAACAGAGGAGGCTTCAGGCAGGTGGGCTTTGACAGTATCTGGAGCCCAGAAACTTAGGCTTTGACATCAAAACAGGATTCCTCTGTATCATATTTGTGTCCTTGCCTATAGTCACCCCTCTATAATTTGGCTATAAAACTTATGCAGTAATTTGAGCAGTTGAATCCCTAAGCTTTCTTTGAAAACCTTCAAGATGTGCTTCCCAGGGGTTTAAGCAAGATGTATCTGTGTGCAGGTGGCAAGTGGGGCACTCTCCCTGCTCTTCACAACCACGAGTCCGTTTCCATGCTCTCTTGTGCCGGGATTAACAATCTGCGAACAGCGAAGAACAGATTGAGCAGTATGCCTTCCACACACTGTGGGTTTTGATTTTATTTCTTTAAAATTTTCTGTCCTATTGTGGGCTCTTTGTGTCCTTAGCTTCCTTGCTTTCTTCACTAGAAAGTCAGTCCCTTCTCATTTAAGGGCAAGAATAGAGGAAGCTTTGTTGGAGGAGTGAGAAGTTAACAAGGAGGATTTTTCATGATGAAAATGCCCCAAAAGAATCCTGCTCTACAGCCAGCATCTAAGCAGCATCTTCAATCTGTGCCTATGAGGATAAGCTTATTTCTGTTGTTTGTGGGTAAAATGGCTTCATTTAATGCCAATGCTGCGTGCCTATGTATTGTAGGTAGTACATACGCTGAGGGGTGGGAGGACACCCAGGACAAGGTACTGACTTCAAAAAAGCCTGGAAGACTTGCTGGGATATGAATTGTTCAAGAATTGTCTGTTTATCCTGGAGGCTTAGACTACACAAACCCATAATTATACTGGCTGAAGACAGATTCGCAGTCTGACTGTGTACTCAGTCCTTGATTTAAATGAAAAAATTGGAGTTTGTGCATGAGTCTCCATTTTTCCCCTTTCTGAGCTTTATTATACTGGATTTGTTTATCTCAAAAGAAGTACTTTAGAGAAAATACCTGCTTCCAGTTGCTCAGAGCGAGAATTTGAAGTGACACGTGACCTGACATGACAATGCAAGACTAAATTCAGAAAAACTTCACTGTTCTTAACTCAGGATGTAGGTGGCATCTGTGAACTAAAGACACTTTTTCGTAGACATAAGTTTTGTGTCCAAACCAGTGCTGTTTACAGAAATTGTTGGAGGGTTTCTGTGTAATAAAAGGAATAGGGGTAAGCTCCAACAATAAAGGCAACAAGTATGGTTCTTGAAGATGTTTTTATTCAGCGCCTTGTCTAGTGTATGCATGGAAAAGTGACATAGCATTGACTTAGTGGCTTTTGTACAATCTCTCAAGTATGTTACTGTTTTAAAACCATATTATTTTACTTTTGATATAAAAAAGTTAATGTTCTCTCAGGCATATCACTCGTGCTCATAGTGATCAGTGTTGCACCAAAGAACCTTCAACTGAGACGAGGACCCTGCTGTGCCAAAACAGTGAAGGTCAGCCCCTTTAAAATCTCAACATCTAAAAAAGACAAGATAGAAGTAGAAATACTGCTGTCTTGCATTTACAGATAGGCAACTAAGGCACAGATGAAATATTCACATCGAGTGAGCTAGAAAGCTTGGCAGACCTGAGAACTAGAGCCGCAGCCCCTGAATCTGAACCCAGTATGAAGGGTGAGATTATAACCACAAGTACTAACATATTCATTTTTATCTCCAACTCAGCAGTATACCTACTGCACTATTTTCTCTTATTTCCTCTGCTGTATCTTTATTCTTTTTACTTGCTGCCATGAGAAGAAGAACATAAGTCAGTAGGATTTCTTGTGGAAATTGGAGGCTTGCTTTGTGCCAGCATTGCTGGAAGGAATTTCTCTGAAGAAGAATTACAGCTGCCCATAAAATATGTGACACAAACAACCCTTCTCATCTGCAAGTATTAATTGTGCATTGGGAAAAAGGGGGTACAGGGATACAAGACTCCTTGAAGGATTTGGGATATTCCTTAAGGTCTTAAAAATATGTATCTGTCATTGAATTGCCAAGTAGAGAGTAGGATTATTGAAATCTATGGGAACAAAAGTTAGTGAGATGAATACAAATAAAGTTCTCCATGTTTGTTTCACTTCTTTTTCAAGGATCTTTAAATGCAAAATACGATGTTCATTAATGTAATGCAGGCAGGCTTATTGCTTTGTTGCTTTATACATGTATGGGTCAGACTTACATGGTGTCTTAAGACGTATTTTGAAGAGCCTCAGAAAGGTCTGTTCTTTATGTAACTTGCTTTCTCTGAAGGAAAAGGCGGCAAGTTTTGTGGGGAGATAGTATTTCATACTACAACTGGTGGTCTGTTTGGAAAGCAAACAGACAAGATACCAAAACCCAGAAGTATTTGGGCATATGAGCCCTTCACCTCTAGGAAATCTTTAAGTGAGCATTCAAGATTCTTCAGTTTGCTAAGGGCCATCTTCTGCTACATAAGCAAAACATTAAAACCAGTCATGGACAGCCAGTGGGGAGAAAATTCTCATGCAAGTGAAATTGGCTATTGCTGTGTTTGCATTTTGCTTTCAATCAGTATTGTGAACCAAATCTCCCGGTTGTCCCCATTTGTGGCAGTGTGGTTCAGCTCACATGACAGCTTTGTTGCCACGAGCATAGCCAGTACTTGCTAACAGAAGGCTAGAGATGAAGTTGCTTTTTTCCAGCTGTTTGGTACCTGTGACCTAACGAAGAGGCAGTATGGGATGCTGGATGTGTTAATGAGAGAAATAAAGAGAGAAAAGTGAGACCTAGGGACAATATCTAAAACTGAGGTGAGCTTGCAGAATTTCACCCTAAAAGAAACACGTTTGAGCTTGCTACCTGGAAAGAGCGTTCATGGAGAGACAGAAGATATCTAAGCCTGGCGTGTGACAGTTACAGAAGGTAAAGCTGAAGATAAAATTAGATGTGCATACAGCGGTTAATGTGAATCTCTTAACAGTGATTGCTGTCATTACAACCACACTGAAGTTCTGCCAACACTGGGTTAGAAAAACCTTTAAATACTTGAACAGGGAACAAACTCTGGAAATCTCATCCCTAAACTGACAGTCTTGAAACAGTTTCAACTGGGAAAGAGCTATACTAATTTTTGAGAAGGGGATCATAAGTCTAGTGTGCTGGTTCTTAGTTTTTCTGTTCTTAAATATAGGGCCACTGTCTAAAAGTTAGATCAATGTGAAACTGTGCAGATGTTACATGATGCCAAGAAATGAGTTCCCTGATATTTATAAATAAACTTTCAGTATGCTCCCATTTTCCTTCCTCTTGTCTCCGCTATTATCCCACGCATTTGCCCCCAGGCTTTCTGTACTTTTTGTATAGAGACGCTAGTAGTAATTCCCTTTTTCTCAATTTTATTCTTCAAGAAAATAGATCAGTTATACAGTGTAACGCTGGTTAGGTTACAGCTAATAGTCATAGCTGTTAACCTTACGTGTGCTTTTTACCTCTGTGGTAATAATGAATCGTTAAATTGAGTGAAGCAGCAATCCTTGAGATATAAAAGTAGAAATCATTTAACAAAAGCATTTCAAAATTATAACCTTAAAAATTCTTTTATTGATTAACATTGTGTAATATTGTCAATATCTTATGACTGTTACAAGAGTTTAAAAAAATGCAACTTAAACTGTGAGAATAATGTGAAGAATATTTGTGTACTCAAATTTGTGTATTCAAGCATCTATGCTTGAATCTTTCAAAACTATTTAATTACTAACTTCCAAAGAGTAAGGAACAAGGTAGTCTTTGTATAAATGGTACAAGAGATCCTATTTTAGTAACACTTGAACAGTTGTTAGGAACACTTAGTTTTGCTAAATGCATCTACCAGAAGAGACAAAATTGAATAGTACGTGCAGTTCATTTAGTAAGGAGTATTTCAAGTCTCATAATGTTAAAAAGAATCAGCTATGCCTTTAGTACAAGGGGAAGACACATTACTGCTCTGGTGCATTATAGAAGTAAATGTATTTATTTTTTCACCACTGTGCAAATGTTCTACTGTAGTGACGACATTCTTACTTGCTGTTGTCTTTGTTGATTGCGAATTACTAAATCATTTAGTATGAAATGAGACAATAACCCTCTCCTTTCTTTGCCTGTCTCTGTTACTTTCGGTTTGTTCTGCAGCTTTGCTGAAAGTAATACTGCTTGGTTTTTTTCTTCTGTCAAGTTTTACAACAGCAGTAGACTCCGCAAGAACTTCCAGGGGTTGTAACATCTGTTGTTAGATTTCTATGTTCTAAACAGCTAAATAGTCAGTTAAGTTTAGCTGTCAGAGTTTGTATACTAGGAGGAATTAAGGAGAATTGAAACTGCATTCCCAAAATAGCAGTTTTATATTAGAATATGGTAGTAGATTAAAAATTGAAGGAACGAAGGCTAAAATAAAGGTGGTGATTGGAAAAGCTATGATGATTATCATACTGAAGATATGACATAGCTTTGTTTTTCTGTTCTCAGTAATAATAAGACTTAGCTGCTTTGTCTCAGGATGGTTTCCCTGGGAAAAAAGATGACTCTGGATTTTACTTCCTATGACAATGCAGTTGAAATTCGTAATGATTACTTTCTTAACTGCTCTGCATCTGTTCCTGAACTATAGTTGTAGGTGTCATGAAGAGTAAATGACACATGATTTAGAGTTTAGATGTTGATATTAGGCAGGTGCATGGCTGCATAGTGTGTCAAATGTAATGTTTATCCTTAGATTTATTCTGCTGGACTTTACTGTTAGATATTTGGAGATTTAGTTTCCCCATAGTGATTTACGATGACATTGGAAGACATTGTATCTCTGATGATCTCATGGGTACTCTTCGTTACTGAGAAGAGCTGTTCTGTTTGCTGTGAAATATTTCATGTTGAGCAATACATCCCTGCATTAGTAATTTCTGCAAGGCAGAGATTATAAGGGGTGGTAGCTTCTTTTATTAGATCATCTGATTTAGTTGGAGAAAATAGATGAGCCGTGTGCTTTGCAACCTCTTCTTCAGGTCTTTGAAAAAGATCCTGAATGACAGGTCTGCATGCTCCAAACGTTGCCTGTTTTTTCCACTTGTATCTGGTGATCAATTAAAAGATAGCTGGTCTCTTTATAAAGCTTGCCTTGATTAAACTGCCATGTCTACAATAAACCACAACTTTGTAATTTCAGCCTTTGCCGTTCAGGACACATACCCTTATCTTCTTTGAACTGCCTGAGTTAAAGTTACTTTCAGCCATTTTGCTTTGTGCCTACTTCTCCCTTCACGTTTTCTCACTCTGGGTATAGCCAGAAGGGCTGACTGTTCTACCTAAGCTCAAATCAAGTTGTGCTAAAAACCCAAGGCAGCAGTTGAGCCTGCGATTTGCTTTTCAGTTTGTGTTGTTCCCATCCCCTGAGACTTAACTACAGACCCTATTGGTAGCAAAAATATTTATTTTGTGGCTTGTCATATGTGATTCAAACTAGTTAAAGCTTGGTTTCATGCTCCTCAGCCAAATCACCTTGGCTTCAGGGGCACACCATACAGCTTTGCATCCTTGTGAGGGGAATTTTCCTAGAGCAGGTAAGTCACTTTCTTTGTAGCGTTTGCAGTGTTCTGTCAGTTTGAATGTACCTTCTTCCTCCTGATCCCCAGCTTCTCTCAGGGCTTTGCCTACCCTCCACTAGTAACTTTGCTACAGGAACCTTTTTGGGACCAGCAGCAATGGATTCAGTGCACAGAAGAGAAGTACTGGTCCCCTCACAGCTGCCCTGTGCATATGCCGCCTTTCTCACCTCTTTCTCATGACCGACGCATAACAGAAGAGCCTTTGGATAAGACTCACCACCTCTGCTCAGGGGCTGTGGTCCAGCTGGTAGCCTGAGAACCTGGCTGTATGGCCTTCTGCCTCTTCCCCATGGAGAGGGGAGCAGCGGTCAAACAGCAGGCTTTACTGGAAACTGTAATGTCCCTTCTTGCTCCATCTCACAGCCCAAGACACTGGCTTCTGCTACCTCTGATGGTCCTGCCAAGACTTGACCAAGCTGACTGTAGCGGTTCCTGTGGAAGAGCTATGCGAAGGAGTAAGTGACTGGAAGATCCTTTCTGCCAGTGTATGGACTGGTGCGTGTGTTTTGAGTTAACAACACGTTGAGAAGAACAACAAGATTATATTTTTTTTTTTCCTAAGACCGCAGTTGCTCTTCATACAGGAGAGGTGATCATGCGTAAGGAACCTTGTTACAAAATCAGGATTTATATTTGTTAGCTTTAGTTAGAAACTTTCTGTCATCAGACTGTCTAAAGGGGCTCTGCTTATGCCATTTAACACTTTCCCTTGTGTGCAAAGTATGCAGCTGTTTGTGATTCGAATGTGTGTAAAGTGATGAACAGAAACATGGCAGAAAATTTATCATTACCAGTTAGGAGCAGAAATGGGTTGGGAATTTCAAAATCCTGGGTTTCGTGGGCTTTAACATCATACATTACTCTCATTTATTCTATTTGTATAAAGAATACATGGAGAACTTTCAAGAGCCATCATGTGGGGCTTTGTTGTTTGGTTGGTTTTTTTGCAACTACTTAAGCACATCTTGCACTTTAAATTCTCCCATTATTGCTCCATAGAACTGTAACTTTTCCTAAGAAAGGATGTTTTAATGCTAAAACAGCACTTATTTTGTTCCTGTAGTAATTTTTTTTTTCTTTAAGTATTAAACTAGTAACCAGGAAGCTTGGAAAATTTTCTGAAACAAGAGTTTTAAGACAAACACATGGTAAATTTCACATTTCATGAGGGAGGAAACACCTATGAAGAACGTAGAAACATCAGTTATAAGGAAGATGTGTGTAAGGTGCGAAGTGCAGATAGGCCAAGACCTTCTACAAACTTCTAAGAAACTTAAAAGTTTATATTTCAGTGTAGTTTTCCATCTAATGATTTATTACATTGCCAAATAATGTTGCTAGTATCAATGATAGACCTTTCATCAATTACTACAGTGTTTGGTTTTCATGCTGAGTGCAATGGAGCCAGTTTCAATATGACATTTGTATATAATATGCAGTATTTCTATAATGGCATCCAAAAAGTAGCTATGACAATTCAACAGCTCGGACACAAAATCTTCTAACTTTTCCCTTTTCATTATGGTTAGTAATAATTTTCGTGTGTGTGTGATTCCTTAAAAAAATAGTTGTGAATATTTTTAAGCTTGAATTAGTTGTAATCCTAGAAGACCAGCATCTGTTGGCTGGCTGTGGTAAAAAGGAAGGAAAAACGTATCTATGAAGCTCATTTTCAGAAGCGAACTGGTATTGCCAGGAAAATTGTGACCTTATCAAAATTAGTTTGGTCTGAAAACTTGCATACTATAAGGGTGTTTTCTGCATGGTGAGAGAAAGTAGGAAAATCACTGGATGCAAGACGGAGGGGAAGCTGACACACAAATAAGGCTGTCTCCTTTTGCCCCTGCAGGTAACGTTGCATGCATCAGGACTTTGCTTACTGCACAAGGTGTTCTCCTGCAGTACTACATCTGCCAGCTCAGTAAATCCCAGACATGCTTAATTATCCCATTCGTTTTTCTGGAATAGGGGAACTGGGAGAAGCAGCTGGGTCTGTCATGTGCTGCAAAGAACATCTGCACAATTTATGATTGTTACTGCAGAGGAGATTCCTCTCCATCAGCACTGGGTGCTGCCTGCTCACTCGGCGTTGGGGAGCATCGGTTGGTGTAGGGCTGGCACACAGTTGCAGAAAGGCATGGTCCCTGTTTTGTGGTGTAGTCCTATGTCCTATTGAAAGTCCCGTTATGGTTCCATTACAGTCCTATTGAAATTGGGCTGTTGAGAGACATACAGTCACCACGGTGTTAGAGACTGAAGGCACAATGTCAAATGAAAGTGAATTTGAGCCCTTGACCCATTGGTAGTATTGGCTGAACTGGCAATAAAATAGAATGTCTGTTCAGGTTTTAATAGCAATTTAAGCCAAGAGTTACTGGCCTCTGTTCACTTGTAGCTCTTCTTAAAATTATCCTTCTCTGACACACTGGGGAATAGAATAATAAACCAAAGGCAACCTGTAGCTACACTCAGTTGCCTGCTAATTGTGCTTTTATTTTTATTCCTCTTCAAAACCTTTCTCAGAGTGTTGGGGGCTCAGCATATTCATCACGATGGCTGCAGCAGAAGTCTCAGAGCAGTTCTTTCTAACCTTCACACCTTTCTCATAAATTAGTAATTTAACAGTGCAATTAATATTTTTTCATTCTGAACTATCCCAGAGCCATCGTGAAATGATGGCTGTCTTGGACAGGCCAAATTTCATGGCCTCCAGGTGACAGGGTCATGGACAGTTGACATAGGCTGTGGCGCACAATATTTTAGATGGAGCTCATGGCAGCTTTCCATCCTTATGATGCCTTGCGTACCCTGCCTAGTACCCTTTTCCTTCATGTAGAGATAAAGCATTTTCATTTATCTGACTACTTTAATTTGAAATAGTTGGGAAGATGTCACTGGGGACAAAGACATCCTTGTATATTAGCGCAAAAAATTTATAATCATTCTTCCTTCCTCGTTGAAATCCTGATTCTTGCAGTCCTGTAGTGAACATTAGCTTTACTACTGAGTTCACTGAGTACAGAGATTAGATCCTGAATGAAGTGAGGGATATAGGAAGAATATGGATTTAGTCTTCCAAGAGAATATTGCTCAGGGTTTCTTCTTGAGGTGCTGTATCTGCCTCAGGAAATGAAAGATAAACAAGGTAAAGCTCCAGTAGCCACTGCAGCAGTGATAGTTATACACTGACATAATTGTTCTTCATAGATGGTTGAAAAGAGACACTTGGAACCACATCTGAACAAAAAAAAAGTGACTTTCCATGCACGATGAGACATGGAAGTGTTTAGTTTTACTTTTTCTTTGATAGGGATAAATATTTGGGCTAAATGGATGTGAGCAAGAGCATTATATCTCATCTGATAGCTCTCTGGGTGGCACAGTTGAAACACCGGCCAGTTTCTGTTGAGATCTGTACAGATAACAGAAATGAATTAATAGTTGATGAGATTTAAAAAACCTAATGGAACTAGGCAATTATTAAGATTATTAATCAGTAGAGATTCTCCTGAACACTGAGACGCGTGATAATGGTACTCAATTTGCCTGCCTCTTACAGTTGTCACAAGCTTTACATACATGGTTGATTTCACAGTGGCAGTAGTGGAATTATTACTGTTATTATTGTTATTACTATTATTACTATTATTATCACCATCATAATTATTTTTCCAGCTCTAGATATGCTGAGAGAAGCCAACTAGCTTGCCCAGCATCATGTAGGCTGCAACTAAGAAAAATAATGTCAATCTTATTGTTTCAAGATCTTAGAAAATCTTCTGTGACTTTTCAGAAAGAAAAAATTCTAGAACTATTCCTTAAGACAGCGTGATCGTTTTTCCCCTTGGATCTTTTGGTGTACAACCTTATGCATTCCCTTCATGCTGCTCCATGTTGGGAAAGCATCTGTACTTTACAAGACTTGAGTCTTGCATACTTTGTGAGTGTAATAGTGCAGTACCGCAGGCTGCTTCCTCTTGCTGCAACCAGTGTAGCCAGCAAATACCTTTTCTCCTGAACATTATATGAAAATAATTGAGGCCAGTCTTCTTGTTTGGCCCGCTGATTTTGTATGCAGACATCAAGTATTAAAATGGAAGCTGGAAAAATGTAGTAGAGTCTGGCAGGAGTATTCCATGTGTGCTTGGAATGTGCTTTTTCGCCCTGCATTGCCTAATGCACATCATACTTTATATAATATATTGTAGATATACAGGTTCAAAATCAGATGATACTCTTCAAAATAACAAACGTGTTACCTGTTGACCTGCGGGAATTTCCATATAAAATAAGCCAATGCTTTTTTGATGGTTCTGCATTGAGATTTTGAACTCTACATTGTCCTTGTATTTAAAGAGTATGAAATAACTCACAGGCCAAGTACTTTGTGAAGGAATCTCAGGGTCATTACTCTACATCTTAGGCCAGGCTTTGCTTCAAACCTTGACCTACGATGCCTATGCTTTGAGTTTGCTGTTAGATATATCCATGTGACAGTATATGTCTCTGTCAATAATGGTATGAATCAAGGGTGAACTTTGTAAGGAAAGAATACAGGAAGGTTGGATTTTTTGTTCTTCAATTTTATTTCCTTGTGAGGTATTTGCCTGTATGTTGTAAAAAAAGAAATTATTTTAAAAGCAATGGTATGATTCTTCTATTCATCAGGTTATGCATTCCTTGTTTTGCCGTTGATGTGTGGCTTGAGAGAGAAAAACCTTTAGAAGACACTTGCAGAAATCTTTATGCAAAAGGCAAGATGTAGGCTGCTGATTGCTAGGCATTTGATATAAATAAGCTTTAAGTGGAAGAAATATGTGAAGCCCCATTAAATTTGAATCACAGAATCTTCATGGTTGGAAAGCACCCTTAAGATCATTGAGTCCAACCAGACAACCTACAATCTCTGCCACTAGAGCATGCCCTGAAGTGCCACATCTAGACGTTTCTTAAACACCTCTAGGGATGGTGACTCAACCACCTCCCTGGGCAGGCTGTTCCAGTGCGTGACCACTCTTTCAGTAAAGTAATTCTTCCTAATATCTAATCTAAACCTCCCCTGCCGCAACTTCATACCATTCTGGTCCTGTCGTTATTCACCTGGGAGAAGAGGCCAACCCCCACCTCTCTCCAACCTCCTTTCAGGTAGTTGTAGAGGGCAATGAGGTCTCCCCTCAGCCTCCTCTTCTCCAAGCTAAACATGCCCAGCTCCCTCAGCCTCTCCTCATATGACCTGGTCTCCAGACCCCTCACCAGCCTGGTAGCTCTCCTCTGGACACGGTCCAGCACTTCAATGTCCCTCTTGTACAGAGGGGCCCAGAACTGGACACGGTACTCGAGGTGAGGCCTCACCAGTGCCGAGTACAGAGGCACGGTCACTTCCCTGCTCCTGCTGGCCCCGCTATTCCTGATACAAGCCAGAGTGCTGTTGGCCTTCTTGGCCACCTGGGCACACTGCTGGCTCATGTTAAGCTGGCCGTCCACCAGCACCCCCGGGTCCTTTTCTGCTGGGCAGCTTTCCAGCCACTCTTCCCCAAGCCTGTACCATTGCTTGGGGTTGTTGTGTCCGAAATGCAGGTCCCGGCACTTGGCCTTATTAAACCTCATACAATTGGCCTTGGCCCATCAAAATTGAAGATCTGATCTAGAGAGTTTTAAAGTGATTTAAGGAGTAGTCCTCTTATCTCAGTTCCTTAAGTTTTTACTGTGTGGGTACTTGTAATATTTCTTTACTTTTTCTCTCCACAGGATGAGAGAGAGAGAATGAAATACTTAATGTTTTAAAAAATAAGAAGGGGCAAAACATTCCTCTCTTTCTTAATGTGCCTTTTATATCTTCCTATATCTATATATATGCATAGTACCTCTCCACAATCGTAGTCTTTCTAGATCACCTTTAGTGTCAAAGAAAAAAAAAGTGAGCAAGGTATTTAAAATACTCGTTTAGGAGCTGAATTCAGTGAAGGAACCTTGTTATTAAAATATGTGTGATTAGCCCCCAAAAGGTCGAAAATGAGACAGATGCACTGAACATCAGTGTATTATTAGTAAAGTGCCTAGCCTGCGATATCCATTGCCCAGTTCTTTGATGCTTATAATTTTAACACTGGTTTTGTAGACAGTGTAAATACGTGAATGCCTGCCATCTTTGATGTCATCAAATAGAATTTATTTTTTTTTACCCAAGTTTTGTCTGATGTAATTACACTTCTAAGAAGCTGATGGATGGTGATTCAGTGAAGGATCCTAATGTGCTGTTTGGAAACCAGAAATAGAATTAATTCTTTTCTTCAATTACTCCTTTGTGAGTGTCTTTCTAATACCTGGAATTTTAAATGTTTGCCCTAACTTAGTAATTAAGTGTTGCAAAGAACAGCATCCTATAGCTGTATCCCCTAGAAATCACCACAGAAATAAAAAAGTGATGATTTAGTGTCCTGAGAAATAACGTTGAGGAACAGAATAAAACTGCATCCATCTAGTCTGACAATAGCAGCTCTGCCACGACTCTGCCTTTCAAGAAGAGTAAGCAGGTACTTCGCTGTGTCATATCACGTGAATGTTGATGTTTTATTCACAAGACAACATAATATTTCTTTTATTAGTGATGTGCTTACGTGTGCTTGTAGAATAAGAGTTTTTCATTCCGTATTTTAAGCTTTGACAAAAATAAAACTGAGTGTGTGAGGTCGTATTTGGAAATATAGAAAATGTGTTTAAACCAGAACTGTATTATTTTCTCTCATATACGCTACCACTTAAGCTATGCATTTAGCAACTGCAGTATAGTCTGAAGACTGCAAGTTATTACTGTTATACGTGCATATCTGTTATATTTAAACACGGTCATCTCTTTTTAATTGGTTAATCCTAATTTTGAAGCCTTTTATGACTACATACCACGTACCAGTAAGTATTAGAGTGTTTGTTTATTGTTTAAAACAAGTAACCTCTTCAAAACGCCTCACCCATGGGTCTTTTAAGGAAACTTTTCTTACGTTTCATATGAAAGAGTCTTCCTGTCTTTTTGAATGACCTTGTTTCAGGGTGTATTGTCCTGCCATTGTTGCTTGTCTTCTGTCTCTTAGGTAGTAGAGCACATTCAATAACTTGTTGTCAACTCAAATGCAGAGTTACTGCACGGAGTGTAAAAAGACACATTTCAGTATTTTTTCCCCACTGTTATTAATTACAACTTCTCTAGCTAGTTTGTTCCTTACCCAGTGTAACACAAAGCGTTTGCGTGAGCTGTTGCTGAAGTACTTCAGGTGAACGCTTTTTGTTTATTATTGCCAAGAGCAGGTGGTGTTTGCACACTGGAAGCCGCATCTCAGCCCAGACCTTACAAACAGCAGTTTTGATGCACAAACTTATTAAAATGCGCTAACATGTTCACAGTGTTCATTTAATTGTAGCCTTCATTAGGTGTCAGTAAATAGCTGAGAGCTTAATTGGGCTAAGAAAAAATCAGGGAGCCCTGTGTTACACTACCGTAGAGTTTCACTCACCTTTGAATTTGATCCCCAAATATTTGTGGTTTTGTGTAGATTACTCCTTACCTTATCTTGGTAGCTGTTGAACTTCCTTTTTCTTTCTGGAGGATGCATGATCATTCTTTTTATATTCATTTATCTGAACACAGTGCCTGCAAATCATAAAATGTTTTTGATCTGCAGCCTGGATTTTGGAATGATCACTTCTCTGGAGAAGTATTTTTTCTATGTTAGTATAACATTTAATGGTAGCACATTTTATGTTTTAAAGAAATATTCCTTAAGGACAAGGAAAAGGATTTTTTTTCTGTTTTGATGGTGTTTCTTAGTGTCTCAACATAATTTTTTAAGCTGAAGGACCCTGGTTTAGAGGGATGTGATGGAACGCAAGGAAGCTCTAACAAATACGTTGTTCCTTTGTTTTTGTTTGAAAATTAGCAGTGTGCTGTGTTAACTGGCTTTTTCACTTTACTATGAGCTCCCTATTTGAAGTCTTCTGAGGAGACCAGCGCTATGGAACTGACCTCGGTTTAATTATGTTGGCTTATAAAAACACAGAAAATTATCACAGTCTCTGAACAGATTAGTAATAATGAGCTGGTACAATATGACAAACTACCTCGCCCACAGTTAGAACACAATTAGCTGCTCTTGGGTTTCTGATGCTCTGTCTGTTTATTCTCTTTCACGGCTGGTATGGTTCTGGGTGGTTCTGTGTGTTCAGTGCATCACTTGTATAATTTTTAACACGCTTTAACTTGTCATCGATACACTGATAACTTGAGCTGTAACCGGAGATTTGTCCTAGCCCATCTCTTGTCCCCACCCAAAAAATTCTGTAGGGCTTCTGACAGATACGCAGTGGCAGATCAAAATTAGATAGCTGAAATGGTTATCGCTAGCAGCCGCCTCCCCTGCCTCTCTGACAGACCTTGCTGTCTCAAGGTTGGCATGGCTGATCTGGATGTCAACCATGGTAGTTTCCAGTCCAGCCTATTAAGATAAACCACAGACAGAAATAATGTCCAGAAGAGCCTTAGGCTTGAGGTAATGTGTCAGGAGTTCAGGGTGTGGCTTGGAGATCAAATACTGCTTGCCTCTAAAATGCAATGAGCATTTTGTCAGTAAAGTCAGCTTCACCCATCAGTGGTCCCCCAAGCTCAGGTCACACATGTACACATGCGTGGCAGATGGGCATTCCTCAGGTGTACAGGGGGCACCAGGCCTCCACTCTAAACTAGACTGTGTGTCTTCTGCAAAACTGTGTTTAGGAAGAGCCTATGAGGACAGGCTGAGAGAGTTGAGCTTGTTCAGCCTGGAGAAGAGAAGGCTCCGGGGAGGCCTTATTGCATCCTTTCAGTACTTAAGGGGGGGTGGGGGTGGGCTAAAGGAAAGATGGGGACAAACTTTTTAGCAGGGCCTGTTGCGATAGGACAAGGGGTAACAGTTTTAAACTAAAAGAGGGAAGATTTAGCCTAGATACAAGGAAGAAATTTTTTACAATGAGGGTGGTGAGACACTGGAACAGGTTGCCCTGAGAGGTGGTAGGTGCCCCATCCCTGGAACCATTCAAGGTCAGGTTGGACGGGGCTCTGAGCGACCTGATGTAATTGAAGATGTCCCTGCTCATTGCAGGAGGGTTGGACTGGCTGACCTTTAAAGGTCCCTTCCAACCCAAACTACTGTATGATTCTAAGAGAAAAGGATGGTTAACTTCTCAAAGCCAGCTGTGCCAGCAGGGTTCCAGGCTGTGTGGCTCTACCCAAGCCAGGTGTGCAGATGTCAGCTGTGAAGAAGACAAGCCCTTACCATCACACCTGGGTGCCCCGGCACCATCCGTCCTCCCTCAGTGCCCCAATCCAGTTTCTTCCCTCGTTACCACCCCGCTGCTTAGTCAGTGGGGTGGTGCTTGGGTCAGGGGAACTGCCTGATTCAAGCAGACCTGCTGAAAACCTCCTTAGTTTCTCTGTGTCCTTCCAAGTGGCCATGCGTGAACGGGAACCATAGCTGATGGTGGAGGAAGGCTGTGCCCTCCTGTTGGGCAGCAGTGCCAGCCCAAAGTGTTTCATTGTGGGGATGCAGCCCTCCAGCTTGTTTATGTTGGTTCTCACATGCAGTGTAGTCATGGCCTGGCCTTGTGAACTAGAGGCTCTCTCCATATACAAGTTTTGCATCGTGTCAGGCTTGTGCCTTTTCAGTAGGTACTTTTTCACTTAAACACACGGTGTATCTGCGAAGTTGAATGTGGTTTGGGGAAGAAAAGCTGTTTGCTTTGGGTTTCTGTGCCGTGAAGTTTCCCAAGATACTGCATGGTGTACGGACAGAGTCAGCGCCGTCCAGAGTTGTGCTAATTGTATGTTCATGTGCACAACCAGAAATGTACTGTCCTAAATGCACTGTTACTTTTTAAATGATACCGTTTCAACAACAGAAAGATTTATACGGTAAAGATTTCTTCGAGATGCCTGCATCAGTGTTTTCTGCATAGTTCTGCTTTGTAAGCACTTTGGCTATGGAAATGATGAAATAATCTCGGTTAAATAGCTGCTATATGGTCAAATATGTTGCTGATGCTTAAACAAAATTGCACAATTGTAGCATGAAAGAATCTTTATTGAATCTATGCTGCTTACATTGCTAAATGAGGCACTCTCAACCCATAAAATACTGATTTTACTTTTTGCTGTGCGTTCACATTTCTTCCCTTTTGTCTGTCTGTCCTGTGCACTGGACATTGGGAGCGCTCATAGACAGAAGAGGACCATCTGGTGGTTGTAGCAATGGCTGTACTTGGCAGCACAGATACCGGGAAGTGAAACGGAAATCTTGTGTGGAAGTGTGGGGTAGCCAGAGCTCACCTCCTTTCCCCACCACAGTTAATCTGTTTCCTCCACTGCTCTCCCAGTATGGTTTGGGCTGTTGCTCTGGCAGTGGTCTCTCTGGAGCCTCACGGTGCCTGTGCCTTTTAGTTATTTTGGAGCGTTGCCAGAGACTCTCCTGACGCAGACAACGGAAAGAAAACTGCATATTTTTTTTTAAAACAGTTTTTATTTCCATAAAAGCAGAAGAGAATTTCCTGGGACAAAGAAAAGGCCTGGGGGTGTTCTTCCTGCTCAGCATCACAGAGCCGCTGCGTGCAGCGAACATGGGAGGGATTCGCCAGAACACTAATAGTGGAAAATGTTAGGCAAGCTGAATGACTACCAGCTCTGCTCTATGGAAGGGCATATAGGTGGGAGTCTGTATACATTTGCAATGCAATACATATATGGGGGGAAGTGCTCGTGGAAATTGACTGGACGAGAAGGCAAGGGGTAGAAAAGAGGAATTTTCTAATATTTTTTTTTTATTTTTTAAAAGGTTTAGCCATAAAACCCCAGCCTTCTGGGAAAGGTACTAAGGTGAATAAAATGTGTGACTCATTTTTTAGATAGACCTGAATTAAACTGAAGAACTGAACTGAAGAATTAAAGAACAATTGATACAAGACAGTACTAGTTTGTAGAAAACATTGTCTGTGCTGTGTGATGCAAGCCATTGAAAGCAATCTGCTTGGCTGTACTCTGTGTATTATTTTGCTTCTATTTTTTGTTATGTGAACACTGAAGCACAGTGACCTGGATTAGACACTTTTTAGATAATTGGACTTAAAGGGAAATTGCTTTTAGAGTACAAGAACTAACAGTGACAAGGTATTTACTACGGGAACATGCAAATCTCTGCAGATGTGGATTGGTTAGAGAACGTGTTACAGATGATAAAAAAACTTGTCATTACTCATATTAGTGTGCATTACGCAATTCAAATGTGATTGAGAAATGAAAGGAGAACGCTCCTGTCTATTAAAATCTGGAATTCACGTTACAGCGGAAGCTCCGTAACTGTACCGCATCTTGACACATAGTAAATACATTAATTTCTCTTAGTTTTCTGCACAGTATGCATAGGAAGATGGGTAAAAAAAATACTGTCATCAGTATTATGTTGACATCTTCTGAACAGCCACCTGAAACATGGTATACTCTTGCCTGCATTTTACATGACTTATATGGAAATTCAAGTTCTCGGGTGTACTCTCAGACCCCTGTTTGCTTCAGCAACATTACACAATTGCAGATGAGAATGGTATTTATTCTGTATTTCAGTACCTCCTAAGAGAGCTAACTGAAAACAGTTCCTGCCTTACAGGGGTCACAGTCTTAAGTAATCTGACCTAATTTAATAACAGAGAACATAAAGACAGCACTTTTTCCCACCAATCATCCCACTTATCCAACCCCCAGATAGTCCTCAGGTGTTGCAGTAACTGTTGTGTCCTCATCTGGGCCCAATTTTAGGACTGTAATCAAAACTTAGCAACGCATCTGTGAAGTGAATGTGGTTTAGTATATATTTTTCTGGATTCAAAGTTTGTTATGTTACCTGATAAAATGGTCTAGTCTTGAGCTATTTGCTATACAAACAATATTTCAAAGAAAAAACAAGAAGCTGCTACAGTAACATGATTTTTAATTTTATATTCTTCTATGCATGCAGCACTCTGCAAACCTGGTAGGTGACACTGCTTGTGATTATTAAAGATTTCTTAAGATGAAAACCAAGCAAGATAATTTAAAAATATTTACCATAATTCAGGAATTCTTTGAATTATGATTAAGGAGAACCAGACGTTAAGAAAATCTCATTTGCACATACCCTTCACTTCTCTCTCATCTGCACTTGCCCATGATAATGACGTTGTGCTTGACAAAAATTGTAAGGTACATATTTAATGTAGTTTTAATCGTCTCCTCATGAAAATGAGAGTGTCATTAGCTGAGTCACCAATGCGCCTTCCCCATCCTTGATTAGGAAAACTCTGCTAATACGTATAGAAATGTCAGGGGGAGGTGGGGGCTCCCTTGGGGTCCATCAGAGCAGGGCCTGGCAGCCATGGCCCGTCCCACTGTCCTAGCCTGGGGCATCGGGCACCTCCCTGGGGTGAGGTGATGGGCTGGGACGTGGGCTCATGGGTGGGCCTGGCATGCCATAGTGGACTGCGTTGAACTGGGAGAAACGTGAGGCTCGTGGCTGGTGGAAACCCATCCCTTGTGAGTCCTTCCTTCTCAGGAGCTGGAGTGAAGGTGTTCCTTGTCCGCCACCTGGGCAGCTGCACACTTCTGCCCTGGCGCTCTATGTCCTTTCTGTGGGCTCTGACACAAGCACCTCACGGGTCAAAGTCAAGACTGTGACTCGGTTGAGTTGTTGGCACTGACACAAATCCCCGAGCGGGCAAGTGCAGGGCACGTGGCGCTGGCGGGGAATGTTTCTGCAGAAGCTTTGTGGCTAGAGAAGGTGTCAGGCTGCTTTGGTGGGGCTCTGAAGGAGACTTTAGACAAATGTGTAGCAGGGGATGCAATTCTTGCGTTTTGTTGAGGAGCTCTGGTGTTTCAGTGCTGTGTGGGCATAAATGGGCAGATCATTGCCAGGTCTGGAAAAGCAAGTGGGTAGAAGGGCAGAAAATACAAACCTGTACTCTGATATTGCCTTGCTGTTTTATGGAAAGATAAATGAAGAATAAACTAGAAAAGATTGTCTATGAAGGTGCCAGTAAAATAACCTTTCCCTGTGGTGGCATAACTGTCTGTTTAGGTGAGCTTGATGGTCTTCAAGGTCACCTTGGAGAGGCCTGTCCATTTGAGATGAGTGCTGTGATGGGAGCTGTTGGCTCCTTGTTCTCAGAGACGTGCTCAGGGGAGCTGCTGGTCCCTGCTGCCAAGCTGTGGAAGCTCGCTGTGTGGGCAGGATGATGGTTGAGTGACAGCCTGCCTCTTGAATTTAGTGTAGGTGTGAAAAAGTTTCCAGTGTTGATGAAAACTCTTCTCATAATGCCCCAAAGGACTCCAGGAAGAGGCCTCCCTGTTTTTTTTCATGCTGGAGACAGGTATATACGGGGAAGAAAGATCACAGATGAACACCAACCCCACTGACAAATCTCAAAATAAAGGAGGTCTTTCAGTTGTCCCCACAGCTTCTAATGTGATTTCGTTCAGGCTATTGATTAAGGTGAACTTAGTGAAATGTTCTAACACTCTGAATTGGTGAGCTGGATAGTAGATTTCACTACCTGTACATAAGAATAATGTGTTTGCCTCCTTTAGCTACTGGCATAAGTAGAATCATGGAATCATAGAACCGTCTAGGTTGGAAGGGACCTTTAAGATCACCAAGTCCAAGCATTAACCTAACACTGCCAAGTCCACCACTAAACCATGTCCCTCAGCACCACATCTACTTGTCTTTTAAATACCTCCAGGGATGGGGACTCAGCCACGTCCCTGGGCAGCCTGTTCCAATGCTTGACAACCCTTTCTGTGAAGAAATTTTTCCTAGTATCCATCCTAAACCTCCCCTGGTGCAACTTGAGGCCATTTCCTCTTGTACTATCACTTGTTACTTGGGAGAAGAGACCGACTCCCACTTGACTACAACTACATGAAAGGAGGTTGTAGGGAGCGATAAGGTCCTCCCTCAGCCTCCTTTTCTCCAGACTAATAGTAACCAGTTAAAAGGGCATCACATCAGGTTTTGCCTTAAGAAGAAGATGAAAAGATAATTGCTGGATAGGCAAGTGAGCATGGGGGACTGCAAGAGGGTAGCAGCTCAGCAAATGAGACAAGACTGGTTTTGAACCCGTAACAGTCTTCTTTCAGTCGGTCCAGTTTTAGGGCTGTCATCTCCCCTGGGCAGAGAAGGTCTCTCGGTCTCGGTGTTTCCTGGCTCTGAGAACTGACTCCCCTCTCCTGCGTGCGGCTGCGGGCAGCGAGGACAGGCCTTTGACTCTGGCTTACGGCTCGGCTTCTTACCCTGCATAAGCTGATCCGCTTTCAGTTTTGCTGGTATTCTGCTTGGCGTTCTTTTTATGAAGTGTTTTTTTGTTTTGTAAAGACCTATTTATCCCTCCCTTCCCTGCACCAATGGAGATTTATTAGATCGCGTGGCAGCCTGCCATCTTCCTTATTAACCAAGCTTTTTCCCAAATAAACATATTCCGTGTGTACACTGCCTCCTATTTATGATTTACTTCCCATTATAAAGCTACAATCTGCAATATTAAAAATAATACACAGACAGATGTTTATCAGAGGTTGAACAGGGTTTTATTGTACTGACTCTGGTATTTGTGGTTTATATTTCTTTAATCTCTAGCGAAGTGTGCTTCCTCCCACCCTCCCCAATTTACTACTTCTGCCTCTTATTACCCTTATAACAGGTGATGATGCCCTTTAAACATATTTTCTTTCAGGCTGTTATGTGTTGCAATATGAAAGGGAGTATGAAGAAGTATGATGACATACTTAAAATGGAATCTTTATGTAAGAAATTAGAAATTAGGCCTTTATTCTAGTGATCTAGATCCACCCGGAGGCAAAGAGATTTTCGCCTTCTACTTCTCTGGTGCCAGCAGGGTATTTGATCACCCTCTGCTGGTTGTACTGCCAGGGCTGCTACCAATTCCCTGGATTTTGGGAGGGTGCCTTTACACTCTGGATAACTCCCAGACATCACTTAGGATTTTATTTTGTTTGTTTGTACTATGTTACTACGATTTAGCCAAACCAATTTGAGATCACTGGCTGCATGCACAGTTTTTTATTTTTTATTCGAACGGATGGAATAGAACTCTGCCCCTGGGTCAGATAATCATCTCAGAACAGTTAAATAAGTAGCTGTGACATGCATCGTAACAGTGGCCTAAACTACCATATTTTTTCAATATGACACTTTGTCGCTTTTTTTTTTCTTGGCCTGTGGTTGGATTTACATTACAAAAACAAACAGCACTTAGCTATAATTAAAAATGCCCTACAGTAAGTGGGATGACAAAACAATGGGAATGCTGTTCATATGGATGAAGTCAAGTGTAAATGAAGTCTAAAAGAATTAAGTTGAATGCAAGGATAAAATTATCTTGTTGGATAGGCACAGAAAATGTAAAATAAGCCTACCCAATACAGCAGATCTTGCATTTCACAATAAAAAACGCTGATCAGAGGAGTTTTTTGTATCACGAGACAAATCCATCTTTTGCCCTTGCATCAGAAACGTAGCCTTCAATTAACAATTTGAAATGCAGTCATATATTAATGGGTATTTGTGTGTAGAGAGTTTACACATACAAGTATCTACCTTAAACATGTGAACCATGTGCTTATTCATACTACTTGCATACAGTTTAGAAAAATAGGAAACATTCATAATAGTATTCTTAGTATTCCTTTTTTCCCAAGGTAGTCTCGTTCTACCTGGAAGTATGCTTATTAAAACTTTATGTTGAAGAATCAGTATATCGGCAAGATAAATTTTAAAATTATGCTGCGGACATAATTACAAACATAGTAAGATAAAAGTGTAAGAAGGGCTGGTTTTTTCAGCCTCCAGTAGCTGTCATCTTGCTTCAGGTTTAGCTCTAGTCAGAGCCTTGCAGACCAACCTACTGATGTTTCACTAATTGCCACTTGAAAATGAAGAGGGAAACTGCCTAGCTTTGAAACATTATTCATGAAAGAAGGATCGTGCTGGCTTGTTTTCAAAACGGGAGCTTTTCCCCCTCTTCTTGTCTAGACAAGCCAAGTACAGGACTTCGTGCTGAAAAGGGCGCTCTGGTGTGTCATTAGGCACATTGGTCTAGTCTGCACTGGTCTGGATTTCCCTGTCAGAGTGTTTTGAGGTCACTCCTAGTATTTCAGTACAGAGCTCTGCAGGTCTGTTTACCAACTTTCAGTCTGACGATACGCTAATATTTGCTTCTGACTATCTCCATCAACCTGACTTTGATCCTTTACAAGGAAGGATTCTCTTCTAGTTTTAGAAAAAGCACACCCTGTTTAAATGCATTTACTACGCAAACTACTTCAAGGTACTGCATTTTTGTTTACAAGTCACAAATACCTGCTGCTAAGTATGTTCCGTGTTCAAAAGTATCTGTATTTTCATTGATTAAGCTGTTTAATTAATTTGTCCCATTCATACATTTTTCCTTTGAGTATTTCCTTCAGACTTCAACAGAACATGATTATACAGGGTAATTTTTGCACTTTCATGTCCTCCATCGGATATTAAATTTTGTTAGATTTACAAGTTACTTTTGCATGTGCATGTGTTGTGGGTTGATCCTGGCCAGCAGCTAAGCACCCGCACGGCCACTCGCTCGCTGCCCCTTCCTGCCCCACAGGAACGGGAGAGAATAGGAAGAGCAACAGCAAAAACACAGCTTAGAAAGTGAAGGAAAGAGGGGAAAAAAGTCAGGCAAAGGCAGTCACTCATCACCTCCCTCAAGTAGACTGATGCCCAGCCCGTCTCTGAGCAACAGGAAGACAACCCCGCTTTTTTTTATTGCTCAGCATGAGGCTGTATGGCATGGAGAATCCCTTTGGTCAGTTGTGGTCACCTGTCCTGGCTGTGTTGCCTCCTAGCCTCTTGCCTCCTCCCTGTGAGGAGCGGGGTGAGGAAAAAAGAAAGCCTTGACGCTGTGCAGGCACTGCTCAGCAATAGCCAAAACACTGGTGTGTTATCATCAACACTATTTTGGTCACAAATCCAAAACCCAGCACCATAAGGGCTATTATGAAGAAAGTTAACTCCATCCCAGCCAGGCCCAGTACATGGTGACTGCTTTCTTGGCAGACAGATTTGGTGGGAGATCACAAGGCAAGATGATTTTGGCAACACGGGCCATTTTAAAATAAACACAGAATTCCTGCGGTATTGCGAGCAACCTTCCAGTCAATGTGGGCACATCAACAGGGGACGAGAGGCCTGATGACTTTTTTTATTCACCTTGACAATGGTTCCCAAATCTGAGGGAATGAGGAAGTAGCCATAAAAATTTACAGGAAAGGTTGATTGAGTCTGCTTTTTGAATTCAAATTTCTATGTGGTCCATTATCCAGGAAAAAAAAAAAACACCAAAAAACCAAAGCAAAACCAAACACCTTAGAGCACAATTTTTTTCCTCTGGTTAGTCCTCTTACGGTAATGTTAGTTAAAAAACAGAACTTTAAAACTTTAATAGAGTGACAAAAATTCAATGCTTCATTTGGTTTTTTGTCTGAAGACTGTATAATCTGGTGGCAAATAGAAATGGAAAGTTCTTAGCTTTAATTGCTTTTGAGTTGACATCCTGCTTGAGAACTTTATATCATCCATGGGGGAAGCGTGGAAAGCTTTGTATCAGGACTCAACACAAAGACACAGGAAAGAATTAAAAATTGTAGCCAAAGTAACAGGCCAAACCTAACTTCAAGCAATATGGTGTTTGATATTTGTCTTTCAAATAGAAGCAGTATGTCCTTTACCCCTCTAATTTCACCCTGTGTTATATTCCTCATTTAAGATCCTTGAAAGTTTGAACCCTTTCAAGCCAACTTTTCTAATCTTCCAAGGCAGCTTTGTTCTTTTCTTGTTCCAGTTTCTTACTTCGTGAAGTTGCAGAAATGGGTTGTAATTATCAAATTGTTAATATTGAGACTGATCTTTAGAGTCTCCTTTCCGAAAGTAACTGTTAATGACCTTCTTAGTTCCTTAGGTTTCAAAGGCTTACTCCGGTTATGAAATTTTTAAACTCTATACTCAAAACAGAAAAACTAAGCCCTTAAATGCCTCTTCAGCTCTTTGTTGTAGCAGAGAAGGACAGGGTGACAAAGGAGCAGGGGAAAAAATTTTGTTTGTACAGTATTTTATTGTACAATTTGAGTAGTTCAGGTATTACAGGGTTGGACTGAAAAAGCTTAAATCTTGAGGACCTTCTTTAGGCAAATACTCACTGATTTTTAAGTGCAGTTTGACCAAGTGGAATGAAAGGATAGATTTTTTTTTCCAGAGGAAATGCTTGTTTTTCTTGCATAGTATTTTATGGCTTTTATTTATATTCCTAAGTAGCATTTTATGTGTTGCACATGTTGATGTATGTATTTTTGCAGCAGCAGATTCTTGCTGGTACATGTACCAAAATGCCATTAATACTGTTGATGAAAAGTGTTCAGAGTGAAGTCCGCAAATCACTTTTACCTACAAAGCACATTTCCTAAGAAAAATTATTTCGTTCGCTTTCCCAATTTATTTTTCCCCTTATTCACTATTACTTTGCTTATGTTACACATCAGATTCGTGTGGGTAAGTATCGCACCTTGGTAACTGTTTTAGGGGCTTTTTAGAACTATAGGTCCTGTTGTCTCAGTTCAGAGCAAGTAAGGGCTGTGAATATTAAAGGAAAGTCTCTTGTTGATACTGTTGAAGCTGAACAAGTGCTGTCTCTTTGCTGGGAAGGACCAGTGACCACCTCTCTTAAGCAGAATCAGCCAACCCAGACTGCAGCCCTTGGGGAAACCCGGTGTTCAGGGCATGGCACCGCTTTAATGAACTGCTTGTGAGTGTTCCGTGGGTTTAATTCTGTCTGCTTTGCCTTCGCTTGTGAACGAGAATGGCCAGAATTTGTCAACGTGCTGGAAGTGTAATCATTAAATTATAATTTGTCTAGATATAATATGTCCTCTGTTCTATATGTGTAGTGTATTTAACTTTGGAACAAGCCTAGTGAGAAAGCTCTTTATAATTGCTTGAATATTTTTTGTGAACATTTCTTAATTACATCTCAAATACTTACTATAAAGCTTTGTTTCTGGAAGTGACATTTAAATGATCAGTTTAGCAGAAGGGCAATGGAATTTTAATTATCAACCATAGTAGACATCCTTAGTACATTAAGCCTTATTTAAATACTGAGGTTTTACAGCTTCAGACAGAAGACAAGTCAGTCAGACGGAAGCCCTGTCTGACTGGGCTCTGAAAATTAAAGAAAAAACATCCAAGATGACAAGGCACTGGACTGTAATTCCTATAAAAAGCTAGCACTGGTTAGCACTTAGTCTTTACCAGTAAACAAATGGCCAAGGATGGAGGTAATGTCATCCTTGTCTGAAGGGGTGACTGCGTAGCTCTCCTGTTGGTGGGAGACAAGGTAAAGAGTTTTCCCTTGATGTTTGTTTTTTAGGAGCTAGATATCAGTCTAGTGAGGGATCTTACACGGGATTTGTTAGCCAGCCTGTATCCTTTTGCAGAGAAAGGGAGAGAAGAAGGAACTTGAGGCAACAAAGTTTTTAATACTTGGTCTCGTAGGAATTGTTCTCATGATTGAACGATATTTAGGGGAAACAGTTCTTTTCTTTGTAATGAACGAAATGTACAAAATATGGCATGCCTGCTTATAGCGTTCAGCCACTTTACAGAGGCTTTAGAAGTTTACTGACTTTGTTAAGCAAACTGGCGTGTGGGAGTTCAATGTGCAGACTGAGTGCTTGATTGTAATTAGTTGGGAGACTGGCAAATTGGCTTTGGGAAGGCAGTTAAGGAATAATTGTCTGTGTCTGGACAGGATTGTTCCTGGTTACAAACTATACCGCTGCCTTACAGCTGATGCTGTTTTACATTGTGCAAGAGTTTTTTAATATGCAACAATTATTATTTTTATTCATAGTGCTGTCTTGCCCTATATACGCAAGGTGCCACACAAACATGCATGAGAACACAGTCTTTGTTCCAAGTGAATTGTAATCGACATGAACTACAAAAAAATATTGTCTGGTTTTTAAGAAGAAGTTTAATTTCCCTAAACGGCAAATCTGGTTTACTAGTGGATTGATTCTGGTGATCTAGAACGTGTCACGTATATATTTATACATGCAATGCTTACAAATACTATATTATTTATTCTGGGGATGAAGTTCCAAAGACCCATCCACCACGATAACATCTACTTGAAAAAGACTGCTTCTCATATCAGTCGTTCTAGCAGTGAAGAAGGTAAGCACCAGTTCCCTCACAAATTTCTGTTTTGGTTTCTTTTTTGCCTTTCAGAGTGCAAATTCACCTGCGCCAGTGGTAAATGCTTGTATCTTGGTTCATTGATTTGTAACCAACAGAATGACTGTGGGGATAACAGTGATGAAGAGAACTGTCTGCTTGTAACAGAGCATCCACCTCCAGGCATCTTTAGCTGTAAGTACTGTCTCTTTGTGTGCATCTGTGTATCTATGTATGTCGAATATGTCTCTTTACCTCAGAAATCAGTCTGTTCGGCAACTTGGTCTGCAGTATGATATCTGGGGGGGATGAGACAAAGGAAGTAAATACTGTTTTTCTCTGAAGCAGCAGTGATTTGTAACATGCTTTCTCTAGGTTTTTAAGCCTGGAAAGTTGTAGTTGTGCAGACGGAGTTTGTGACGCAGATATTGATGTTCTAATCATATGGATCATATGTGACTTCTGAGAAAGAAAGCGTAATGTATAAATGATTAAATAATTTGTTTTCCAACGTTCTAAAAAACATTTTGTGCTTTGTCTGTTTGACAGTCTTTATATGTTATTAAGACTACTAAGAAAGGCTTTTGTAGGTATATATTTAAAAAAGCTTTAGTTGCTATTCTTTGGTGCATAAGTATCTCACGCAGAGTGCCAGAGTTTATCACCAGAATCGCTCTCTTAGTGTTTTGCCCTCAGTGATGTACACTAAAATCAAACTTTGATTTTGTTTTTGTATAATTGCAATAATTTATTTTTAAACCACAATTCAGCTTTCTGGATGGGGGAGAAATTTTCTAATAATGCTTCTGGTCTACAAATGCAATAGAAGTGCTGTTAGATTACTTACTGCTTTCTGAATGGTTTGGTTCTGCCCATACTGACGTCCCTCAGCACGCTGTTTCACCTAGGGTTGTGACTATGACTTAGGAATATCTGTGTTACTTCTGTTGTTATTAATAATAGGAATTACAAGCGGCATGTATCTGTGATTTTTGTACGAATGCATGTGCCATTAGGTAGGACTGAATCACTGGAGTGGATTCATAATAGAAGATGAAGTCAGGTGTTGGATATGCACCTTTCCTCCTCTGCCCTCCAACCTCCAATTGAACATCTGTCTAAATGTTGTACTGTATATCTTTTTAAATCTTGTACTTTGTGGTACTTTGGTACCTCTGCAGTGATTTCAGAGGTTTTGAAATAATAATGGCCTACATATACTTTTATATTATTTCATTTTATTTTTGTTTCAATTTGATTTTTGTAGTGGATCCCTTTCCAAAGCCCCAGGAATAGCCGAAGGCTTTGGTGATGGGTCCAAATCAAAATGTCACATGTCTTTGCTCAACTTGGCTTTTAAGTTGTAAAAAGGTTATGCCTTCTTATTTGTGCATGCGAAACTTGTAAGCATACCTTTAAAGTTCAAATAGAGGAATTTTTTTGACTGGGTTACTGTACAGCTCTTCTCTTAAACTGAGCCAGCGCAACCGTTTGCCCAAAAGGAGCCATGAAAACCACTGTGGTAGCAGACAGAGGGAAGGACTTTGGTGACAAGCAGCAGTTGGGGCATCACAGGTGGTGGCCCTGCATAGCTGCAGTGGGACGGAGGCAGCCTCTGAGTTCCTAGGTGGAGTCCTACGTGGAACTCCAAAAGCCTCCTTCAGCTTGAGGTGTGATAGCCAGGGCACCATTGGTTTTTCAGTACGCCCCGTTCCTGTGTCAATTGAGCACGATGACAGCAGCGTGTTGGCACTGCGTGCTGGCCTTTTCCTCAGGAGGCCTTTGGACTGTAGAAGTGGTTACTTGCGTGATCCAGGATCTGCAAACTTCCTGGTCTCCTCCTAGGACACATCCCTCCCATCAGGCATTGCAGAAGCCAGGCATGCCTGGAAGGGAGCAGCGCTGGTCAGCTGGCAGGTCATCCATCCTCTTTGCCTCCAGCGGTGTAAAGTTTATCCAGACAAAACACGACAAAACGTGTCTGCAAAAAACCTTCAGTGGCAGGTTTCCTACTGCTTGCACGGGAGCTTCAGTTGGCGCCTTTTATGGCCCTGTCTCTGGGAAGTTGTGCAGGTCAAAGTGGCGGCATTTGTCTCACTTTTCAGTGGACATGGATAAAAAGTGTTTGCTTTCTTCTGAAATCAGCCTTTTACAGACATGAGGACTGTTACCCCATCTGTCACCTTCTGGGAGGGTTTAAAAAAACCAAAACCTAAATAAACCCACGTTCTTTCACATGAATTATGTTTGCTTAAATCAGTTATATTTGTTATTTTTTTCTGACTCCTCCTGAAATATGGTGTCCAATAGTCCTACTTCAGACCTCCCCCATGCTGACTGAAGAGGAATAATGAGGTAAACAGTTCAAGAAGTATATTTGCTGGTTTTGTAACAACATTGCAAATGAGTTTGTACAGGAAATACTTGATTTATTAGTAGGAGCATTCCGAAGTGTTTAAATTTTTGATTACCTTGTGGCAGAGAGGGCAGTTCATTATTTGGTGTGTTTGGGGATATTGATAATGACTGTGCTTTTTCATTGCAATAGGGACTGTGCGACAAGTGCTGGTAAATAAAGGGACTTCTTGTTTTAACTGAAAAGGCCAAAACCCAGTGAAACAGGGTACTAATGGTGAAACAAAGAGAAAAAGGATCAAAGCCAGATGGAAAATCATACAACCAGAAGCAGTGTTTAAAACAAATGAGGATTAGTGATATTTATCATGTTCTGGCTATTAAGCAGGCTGTTACATGGTAGAAATCAGTGCCAACTGGTAATAGGAAAGAGCATTATTACGAATGTGGCAGTTGGTTGCATTGGCTTATTCCAGCCTTGAAAAAATGTTTCTGGAATACTTGTTGAAGTGAGGTCCCCAGGCCTTAGAGGGATGACATGTTGAATTAAGGAACTTGTGCATGCTTTTGCTCAAATGATTTTAATGGGGATCCCTACCAGAGTACACCAGAGTATACGTGCCTGAAATGTCCCAGCTGACAAGGCTACCTTCCAGCACAGGACTACATATATTCTTTGGCCTCTCATTAGTGACAAGAAGGTAATACAGCTCTATAAGAAGAAAATTACTCTAAAAAAAAAATCATCACTTGAGGAACTGTAAAGCAGGAATTTCTTTCTGGTCAGTGTTACGCATCAGCTCTGTTCTTGCACCTTCTTGCTTGTGCACAGTTCTTGAATGGGCAGGAAGCTGTTGGAAGGAGCCACGTGTAAGTGTGTGCTGGTCCACATCTGAGCAGGGTGGCCTGCTCCTCCCTGGGACTGCCCCTGTCTTTACCTAGAGCACGTTGGCGTTGCTATGGTTTGCCTTCCCCTCTGCTGTTTCTTCAAAGAATCCTTTCCTCTTACTGTATTCAAGCCTTCTATCCTCCCGTGGTGGAAAGACGATTCATCTCATTTCACATTAATACATACACTGCCCCCAAATGATGTCTAAATAAATAAATTTTCATATGGAAGTTTTGTATCAGTTCATTTAAGCAGTACGTGCCGTGTTAGCGGTAGCCCATATTTCCTGGCTACTGAAGCATTTCTCATTTGTGTTCTTGCCAGCAGCCAAATCCAGGATGTCTCGTTGGAGCTTATTGTATAGCTTAGTTAAGTTGCATGAGCAGTGGTATAGAAGGATATTTTTTGTGGGTGACCTGCTCCCTGGATCTCGTGATTATAGCAGACGCTATCTCATTGTGTTAGAGGAGTTTAAATCTCCCACACCTGGTGTTCCTCTCTCCTTGCTATTCTTACTTGTCTCCGATGTGAAGGCTGTTAACTCAGTCTTTTAAATGTTGCTACTGGATTCTATAAGATGTCTTATGTGTGCAAAGTTAAACAAAACACGTATTTTTTTGTAGCCCTTTGGTTTTATTTGGCTTTATTTATTACTTGGTTCCTCTGCTGACTTGTAGGTGGAGTTCCCTTACGCTGCTACACGGGCAATTTAGTCCGTACAGCACAGAGAAATTGGAGGGCAGCCGGGGAAAACCTGCACCAGCTCCAAGGTGTGTTAGAGTCTGGTTTTAGACAGCACGAGCTGCAGTCCGGCGAGTTGCTCAAAATACATGCTACGGCATTTAAGCCAAACATGTTAAGGCAACGGCTTGCTTGGTTTACAGTGGGATTTTTAACACAGGTTTGGTGATGCGTGTTGAAGCCTAGCTCCCCCTCCTCCATGAGGACATGGGGGCTACTGCACGTTTCCCCACAGGTAGCCTCCTGCAAAGTAGCCCGTGTCCACTTAACTGTTTTTATTTTCATCAACTATGAAGACTTACTGATCGGGATAATGGAAGTGACTGTTCTTTTGTCACTACTTGGAGGTCGAGGGTGTATTTAACAGCCCAAAGCCATGATGGGAAAAATGAGGTGAAGAATAGGATTTTAAACATTGCAGACTTGGCCTTGGCGGCAGCTTGCCGCTCCACGCGGCCCACAAAATTTGGACTCCGAGGAATTGAAACAATGTGCCTGCTTCTAGCAGGACACAGTTCATTTGTTCGAGCTTTTCCCTTTGTTTCGCAACAAATGATCAGCCTGCCTTGTTCTGCTAAAAGTAAATTGGATTTTGAAATGGGAAGTGTAGTCTGTTGTCTGCTTGCAGACTGCGGTGTCCAAGTCATGTCTAATTGAGAAGGGTTGCAATGGCGGAGATTTTAGTTCTTTAATTGTTTGGTGGAAAACAGTACAGGTAGTTATCTCTGCTGTGGTCTGCATGCATTCGTGGGCATGCGAAACACAAATATTGACATGCATGAGAATTTGAAGAAGAGTAAAAGAAGGGAGAACAAATCCTTCTTGTCATGTGAAAATTATGTCTACATCAAATTTCAAGTTGTCAGCATTGATGGAGGTGATGTGTCATGGCTGTTTTGGCATAGAAGAGTTTGCTGTAGGAGTTCATTTTCCTCTGCAAGGTAAAAAAACCCAAACAAATCAAATATATAGCTCTCCCTTTCACCACCCCCACCTACTTCTGTCGGCTCTGAGCCTTGTAGGGATCTGCAGGGGGTTGGAGAATGATTCTGTTTTAAAAACAAAAAGCTCAATCAAAGGAAAATATTTTGTTTAAAGAGACCTTTGGCATCCCCCTCTAACTGTGACACTGAAATTGCACAGATAAAAACAACCGCTTAGATTTACATTTTGATTGTGCTTCTGCTTTCATGTGTGCCGGGCTGTCCCACTTCAGGTGAAATTTATCCATTTCTTTAAATATTTAGCAGTCTAGCGTTGATGTTAATGAAAGTCTGGCACTGCTATTTTGAGCATTGCAACAATGATAGTAATTTTCAGTGTCAGATTACTGCTTCTCGGAGGAAAAGGGAGATGGGAGGAGGGAAGAGCAGAGAGAGGGGAAAAAAAAAAAAAAATTGTTTCGGGTCTAATAGAGTTTGTCATCAGCCTGGCTGTGCCAGACAGATGGATCATGAATACTGTCTAGACGCTCTCTGCCTGAGTGGAGCTGTGGTCTCTAAGGACAAGCAATGAGACGCCGGCTTAAGTGACTGGGGAAAGTCAGGACGTGCTCCCCTCTAATCAGTTACTGATCCGGGCTGATCCTGCCCCGCCGAGCGGGAGGAGAGGACAGGCCCCGCTGGTGCTGGGAGAGAGACGGTCAATACCCATCTCGGCTGAAACTTGGCGGGCAGGGGGCTTTAAAGGGGGGGGGAAAGGAGAGGGATGGTGTTACGGCGCTATTGATTTCAGCTGCATTGGCCCAGGGAGCGCGGGGTGATGGAGCTGGGAGTGTAGATCTCGGGAGGGGGTGGATTGGGAGAGCCATCATCTGGCATAACACATGCATAAAACTGCTCGGTCACCTGTATTTATTGATTGGTTTAGTCACATTATACGCTTGAAAAGGCTTATTTTACTTGCTTACTTTTCCTTGATTTGGCCCACTTGTTCAGAAGGATTGGTTTCTTCTCCTTACCTGGGGCTCCGTATGTCCCCGGCTGTTAAGATGAGGTTACGCGAGGCTGCCTACGGTTTGGAAAGGGGAAGCTGTGTTAACCAGGTGAGACCCGTAGCCTAGGGCAGATCTTGCGCTATTTAGTGATCTCTCATGCTGTTACTTGTCCTTTCTCTGTCACTAAGCGCAATTAATGACAAGGAAATAAAAAATTCTGATGTAGACAGAGCAATAAATATTTTTTGACTGGTGGAGTTGTAATAAAAACTTAATTTGATGCGTATGCTAACTTCTTTAAAAAACAAGAGGTTTTCTGAGTTTTGCATTATAAAATAAGCCATAGCATTCTGGATTTTAGTTCTGTGTGTATATAACTACATACTAGATAGATAGCTATTTTTATTTAGAAAATCCAGTTGGTTTTCAGCCTGTAGTTCAGTCTTGTTTCTTAAAGTGCTATAAGCAGGTCCTGTGCTTTGTTTTGAAATTTCACCTTTGCGTATTTTTGAAGTACGTCATGGAACATAAGCAGTTAAGATAAGCTTGAAAATTTAAAAAAAAAATGGCAAAACATTAGGGTGAATTTTGTGTTTTCCTTTAACATTTTGTATGTGTTTTTAAAAATACTGTATTTCCTGGTGTTTAATAAATGAAGTAGAACGCTTGTCCCATGAATTCTGTAACAAAACTGCAGTGGAATTCAGTAATGCTACAGTTTACCCATTCTTCATCTGGAGCCTTACAGTATTAGTGACTCTGACAAGCCAGACACACGTGTACGTGGCCAATAACAACCACAAAATACGCTGGTACGACATCAGGTATCTGCATCTGCTTACAAACAGGGCTGAACTCGACTCCTGGTAAGGAATTTCCATTTCACAAAGTTTCCAGCGGAACATTAATCATATTTTTACAGTTAATGAGAAAAAAAAATAAAAGCTCACAGTGCCCTGCAGATGAAAATGTGGGAATTTCAGTAGCTCTGAAATGCTATATTATTCGTTTGCAAAGTATGTAAGTCAGTTGTATCACCTTTAACCAAAATCTAGAAACAACATTTGTTAGAACTGTTTGTGTTTGTTCTTCATACACATTTCATTCACTCCTTCAATTCCTGTTAGCTTTCAGGACACTTCATCTAGTACTAAACATTAACGGTTTAGTACAATTACGCCTGGTAATGCTTTTGCTTTCTCCTGTTTCCTTTTTCTGCTACTGATTTCTTACAGATTCAAAAAAGAATATTAAGTGCTTAAAATGTACCGTGTGTTCAAATCTTCATTCAAAGACTGTTTTTAGGCATCTGAGGGAGTGCCTAAACTTCAGTCTGGAAATCTCAAGAGCAGTAGTGCCAGGCGTGATGTGACTTTCTATCTCACAGGTATGCTTGGCTCTGCAAGAGACAGGAGCTCCTTGTGGACCGCTATGAGGCAGGGAAATGGCCTCCCACAGACTCTGAGGGCACCCTTCTTCAAACTGTTTTCTCCACCAGAAGTGCATGGTAGCAAAAATGTTTCATCAGTGCAGGCCTAAAACTAAAGTACAAGAACCACAGCACAGTATCATGCCACGGGCACAATTCTCCCCCTGGAGAGAGGAAGAGAATAAACTGTGAGACAGTTATTTTCAGACGTTATTTCACATACGAGTAGTAGGTGCTCAGGCACGACATCAGAAATCATAGACTGGAACTGAACAACTTCTGTTGATTTTATTCTCAGTCCACATTAGTAAGTATTGTTCATTGCTGTCCTTCCTCTCTACATTTTCATTTGCAGGGGTCACACTGTACAGCGCGCCAGGAGCTGCCTGGCTAAATCTCTAAGTTTTACCCGCAGGTCTGAAATCCTCCTGAAATGCTCCTGTCTCTTGCAGAGCCAAGCATACCTGTGAGATAGAAAGTCACATCACGCCTGACGCTACTGCTCTTGAGATTTCCAGACTGAAGTTTAGGCACTCCCTCAGATGCCTAAAAACAGTCTTTGAATGAAGATTTGAACGCACAGTACACTTTGAGCACTTAAAATTCTCTTTTGCATCTGCAAGAAATTTTAAAGCCACTGCTCTTCTCTGTGGCTCATTCAGTCCACATTGGTTATCGCTGGTAAATGCTCGTTAGGAGCACTGCCTTTGTGCTGTGCTTGCACTTGGCTAATATAAGCTTAGAGGAGCCGTCACAAACTATTTCTTCTGTACAGCATCGGAAGCTGTTCAGGTGTTTAGGTAGTATGAAGATTACTTACATTTTCATATGGTTTAGCACGTGCTTTGAGGCTGCTTTTTTAAAAAGAAAAAATAATTTTAAAAAACTCCTCACAAAAAAAAGGGACAGAGTCAAACTAGACAACCTTCCTTCGCTAGGAATGCTGCAGACTGGGATGTTTGATTGCTTTTCATTCTGCAGATGCGTATCTGACCCTTTATCTCCAGAAACTCTTCATCTCCCTGATGAAATGAACCACCTTAATTTTTCTTAAGCAGGCTCATCCTCTCCTTCTGTTTTAAAGTAACAGCTGAGATGAAGGTGAATTGTGAGTTTTCTTGTATGTTCTGGTATAAATAAGTGCACGCTGAAAATTTTCTGTCTGAAGTTTCTGTGTAACGTAATATATAGCATCATGTTTGTGTTCAAAGAAATCCCTGCTTTTCAGTGATCTCTCTGGTCTGTATTGTGCATGAAATGATGTTTTTCCATATCATGTAGTGTTTAACCAAAGCACGTTGCTTTGGCCATTAGTCTGCAGCTTTTTTTCTCAGACTGGAAAGCCTGAGAAACCCGATTTTCTCCACAGTTTTGCAAGTGTTGGAAACCGGCATAAGCCAGTGTTGCCCCTTGTGGTCGCTCCCTCAGTTGTCCCTGTGCAAATGTTTGTGCAGCCACACAGGAATTGGGTGGGAGACCCAGTCTGGTTCTGATGAACTCTGAGAAACTTCCACTTTGTTTTGGCCGGTGTCACGTCTGTGCTTCTGTTCTCAGCTCAACTGTGCAAACTCTTGTGCCGGCACAAAACAGAGGGCAGTACAAGTGCCTCCATTCGGTGGTGGTTTATCCTTGACTGGTTTAAGGTTTCCATGAAATGGTAGCGGTAGTAAATGCGCTAGTCCTTCCCCCACTAAAGTATATATGCTTAAAGATCTTTCCCTGTATACAAGAGAGTTTGGGAATTAAGAGCTAATTGTTGCTTTCCCCCTTCTCCCCCATTCTGAAAATCTCATCGTTTGTCCCTTTTTGTTACAGAGAAATGAAACAGAAGAATGAAGCATCAGAAGGGGTCTCTCGTGACCGTTCATGGGCTTGGGTTCATTTGGAATGAACCCATGCTAGTATAATGAAATATAACATTTCAATAACAAAGTCCAGTTTGGCTTAAGACGTGGGGCTTTATTGGAATAATGTTAGCTAGTTAAATGATTTCATAGGAACCAGCTGTCCTGGGTCAGATCAAAGGCCCAGCTAGCCCAATATTGAATCTGGCACTGGCCAGTTGCAGATGCTAAGTGAAAGAGTATAAGCAAATTAGATAAACAGTTGGGCTTTTCCCAGTAAACCCAGTTCCTTGGAGGAATGCTGCACGGCTCTGCGTGAGGAGCATGGGATTTCTGTCCTCCTGAGAGAATTCGACATTTAGAAGGGGCAGGAACTGAGGTGAAGAGGAAATGTCTCATTTCATAAGTGTAAGAATGAGAGAAGAGCCTTCAACCCTTCCCTAACCAGAAGATGTGTGGGCACATTGGTTTCTTCTATATTCAGCACATACTTTTCATGTTAAGGCATTTTGAATGTAGGACGCAAGCTTGAAAGTGCTGAATTCATGTCAACCCGAAAGACTCTTTACCTGGGTCTTTTCACTGATTTTGTGAGGAACAGATATTTTTAATTTCTCTAAGCTTACTCGGTTTTTTTCTGAGTGGTGTTGGAGTTGTTTTGGTCAGGATTTATGGACTGTGTGACAGCTTTAATAGTGAAACCAAGTCCATCTTGTGAGGAAAGTAAGCTTAAATTTGGCTTGACCGTTTAAAAACACAAACGCGCACAGAAAGCCTACTGCATGTAGAAAACACAGTTGTCACCTGGGACTGTGTAGCACCCAGGCATCAGATACGTGTGTGTATATTACAGCAGGCTTCCACTCATTTTTGTTTTATTTCCATACACGTTGTATGCAAACGTAAGGAGTGAATACAGACTGCTTAGCATTAAGAAAAATACCAGCAACATAGAAAGATCTGTACCTCAGCTCCTGTGAAAACATAAATTGGGATTTCTGTCTTTGTTTAAAAATACCCACGCTTTTAATTATAGGTTTAGGGTTAAAAATCAAGGCTAATCTATTTTTTTCACATTCTGTTTAGACCATAAACGAGACAGTTGACCAACTGTTTGTACTGAGCCACTGTTAGGAGCTAAAGGAAAACAGATATCAGAGCGAGTTGTTAAATTAATTGCATTTTGTATGTGATTGATAAATGTCTTTTCTCTAACTTAACAATACAGTTTAAGAGGCTAGAGAGCAATGAGTAACACAGTGTTAGTCCAACCGTACGTGATAAGATCGCAGCCCTGCTTATCTTTCCAGCGGTATTGCTCCACTGGTGGCTTCCTCTTTCCTTCTCAGATTTCTCCTTCTTCTTTCCTTCTGTTTCAGTATTGCTGCGTAATAGCTTCATAAATGTAAGACAGATTAAGGACCTGGGGGGTGTAGAGATAATAATGACGCACTATGTGAATACTGAGTCTGGCACCTAGTAGCACCTTGATAGAAATAGAAAGCTGTGATCACAGCATTAAAATATGCTAACAAGCTGAAGGAGCTAATGGGCTGAATTTTTACAGTGCAGATGTTCATCCGGCACTTGTGCTGAATGCAATAACAAATGTGTGGGGGCCGATGGTGATATTATTGTGTTCTTGGCAGCACAGCCCTCCAAACCAATCTTCCTTTCTTTTATATTTTACCAAGATTTAGAATGTTCTTTTTTTGTGGTCTAAGATAACGAATGTAAGCGTGTATAAACAAATTGGTATGACTAAGGCTGGTTGGGCTAGGGTTGTCTTTATTCAAACAGGGGGTTCTGTGAGAGTGGGTGCACCCCTGCGTGTGGTGGTGGGGATCAGTATCTCAGTTCTTGGATAATTCGTGCTCTACATCTCCAACTAAGTTTCAGATAGTTTTATTGGTGTTGGTTTCAAAACCCAGATCATCTGGCCAGAACAAGCCATCTGCTTTGTGAAGCTGTAGAGCCACGGTCTGATGTAAGGGTCATGTCCCTGTATTTTCCAGAGGAGAGTTGGTAGTCTCCTGGAGAACAGACACAGTGGCCTGTATTCAGTACCTCAGCCTGGCCACCCACCTCATGGTATTTCACATATTCGGTCTCTGCCTTTGTGTTCAGTGCTTTGCAGCTAATGCCAAGAATGATATTTGCTGTCTTGTAGAACCTTTCAGCTGTTTCAGTAAGAAACAACCTTGACTTCTTTCCAGCAGATTCAGATATTCCTGAAGAAATTACCATTGGTACCAGTCAAAGATTGGCTATACATTGTCAGGAATCACTATGTTGCAAACCTGCTCTTTTTTTTTTTTTTCTTTTTTTTTCTTCTCCCTCCCTGACAAAGATACTGGCTTGTTTGTTTTAATTACCAGGATGAAAGGTGCATGTGGCTTTTGTTTGTAATAAGCTGCAGCTCTCGCTGTGAATACCTGTCACTTTTGATAGGCTATTACGATGTAGATGATCAGTCAACTGGCCGTTACAACACAGGTTTCAAACCAGTCCCCTTGTGACAAGCCTATTACATAAAGTATGGGAAAAATAAATCCCACTGATGTTAGAAAACTAAAGGAAGGACTGAAGTGATATGAGGAATGGAAGACTTGGTGATCAGTGAATAAGTCTCGCCGACAATTCCAAGTATTCTTGGCATCTCTGACACAGACTTCCTGAGCAATCCTGATGAAATCATTATTGGTTTTCTTCCTTAATTTCTTTATTTATAAAATGGAGATAATGATGTTCATCTACTTTGCAGAAGTAATAAGAGAAGATGAAATTTTTACATGGTTGAAAAACATGCAAGGAGATTTTAAGCCGTAATAACCTCAGAAAAATGGGTATTATACTAGAAAAAATACGATGATAAGCTCACAGTGAGAATTAAAAAAAAAAGTTTAGAAAATATGTGTTTTATGTTGTATATTAACATTAGCACATACTGTCCAATATTAATAAATTTATCTTTATTTTTTCATTTGCATGTCAACACCTAAGAGCAGGGAAATGGGTCTGCTGAACAGTTTCTAAGTAGGTACATAAAAAGTCAATTTGCATAAAAATGTGACTAGAGACAGAGGAATAGGAGTGAGATTCATCAGTCAACTATAATTCCACAATTGGAGCAGAATATCTTAAAAAATGGTGAATGTAATGATATTTGGTTGTGTGTTAGTGAAGTCTGAAGAGGAATATCAGAAGGATTTCATCAAATGAGGTCAGCAGTCAACAGAATGATGGATGAAATTCAATCTTGATTAACGCAAAGCAATTCATACTGGAAGGCAAAGTATGTGCTATTAATACAGTTTATTGGATCCTAATTAATTGTGTAATTTAAGGAAAAGTACCAAAGCATGACTAGGAAGGGCTGAATGAAGACCTTTTCAGAGAATCTAGTTGCGGCCAGATAAAATACTTTGAATCAATAAAAATAGGATGTGAATTGTTCTGATGCTGTTACTTAAATCAACATTTTACCTTTACCTAGAATGCTGTATTCAAGTGTTCCTGCAGCACAGAAGTGTGCTGTGGATGTAGAAAACATAGGAAAGCAGCAGAAAGAAGTTGAGAACAGACTTTGATATGAATAGAGACCAAAAAGTTTGGAATTGTTTACTTTTGAGTCTAGGTAAAGAGTGGGGAAATAAAAAGGTACACAAAACTATGGGTGTTGAACAGAAGGTGGGTCAGGAACTTAAACTATGTCGTAAGATTAGAAGATCGCTCAGTGCAATTCAAAGCTGACAAAAAAGAAATTTTTTCATACATCCTGTCTTCAGGCTGTATACCTCATTACCGTGCGGTGTCATTGAGGCAAGAATTTAGCAATATTTAAAGAAAGGAAGCCTATGAACACTGAGTCCACTCGTGTGTAATCTATCCAAAGAGGAGTAGTTAGGAAATTTATAATGCTGAAGTTCCAGGCATTAAACTTATTTCTAACTGTAAGATTAGGTTACCAGCTTGAGATGACGTTTCCTCAGTCTTTTGGAGAACTGAACATCCTCATCCGCGAGGACAGCGCGTAGGTTCCCATGTGTGGTGTGAAACTAAAGTCCATAGTAAGTGGCTGGGAATAGTGTTTGTGTGAAGCTGTGATCAAAGTCCTTATGTGCAGTTTCTCGGACTTAAGTAATTACTGATATTGCATGTAGCAGCCTTCCGTCACATCTTATAAAGCAGAAATCTGGAATGTCTTGTCTATCTGTTTTTCATAGAAGGTGGTTAACTAGCACGGCTGGCACATCGAGTTGCTCAACAAGTGAAAACTGTGGTATCTCTGGCAGCCGGTGCTGGATTACCTATTGCACACCGGGCTGTAGCCCTGGGAGGGGTGCTGAGCACATCCCCAGCGCAGGAGAGCACGCCGACGGGAAACCTGTACTAGGAATTGCAGAGGAAGCCGGTTTAAGCAAGCAAGGTTTAGAATTAAATGTGTTGCAATACAGATTGGTATTTGATTGTTTGAAGCCTCCTATAGCCCTTCTGTCCATTAGGCTGGTGTAGTTAATAAACCAGACCTTCAGAAACGTCTGCTCCTTAAACATAATGTACTGAACTCCATACCTAAATGTTCAGCAGTAGTGGACAACGTTTCTAGACCTTCTCTCCTTGCAGATGGCAGCAGTTTCTTTGCTTATTGCAACACGAGCTATCCATTAATTAGGACTTTCGGAGAGAAATGTGTGTGTAGGCTGTGAGCATGCAGAGTGATGCAGAGAGGTGGGAAACAGATGTGTGGTCATATATGCACCAGCCAGCTACTACTCAGATACCCCGTCTGCTAATTAGCGGCTGGAATGTTGAATAACATCGGTGTTCGTGCGATTGCTTGAGTGCAGTCCTGCGTCTAGTTTTCACACTTGTCGTAATCTCTACATGGTACCATAAGTAACATGCTTCAATTAAAATTGTTTTGAAAGTGAGGTATCTAGAACTTCCTTGTTACAACAGATTAATTTCTTGGGTGGTCTCTAAGCGTAGGGCCATCAGCTTTTTGTACCCTTGGAGGGACAGCATTGGGTTAACACAGGAGACGAAACCTGACTCATCCATTTTTCTTCCTGTCATGCTAATGAACCCAGCCTGTGCCATGTCAACTTTAAACTACCCCCTTGATGATTCTCCTTGTACCTCCTTCAGTGAAGAGTCAGCAAAGAGCAGCCAAAGTCTGCACTGCCATAGCTGGGGGAAGTGGGTGGTAATACTGCCTGTGTGATGAATGACTCCTTAGGAAACTATTACAATTTGTCTAAAGTTCATATTTTATTGTATTATTCCTCAGAATTTCAATAGAAAGTGTTAGTATTTCCAACTGCTGTATGTCCTACAGATACAGGCATGCATGCACACATGTATACATATATTCTAGAACAGCCTGTTTCTTTTCATGAAGTCCAGATCCGTGATACATACATTTCAGCCCTGCCCATCATTATAGGGACAGGCAGTATCAGACAGCGCAATTAGTGTTGCCACGCTGGGGTTTTTAAGTTATCTACTACTCTATACTGCGCTGTATTCCAGGTAAAAGGCACATCTGTAGATCAGACAGAGCAACTCCAAATTTGCTGCCAGAACATAAACGCAGAGATGACTTTTCTCTGATCCAGTTTCTGCATTTGTAAAAATGTTTCTCACGCTTTCCTGAAACAACTTCCTTCTTTATCCATATGAAAAAGCTTGTGAATTAGAAGAGCGCTTCTAATCTTCCAGGTAACTGGGGAAATAATCCTTCTTTCCCCCTCCCCTTCTCCCCCTCCTTATCTTCCCTCCCCACAGAATGCTAAAACATTGTTTTTCCTCCCACAGTTGAAAGGTGTGTTTTGCAGAATACAGATGAGATATTCGTTGGCTAGCAAAAAATAAAGCGAAACAAGAGACATGTCTTTCAAGTACAAATGGGGCTTTAGAGATCTCGGTTGGAAAGCCTAATTTCTACATGAGCACAACTGTTTCTCCATATTGCCTGGAACACTTCGGTTACATATTTGGCCACACTTTCTATTATGGATTCTATAAAGACATCATTTGTCAAGCTAATAACTATGTACAAAAATGTTTATTCACAATAAAAATGGATTTCAGAGATCTTTGAATTGCACCCACAGATACAAGATTTTGCAGTACTTTGCAATATACCGAGCTGGATTAGAGGATAGTAATAATCAGGATTCCTTTCTCCATTCTGCAGGGCTAACTGAACTTAACTACTTATTTGAATGGTGTCAGCTATATATCCTTTTTAATATTTCTAATTTTTAGCCTCTCCGGTGAGGAAGCTGAAATACTATTTCACTGTCAAGCCCTTGCAGAGTGTGTTTTTCATGACACTGATGGTCTCTGACTGAAAAAGAACAATGATAGACTTTGTAGCATGTTCTACCTAGGTGCATAACTGGTTTTTGTAGGAAATGTGTATTTTTTTAGCTAAACAGAAAATTTGCCTTACTACATTACAAACAAATAGGGTCTTTTTAGAAATTCTTTTCTTTAATTATGTCATATATAAGCCATATTCAAAAGGTGTCTTTGTCGCTGATTTCAACAGCAGTTAAGTCGCTTAAGTAGGAGTTAGACACACAAATATCTTTCTATATGTGACTATAGTAGCTATTTAAACTAAGGATTTAAGTAGACAGAATGTAATTATCCCCACTGCAAGACTAATAAGGGAAAAAAGCCATAGGATTTTGTAATAGCGACAAGTGGTCAAGGCATTACATTTATGCTTTGCTAGTTTTACCAGCTGTGTCTCATTCCATTATTCATACACACAGACAGACAGACAGACAGACACACACGCACACACCTCTCTTCTAATTAATTATAGTTGTCGACCAGTGGGGGAAAAAAAACAACTCCAGAGGTGACTTTCCAGAGAAAATTTGATTTCAACGTGGGGCCACCAACCGCTAGAAGTCTGCAGATGTGAAACACCTTTTTGAGGTTTAAAAATCTAGTTACATCGTATGAATCTGAAAACCAAATGTGGTTATTGGGATTTTTCTTAGTGATCTGCTTATCTCAGTAAAAAAAAAAATAATCAGAAAAAACTTAGTGTTTTCTGCCTCACGTTGTGCATGAAGCTGGTTTTATGCATGATTCATAGTGATAAAACATTATTCTGGGGGAAATGAGGGGAAGGCACGGGCACCGTGGGTTGGAAACCAGGGGTTTAAGTGTTACTTACAGATGGACAGGTATAGGTGATGATCCCACATAACTTGCATTCCTAAACTGTCACTCTTTAAAACAATCCTTATATTCCGCCTGGCGTAATATTTCCACACCAACGGTGCATCGTTCTGCGGTGAAGTGCAGTACTCTGAGGGAGAGCTTGCTGACCATAAACACTGTGTAATTTAACTGAAATGAGAACAGCTATCAATACACAAGTGTTTGGAGATTGCAGGGTAGTGTCGGGTTGATTTTTTTCCTTCTTTGGTAGAGGGGCTGGGGTAGAAGATGGTCTTTTAAAGGTACTTGGATGTAAGTAGGAGCAAGCATCTAATCCTTTCAGTTGCAGAGGTGTTTCTTTTCCGTGGGATTGAATCACTTGGCCTACCTGAAGGCATCAGCCTGGTCTCTGAATCCCACCACTGGCCTATGAATCTTGTCAATATTCTTTTTTAAACAGGAATCAAAGCAACATCTTGACTTCGTAGCCTCCATTTAACTCCTTCTCAGGCTGTTTGCTGGGCCTGCCAGCCCTTTGGCGGCCATAGCATGTTGAAGGTAGGCATGGGTAAAACATGTTGAATTTCTTGGGTGTGAAACCTTCAATCTTGCACTGCAGATTTACACGGTATTTCCACTGCTTATAGGAACAACTGCATTCTGACAGAGCTTTTCGTTGGTTACATTACATGTTTATAGTGTACATGGCCTGGTGGAGATCCCTTTAGCTCACCTTAAAAGACTTGAGATGTCCACAAAATACTACACTGTCATATTAAAACAGTGACAATCCTTAGAAAAAGCAGCTGGGCCTTTTAGGTGTGTCCACGAAGGGTGGAGAAACAAGGACAATACCAGTCTGAGAGCGAGCAAATAGATTGGGTGAGATTTGGTAGAGAGACGGGAAGATGGGTAACTCATGGTAGGCAGAACACGGCCGCCTGATGAGTCGGCTGGTGGGAAGAAGGCCGGAGGTGTGGCACGTTGTGGGAAGAAAAAGTTGCTGGATTTCCCAAAGACATCGCCCTGCCTTGCGTAGCTACCACCACCCGAAACTCCCTGCGTGCGCACGTGTTCCCAGCCGCCCTTCCTGCTGGTTGCCTTCAAGTCAGTTTATTGTAACTCCTTGGGATTTTTGGTTCCTACTGTTTCTGCAGGGATCGCATAGGTAAAACCTATCCGTCAGCCCCCAGGGTTGGTGGTGCTGGGTTTGCGGCCAGCTGCTCTGCGTGTGCACGTTAGTAGCGAGGATGTTGCTCCAGGTGGAGCACCCCAGATTCTCGTTTATTCACATACGGGGTATTTAGAGCACCTGGTTGTACTTGCTGGGTTTTCATGAAGAAACCAGGACACAATAATCCATCATTCTAAAAACTGGTAAAAGCAATTGGGAAATCAAGCGGTAGAGGATTAGGGTCCTAGTTGCTCATATATGGTGTCTCATTTCAGGTTAGTGGTGAAAATAGGTCTTGTTCTTTCTTACGTGGCATCATTCCTTTCACTCCTAAATTAGGCAGTGATTAGAAAGATCTGTAACTGGAGTTATTTGGGGCCCTTTGATGGGGCTGGAAGAACTTTGCATTGAAATTATATGCATTGTGAACTGAGTCCAAAGGAGCTTTGTTGATTTAGCCCTGCTGGATATCTAATTATTCATCCTGTCTGTTAGTTTCATAAGTACTAAATATAGAGAATATTCATAAGTTAATAAAGAAAATGAAAAAAAAAAGAAAGAAAGTGTTTCAAGCACTGAGTATATTTCAGACCTGTGGTTGACTGGTACATTAAATACCAGGGACCTGGCAGTGTGTGCACGGTTCCAGTTTAGCTGCAGCTCCATTAACGGTGCTGATGGGCCTGAGGAATAGGAAAAAGAGAAGGTAGAGGTTCTTGCCACCATTGGTAGTGGGGAGCGTTGAATAGCATGAGTATGGAGGGAGCTGTGCTTTAATAGTGTTTGTGTTTGTAGTATAAGTAAGTGGCTTCATGTCTTCAGTTACTTCAGCAAATACAGTACAAGGATTGACTAGTTTTCATTTTAATTTCAAAAGAAATTGAGAACTAGACACACATAACACATCCAGGGAGGCTTTTTTAGTGTGGACATTCAGAGTAGCAAAATTGGTACCTGGTAGCATAAAAGGGGCTCTTCAAAAACGTTTCTTGACGTAGTTAACACATGTCACAGCAAATCTGTATATTGGATAGGCTTCAGTAAATTCCAGCTTGGGAGAGAAGGACGTAAGGAATTGCTGATAGTATGATAGGGATACTCTTAGTGAAGAGATACCCAGACAACTTGAACTGATGCTGAAAATAAACACGTTGAAGAGAAATAGTATGGTGGTACCAGTTGCGAGGACTTGAAATCATGCTTGTAAGTAGAAGTATTAAACTTCAGTAAACTGCTTTCCTTTCCCTGAGTTGTGCCTACGTTGCTGAGGAAAACAGTGAAAGGGGCTCGTTAGATCCGGCTTCATCTCCCTTCGTTTCAACTGGCGCTAAGGCTGGAAGTAGCCAGCCATCTCCCCTCCGTCCTCCTTCCTGCCATGTTTTGATGTTTTGCCTCCTGAAGTCCTTTTTGCCAAGTCAATCCACTTCCTTCTGTTCAAAATATGGGTGTTGCGACGTCCACTGGCATCTGGAAAATTTACAGCTTTAAGCTTCCTCACTTTCATTCAGGCACTTGGAGAGAGACAACGGACCAGAAAAGCAGATAAAAGGAGTCATTTAGACTTCGTTTTCAGATAAAAGAATCGAGTTTGGTGACGTATTCTAGTCTAACAGTATTGCTTCTGTTCTTTGTGGCAAAATATATTAGAATAAAAGGAACAAAGAAGTATTCAGTGCTGTGTCTGCTGTATTTTTATCCTGCCCTGTGTTGTACGCCAGGTTTCAAGCCATGGGAAGTTTATTGAAAAAAATGACCTGTCAGTTTGGCTCCCTTCTCCTTCTCCCTTCCCTTCCCACTCTCCTGTTCTTTGAAATTGTCCCCACTGGCCGCTGCAGGAGGGGTTTTCAGGAACCAGTTCAGGGTCAAAGTCTGGATTTTATAGACCCATGTCAGGTCATGGGTTACTTCATGAATGCACCACTGTCTAATGAGCAGTTCCAGCTTAAAAAGATTTATATCTTATTTATAAACCTATTTATAGTATTTAAACTTATTTATATTATCTTGCTGGTAAGAGGTAGTCTCCACAGTGTGCTGGAAGGGGCTGTGTTTACTGAAGAGCTCTATAGAGCTATGCCGAAAAAATACCCAGTTTATCACGAAGAGCTATTTTCTGGAAGCTTAAGAAGTTTTTTGGAGAAGGTCATTTGGGTCGGTATTAACTTAGCCGAGTTCTACAGATTTTTTCCACAAAACATAACATAAACTTTGTGCATTCCCAGCGATAAGTCAAATGTTAAAGCGAACTGAAGGAGGGACTTGGGCTCCAGGAAATGAGGCTCAGCTGAAGCTTGGTGTGTTGTTACAGGTCTTCTCAGAAACGAGGTTCATTCAGCATGTTTAGTTAAATTCTCCAGGACGGCACTTATTCTTAGAAATAGATACTAATTAAACTGGTCAGTTGAAAAGGGCATGAGAGGAAAAGAGGGGAAAAAAACCCCAAACGATTGTAGAGAGTGTCAGATGAAGTTCATTTACGCAAAAGGACAACACAATCAAGATGAACTAAATACTACTATAAAGAAACTAATAAACTAATTTTAATTAAAATTAAGTTAATGTTTATTAACATTAATACTTAATGCTAGCATGTATTATATGTCCTATAATATTTAATATTAAATATTTATTATTGTGGAACTATTAAATAGTTATTAGAATCCACTGTTGAATGAAGCCACATGAATCTTCAACAGCAGTTTTTGGACTTGTTTTCCTAGTTCTGTGGAAATAGTAGATGTTGCTCTCCCAAGTTTCTCTCAAAACTAATTTTTGTATGTAAAATTTTTTGCTTTTATATGCAATTGAATTTATGTCCTCTTCATTTCTCATGAAGAACTGGATTTGTACTTCCTACATCTGCCTCCATCAGAGTGTTCCAGTTCAGTAGGTTTTGGTCATTCAGTCCAGAAAAACCCCCTGGGAATTGGTTTCTTTGAATTCTTCTTGATTTTCAATAAAATGAGCACAATCGATTTCTTCCTTTGTTCTTTTCTTGGAAAACTCCATTGCGTCTATGTTGTTTGGATTTCATTTCTCTCTTTAGATCTGCCTCCTTCAGCTGATCAGAAGGTGATACGGCATGGTATTTTTTTCATAAGCCAACCTAGCACAGACTAGTTTTGCTGCCTGAGAAAAGTGTCATCTTTCAGCTCTTGCTAGTGTAGTTGCACTTCACTATTTACAGGTTACATTTTCTTCTCTGTTTTTTTTTTTTTTCATTACTGACCTTAACAAGGCCAACTTTACGCTTATTTTAGAAAGAAACTTTACCTTTCGAAAAAAAACTCAATGTATGCTTTTGCAAAAAAGAATGGTTATAATGAAACTAATCTTCTACCCAAGAGCCTTCCATGTCAAGTGCCCCAAAATTATTGTTGGATCTGGCTTGTCCCAGTGTTCAGGTTTTATTGCTTGTTTGAGTCCTCAGGTTTGGACCTAAATCCTACTTCTTTATTGTTTAAAAAAAATATAATAAGATTCTGGTTAGGTAAGCATTTGTTAAAGGAAAATGCGACCTATGATATGATCTTTTAAAAAAGGTTGTTTTTAAAGGCTGGATGTTTTCTGAGCTAAACAGGAAAGCTAAAATTTCTTTTGTTAGGATTTGAAGCCTGTATAGACATATTAGTATCCGAATGACCTAAAGTGGTAAATTATGAGATGTTCATCACATAGCAATGAAAACTTTCTTGTATTGGAGATGTGATTTTGATCTGTAGAGTGAGTGCAGCAATGCTAGTTGGGATGTAAAGTTCTTTGCTCAAAATAGAAATCTGTCCAGTTTGGTCATTGCTCCCCTCATTGTCATTGGGATTGTGCATGTGTTCCAACTGTTTTAATTTAAAAGTACTGAGCCTTTCGGATTGGGTGATGTGGTTTTGGTGCCTGGGAAAGCGGCCGTCGGTCTTCTGGATCTGTGACCGCCCACTTGTCTTCCACCACCAGTGATTGTCCAGTTGTACAAGATCTAGCACTTTTTCCTCTCAGAAGGGAAACAAAGAGCAAATATTAAATAAGAAGATTTCTGGTTTAGGTTTGGAGGTGTCTCTTTGGGTAAGCCATCATGCAAACAGTTTTCTCCAACCTAAAATACATGGGTTGGATGAAAATTACAGAGGGGCATGTTGAAAAGCAAGAAAACATGGCTGGCTGTTGAAGAGTTGCTGCCGTCCGCTTTTGTTAATGATCAGAGCCAGCAACAAATAAAACTATACAGAAGGAAAATAAAAGGGGAAAAAGCCCAGCAGCTCCTGAAGCAAATTTAATAAGCCAGAGAGCAGGAATTCCCTATTAAGAAGAGGGCTCTCCAGCAGACACTGATCCATTACTGTATTTATCCCTTATAACTGCTTACCAAACCAAAACATCCTCCCAAATACCAGCAGCGCCATAGAAAACTCCCAAACCCTGGCCTAAGGAGCAGAAGCTGATGATGGAAAAAGCCATTTGATGTGGAAGAGCAAAGGGCAGTGCTCGAGTTTATCTGGCAGGGCATTACACTGGGTGCCCAGTCTTTGTATTACTGAAGAGGTTTTGCATAAGGGACTTGCAATTTAGCATCTTCCAGGAAACCTGCATTTTTTTCATTTTATTTAAGTTCCTTGTACACTGACGCACATATTCCTGGAAAATGTCAACATCAGCAAGCAGGTTAGCGGGTAAATTTTGTTTACAAGTGCCAGTGAATGACCAAAGAGGGAAATATGTGAAATGTGGAAAATGAGAATGGGAGGCTAACCTGCTTGCAGATAGTAGGATTAGAGGAGAAAAATTTGAGACAATTGACAGAGAAAAACAAGACGATGTGTACTTAAAATGTAAAGACGACGAACTCCTTCAATGCTTGTATTAGCTTGAAAATGTATAATTAATATGGAAAAAAGATTCAGGAGCATAAAAATACTTTTTTGACACTTAGCATGCCTTACAAGCTCTGTTAGCAACAGACAGTGGTTTGGTAGGTTGTTTTAGGTTTACGCAGTAATTGATATATTTGTGTCGCAATAGGTTTCTGTTAGACTAGTACTTAAACGCTTAAACTGGACGTTCTAACAATCTGCACTGTGATGTTGTGTACGTTGCCCAACAAAGACTCCCGCAGATCTGAACGCCTCTTTCGCCTGTTTTATGTGCATATTTGTATGTGAATTCACTTATGCACATATTTATTATATTGTGTTAGTATTTTATAATATGTATGTACAATAAAAGTCATATTAACATAAAGCAATATGATATAGAGTATTTAAATTTGTACTTAATATATAATAATATAAATCTCCTATATTATAAAATAAACTTTTCTGTTTCCAACACCACAGATAAAAAAATTAATTGACAGGTGTATTCTAAACACTGTAAGACTGTTGTAATCCAACTTTTAAAATTCATGGAATGATGGCTGGGAGCGTAGTAATAATTAATATATCGGTCTTTATATTTCAGAGGAATTTAAAACACGGAATAGAATTGTGACAGCATGGTATTTTTTCAGGATGATTAAAGCTTTTATTAATATCCAGCATTTTTAGATGCTACAGCAGAAAATGTTATAATTTAACTTCTTGAACAATTTGTGTCTAATTATAAAGAACACTGTGTAAGCGGAATTTGATACTTTTTTGGAAGTTGAGGTTAAGGTTAAGCAGGAAGGAAAACTGGGTAATGAATTGTCTGAGGGGAAGAACAGATAAGTGGTACGTAAATACAGCTTCCCCAGACACAGGCTTTGTGTTGGACTACCTGACCTTAAGCTAAAATTAAGCCAATTTTTGGCTGTTACTGCGCAAGATCAGAAGAGCATCCCATTCAGAATCAGCAGCTGTCTATTACATTGTGGTTGTTCAACACAGTCTGCTGCTGGAAAAAGGTACCACATTTAGCGTCTGTTTGTTGAAGTCAGTATTATTTAATCTAGATTAAAATGCAGACTCCTTACTTGTTCATAGTGTTTGTACTGTCGCTATTTGGTTTTTTACAACTCTATAAGACCTGGGGAATGCCCTCCCTTAGTGAGATGAGATAAGTCTTCAATAGGTGACTTTATTTCTGTTCTGCAAGGACAGCAAAAGCTAAGTAAGAAAAAAGAATAGTCCACATAATTTTCTGTTATTTGTCTGTTCAGCAACGCAAGATGACTTCTTGTCTCTGCTTTGAAATACAGAGACCAAACTATTGCAAAAAGCTTCCCTTTCCCTATCAAAACTGCTTTAACTTATATATCTTAAATGTAAAATCAGCTAGCAAGATAGAACAATTTTAAAGCAAGTTTGGAGTTTCTCTTCGAAGATGAGCCTCTGATAGTCACTGGCATTTATAGAAGAATACAGATAAGGGAGATGGGGGGGAGGCTCCATTTATGCTTGGTATATATTAGCTTATGGGATACCTACATTTGCTAAAATATGTGAGAAAAGTACAAAAAGCAAGTTCTGCAATCCAGAGGTTTTTGGTTGTTTAGTTTCTGGTTGTTTTTTTTTTTTTCAGTAAGTATGTTGGCTCTACTTGAGTTTCCTGCACCTGGTTGTTAAACAATAGACAATACAACTCTGACTCCATAATGTAACCTTCCAAAATTTTGAAGTGTATTATAAATAACTTACTAGTAAGCCAGAACAAGATTAACATGTTCTTGCTGTTATTTTTTCCCTAACATAGACTGGAAAAATATGTGCAGAGGAATATTTTTAAAGTTGATCTCCTGTCTTTGCTTTCATTAAAATTTTGGTTTTAACAATCCTTGATCAAGTTACTTCCTTCCCAGTAGAGGACTCTGGCACATGCTTTTTTCTCCCGTTTCCCCCGCCCTTCTTCTTTCAATCTTAAGAAACTGCAGTTTCTAAAGAGTTAGAGAAATTTCCCGTTTAAAGAGGTTGGGTCTGGGACATGATGGGGGCTGCAAGCAGCACCCTGCCATGGTCCCTTCCCTCTTGTGGCATTGCTCCCGGCCCAAGCTGCCCCAGGCGGTGAGGGATAGGTTAAGGATCACTTTGTGCCATCCCATGGTGTTCATGACGTTATGCGAACAGCTATCTCAAGAATTTATTTATTGATCTAGCTTTTTTAAAGAGGAAACGTTAAGAAAAAAAACGACAGCACAGAGGGGGGAAAAAGGCAGAAAGAAGAATTTTGGGTCCTATGAGATAAGTGTCGAAGACTGCTTCTTTGCAGAGAGCACAGGAACACCAGCTGGCAAGGCATTTATTTTTGCTTCAGAATGTATTTGAGAAGTAAACAATTTAATAAACTTCCCTTTTTAGTCATTTTCAAGCCTTTTCTAGAAGACAGCTATAAGTTGTGTGAAAAAGATATGTATAATTCTGTCTCTGGTGTGCATCAAAATCTTTGTTGTTTAGAGACTTTGGTAGGGTTTTTTGTGGGCCTAATAGTAGTACTGACCCCTTAAAACGGAAAACCTTAATAACTTTGGGTGAGAAAGTAGATTACATGAACCCTCTGAAGTAAATCTTCAATATTTACTGCTTTGAATTTGGAGAAATCTACTACTTTCAGACTGAGAATATCTTTTGGGAAGTGTCTTAGGGCTCCCCAGTACAAGAGAAATACGGACATACTAGAGAGAGTCCAACAAAGGGCCACTAAGATGATGAAGGGACTGGAGCATCTCACCAGTGAGGAGAAGCTGAGGGAGCTGGGACTGCTCAGCCTGGGGAAGAGAAGGCTCAGGGGGATCTTATCAACATATACAAATACCTGAAGGGAGGGTGCAAAGAGGAGGGAGCCAGGCTGTTGTCAGTGGAGCCCAGTGACAGGGCCAGAGGCAGTGGGCACAACCTGAACCACAGGAGGTTCCCCTTGAACATCAGGAAACACTTTCTCACTGTGAGGGTGACGGAGCACTGGCACAGGTTGCCCAGGGAGGTTGTGGAGTCTCCGTCCCTGGGATTATTGAGAAGCCTTCTGCACACAGTCCAGGCCACCAGCTGTGGGTGTCCCTGCTTGAGCAGGGGGGTTGGACCAGAAGACCTTCAGAGGTCCCTTCCAACCTCAACCATTCTGTGATTCCATGGAGATATGCCATATCTTTAAAGCCGTTTTCATATAGTGATTTTCCTCTCTCCTTTTTCATCTTCCTGTCCTGGAGATTTGCCTTATTTGAAGCAGTTGATTGCAAGCCAATCTAAACCTTTAGTCTAGACAGATAAAACTGTTATTTGCAGCTTATCTCACTTGCAGTCATGGTAATTCCACAGGTGCATAGAGCAAGTTGGTACTGGATTTATTTTGCCTTCCCTTTTAGGTTGTACCAGATTTGCCTTTGCAAACGGTCCGCTGATGGCTGCGACTGGTGAATCACCGTGTTTATACAACATAACATCAGAAGATGTGTCCGTGTGGATGCAGTCATGATTGCTGAGATACCCAAGCTAACTTTTTGGGTGTCAGAAGCACAATTGTATTAGGCTAGGAAAATGCTATGCTAATGTGGATAAGTTAGTCCAAGATAATTGATTGCTTATATATGTTACTACGCTGTCCTGTCTAAGCCAGCCCTAAAGCTGTTGTTCTGGAGCCTGATTGTCTGCCCTTATTTTATTTCAGCATAGATTTCAGTCCCCCAGGATGTAATATGGGACGTATTTGAACAATTTTGCTGTTCCTAAACTGAAATGGAAAAAAAAAAAGGACATTGTGTGTCCTGGTAAACCATACCTTAATTGTCTCTGAGGATAGTTTCCCTAAAACGAACCCGAGTTCTATTATTTAACAAAAAAAAAATATTTTAATGGAAATTGGAAGGAGTTTTCATTTTGTTCCAGCAGAGTTCTTAATTTTCCTGGCAAAAATAGGAGCAATTTTTCATCTGTCAATGACACTCCTCTCCATTCTGCCTGAATCTGGAAGTAATGGCCTTGTGCATCATCTTGTTTACTCCTTTTGGTTGAAGAAATGTTGTAAATTCGATATCAGGTTAGACAGACACATCTGTTTATAAAACCTATGAGGCTGTTGGGACACCAGTTTTCCAAGCAGTTATAAATAGCAATATTTTAGACTGGGGTAAAGGGGCGAGTGAGGAAGCTTCAGAGGGAGAGAGCGTAGAGCTGTGACCCAGAGCAGCATTCATGCATGAAATTAGATATTGTACAGTGGACGTTCTTATTTTGGCTAATGTAGCCTCAGGCAGAAAATTCTCTTGCTGCATCCTTGAAAGATTTTTTTTTTTCTTTTCCTTTCTCTTTAACCTTGTACATTAATTATCGCTTTGCAGTGTCCGAACAGTAAATTGGTCATTTTATAGAGAGGAAAGTGCATATTCAAGTACTTCAGAAACAGTGAGCGAATGCATCATTGTACCCAGAGTCGTTTCCTACAGACTGGCTGCATTTTCCTTAAGAATTTGTGCACCTTCCAAGTGTTGTCCTGATGCTCAAGAACAGGACTGTGTGTTTTGGGATTTGGGTCTGTTGAGGTTTTTTTTGTTCATATTTTCTTCACTTTGCATTTATGAATAGCCTCGCTTTTTCTAGTGGAAGTATGGGGGGAGGCAGGAGATTCATCAGTGCGTGCAGATGTTCAATGAAAATTAATGGGAGCAAAAAGTACATTTTAATTGTCAGCTAAAGTCACCTTTAGAAATTTTCTACTCAGAAATATCCCAGCATTTGTGTAAAAGCAAGGAAACAAATAGCTTGGTAACAAAATATTTGCAAGAAGGGCAGTAAAATCAATCAGTAATACCTGTTAAACGATAATGATTTATCGCCAGAAACGGTTAGGTCAGTTGAGTGTTAGGGCACTGAATTGGAAGGCTTCGTAGAGTAAAATTTAGATACGCATTGATTAAAATACACTCTGATTTCATTCTTGATTCTCCGTGCTTACTATTTGAAATACATAAAACCAAGCCCAGTTTAGAAAACAAAACCTCTCTGTATTTCTGTCACTATTACAAGAATCTTCTGATGCGGAATTGAGACTCCTGTTCAGCCTTAGCAGAGTACAAGTTACATTTAGGTTTTAAAACAAGTTTAATGGTTTTTTCAACCCCAGGTTAGTTTTCAGTGTTCCGGAAACTGTTTGTCATCCTCTGAGGAGGTAAACCAAAGATGAAAAGAACTCGTAGCCGATGTGCCATGCCAGTGATGCCTGAGCTACATTGGGTGGTCCTGGATTTTGGTGCCTGCTGGTGGTATGATGTTTGGGATGTGGTCTTGGACTGTTATTTTGAAAGAAAAAAAAAAAAAATTGGTCCTTGGAAGCAGGCAGTGAAATAGATAAGTCAATCCCAAAGTGCCTACCTAATGTTGTTTTGAAACTTCAGGGGAAAAAAGCCTTTAGTTTTGTACGTCTGTCAGTACAGTAATGATAATATTGCACGTCCCTCTGAAATTCTGCAAAAAGCCATCTGATTTACTCTTTGAAGTACCTGGGGTTTCTGTTGCTGTTTGTAGTACTCGCATCTCATGACAGCTGACTGTACTTGCATCCTTTGGTCACGGTAACTGTTTTACATTGCAAGTGAAGGTCCCTGCTGTTTTGATAGATGTTTACTAGTGCTGGCTGTAAAATAGGTATTAATATCTTATATGATAAAATGGGGATTATTCCTGTCTAAAACAATCTGTATTCTCTGTGTTTCACTATATTTCAATGAAATATTTAACTTGAATTCCAGAAGAGCACACGGCACTTAATTTAATCTCTTGTTCATCCTTTTGAGTTACATATTCTGGGTCTTTTTTAAAATAAAGGTAGTCACTATGCAAATTAAATACAAAAGTGAATCTTGTAGCTGCCTGTAGTTTAGTCCGGCAGAAAAATTATTAGTGCTGTTTAGAAGTGCTGACAATTTCTATTTGTATGCAATTAAGTCTTCTTTAAAAGTTTAATTTTTCTTGTCAAAACTCCTACAGATTTTAGACATCTTTTGGACAATTCTTACTACTTTTAAACTGAACTTTTGAAATAATTTCCACTCTATTTTTCACTTTTTTGTTAAAACATGAAGATTTTCAAAGGAAAAATGATGGTCTTTACCCCCAGCTAGCTCCAAGGAAGATACTAATTACACTGTGTAGAAACACCTACTTTGCACTGTATGTTTTCTTGACTTCTGGTACATCTGGTCACGGTGACAGCCTTGGCAGCTGTTATAATTATTCTAGGAAAGGTAAGGACGAAAATTCGTGGTGTCACCAGATAGACAAGAAGCAAGAAGCCTGCAAGAGGGGAGAAGATTGAGGAAATCTGATAAATCTGACTTGAAGATCTCCATTTTTTCATCTTGATCTCCTCTTCTACTGTAAAATCTATCCAATTACTGCTTAGTTTGGGAATAGATACCTTCTCAGCGGTGGATTTTGGCATGATATTCCTCCCGTATTATAAATACTGACATCACGCTAATCTATGCAAATCACTGCTCAATCAATCTGAGCATCTGTGGTTGATTAAACAAAACACGTAGGTGTGAAAGCATTTGCATCTCACATGCCCTGCTGGATCTGGCAAAGGCTGAGGGGAGTGTAAAGGCACGGAGAGAGATTTGTCACTGCGATGCCTGCATGGCAATTTGGAGATCTAATTGTGACGGGCGCAGAGATACCTGCGTAGGCTGAGTCGCTGATAGAAGCGGAGACTGGAGAAGTGGAGAAGCCGGGCTTCAGCCCAGATGCTTGAAGAGGTGAATCCAGCTCACATTCAAACCTGTTTCTGTGGTTGCAGTAATGTTAGTGCTCAAATCGGTGGGGTTACAGCTCGCTGGGATGTGCTGGGGGATCCTGCAGTCCCACCCGTAGCCATCCCTGCAGATACCGAGCCGCTGGCCACTGGTGAAGCCTCAGGATTGCTGTGCTTCTGTGGCTGGTAGCCAGAGACCCAGACGGCACTTGGGTGGACCAAGGAAGGTCGTGAATGGGAAGCACCCTCAAGGCGGTCTGTAGGAGACAGCAGACACAGGATAGCTGGACCCTGCTGTCCATCAGGCTTTTATATAGTCCAAACGTGGCCACTCTCACCATTGCTTTCCGCCCAGTTACCGTGTTTATTCTCTCCTTCTTCTGCCCCTTCTACATCTCCCATACAATTTTTAGTGCATGCTGTGCCTGACCACGGAGAACGGGGGTAATCGATAATAGATGAAACAGTTTGTGTTGGGTGTGTGTGGGGGGGAGGTTGGTGGACTTGCCAATAGCTGATCAGACATTTTATAATCATAGTTTGACTGTTGTTCACTGCACATTGGTAACAGTGCTCAGACAAGGACGGGGAGAACCCAATCGGTCGGTCTCAGCTAATCTGCTTGTGGGTTAAGTCGGTGGCATCAACAGGTGAGCAACACAGACCCATGGGTTGGTGCTTGGGAGTTCCTCTGCGGCTGTTCTGCTGGGCGAGGAGCTGACGCGAGAGCAGCTCCCACGGGGACGGTGGTGACCAGAACAGGTTACAGACCTGCTGCCCACCCTCTTCATGCCCCTTCGTGGAAGCACAAAGTCTGTGTGATGAGAAATTGCCGAGGAATAAATCACTGCAGTCCCTTGACTCTGCAGTGAAGAAATGTTCCTTAAAGTAAATACACAACTTAATGAAACTGAGAAAAACAGTTATTTAAAGAGACACTACCCTGTGAAACTGCAGATTTCCCGACGATGAGTCACAGAGATCTAAGGTAGCCGAGGCATAGCGCATCCTCAGCTGGGGAGAGATGTCAGCTTTCTACAGTAGCAGGATATTTAATTGAGGTTTACAGGTTTTGAGTTTGTCAGACTGAAGAAGTGTTAGGAGTGAAGAATGAACTGCTTTCAGTCCACGGAGGAAAGCCAGTGTTGTGCCGTGGGGCTGGCAGACAGAGATCTGATGATCCCGGTGATGTTCACCTAGGTGTGGTGCATCGCTTTCTGATCATTTGGCACTTGGATAAGAAATGTGTTTTCAAAACTCAAAGTCTGTTTGAGCTACAGTTCCTTTTAAAATAGAAACACTTTTTTTTTTTTTCTGTAAGAGCAGTTAAATAGAACTCTGTTGTGTGATTACATGCAGAACTGCAATCCCCCTTCTAAACCTATGATGGCAATGTGAAATTCTAGTGTGAAAATCACATACAGTGCAAGAAGTGCAAGTAATTTACTTACTGTACAAGAGCTGAAATAGCGTTACATAAAATGGGCTTTTGGCTTTGAACTCTGGACTTTAGGCAAGAGGGATATGTACTGCCTTCCTCTTGCCTTTCCATGGATGATGATCTTTGCTTTCTACTAGAGCATGTGGTTTAAGATGGGACTGGCCATTAGATTTTGGTGCCTGTTGGACTGGTCTGGATTGAAGTTGCTTATCCAAAAGCATTGCTAATGTTCTGATTCTGTGCCTGTCTCATGGTATTTGCTGCTTCCCTACTGGGTAGCCTGTCTACCTAGCATCAAGGGATTTCCTGAGGATTTGGGTGAGGAGTGCCTTCCTAACATTCCTGAAAAAATTATGCTTAGGAACTGTAAGTGCTCAGAAATTACAAGGAAATAAAATGTTGAAGTCCATTATTTGTTAAAAGAAAGCCCTGGTTTTATGCCAAATGTGACATTTTATGGTACCTGACTCATATTTTTGAGTACTTGGCGTTGGCAGTACTGTAATGAGTAGAACATATGGACACTGCTACCACAGGCTTGCCCAGCATTAGTGACTTGGCAGCAAATACCTTTTATGTATTTGGTCTTCAGGTCAGGTTGAAGTATTGACTTCTTTGCTGTAACAGTGAGAGTGCCAGCTGGGCTGATGGCTTTGCGGTGTGGACACTTGTACAGCATGCATAGAGGTGAGATCTCATGCAGGCTGTTCAAAAGCTATCCACTCACAACAATTTTAATGCTGTTCAAACCAATGCTGATACAGGGTATGTTCAGGTTTTGCCTCTCTGTTTTAATTCTTAAGAACGTTTGGATCTCAGTGGTTCATCACTTTTTTTTTTTTTTTTTCAGCTACATGGCCAGAAGTTTTGTTTGTCTAAATGCAGAATAATTGCGGTCCATCCATCATTTATTTAACTCAAAGTTTATTGTTCTTTAAATGTGTTTCTCCAGATTTCATTACGGTGGCAGGTACTGGCAGCGCCCCGGCCACTGTGCAGCTGCAAAGTTTCTAGAGAGAATGGAGGGGCCACTGTCTCCATGGTTGGCTGGCTTACACTCCCGGTACAGGGTCATTTGTATTCTTTTTTTCCTTAATTTCCTTATTCTCCTGAGACTGCTAAACTGAGAATATCGATCTATAATGGAGAGATTATAAGGATGCAGAATCATAGCTGCTATGAACAGTGTCTATTTGGGATAGATGATGGAAGTTCCACGTTGGCAGTCAAGGCACCCGCACCCTTTTCTTCTTTGCAATCAGGAGAGTTGCACGTGTGTGTTTATATACACACACCCCCCCCCCAGTATATAGTGAAAAAAGGCATTTTGTTTAATCGTATTGTTCTGCGTTATTCACCCATTACCTAACAGCTCTTTCACACAGAGGTGACGGCTTTTTGCCCGCCTCTTCCTTTTATAGCCCGCTCTGCCTTGATTTGCAAAAATGACATGGGTGAGAATGTCATGATGTTCCTTCATGATGCCTCTTCTGACGCCTCTCCTGACTCTTACTGACAGATATATAGTGTAAGCTCTGCTTCTTCATTTACTATGGATCATGTTGGCAGTGAGATCAAAGAGGAGGAATCTTGGGAGATGCCAAACAGTTTTTAACTGGCTTCTTACAAAAGCCAAGGGTGTTTTTTATTATATATACATACGAATCAAGTGCTTTTTGTTCCTCCTATCAACAGCTCCTTCAGTCCTCCTGTGTCACTCCAGAAAATTCTTGAGTTTATAGAGTTACCGTGAACCATGTATGTGAATATCTCTTAATATATATTTTATTAAACATTATTATTTCCTTTTTTCCTTAGTTGAGCGAATACCTTCATCATCCCATCCTAGTCCCTCTGCCAAAAACCTTTATAGCAGTTCCCACTGGTGACAGCCAGCTTGATCAATCGCAGACTGCCCTGCTGCTGAACTCCGCTAACAACCCATTTATAACTACAACAGATTATTTTTTTTCTCCTTTATTTTATGGCTGATCTCAAATGGTATTTGCCTTGCTTCGCGCAGGCTCCAGAGGATAATTTTTAGAAACCTGTGTGGTTTTGAATTTTTGCTTAGTGTTTGGAAATATGTTAAGGTATGCACAATTGCGTCTTCTGTTTGTAGTCCTGCGCTGCATCTCTCTGCACACAGGCTGGCTCGTGTCAGGCTGCTGGATCAGGATGGGCAAGTATCAGTCAAACAATGGCCAGACAAAAGTTGAAGGGATGCCCAAGTGTTTTCCACTAGGAGATCAACTTTGTTATCTTTTGTTCTTGTTTGTTTCCTAGCAGAAAACAAACTTTCAGTGGCTATGAATATTGACTATATAATTTTCCTTTTGTGTGTATCTGTATTTTTAGTAAAAGGAAAACAGAACTTGGTGCGTGAACTCCTACCAATTCCTGACATCTAAGAGAGACTCTTCTGATGCCATCTTGCCTTAAGAATTATTAAAAGGTCAGATTTTGTCAGAACTCCAGTAAAAGATGCAGTTTGAGCTTGTCTAGCAAAGGTATTATCGTGACCTCAACCAAACCCATATGTTACTTTCAGTGCATTCTTTTATTAGAGTTCAACATGTCATTGATTTAGACTATGTTATTTCCCAGAGAACAAAATACCATTTGTTATTGCCAGGAAGCCTTGAAAGAGCATGTGGGGTATAGAAGGTGTTTTATATAAAATGGTTTATACATAGCCTGCTTACGTGTTGTTCCCATGTCCTTTATTACCTCTCTTTTCCTTTTCCCCTTTCTGTGTGTTTATTTTCTAGGCTGATCCAGATTCTGTTTTCTGTTTGCAGAAGTAACTGAGGAATATTGATTCTTGTCTATGTTGGCATGACAGAGCAACCCCTTGGAAATATCACCGAAGTAAGAAATTAAATCCAAGCAGTTGGATTTTTTACTCGCTTCATCCTCCACTGAATACTTAAAAGCCCAGGCTTTTTATATAAGCAGCTGAAGGGAGGCAGAATCACTGCCGAGTGCATTGTTGTTCCCCCGTAGCTTCCAGATGGTGAGGAAAGTCCCGAGAAAAATGTAGGACCAGCATGTTCCGTCAAAGTCGAGCTTGTGTCTAGACGGGGAAGCTTACGTAAGGCAGCAGGAGAGGAAGGGTGCCTTGTGTAACTGCCGTCCCTAGCAAATAAACACTCAGTACCTCTCTTGATTTGGCCCATAGAGACTGACAGCAAAATGCACTTTTGTGCTTCTTTACTTAGCTCGCTCTGACTTGCAGCTCGAGGTTGTTCCCTTTCTTGCCTTGGTGGCTTCTCGAATGCATGTTTATCTTCCAGTTATTATTATTTTACTAAAGGTTTTACTCTTCCTGCTTGAGCCAAACTACTTTTCCTAAGAACCCATATACACCTGCTCAGCTAATTTAAAACAGATATAGCACATTACCGATTTTAAATGGCCTTGAGAGGTTGTTGATGGCATTTGGCAAACAATGCAGACGATATGCAAATCACCAGCGACAGCACAGTGTCTTGTTCATAAAGATGAATGCTAGTTTGACTTTGAAAAAGTATGATAGTGTAGCTTTAAGCTGTTGGTATTCTCTTAAATGTACTTCTGTCGGTGCACTTCAGTACCTTGTGGGGACCTCTGGCAGCCCTCTGGCACTCAACTTGCCCTACATCTATGTTTTGTTTTGATTTTCCCCTGTCTGAATGCAAATCTCTACCGGTGAATGCTTTCTGTTTTACTCACCCTCTCGTAACAATTCTCTCTTGATTTTGGAGCTGTTGTCAAAGGCGCTCTGTGTGTTTATTTCTGCCATAAAAATGTGAATAGCAGGAAAAAATGTTTTTTCCTTTTGATTTGGATACAACCACTTCAGCACTCCAGGTTCTGTCTTAACTTGGTTTCTCGGGTGTTGCCCTTGGCTTTGCTCCTATCTATACATAAAACTTTCTCAATGCAGTTTGTTAGCGCTTTGTCCTCAGATGGGCTAATCTGCTTGGAGGTAGGATTGAGACTCAAGAGCTTGGCTCCTTTTGTTCACCAAGGCTTGTATCGCAGCCACCTTGCAGTGAGGACACAGACTAAATAACTTGACGGCTGGTAGTTCTTCAAAGCCTTCTCACAATTTTGGCTCCCTACCTTGAACGCCCAGAAACACAGACAGGTTTCTTCTGCAGCTGATAGCAGAAGCATCTTTTTCGGGAAGCTTGGCTTGCAGAGCCGCAGGGAATGCTAGGACACGAGCAGTTGTGCGTAGCAGTAGAGAGAAAGTAATGACAGGGGTTTGGCTTTTCAGTGGTGTTGTCTACACCTGGGGGAGAGTCATTCAGTAATGTTTGGATCTGGTTTCCAAACCCTGAAGTAAGTCTGGGTGATGGTCTGCCTTTAGGTAATCTGACTTTTATTTCTTTCCTTTTTGAATGTAGCTTTAGTTCTTCCATTATTTTTCCCTACTAGAGCATGTGGTGCAGTTAATCCCTTTCTAACCTCCATTTTACAAACTATTTTATACAGTGCTGTGGCCTTTCTGACACCCAGCTTTTTTTCCTACACAGAGTATATGTTTAGTTCCACTGCCTTTTGTTACAAACTCAAGGAAAATACAAGAAAAATTCCTTCCTGAAGCTTTGGAGGAAAAAACTTATCAGTAATTTTTCCTTGTGGGGAGAAATGAAGTTTTGTACCATGGCTCAGTTTTATGAAATTGATTTTTTTGGCTTCACTCTGAGAGCAGAAGCCCAGCTAAATTACTGTTATGCTCTTAGGTAGAGCAATTAATGCTGTGTTGCTGAATACTGCACTCTCAAGTGATGTTCTTCCCATGCTCCTGAAGAATTATCTCTTAAAACTATAGAATGAAATTTAAATAGTCTCTATCTCACTTTATCTCTTTCTCTCTGTCCTTTTTTTTTTGGCCTTCTCCATCACCCACCAGAAATAGTTCGCAATTTTTGAAACTTCATATAAAATAAAGTTGCGGACATCTCTGTAAAGAGTGAAAATACTGGGTTGGGCAGGGGAGGACAATAACAGTGCCAAGACTCTCCCAGGACTATTCTGGGTGAAGCTACCCCATTGAGACATTTACTGCCCTTGTGATTGAATCTACTGAAGAAGGACAGTTACGGCTTTTTCATGTGTATACTCTGGGAATGAGAGCATGCAAGTTAGAAAAGAAAATGTTGGCCCATCTTGTATCTATAAGCTTCATATCAGTACTCAAGAGCATTTGTGTAGAGCAGACTTGCTCCCTTTGCCATCTTGTATGGAGAGATTGCAGTTATGGTACATGCCCAGGAACCCAAGTATTTCTTTCTTGCACTGGGGTCTAAGAACAAATAAAGTGTGAAAGGTCATGCCACTGTTTCCTACTCCAGTAATACCTCCCTCCTTTGGAAGGGCTAGGGGGCTGTACTGGCTGTGGGGAAGGGAAAGAATAGTGATGACTTGGTGTATTGTCTCAAATTAAATTGATGTGTATTCAGGGACTGTGTATGTACTGAGTCAGATTGGTGATGGTCATGCACAGTTAGCCGTTCAGTTTGGAGAGGGGTGGGGGATTTCTAGGAATAGCTTTGTCTTAAGCAGGGAGGAATCTAAGGAACATACTACCTCATGCACTTTTTTATTTTGGTGGGTTTGCTTTTTAGTAGTACTCTTGTTCCTTTGATCACGTCCTTGAGCACCTTCCCCTTGTGCACGCCTTTCTGCCCCACTGCCTTCCAAATAGTTCCTGTGACAGCAGATACCCAGACTGAAAATGTTTGCCATAACTCATAAGTCAAAGTACTTTCAGTCCCAGAATAGAGGAGACTGCATGCAGACTTCATTACACAGTATTCATAACATAAACAAGCTTGCAATTATGTCATAGCAACAAGCACTATGCTTACATGAAAGTTTGATTCAGGTCTCCAAGAGTGGAAGACCTTTGCATCCAAAATATCACAGCGACCTACTTCTCTGAAAGAGTGCCCTACATAATTTCAGAAATTAGATATGACACCAATATAGTAGGCCATATGGTGCCTTTTGCTGGTGTAGGGTGAACAGTGGGATATTCTTGGGGCCACGCAAATGTCTGTCCACTGACTAGGTGAAGTCAGCTCATTATTAGTTGGTGTGAGGTGTGACGTTTGTTTTCCTGATGTTGTGAAGGCAACAAACTCAAAGTGCCAGTTGTTTTAAAAAGGCATTTGCTAATAGTATGGGCATGATCCTAAAAAGTGTTACCTTTTTTTTTTTTTGGACCAGTACCGTCTGCCTTGAGTTGCCACTGAGAACCCCAGAGACTACGTCTAAAATTATTTAGACAACTCGGAACTTACCTCTCAATAACTGATAAAGTGAGAGAGTTTCCCAGGAGCAATTAGACACGTTTAACTGATCTGATCCTGAGATGCCAGAGCAGGATTATTTATTTTTCTGGTGGTATTTCCCCATATTGCCCATAGAATGTGTAACATGTGCGTGAGATGCGTGTTGCTGGTGCTGTGTCAGGGCATCGCAAACAGTAGGAGAACCGTTATCGGTGGTGTCTTTGTCAAGGATAAATAACATGGTCTTCAACCAAAGGCGGCTTCTGTATTTTATTTAAACATAAGCTAGCTCTGTAGGCAGACATCCAAAGAAAAAGACTTTATAGCATCCCTTGAGGAGTGGAGAGCCAACGGTAGAAAACCAGAAGAGGAGAAAGACGGAAATGACCCAATATTGAGCATCGCAGCACTCTACATTCTTTATTATTCTTAATACAGGTACACTTAATAGATAGTATAGTGCTGGTGAGTCAGTGTGTTGGCCTGGTTCAAGCCCATGACCGTATAAAGGGCTGAGCACAGGCATGGTGTGGTATCCCACCTACCGAAGTGGCCGTCGGGGATGCAACGGGTGGGGGTGGCATCGTGAGCTCTTCCCAAGGGGATGGGATGGTGCGCTGAGAGGAGCAGGGGGAGGTAATGGCAAGCCATAAATCCTGCTCCTTGCCGGCAGGGGAGTCAACGGCCCAACAGCTACCTGTGAATTTCACTTGTCAACACAGCAGGATGATGGGGAAGGCTCCAGGACAAGACGGTGCCTTATACAGAAATCAGCTGGTTTTGTGGTCTGGAGTTCTTGAGTGTTTGGCCCTTTCCAGAGTGCTGGATGGTTTCACCTGTGATGGTTTTGCACAGCACCGTATTTTTCACTCTGTTGTACCTTGTTGAATTGTCGTGGTGTAATATCCCCCCCTGGGATAGTACCTATTTGTCATTTATTTATGTTTATGTGTCATTGTGGAAATGATGTTTGCAAGTGACAAAGAAGATAGCAAAGGATCTTGTTTCAACCCCTCTTCCCTACTTTCTGTAGGTCTTTCCTCTTAGCTTGAGGGATTTCTTTTTGCCCCCCCCCCCTTTTTTTTTTTTTTTTTTAAATCACACCTTTGGGGTCTGTGTGAAGTGAGCGTTTTTGCAGTGGTCTCTCTGGCAGCAAACTCCTTTTTCCAAGGACTGCCCACATTTTAGGTATTCACTGCATAGGTTTTCTGTGTGATAACCCTTGTGCCGATCCGCAGACCTCGGCTCAAACACCCACCTACCGAACTCCCTGCTGAGAGACGAGAAGCAGCAGCTTCTTCTCGGTGACACCGAGGCGGCTCAGGCGGCACCGCTTGACCCGTGCGCAAGGCGAGTCTTTAAAGCACAAAATGCAACGCGTGGGCCATGAAGCGGGCGATGGGGACGTCTGAAGTTCCTCCCAAGCGGGGGCTGCGCAGACGCGTCGAGCTCCTTCTTCACGCTCCCCTCCTGCCAGCCAGCGCAAGCGCTGCGAGTGGGTATCGCTCCAGACAAGTCGGCATCCCTTACAGCCTGGTGTGTGTGTGTGTGTGTATCTGTGTTTATTAGGTGGCATCCCTGGGGATAATCTCATTTTGGCTTTTAACCATAAGGTAAATGTTCGGTGACCTTTGGGCGATCTCTGCGCATAACGCCGTGCGCTGCCAGCTACTTGATATTGGTGGTGATAGTGTTTCTGGCAGAGCCCCCAAGGTGGGAGCCCTCATTGTTCGGGAGCTGCCGTTGTTTGCTGACAGACAGGAGGATCTTCGCCTGCTGCCAGCATGGGAGGCACCTGCTGATCAGAAACTTCTTTTATCGCAACGTTTAATTTGCTGTCTCACAGCTTTTTGAAAGAGAAGCCTTTCATCTCTCGAATTTGGAAAGGAGCGATATGGTTATATTAAGTAGATGATGCCTATCTGTAACTGAAGGGGTTTTTTTTTTGGGTTGGGTTGGGTTGGTTTTTTTTTTTTTTAAAGGTGGCCGTTGCAGTAAATTGCAGTGCAAGCGGCTCAGCCGCAGACATGGGGCAGGTCAGGTCTGGATAACTGCGCTCCCGTGGAGAGGGCCTGGGTTGTCCTGAAGGTTCCCTCTCCAGAGCTGTCTGCTCTTGCTCCTTGCTTCTCTCTAGACCAGAGAGAGAATATGTAATTCAGGTCCTGAGTTACACATGTCCTGAGTAGTAATGCAGGGTGGATTGCGTTGGGTTGGGGTTTTTGTTTTTGAGGCAGAGCTGCTGTTTGTACAGATGGAGTTTACTGGGGCTTGAAACCAGCGTAAGCCCTGCTGGACAAATAGGACCTAACGTGTTCCTGCTGCAGCGTTCAACCAGGCTCTGTGCTGATGGTGATTATCATAGAATCATAGAACCATAGAATCTTCATGGTTGGAAAGGACCTTTAAGATCATCGAGTCCAGGCAAATGCCTGCTCCGCATAAAACTTTAGCCCCTGCACTGATGTGACATAGATTTTTATTATGTTTTATAGGAGGGTGGCATGCTTATGCCATTTTGGAAACGTCACAGTCCTCTTAGACTTGTAGCTACTTGTTATATCGTAAAATGCATGCCCTAAAACTAGTGCCAGTACAGTGAACTCTCCTTGAAAAATGTTTTTGGGGTGGACACATAATTTGAGCTGATAACCATGGATGGTTGTGATGATTAAAATATCCCTGAAGGTTAGAATCTGTCTTATTGATTATACTGGGCAGCATTTCTGGGTAGCGATGCCAGTTCAAATGGCATTTGGACAGAAATGATTCTTCTCTTAATGTTTTATAAGCAGAGCTTTTTTGAAAAGTGGTGGCTGTGTGGGTTGTTGGGTTTTGGTTGTTTTTCTTTGATAGGAGTGGGTTTGTTTTCTTTCTGCTTTGCATCGTGTCTGCAATTCAAACTAGAATGGGAACTTAATAAAAGTCATACTCGGTCAGTGACTTTCAAGCAAAGAAGGAAAAACTGCTGATTTTGAGCGTGGCGGGTGTGCTTGAGATTTTGAGGTTTTTTTAACCTGAAACACCAACTTCTCTTATCTGTTTCCCTTCTCTGATTCAGGAAGGGAGAACTTTACCCTCAAGCACAAATATATATATACTCGAAGTCTACCGGGTCCTAAAGGTTTTTGCCTGTTCCCTTTTCTCTTTGCTGTTGCCTAAAGAAATTAAGTGATTTGGCTGGCTCAACCGTTCCTTGTTTTTAGTATTTCCACAGCTGCTGGCCGACTACCTCAGGTTTTTAAGGTTAATTTGACTTCACTCTTCAAGACAACTGGCAGGGATGTGGGAAGGGTGTGGGATGTGGCAAGCAGTCTGCCAGCTTTCTTAAAGCTGCAATAATAAACCCCAGCATAATCTTGAAGGTCTTACTGCTGCCTTCCCTCTGCTGCGATCCGGGAAGGTTTTGGGGGCCTAAGGGGGTGAAACGTCTCACAGAGATCTGTGTTAATTCCTGAGAAGATGAGAAGAACACTGTTTTGAAGAAAGCCTTTTTATTTTAATGTTGCTCTGCATTTCTGAGTTTGGTTAATATGGTAACTCATATGAATAATGTATAATGTAGCACGCTGTTCACGACCACCTGTGCACAGTGGTCTGTGATATGGCTAATAAAGGGAGAGAAGCTCCAGACATGCAGTAAAAGAATGCTGTTCATTAAGAAGTCATGGGGGACAAGTAGTTTAATGTGTCCAAGTAGCCAAGGCAGTTCCATAGACACAGTGAGATATATAATGAAGATTAAGCTGTTCAGTATTAACTAAACTGAAAGTAACAGTTATATATGGTAGAAAAAAATGTTCTGGTTGCTCTTTGCCCATGGAGAAGCCATTATATCAACTTCACAGAATTTAGAGTCTGAAGGACTTCATTATATTGTCTAATTTGAGGATGTAAAAAGCCTTGGAATTTTCATTCATATGTGCTTCACAACATTGACCCCAGGGGTTTTATTTGGATTAAGTTGTTGCATGCCACATTCAGAAAAGAAGTCAGAATAGAGGCCACGTGAAAAGTTTAAGATACCCATCTGAATAAGCTGAGATACGGGGTTGAACCCTGTGATTCACATACTATGCTAAAAAAGAAAGCAAAAATAGTCATTAGACCACTGCAGGAAAATTCCTTTGGGGTTCCAGATATGGGGAGATGCTGCTAGCGTAACCAGTTACAGCCAAATAACATCCACCAGATTAGACACTGAAGAAAATTCTCTGTGTTACCATAGAATATCATCCCATTCTACCCAGTGACTCTTGCCGTGGCGTCGCATTTTGGAGGATTGCTCAAGTTTGCAGAAGAAAATAAAACTGGGATGCAGGGGAGAATCTCCTGCCCAGTGGCCAAAGCTCTGAAGTGTGGTTGTCATTGTTGCCTTATGCAGAAAGGTAGGTATTAGTAGCAGCTGAGTGCAGTACTGTTAATTATCTGCCTTTGGTTTCACGTAATAAGAGACTGAATAGAGGGGGATTCGTGGGTTCAAGGGTCAGAACTGCAGCTTGACCCTCCCTGTTAGAGTTAGCCATTTAGTTTTTCCTATAAATTGGTTGGAAGCATATTTTTTAGAGACAAATACAGTCTTCAAGACTCCATGTGATGGTGAGTCCACCACCTGGCAACCTGTTCCAGTGTTTAATTACCCACACTGCTAGAAAATTGAGTCTTAATTCATGGTAATTTATTTATTCTAGATAATAAAGCCTTTGGGGCTGTCTGTCCTTTTAGTAAGTGTTTTTACAGTGCCTAGCACAAAAGGATCTCTGACTCCTGATGGGAGCCTAGGTGCCACCAGAATGCGCAAATAGCTCGTTAACTGGGAAAAGTAGAATGTGTTTCTCTTAACTCAGATGGTCTTAAAGAATATAAAATCAAGGAGTTAGATTCCTCGGTCCAGTGACTTCTTTTTCTTCCCTTGTATTTCACCTCCTTATCTTATAGGCTATGTGGCAATATTTGCAGTAAGGGAACGAGCATTGTTTTTTGCTTCTGTTGTTTTCTGGGGCTGGCACTAAAAATGTTCCCCTTTTTCAGTTTGTCAGCTGCATTGACAAATTACCCTTTGGCAAAGAATACAGCACGGTAATCTTGGAGTATAACTTTTCTGTCAGTCTGGCTTCCTTTATTTCTGCCAAGGGTATTGCTGGGAAACTCGGAGATACGGCTGTGTATTTTTGTAAATATGCTAATAAGAATGTTGATGCTTGCACAGAAAAAGTGTTTTAGAATAAAAGCCCAGGCCGGGTGAAGGAGTAGTTAAAATCTGGAGGAAGCATGCAACATGACTACAGGTTTGCCTGATTTGGGGCTGCTGAAATATTATCTCATATAGGCTGGGACTAAAAAGGTGGTAGGTTTTTTGAATTGGCTGCCAGTGGCTCCAACAGGCTCTTGGAAAGCCAAGGATTAGTCAGATGGAGGAATGTCTTGGCCAAAACTCTCTTTTCTCTGGCTAAACCCACTCCCTTGGCAGCGCCGCATTGTATTCTTATAAAAGCTGCTGTGGAAGCTTGAGGTCAATGCAAGATTTCTTTATGAGTATTGCATTCTCTTGGGACCACTTAAAGTAGACTGAGAGCTCCTTTCTGCTCTGGAATGTAATGGTGAATATGGGCCATTTCTAGGACATTTTGTTTGTTTTACGAATCTTCTTCTCCAGATTCCCCTTTTGTTTATCCAATCAGTACAAATGACTTCTTGACAAGGTTCCCAATTCTTGACAAGGTAGGTGGTTTTGTCTGTCGTGCATTATAGCGAAGGACTGGTGGCTCCAAACAATAGACATGTTGTTCCCATCTCAAGATGTCAAGTGCAAGCGTCTTTCAACTGTGATTACTGGCATGCCGTCTTTGGTTCCGTCTGAGATCTTTTAATCTTTCCTATGTTGGGAGGACAGCTCACAACAAAACATTACCTAGCAACAAAAATACCTCAGGTTGGTTCAGGGAAAGCAACAGAAGAGTTGTTATTAATCATGCTGAGATGATGCATTGTGGTTTAAAAAATTGGAAAGGAAAGGACAGATTAAATATTGACATTTACTATATTCCAACTGTGTTAGCTTTCACTTTGGCCGACATGAAAACGTATATTCAGTGAAAATGGGAAATAAAACCCCTTGTCTGTGTTCTCCTGGATATCCCGAAGTGAAGGGAAAAAAAAAAACCACAACAATGATCTGTTATTTGGGTATATTGCAGATGTAGTCTTCCAAATCCAAGAGGCTGAAGGGACTTCAGTTCTGGTCCTAAGGGCTGCTGGAGTTTGGGTGTCAAGATTACAGGGTAGACTGTCTTCAATGGAAACCATTTTATTTCAAATGAAAACGTTCACATGCTCACTGTGTTAAAAAAATGGATTTAATAAACAAGCATTATAGTAGTGAAAGACTTGAGACTTATCAGCAGCCTACGAAGTGCTGTATTTAGAGTAAATTTCGGTGCATTTCCAGCAGATGAAAGCCTGACTTTGTTTTGGCCATCTCTACTGAACAGCGATAACTTCACAAGGCCTAAGCTAGACCTTGGTATAACAGATCTCCTTGATCTTAATCTCATATGCTGAGTTCCACTAAAGATTCTAGAGGATGGATGATATCATGAGCTGTTTACTGAAAATATAAATCATCTATAACTGTATAGGAAAGAAATGTGGTTAGAAATGAGGAAGGTAGTGATGCATGCGGAGGTATTTTGATGTTAAACGGTACTGTTCTGGAAACGCTGGGGAACTTTCCACTTGGCTCTTTCTCTTAGAGGTGGTAATTTGGAACCGATCCACGCATTGCGGCGTGGGTAGTGTGAGCAAACAGTGTCACGAGTGGGCACGGGTGGGTGGTTGCAATCGTAATTCACATTTTTTCTTCCTGTGATCTTCACTGAGTTGAAATGGTGCCAAATCAGTCAGTCTGGTTTTGCTGAAGCCATTATTCTCCTGGTGCTATACCCGTTTGCACTGCGGCCATCGTTTGCTACACGCATTACCTGCAGGCGGTGGGCGAGGAGGAGCACACAGATCTGTGGAAGGACGAGTGGAATTGGAGAAAGAGCTAAAATAATCTACTATTAATTTCTATCGTGCCTTTTAAATTAACTGATTAGGACATAGAAAAGAAATTAAAAGCATTATTCTCGAAGTCCCTTTGAAAATTAGAAGTCCATGCTGACAAAAAAAATACTACATAGTTTTTTTACTGGTTTCAGTAAACAAATGTCTTGTGTTCTTCAGCCTAAGAAACAACTTCAGGCTTGCTACTTCCAATGAGTTAACTTGTTCATCTTCTGGAGAGAGCCTGGTTTTACTATGTGTGCAAACTACAAGACTTTAAGCAGAAAAAAAGAAAAATTATTCCCTGGAGAGTTAAGATTGCTGGGGGATGATGTAGGCTAGCGTAAAGTTTTGAAGTGATGCATACAGTGTTCTTGTCAGGGTTTTTTTTAAGCTGTTGCTGTATCCTTGTAAGTAGTTGAAAAATGTCTTTCCCCCGGTAATAGCCATAGTTTGTGGGTAATGGCTTGTCAGAAGCACTGTTGGTTCATAAAGATTAGCTATGTGAAAATGTCTGCAATACTTTTTCTTGCTTGTCTGCTACCCAGAGGGTACAACAGAGAAACACAAAAGAGGGGCTGGGAGTACGTGGCGAGGTAGCAATCCAGGCATGTTCTTTAAGAAGTAATAAATGGTAATTCTAGAAGTCCTGGACATCTGCGTGGTACAGCCACGTGAAGAAGCCTTTTCAAAATCAGAATCTTGCTCCTGATTCGGAAGTATCCCAGAGAAATCAAGTCACTAGTCTGTCATCGAGGATACGTGCCAATGGATCAGGTTGTAGGATTTTTAAGAAGTGTAGAAAATGAGTTTGCTTGCTTTTGCAAAACCTCAGCATTTAACAAAACGTGTGGCTTTACATAAAGGAAATAATTAGGGAATACCTTGTGTTTGGTGTTTGAAATTGCCACAAAGTTAGCTAACAAATTAAGAAAAAAATTGAATTTTGTACTTTTTGTGATAACATCAGTGGGAATTTAATGATGCCTCAATGCTCTGAAAAGACACCGTCCAGTCTCAATCCAAGTTTTCTCATGCATTCCTGGACTTTGATGTAGTCTAACCTGCAGTTGCTGGTGCATAATTGCTGCTGAAGATTGAGTGAGAAGCTAAGCTGTACAGGAGTGTGAATCACAAAGCAGGTGAGGTGTAAGCTTGCTGAGAAACACAGTTTAGAGCTAACTCAATCTTGTCACAAATTTCTGTCAAACATGGTAAATAATTTTTTAGGGGAGTATTTCAGTATTTCAGTTTTTAAGTTGTCAAAACGTTTCATTTCAGAATTTTTTTAAATTTTAAATTTCATATATTTTTACAAGACAACTTATGTTGGAGAAAATCTAAATACTAAATGAAAAAAAAAAAGCTGTGTTTGTTACTCACTTAATCACTAGCCTCAACTGCACAATTTCTGTTTGAGTTGAAGGGAGCTGAATATTCTTTTTAGTCTTGTGGTTATGATGAACAATTAGAATGTGGCAAATAAGAAAAATTTCAATTGCATAGAAGCTTTTCTGCTCTCAGTAAAAGATCCATCAACCTGGTTTTCAGTGACTGGGATTCAGGAAAGCCATGTTAGAGGCTCTTTGATTTCCTCCCCTTTTATCTTCCTCCTGCATTGCCACTGTAACAGGTTGGGGGAGGAAGGAGGTTTGGCAGCCAGCAGGAATAAGAGCACTTGTCACCACTTGAGGGGATTTGGGAGAATTTCTTCAGCAGATTGGAGGGAAGAGTGAAAAGTTCACATCAGCCTAGAGGTATGTGTGAAATTTGCTGAGTGACTTTTGTGGTAGATGCCCTTAGTACACCCTGTTGTCAAAATCCTCTTGAGTTTGTTTTTTTTTTTTTTAAAAGAAATTTTCCTTGTGCCCTCGTTGTATCCACCAGACATCCCTTTCCGGTTATCAAAACCTTTGCTCAGTGGTGGCAAAGTGGCCTGATCCCCTTTCTCCGGCTGCGGAGCGCTGCTGTGAGTTCCCGTGTAGTGGCAAAGAAGGGAGACCTTTTTTTTTTCCCCTAGCATCCTAAAGGCACGTGTCTGCCACCTCGTCTGATTGTCACAGCTGCTCCAGCGATCACAGAGACCTAACCATAGCTTTTCTCCTCCGGCTGCTCTCACCCACAATATGGCACGGATTTCGTCTCACAGAGAATCTGGCATACCCCCTCCCGCCCCCCAAATCTGCCCTGCTCTCTGTTCTCTGCTTGGCAGGGCACCCCGAGGGCAACGTTTTGGCTCAAACTTGGCCTGTCCCAGTGCAGAGTGTTAACTCTCCGCAGAGCTGGTGGGTGGCGGGGACACTAATTTTTTCCATCTCTTTCTCCCTTGTTCTTTAAGTGATACAAAGCTGCTATCGTTTTATTAAAAGATCAAAACAGAAACGCTCAACGAAACATGTTCTTCTTGTTGACAGAATTCTGAAAATTTATTGAAAGGGTCTGGGCATCCTTGGGAAGGCCGAGCGTTGCAACAGGAATCTCGTCGCAATTGTGACTTCTTTTTGTCTTGTCACTGGGCTTTGTCTCCAGGGTAGGAGCTGAACGTGGCTAAATCTCTGCTAAGAACCTCTTGAGAGAGCTTTCGTACAAAAGGAGAGAATGAGTGACTCAAGGGCATAAGACAGAGGTATCATCAACCTGTCAGGGTACTGGCATTCAAAAGCAGCTGTCCTTGATTACTGTATGTGGGTGACATCATGGCTTAAAATTGGAATTCCTAAAAATTATTCCAGTATTTTAAAGTGAAATCATCCTTCGTAAAAGATGCTAACTTGAGGGACCTAGAGATGAGAACCTGTTTTGTTGGTTTTTTTGGCAGCAAATGGAAGCACGTGAAGAAGGGTGTTAGCACTTTGGTATACACTCAATCTGGTAATGTCCAATGCTTGGATGCCGTTACTGTTTTGCAGTGGGCAGATCCAGCCTTCCTCTAAACAGCACATTTTTCTGCTACAAAATATTGAAAAATCATTTTAATGTGTCATCTGTCGAATCCATGCTGGTCTTTTTTTTGCCATGGCATGGCCTCAGTTGAATATGCAATATGAGAACATATTCCTATCAGGAAAAGCAGCGTGCAGAGCACATCCATTGCCTTTTTCTTGTCAGCCTGAGTAGCTGAGGCTTGCTGGGCAGAGTCTCGTTTCTTGGGCCTGGTAGCGCTAAGCTTACACATTTCCTTTTAGCTATGCTTTTCTTCCTAGCGAGGGGAGATTTTTTGTTTCCTTCCGAGTTGGATTTCTGTGGCTGCCCATCCCTAACGCTGAAAATGGGCTTCTTTCTTCATGCTCTGGCTTGTAGTCAGCTTGGGAATAGTCACCACATTCTTGCCAAACAGAGTCACGTTCCTTTCTAGTTCTGACAAAGGTCTCTGGATCATTTTCTGTCCCAGGTTTGCCAGAGATCACTGGTATCCGGCGCACGTGAGAGGAAAGAAGGCACACCTCACTTTAAATGGACAATTTACATAAGTTTCCTCAATTTCAGGTTCTCCTTGCTGTTTGCCATAAAGAGCTGCCTGGAAGAAACTGTGACACCTTCTGCCTCTCCTCTTCATGCAGATTTTAGTCTTTCTTTACATAAAATGTTTCTTTCATGTTTTTGAATCGCTGATAGTGATGAACCAGAAACAAATTTGTAATGTAATTGTGATGCCTGAGCAGTTTCTTCAGGATAAACTACAAAGAACTTGTTGAAATACGTGTATGTAGTAAAAGTGGGTAAGTCTGTATTATGTCTGCTCTGAATTGGTTGAACCCCAAGAAAGCTAGTATACTACTTTCATGTGGTAGACCGTGTATTTTAAATACTAAATCTGGTGCAAGGAGTGGTTATGGTGGAACCAAATGGAACAGCATGGTTTGAAAACACAACATGTCCTGAAGCACAAAGGAAAGAAGAGAGGAGCTGGAGTGCGGCCTTCAGCGTATGGATGCCGATCACAAGTGGTAACAGATTTTAAACTAAAATGCTCATCTATACACTGGTATCAAAGGGAAAAGAATGAACTCAAACATATCCTCACCCTCTTTGATGCTGTATGATTTAAAATATGTGCTGACATTCAAGAGACGAGGAAAAAAAGTAGTTTTAATGCAAGAGATTTGCTGGCAGTTTTCAAAGGTTTTGTTCAGTTTCAAGACTGAGAAGATTGTTTTAAGCACGTCAGGCTTTTGAACGGAAGAAAATGACCATATTTGATTTTACCCAACATTCATACAGTTGTGCACAACAGCCGAATATAAATGAGTATTTTGAAAGGCGGGGTGCAGACCTCTGCACGTCGGACCTGAACCGGGGAGTTGCAAACTGGTTCTGACTGGGGAACCAGTTGCGATGTGAGCCTGTCCTGCAGCCGGGGCTGACAGACCCCCTTAGAGGAGAGGTATGTCCAGCTGGAGGTCCCTGCAGTCACAGTCTTTTCAGACTGGAACAAGTTTGCATGCAACTGTCTTAGCGTGTGGTAGCTTCAAAAGAGTGACCATACCCATTATGCTGAGAAACCTGAAGCTTTACAGAAATTAATATGGATAGTATTTACGTGGCTGGAATCGGTTCTTCTGGAGAGACCTCATGAAAAAGGAGGAAAATACCAGTTTGTATTTATATTTGAGGCTTTTAAAATCGAATAAAGGCAGCATTAAGACCTTGAATGTTTTTATAAAAACAAATTTTTGCCCTTGTCTGTGTTTCTAAGCAAATATGAGCCTACAGTGAACACTGTTGTATCCTCAGGATATTGTTTTCAAGTAGACTGTAGAGCTCCAAAGCAAATGATCCAGAAAATGAAAACGTAGTATATTGGGCAAAGTTTGGGGGAATTTATTTTTTTTTTAAGGCACAGATAGTTGGTTTTGTTCTAACTGGTAGAGAAATAAGAGAGTGATTAAGGCCAAGAATGAGTCACTTTGGGGAAATGCTTGTTTGCAACCCTATTCTCAGACCATAAGTCGGTGTTCTCCCATGTCATGAAACCTTTCCCCTCCAACTCTTTGCCCATTTTGGAGCCACCACGTCATGGAGAATTTGTTGTTGGTGGTGGTGTTCCTGTAGGATTGCTCTGCTTCCATCTTGCTGCTGTTCGCAGCCTCTCATGCTCCTGACTTACTTTAAACATCTCTTAAGTTTTAGAGCTCTGGCTGTGTTTGTGAAGCTCCGAGATGGACAAACAGACTCAAACCTCTAGTTTATGTTTTCACTTTGACCTTTCACAATCTTTTCTGCTTGGGAAGGGAGAAGAGAGGGTGAAAAGACCCCTCTGCGTATTTGCTTGGCAGCGTTTTGTGAGGAGTTTTTTTTGGTGTTTTGGGGGGTTTTGTTCATTTTTGGCAGTTCAATAGAAGAGATGGCTGTACTAATATGCAGGTGAAGCAGTGCCTGTGTAAGAAGCGCTTGTGGATGACCACAGCATTGCAGTACTGAATGGAAGGTGGGTTTTGCGGTACAATAAGGAGGGGAAAAAAAAAGATATCCTGTGAGTGGAAAAGAGGATCTCATGCTGCATAAACGGAGCAGAGAAGATAAGTGAGGCAGACAAATGCCCGGTCCTTCAGTAAAGAAGATGAAAGGACAAAGTGGAGGCAGCGCTGAGTGTGTGGAGAGGTGGGAGGGGGGAGAGCAGTGTGGCGGTGTGGAGGCAGCCTCACCTGGAGCCCCGTGCCCTCTCCATCCTCAGCGTTAGCAGGTAAACTCATGCATATTCATAGCGATAGGAATAATAACAATAATGAAAATTGGTAGCAAAATCAAATTAATGTGGTCTCCTGCAGCAGAAATATTTACCCGATGTGTCCTGCCAGTTACAGAGATTGGCATTAAACCTAGACATTACCTCATCTTCCTGGGCAGACAGCCTATTTCTATGCTAAGCAAGTCTGCAGGAGTGAACAACTGAATACCTGCCTGATTAGCTGTGCAGCAGCAGATCCTGGTTAGAAGCGATTTCCCTGAGCGCTTTTCTCTCTCTTCTGCTCGCCCGCTTGCTCTCTGCAAGGTTTGTCACCGTGCATTATCAAGCTATGTTTTTCATCTTGAAGGGCACGTTGCAGGGGAGATCGGCCAGACAGGTGGGCTAGTATAAATGCTGAACCAAATCAGAAAGGTCACGAAGAACAGAAGGAAAAAAAAGTGAAGGGTGTATATATGCGTTGTGTATCTCCCTCCCCGTCTCTGCATGTGTCAGTGCCAGCTAGGTGAAACTGGATTAATGAGGAAGGGAGAGATAAGTGCTAAGAGGATTGTGCTATAAAAGGAGATTTTGGGTTTTGAGAATAGATGAGGGTTTCTTTATGAAAACTTTAATTGGCTACCTTAGATCATTTCTTTAGCTTTGTTCATGGGTGGCAAATCATAAGTTTCCTGCTGGGCGTAAAATCATAGCATAATTATGATAGTTGGCCTGTGTAGAGTGTCTTCTATCACAGACTCCCAGCATGCCGTATATTCCTTAAAAAATTAAGCCTCATAATGTATTTCAGACAAGTAGTCTGACAAGTAGTAATAAAAATAGTAATAGGAAAAAAAAACAAAGTGGAGGAAAAATAATCTCCAGCCACAACAACAGTTGATTTTGTTGCAGCACCTTTAAAAGAGCATCATACTATCCACCTGCTTGGCTACCACTACTCTTTTTTCCATAGGAGTCCAAGATACAGTGTCACTGATTTGTTGAAGTCCTCACAGTAATGCCTTTGTGCATTCAAGAGCCGGGGATGCCCACAGGTCACCCCTTTACCTTTGTGTTGGCATGCCAGTATTTTCCCATGTATACATCTGTTTCCATTTCATACCTGTATGAAGCTTGCCACCCGCCCGCCTCTGTCCTTTTTCTTCAATTGGCTCTGTTGCTCATATTTTCAGGAAGACGTGGAGAAAAGTCACAGTGAAATTAAGCTTTTTGTTCTACTGTTTTGATGTTCAGAAATCTGAACTCATTCTGCACAAGGCTGGTATTTGTACAGTAGATGTCTTACCTGTTCTGATCAGTAGATGTATTTCTAAACTGCATTCAGCTTAACTGTTGAAAATGGTGAGGAACTACCTCATGGAGAAAAGGCCTGAGCTGATTGTCATCTTCCACCTTGTTCTGTCCTGCCAAAACACACGTGGCTTCTGCCAGACCTGCTTTTCCAGGTGACCAAGCTCTGGAAGTAACTTTCCTCCTTCTCACAGTTACTGGTCCTAATTCTGAGAAAGCGTATCGCTGAAACGTGCAACGCTCTCCTGGAAATGGGGTGGGGACTGGAGATGTGGAGTCCTGCACCAGTAGACCTGCTTAATGGCTGCATTATTTTCCAGGAGGGGAGTTTTTTGTTGGTAAACAGCAACAAGTTGCTGTCTTTGAGTGTCTTAAAGGGGGAGAAAATCCTCTATAAAAAAATCCCTTATCTTTTAACCGCAGTGAGAAAGACCCCGTAAAAACACAGAAGTGGACGTGGATTCTCCACTCTCATTATTAGTAGAGTTGAATGTTTTAATTTGTAGGACTATCATTTTGGTTAAGAGGCAGTTAGTATTTCTGATAGAAATGTTAAAGAAAGCTCACAGAGGTATAGGGATCCAGATGCTCAACTTTATTAAGATTTTGTAATTGTTTTCATTAAATTCATAGAATCATAGAATGATTTGGGTTGGAAAGGACCTTAAAGATCATTTAGGTCCAACCCCCTGCCATGGGCAGGGACACCTCCCACTAGTCCAGGCTGCTCAAAGCCCCATCCAGCCTGGCCTTGAATGCTTCCAAGGATGGGGCCTCAACAGCTTCCCTGGGCAACCTGTTCCCAGTGCCTCACCACCCTCAGAGTAAAGAATTCCTTCTTGATGCATAATCTAAATCTACCCTCTTCCGGTTTGAAGCCATTACCCTATGTCCTAAAATTACACTCCCTCATAAAAAGTCCCTCCCCATCCTTCCTGTAGGACTCCTTAAGTACTGGAAGGTTGCTATAAGGCCTTCCCGGAGTCTTCTCTTCTCCAGGCTGAACAACCCCAACTCTCTCAGCCTGTCCTCATAGCATAGGTGCTCCAGCCCTCTGATCATTTCTGTGTCCCTCCTCTGGATCTCCTCCAACAGGTCCATGTCCTTCTTATATTGAGGGCCCCAGAGCTGGATGCAGTACTCCAGGTGGGGTCTCAGGAGAGCAGAGTTGTCCTGGTTTGAGGGGGAGAATCACCTCTCTGGATCTGCTGGCCACGCTTTTGTTGAAACAGTAGTACCATCTTAAAGCGAGGTTTTAAGAGGCAATAGCATAAAAGTCATCAGCAAAAAGGGAAGTAGTGTCCTGACACTCGTCGAGGGAACAGTAGGAGCTTATGGGCCTCTGGAGGAGAGAAGGAAAAGGATGTTTGCTTGATCTTGGTAACCTATGTCAAAGTTCTGCATTTCGTCAAAATATCTGAGGGAGGTCGCTGACCTAATTGGGTTTTTTTCTCAGCAATATAAAAGATAATCAAATTCTACATAATTCCCTGTATTTCCAATACTTCATAGTCAAAAAAAGGGTACTTTCCTGTTTCTAGTGATTTGGACTAGTTTGACTTAGGGAGAAGACCTTGAACACGTTTCACACGGGTTATTTAAGTGGTGAAAGATTTGCAAAGTCAGATTGTCCTCTTTATGAAAGGACAAGTAGACCACTGAGATATTTCTGGATGTTAATTTGTAGCTAAATTATAAAAGTCATTGGACTTCTTGATTTAAGAATTTAATCTTTCATAGCGTCGGGGCCAACTGGAATGGTGGAAGATCGAGCTGCCTAAGTTACCAAAGTCTAGAAGCATTAGCTTGTTGAATAGGAGAAGTGCTAGTACTCTAAACATGAGTTTGAAGGAGTCATCTCCACAACTCTTGCGCCTGCAGGCAGGAATGACTAACGGAAGAAGAAAAAAGTAGTTTATTTCTGAAATAAAGTAGCATTTTCCATTCTGTCATCTGTAGATGAGAAGAATGGACATTGGGTTATGACACTGCTCTCTAAATTTTTCTCAAGGGAAAACAGAAGCGGAACATAATCTTCATTTTTTTCAGAATATTTCCTCACTTAAGGCAAAAGCAAGAACATCATTGCTTAAGATGTGACAGAAAATATTATGTTGTTTCAGTAGTCATGTACAGTGCCAGCACAACCTGTGCTGCTTTTTGGCCAGTGACCACGCAAGAGCGAACAGAATTTTTTCAGTATGTCCCCAAGTAAATTTTCTTTTTAAATCCCAGGGCTCAGACAAAAAAAATGTGTAGGCCGTTGGTTACAACACTCTTCTTTAGCAAGTGGTTTTGCTTCTACTCAAAAAAGAGAAGTATCTAGAAGTTGTCCTGTGGCTTATCTTTTGACCTGACAATTTGCATCTTCATCTAAATTGGAAATGCGGCAGGTTGCTAACAGGGAGGTATGGCAGATTCCAGAATACTTTTAGCTTATCAGCAATCTCTGCCTGCGTCAACATTACAAAACAGTGCTGGCGCTGTATACCTGGTGGCGAATGAAGTTACTTCCTCTTTAATATATATTCTTAATGGCCTTGAACTCCTAAATCCACTGAATGAATGGTGTGATCTCTGCGTTAAGCAGATGTATCCTTTTCACATGGTGATTAAAACCTCCTGAGCTTCCACCCCTGCCCTGGACTGTGATCGCTCTCAATATTCTTGACTTAGATTTTGTCTTTTATTTTACCACTTCCTTAAAAATGCTATGATCTTACCTGTAATGGTATTTACCCTAGGATAAGATGGCATTAAAACATAACAGCTATCCTGTTTTACTTACATAAACAGCTAAAATACAGATCAGTCAATAAATAAGGAACAAATAAATAAATAAAGTGCAGAGCTTGCTTTTTTTTTTACAACAGTGGTACCATTAGCAGTTGTCAAATGGATAGGCAAAGTAACTTTGATTCTCGAGATTACTGTTGTCATCCACCTATCAGCAGTTCAGATCATATACTACTTCGGATATTGGTAATCTGATTTTGCCAGTTCCTTATTGGCTTAGTGATAAAATTGCAAGTCCAAATAAACAAAGCGTCTTGGCCCATTACATTAAAACACAAAACTGAAGCGTTTCCCGTGTGTCTTTTGTAAGAGAAGAGGGTTTTTTTAAGTATTGTTGAATGGCATGAGTTTAAATATCGTCATGTGTTTTGCAGGCAGAAGTGGCAGAGCTCAGGTCTGAGGAGAGCCTCTGCTCACCACGCTCTGCCAGTGGCATCCAGATCTCTAGGGGGGCTGCAAGGGAAGAGGCAGGATCCTCGCCAGACTACATTTTCAGCTGATTCACAGCTGCTGAGGTGCTGGTGTTTGGGGCGGGAGGGTGCAGCGTTGCCCACGGTGTGCTCTGTGCTCAGCAGCATTGTCTGTGGTCCAGCACGGACAGGGAGCGAGTGTCAGAAGGCTCCTCCAGCTGCAAGGAGAGATGCTCAGCTGCTCTTCCGGGCAACACGCATCTCCACTGAGCCAGGAGCTCTGGCCAGATCTCTTTCTCCATGAAGCTCAAACTACTTTCTTAGCAGAGTGCAGTGTTCACCAGATGCCGCTAAGCTCCGGATATTTTCCTCCGCTAATATTTCGGATGCTTAGAAGTAAATGAGAATTAGTATGTACTAAAAAGATTGCAAAACATTTCTTGCCTGTTTAAAATTCCAGCAGAAATGAGGCTTCAGTGGCTGTGAACATTGTGTGTTTGCGCGTGTGCCCGCGCATGTAGACGTGCATTTTCCTGTTTGCCTGCCCACTTCTCATCCCTCCGCAAAAAAACTTCGGAACCAATGGCCCCCCAAAAAAGGAACAGGTCTTGGAGATGTCGTGGTTTCTTCAAAAGTGAGAAGCAGGTGAAAGAGAAAGATCTTATTAATGAGCTCATTGAATGAAAATCTGCAGGAAGAGCCCAGTGCCTAGTCAGCACCAGGGTCTGTGTGAGAAAGGGATGGTATAGGTGCTTCAGCTACTGGAAAAAACGTTTTTTAGTGCTTGCATTTTACCGAACATCAGCAATCTGATCAGAAAGCTCGGGGGAATCAGATGTCATTAGTTCTGCTGTTCACAGACCTGTGTGTGATTTTAACATTTCTTTTGAAGAACACTTAGGGCGGGTGAATACTGCCATGTTGGTATCTTCAGAGTTGTACGCTCTCCAGTAGCAAAGTAGTTTGTGTAATAGCCACGTCGGCTTGCCTGCACATTTCATCAAAGCTCTGCAGGAAGGCAGAGTTGCTGCTGCCTGCAAAAGCTCAAAGGTGCTTCCCCTTTCATATCCAGTTATTTCTTGTCTTTGTGAATCAGCCAGGAAAGGAACTTGCCAAGTTGAATCAGTTGTCACGGGCCATGTTGTGGTCACCTTTTCTACAGGAGCTAGGCTGGGACATCAAGATTCCTTTACCGTAAGCCAAAAAGCCTTCAAGATGGCAGTTGATTTCAGTTATTACCAATTAAAGATGGATTTGAATTGGGAATTTAGCAGCAAAAGACTGTATTCTGGCCACTTTGGTTTTGGGGTGGAGGTGATGCAAGAGTCCAAGGATCCGTTTTTCTCACTAAGGCGTTTCAGGTGTAGTTCTGGTCGACCGATTTTCAGTTCGGAAGATCTGTTGTAGATTTTTCTTTTTGTTCATATTTCTGCATCTGGTAGTTAAAAACAAAGATTGGATTTTTGAAGCTGCTCAGATACAGAAGGACAATAGGTTAAGGTTGTATTAGTAGGGCTTTTTTCTTATGCTTTAAAAAATTGGCAGAAAGGTTGACTAGATAAATTATGTTACGGTACTGAATACAGTTTTGTTGAAGTGGTTTTGCAATATCCTACGTATGTAGATACAGTCAAGAGGAAACAAAAAGTATGTACTAAATGCCTTAGCTTTTACTCACCATTAAGGTGGTGGCGATAGTGCGTGTAAGGTTTTATATATTTTCTGTATTTCTTTTTAGTTGCTGTATCAGAAAATTCTGAAAACTCGGTTGAGTTACTGAAACATGTGTTAGTCTTGGTTCTAGCCAAAGGTGAGGAATATTTTTCAAAAATAGTAGTAAGAATGCAGCATAAAAGATGAGGCATCGGCCTTAGAGAATTTTCCTCTGCTACAGGACTGCCCAAAATGTTGATTTTATTTTTCTCACTGAGTTGTTTCAAGTCTGGTGGTTCATGACATTATTTGGGCTGTATTTTCTGATCGTCTTGCAAGATGCTATGGAATGTACCTTGAGAGATGCTTAAAAATAGTCTAAATTGAATTAATATTAAGAGGTGGATGCTGAGTGGGAGATTAAGTAAGGAGAAGAACATACTTTTCATAGGCAGTCTTTGATTTACGGAAAATTAATAAGTAATAATTTGCAGAATCTTAAAAGCAGTCATATTTCTCAGTCTACTCACAGTGTGTATCTGTCTCCATGTACACACAGCTGTGTGTGGAATGCCCTCCATTGCTATCCTTCCTCAAATAAAACACTGTTTGCTTACAAGAAGATGTAATGAATTCCCCGAAGACCAGGGTCATACAGTTTAGCATCAGTGAAAAATGAAGCTGCTTCCTGGAGTAGTTTTTTTCTGGATTGGGCAGTGTTAGAGAATAGGTAAGAGTGCTTGTGTGGCGCTAGGAACGTTGTAAAAAGCACGTGTGAATAGATACAGGTATGTGCATGTATTTCAATGGCCATACATACCTGTGGCTTTGTGTATCTGTGTGAATAAGAGCCACTTCCAGCCTTCTGAGATTTTTTGAATCTCAGGCCACCTTGACCTTGTGCAAGTCATTGCTCTTCGCATAAGTGACAGAGCAGATATACAGACAAATGACGATGTGTCGAATGTGACTGTTTAACAAGTATAATTGAAACATCTTCTTATCTTGAAGCTCTTAGTATAATTCACAAACAGCAATTGTAACTACCGTGATAACACTGTCAAAGTGGAGTTGACATCATATCGCCCCCCGTTTTTTTTAATGACAGATGGAGTGAGACATAAAGAGGTTGTGCGTTTCTTCCTGCGTTCTGCAGGTAATCATCATTAAAGTTGGACTCCAGAGCATTTAACTCCAAAACCATTAGAAAATTATTATCAGACCATTATTAATGCATGCACTTATTTGATTCAGCTGTGAACGTTATTATGTGTTCATACGTGTTATGTAATGTTGAAATCCAGTTACATAAAGCTTTAGTGCATTAATAGGGAAAAAAAATGCGTAGAAGGAAAGGTGAAGTGCCACATCGTATTGGCACGCTACTTTCCAACCCGAGTTTTGACTTAGCGCATCTACTTAATTGAAGGGCCACATCTCAAAATGTCTGCGCTCCTCTTTATACAAAGACAATGGTGCGTGATCGTGCATATGAAATTCAAAATGTGCGGCTGGATGTGCAGTTGGGTTCCCATTGCCTGCATTTCAGTGATTTCAGGTTTGAATACCGGCTCTTAAGAGTCCTCTGATGCTCTCTGGAACTGAAAAAAGTCTCCTGGCAAAAAATCTGAAAGGATTCACTCTACAAGTAAAATCAAAAGAAGCATCAGCCCTGGGGAGGGGAGGGAAAAGACAAATACTCTGCTTCTGAAAACAGAAAACTGGTGCAGTTACTGGAGGGCCAGAGTATTGTGACTGTAGCCCCAAATGTTTTTACGTGCTATTATAAGTGCGTGGCTGTTGAGAGCACCCCTGTCTTGCAGATACTTTTCTTCAGTTTGTTGAATGTATTTTGGGCTCTGAAAGTCTCAGGCACAGGGAGAGGGAGCAGAGAGGAGTGAGTGATTGTAATGGGTATTAAAATTTGCACTTTTTTTTGCTCAAAGCTGAACAAAGAGACCTTACAAATCACCAAGTGCCGAAGTGTTAGAGAGAAAACCTTCATGCTACCACAAGTGTAATAAAATTTGATGACTACAGTAGTAAAATGGTGAATTATCCTTATTGCTGAAGTTCCAGAGAAGGATGGAAGTTGTGTTTGATAGCAGACCTTTATATCCCATGCCTTTTCCTTTTTATATGCTCATCAAAGCGGTACTGCATAAAAATTATGTCACTTAGGGACAATATCACACGTACTAGTCTGCAGTCACCCAGGGAATCTATATGATGCATCATTCCTCTCACTGTGATGTAATGTCGTCGTTTAGGACAAAGCGGGACATGTAACCTCTGTCATAACTACACGCCAGGTAAAAACCATCGTAGCCCTGAAAGCAGTCCAGGAGGGTTAGAGGCATCGTGAAGACGATTTCAGGTACTTTACTTGTTGACTAACTGAAAGCATTTCCCCTCTCAGGAGAAAAGGGAACATAAGGCTTTAGAGAGGGATTTTGTTGCCAGATTTTATAGCTCTAACAATGTCTAGTTTTTGAGTCGTAGCAAGATACGGGACTTAAGAAAGGTTGAGGGACAACTCGCCACCCTTCATATTATCATAGGGATCGTGCTACCACATGTCCAGAGGTGCGGCTTGCAGACTGTAGATTAGTAAAACAGGAGAGAGATGATAAGATGTGAGTCTATAAACAACTGATAACTCTAAATGTTTCTTGGTTGAAATGTTTATTCACATGTGCCTGGCTGTTCCCGATTTTTTTTTTTTAATTAATTAATTAATTGCTGACAAAATAGTAGTAAGAACAGCCATTAAAATGAAGTTTTGAAATCACTGGACAATGATGCTGATACACATCAATATTATGTATGTGGGTACAGATGAAGGGCTCAGACTCTGTTGAGCCCAACAGTTACTATTTCCATCTATTCAGGTTTAAATTTTCCAGCTGTTTCACAGAGAAAAAAGAAAAGTAATTACCAAATTACCAAGTAGATCCAAGTGTCTGGAAGACCCTTCTGTCTGGATACGTGGCTGTGCAGTCCTGGTATTGGTAACTCGTCATTTCCAAAGGGGATTCAGGGACTGTTGTGGAAGTCCCAGACCTGACGTGTTATTTAGAGCAGACTCACAGGAACTAGTAAGAGCGTAACCCCACGGCACTTCTGCTGGGGACGAGGCGCGCGGTGTCTGGGTGGGTCAGGTTTAGTGGTTAGGTCTTCTGCTGGCATTCAGGCGTTGGCAGACATGAGTCGAAGGGGACACAAAGCGAAGACAGAAGCATCATCACAAGCAAAACCAGGACCAATAGCGTTGTGCTGCAATGTACAGCCTGTAATGGTAAGTGCATGAGGCATCGAGGGAGAGACTGGTGCAGATGTCAGGCTTTGGGCAAGATCCACAGTAAGTGCAGGATTTTGTGCTGGGAAGCATTTCCTTCTTCCTTTGCACCTCTCATCAGCTTGTTAATTCCTCTTGCAGGAGTCAGTTGGTCAAGGCTGGTTCCTAATAATCGGCAGGAATGGTCCAAGTTGCAGAACCTCCAAAGGACCCAGCAGCTGATAACTCCTCCCAGGTCACTGCAGGGGTAGTGCCAGTGCCTTTCTGGTTACATGTGAGGCCGGACATTTCCGGTAAGCAGCGATGGTGAGGCAGCTGTGGATGGCTGGTGGTTGGTATCTAGGGTCATTGACAGTATCTCTCCGCCAGAGAAGTGTTTGATGCCAGTTCAGGGAGATCAACCACTTCAGAAGCGACATGAATAGGTACCAGCTCTCAGATTGGCAACGGCAGCTTGATGTACCTGAAACCTTAAAGGTGCATGTTTCTGCTAGGAAATCAAGGGCTTAAATTCTTTATTATGACATTAGAAACAAATTGGCAAAAAGAGAAACGCAGTAAATCACATCGGGAGCACTTCAGTAACTATTATTTAGGACCTTTCAGGTATAAATTAGCTGTGGAACCTGAGAAGCAGTTCATCACTGAGTTCCCTTCCAGGGCACTCTTTTCCCAGGAATGCCCAGGGAGTTCCTGGTTATTGCCAAATGGAAATGAAGCATCAAGCTGTCTCCTGAGCTTCATCAACCTTCCCATGTAACTTACTGCACTACAGCTTTGTTCAGATGCGAGTAAGCAAATGAAAGGTCTGTTAAACTTGTTTGGTATTAAGTTGGGACATGCAAAAAGTTCCTTGGAATGTTAATTTCCTATTTTTGGTTTCCTTTCCTGTCTAGGAAGGTAATTGAAGTGCAGTTCTACCTAGTTATCCTACATGCTAAACTTTTTTTTTTAAAACTTTATGGCTTTCCAGTGTCATACAGACCATTCATGCTAAAAATGGATACTCTAAGAAAGCGTGAGGGAGTGGCGATTACGGCATCTTCTGCTTGCATCTTTAATTCTGAGGTGTTGCCTTTGGTCAGGGGAAGCTCTGTACTGAGAATGAATGCAGATAATCAGCACAATTTCTTTTCTGTCATTTAAAAGAGTAGATACCAAAGTATTCATCTGGTTAACACTTTACCGCCTCTTAATTATATATGATATTCAGCCTCAGCTTTAAAAAAGCAGGGAGAAGGGAATAGCATCACACCGGTTTTTGACCGCTTTTATTACCATGTGTATATGCTTATCACGATGTAGTTGTTCTCAGGGGTGATTTCCTTCTTGACATCACCCATGAGAACAACTACATCATGATAAGCATATACACATGGTGAAAGTGGTCAAAAAATTTTATGTATGAAGTATGAATAAAGTAGCTTTACCACCCTCCACCCTCCATATGCATTTCTTGGGGTTGTTATGTTTTTATGGGTTTTTTTGGGGGGGGGAAGGAGGTGAGGTAAATGGCATCCCTACAGAACAGAATTAAGGTGTTTCTATTTGTCAACTGTGCATTTCCACAGCCTTTAAACATATGGATTTCATGTCTAACTTGGTCTCTAAATTTGTGTTCTTTCTAAAGGTGCTGCTATTTACAATGCCTTAGACTCTTTTTCCTTTTTTTTTTCTCTTAAACTGAGGTTATGTTCTCTCAGCCTTTACTGTTAAGTCAAATGTCTTCCTTTTGTTTGGAGAACAGTGCTATATTAGAAATGCATCTGATGCATATATTATGACAGCTAAATGGTTGGGGGGAGGAAGAGGGGCAAAGCGTGTGTGTATGTGTCATTACAATAATTCACAAAATGCTTTGCTTTGAAAGTCTAACCCTTATTCAAATGTAGGTTGCGCAGGCTTCTTTTGATTTTTCCAAGATCTTATCCTGTAGGTTTTATACTGTACAAATCGAGACTCCCAGAAGAAGTGTAAAATAGCTTTGTGTGTGTGTATGAATTATTTTTTTTCCATTTAAACTAGTTGTCTTTAGAAGTTAGAAGCACTCCAGTACGCTTTATTAGATCACTGAGAAGCTGGGCACTGCTTATTCTGTCTTTAAGAAAGAAAAGTTTTATTAAAGACACATCTTCTTGGTTTTGGGTTGCTGAGCAGGTAAAACTATTCATATGAAGACCTCTCGAGGAGGAAAGGAGCACGGGTCTGTGTTACCTGTCCACGGGCTGCTGAGCTCTCTTTGATTTCGCAGCCAGAGCTGAATTTTGTCTGATGTAATGAACGCCTACATCCTAATGTGTCTTTACTTTTCTGCAAGTGTATTGCTGTCCGGTTTTGGAAGTAAAACAAGGACAAAAGATAAAAAAGCTTGCAGTTTGATGTTTTTAATCCAGTTTTTAGTGTTTTCTTAGGCAGCTACTTACTTTATATTGAATTTAAACAACTTGGATTTTTATTTCCTAATTAATCTTGGTATGATTCTTTCTGGTTTTAGGCTGTTGCGGTGCTACTCTGTCAGTACCCACATTGCAGTTACTTGCAGTACCCAAAATCCAGTTATTTCTGTTAACACAGTTTTTTCTAAGTAACGCATTAGATTTTTTTTAATTTGTTCATTTTTCCTGTCCTCACATTTACCTACATGAAGCTCTGCTCAGAGACATCTTGGGGATTTCCTCTTCTAAGACAGTTACTCTTTACGCTGTTCTCACCATATCCTAGGACACAAGTATCTTCAGGCAGTGTGGTGGAGACATGGAGAAGCTGTGGTTTAAGTACTCCAGCTCTCTTTAGCTGACAGAGTATGTTTGGAGGAGTTTTTCCTTCTGCTGCATGTTAAAGCAGACTTGAGGCTTGTCTGTGTTTCAGGGCTGGACAAATAAGTAGGTAGGAGCTGTAATTGTTTTTCTGACCCTCCTTCCCGCTGAACCAAGCAGAAATTCTATAGCAAAGAGAATCCGACCGATTATTTTGAATAGCAATGTTAATTGTACCTCATCATCCATTACCTAATTCAGGTCATGCTTTATTTTGCTCAGTTTAAATTATCATTCAGATTTGGTTAACCCAGGAATGCAGAGCAGTGACATTAAATACTTGGTTAATTTGAAGATCTTCAGATTCAGCAAACCGACGTTTAAATATCAATAGCAGAATGTTGGAGGGGTTGCAGCATTCTTTCAGCATCGTATAATTTTTATAGACTTGATTGCTCATAGCAATGCCTTTTTGGTATATTTCTTCCCATTTGTTCCCAGGAGAAATTTCAAGTTGAAATAGTAGAATGAGCAATATTTTCAAGTGCTTCTAATGGTAAAGAAATAGAGCTGGTCCAATTTGATGTTTTTGTTGGTTTTTTGTATGTGCATATCCAAAAGAAAAGCATACATGTGATTAAATAACCATGCATATCCTTCAGGAGTTTTGAAAAGGTCTTTCACTCCACCCAGTCAAAAGCCCTTTTGGTAACCAGAACTCTTCCATGATATCCAATGGATCACCCACTTCCTCCATCAAGCAAGACATGCTTTTACATTTGCATTTACTTTCTTGCAGTTAATACAGTATTAAAGCTCTTCTATGCTTTAACATAGCCCTTAAATGCAATCTGGGCTATAAAATTAGATGACCATTCTTGCAGGGTCTTCTCGGTCTGCCTGAATTCTGTAGTGTGTCCATTATCCGTGGCATCTCTTTGCCTTTCTGGGAGTCTCTATCAAAGAACTGAGAGCTTCATGAGAGGGCTTGCAAAAACTTGTGTTTCTCCATTTCCTGAAATGCTGCCTGTTAGATTGGACCCACCTGGTCTTGATGGGCTTTACAGGACTTAAGATGGCAACCCATCATCACCTGGCATCTTGCCAGCTCTGAAGGACTCGATGGCTTTGCTGGTTTTCATCTTATAAAAGGCTTCGCGCCTCATTAGTAATAGCTGCTCTGTCAGGTCCATTCTGGCAGATATGCTGGCAGATTAGAGTAATTATCATAACCAGACACGTGTGATTTGGGGGGCAAAAAACCCCTGTAATCTGCTGACTGTATGAAGAGCTTCAGCAAGTAATTTCTCATCCACAAGTGAAGTGCTTTTGTTGGCCTAGTGTGGTTTATGCTGAGCTGACAATAATTTTTTTGCTTGTTCCTCACGCTCGCTCTGCTTAGTATATGTTAGAACTTTTTGGTAAAATGATAGGTTGAGTTAATATTTAGTCCTGGCAGAGTGCCATGGTAGTGTGCTTGGCGTCTCTCTTTTTTAACATGAAATGCTCTGGGGATGTCTGAAACCCCCAAATACTCTCTCTTCAGTAGTCTTAAGAGCTGTCTGTCTGAGATGAATCGTGTGTCCCGCTTATGAAGATACTAATTGCTGAAGTCTGTACAGTGGGAGCTAGGTGGAACTTAAAGGCTGGTGTAGAGTGAATTGAAACTGGGGATCTATAACATGCCAAACCCTGCAAACCCACAGATCCTGACGTGTATGTGAAGTAACCAAGCCAAGTCCAGTCCATTTCGGTACGCAGGCTCATCATCGGCCTTTTCTCTTCCCTTCCGGCACTTGTTTTCTCTTCTTCAGCTGGCTGTTGGGAGATGCTGTGGGCAGCTGAGAGGAGCTGGTGGGGTGTTTCAGCTGTGGGGCATGCAGGCAGCAGGAGGAGGTCCCTGCGCTGTCACGTGGCTGTGTGTTGCTCAGAAACATGACGTCCTATTTCACTCCATCGTTTGTGTGGGTGGAGAGAGGTAGCTGGTAAAATAAAAAAAAATTGAGGAATTGAGGTCTCTCTTGGATTTCTTTACCACTGATGTGAAATAGTTACAATAGTGCAAATCAACAAAACTATTAGCATGAGAGAGATCGAGATCTGAGTCAGGCCCTGAAGACTAAGGACAGCAAAGAGGACGGAATCAGGCTCTTTTCAGTGGTGCCCAGTGGCAGGGCCAGAGGCAATGGGCACACACTGGAACACTGGAGGGTCCCTCTGAACATCAGGAAACACTCTTTCACTGTGAGGGTGAAAGAGCACTGGCACAGGTTGCCCAGGGGAGGCTGTGGAGTCTCTGTCCTTGGAGTCTGGCCCTGGGTGTCCCTGCTTGAGCACGAGGCTGGACCAGCTGGCCTCCAGAGGTCCCTTCCAACCTCAGCCACTCTGTGAGTCTGTGATCCATGGAATACGACATGCTGGGATGCACAATAATAGCATCGTGACTACTCAGTTCCTCACATACTCACATTTTTAAATTTTAAACCTGAAGTCCAAACTTAGGAGTACTAATGTCTGCTGTTTTCTGTTTCCATGCAGTGTGTCTGTGGCTCATGCAGCTACTGCACTTCCAACAACATGGTCAAGTTCATACATCGTATGCCTCTGAATAAAGGTGTAGGAATGTAGAAATTAAATCAAAACAATCCTTTATTTACAATAAGTAGCCTCCTTTTAATAGGAGCTCCAGTTAAGCTTTTGGATTCTCTGTTCTGTCTATATGATTGTTTTGCTGCCTTTCATTATAATTAATTGGGTAGCTGAGCTTTCCTTTAGAAAACGATGGAATTTTTTCACATGAAGCCAATAGCAAGGAAATGCTGCAGAAAGTCACGAGAGTCTCAGAACACAACCTTGTTTTGGTCTGGGGATAGAGCATGTGGAATTACACACAGCTGCAAGAAGAGTCTGAGAAAAGTCTCAGACAAATTAGAGTTTTTTCAAAACATCTTCTGTTTCTGTCCACCTTCTCATCTAGCTAAAATTCAGTTTCATGTTTGAACTACTGCCGTGTACTTTTCTCTTGCCCTGACAAATGCAGTCTTGCTCATATCCATAGCAAATGCTCCTGCAAAGATTGTTGTCCCAGCTTGTCGCTGAAGTTGGTGATGAACGTTGGCACCACTGGTTGATCAGAGACAGGAGCTGATATTTCAGTGAGAAATGAGATATGATAGGTAGGAAATGAATAGACCTTGAAAGCAAAGGCAAGCAATTTATGGGCTAGAGATTTTGTTATAGAGGAAGGGGAACTGGTGGAAAGATTAGAAGAGTGACATGGGTAAACTTTTCTTAGCTTTTTGCTTTCAACACGTATGATTTTTCTTGAAAGCTCCTGTAAACATCCTCCAGGCACTCAGAGTATCCTTCTCAGAAGTCTCCCTTGCTATTGTGTCCGCAGAAACTTGGCAACGATGAAGGTAGGGTATTATCCTGACTTACGCCACACGATGGTTTCCCTGCACTCTTCCTCTCTTTTAATATTCATCTGCTTGTGCCTTCTTGTAGACTGCAGGGCTTATGTGGGTGAAGAAGGGAGGGTTTGCTAGCAGCCCTCTCTGCAACGAGGCTTATTCATCAGACTTTGCATACTGGAGCTGTTAAACCCTCTCTAATGAGCAATACTTCCAGTCCTTTACCTACATGTTTGCGTAGTGACCCAGCCTTAAAATTAACTGCATGGCCTCTTAAATAAATCTCGTCCTAGTCTAGCAGTCCCAACCCTTTGCTTGGCAGTCTGTTATAAAGTCTGGACCTCCCTTTTATGATTCGTCTCCACTGCCTTTTCCTTAGCCATAACCCCCGCAGTACAGCCATCTGTCTAGCTGGATGATACTTTTTTTCCTTGTAAATCCCTCTCCATCCCTGGTGGGTCATGTAAATCATTTAGCGCACTGCTTGTACAGCTCTTTCATAAGCATATAAAGGAAGACAGAAGATGGAGATTTCAGCATGCGGTAGAGTCAGTGGATGTAGGTGGAGGGGGTATGCAGTGAGGCAGTGTGAATAGGTAATGGGTAAGGAATAGCGGAGTCCTGCACCCTGAGAAAGACAGTCAATCTCAAACTACCTGTGTGGCAGATTAAGAAGCATCGGGAATGCTAGAGCTCTCTCCCCCTGCAGAGCCACTTCTGGCTTGAAAAGGTTTTTTTTAGCTTGCAGGCATCACTCTATAGGAATAGCTGAACTCTTTTCCGGATTATTTCAACAGTGCGATCACTTGTCATCAGCACTGAGCTAGCTCGTGTGCCCTGGTGGCCATTGGGCTGGCTGCATGCCGAAGGACATAGGTGTCAGTGCACTGAACTCCCTGAGCTCTGGTACCTTGAAGGCACCATAGCTCAGCTCAGGGCTGGCCTCTGTGCCTGAACCAAGCTGCCATCTCCCTCAGTTTGCACCGTAGTGTCCCAAAGGGCTTACACTGAGCAGAAGTTGGTAAGCCCTGATAGCTCAGCATGATCCGTGTGGTGCGCTCCACCTTCCCACTGTGAGTTTAGTTGGGACCCTCTTTAGTGGGTGCCAGGGCCACGGGGTGTCGAGCTCCCACCGTGAGCTCGTCCCATCGCTGGAGAGGTGACAAGGACTTGTCATGCTTTCATTCAGTGCGTCTGGGACTGGTCCTGTGTTGGTCTTATAGAAATGAACACTCTTTCTGGAACATCCTTGGCCCAACCATACAGCTGGATGATAGGGAAAGTGCTCCCTAATTGATCGTAAGTGAACCATTCCAATTTTAGAGGAATGTTTGGGGGGGGGGGGTGGTGGTGGTTAAAAAATTAAGTGCTCCATATTAAGCTTCAGCTTGATTTCTCATCATGATTGGCTTAAACCCAGAAGTCAGATGCTTAATATTCTTGCTGAATCTTTAACTGTTGTAACTCTGGACAGCCTTCTGATCTGTACAGATGTCATCATACGCTTTGTGAAATCCTTACCCTCAGCAGCCTATAACAGGCAATTCTACCGTCATCTGCGTATTGCAGGGAAAAGTGTTTCCTTTTATGAAAGTAGTCAACACTATTTCTCAAGGCCTGGTAAGCCAAGGTTTAGATTTGATCAAGTTGTAAATTGCTCAGTGTCAGGATTCGTAAAGACTGCAGAGGCCTGCAATGGCATGGCTCTGTGCACCTAGAATAAGACACATTCTTATATGGTACTTTCTATGCCTAAAAGAAGGAAAAATACTAATCCTCACAACATACGGAAAGGCAGGAGACTCCTCTGTTTTGAATCTGTGAAGCTGAGGAAGGGTGGGTGGAATTAGCAGAACCTGGAAGACAGTTCCACCTTTCAGATAGGGTTGTTGGTCTGTTAAATGACGTGGCCAGATTTCAAATCGGAAGGCTCTTTAAAACCATGCAAAACAGCCGACTAAAGCTATTTCACAGAGGATTGATTCTAATTATTAATGACCTATTGAATATCTTAGATGAACAAAAGTATGTGGTTGGAAGTAAAATTGATTGAGACAGTTAAATCAAGAAAAAGTCCCTTATCCTGACTGCAGAAGTTTCACCTAAGATGTTACGGCCGTCCTGTTGTTCCAAATTAATCAGCGCAGGAGGAGGCATACTCAGCTCTGTTATAGAAGAAAAGCATTGGTGTAGATGTTCCTCCTAACTTCCATGATTCTGTAGCAACTATGACGCACTCGGTTATTTTTGGTTTGAAATGTTGTAAACAGTAAGCCTTGAAACATTTTTGTTGACAGCATAACATGGAATGGAATAACATCTGTTGCATCAGAGAGGTCCTAGGATAGTACGTGTGAATGTCAACCTAAACTGCCTGTGACATAAGGTCTCTTCTTACTAGATGATTGAATCATTGTCTGGGATATGCTAAAATTCCTTTGATACTTTACTGAAAAAAATGAATCTTATATCAACTGCAGTTACAATTATGCTGAAGAATTTATTTGATACCATTATTTCTTAAGTTGTGGCGTGCTTAATTTTGTCTGTGTAGCTCAGACTAAAAGGAGTTGCAGATGTGTGACGGGAGCTGAAGCTATGTGCTGAGTTAGGACATGATCCGGGCCTGGGAAGTGTGGCTGGGTCCTGTGGGAAGGCTAGGAAGCAGAATAGTCCTTAAATATTCCTTTGACTTGAGCCTAATTTTCATAGATGGAATATGTTTTACTGAGCATTTTGGAGGGCTTTGCACTTGAGATACGGTTTTCCTTTTTTGATATTCTGTTGAATATTAAGGAACATTTTATCTTTTCCTTCCTGGATGAAGGTAACTTCAGATGATGCAGTGAATAGAGTGCGTGCCAATCCGTAATGAAATTTCCAAGTGCAATTTATGTCAGGCACACTGCTTTGACCTTTCTGTTTTGTTTTTGTAGATGTGCAATAGCAGAGTCTAATCTTCCTCCTTCTAAAGTCAGAGCCTGTTTGGTGAAGTTTTCAAAATATTCCAATCTGATAAATCTATCCGACAAGATTTATGAACGTGTTAATATTCCTTAAATTAACTTAAGACATCCCAGCATCTTGATAATTATGCTTACACAATATCGTGTTGGCCATTAATTTGCTTTCATATCTAGCTACACATGGTCTTTGAAAAGTTTTATGCAACACATGCGTTTGTATACTGTTATCTGTAGTATTGAGCTACTTAACCTGAAAATTGTTTTCTGCCTTATCTGTTCTTGGTAGGGCATGACGTGTCTGTATGTACCATATGTGACTGCACTATGTTCTGTCCTACCTCTGCCTCATCTTCACTCTTCCGTAGCACAGGACAGAGCCGTGGCCCTTTGGGAAATATTAAAGAGGGTAGTACATTCCTCTGAGGCCTACTGTGTTTATAGAGATGTTGGGAACTGTCAGCTTCAAATAGCACATACAGACTTCTAGCAAACAAATATTAATCAACAAACCACAGATTCTGTAAAACAGAGAGTAATTTATTTGGCGTGTTACAAGTAAGCTTTAAATAAAGTTCTTGAGTGGAAAATATTTTGATACACGCACAGACTTACCCCTGTTTTGCTCTTAAATATTTACATTTGCATGCAAGGCTTCACCATGGTAGTATATATTTCCGCAGGCACGTATAAATACATCCATGCAGTGATTTATCAGGCTATGCAGTGTTATTGCATAACCGTACACTATACAAGTAACACGTCAGCCTGACTTCAGAGCTTGAGCGTGGCACCATCCCAGTTCTTCCAAATGGTTACAGAGTCCATTAAACTAACAGTTATCTGGTGTCTCCACGGCGGAAAGTTCTCCGTCCTTGATCAGCGACTGACTCGATCAGTTGCTAGTGAAGCAAAAACATCTTCTAAAGATGCTGCGCGTGAACAGCAGCCGCATCTCTGCAGCCTGGGTGAACCATCTGCCAAGTCTGCAGAAGCTGCCGCAAACCACTGCAATCTGTGACCTTCCCTCCATCCCTGACCAGCTCAGCTCTTGGAGGGCGACGGGGTGTACAACTTGTGACAGGGATCGCCCAAAGTGAGAACATCTGCCAAAGCTTCAGAAACACTTAGCAACATCCGCACGAGGCGGCAGCTGCCTCCGGCAGGTTTTGTAGGGGCTCAAGCCCTTCTTAACTGAGTCGCTCCACTTTGCTCACTGCAGGATAGGCGGATGAAAGGTCGGATGAAATTCCACCGCTCCTTTCCGTTCCCTTCTCCCTGCCGAAGTCGGGCTCTGCTGTTGAGTGTGGGGCTGACATCCATATGTGTCCATGGCCTCATTTTAAGGAAAACATTCGTGTTTCCCCCTAACCATTTAAATGTATGGTCACTTTGATGAGGAAGACTGGCCTTGCTAACCTTCTGCGTTGTGGTCATTGTCCAGAGGTGTGTTGGGCCAGTGAAACTGTCTTTTGGAAGGCTTAATGCAGTTTTAACGGCAGCTGTGCTGCATTCCCCGAAGCTTTTTTTTCTGTTTGTTTGTTTGTAGCGTCTGTGGAACAGATTTTAAACTGAATGGACAAAAGCAGTGCAGAGCTTAGCAGGTCTGGGAGGAATCCTGGGTATATTAAAAACAAATGGGAAACAAGACTTCAACCAAAATCTAGAAAAATATGGACTACAAGTCTCCTGCGAGTTGCCTGGCTGGCTTTCCACATCTAAATTATTTCCATGCGGTACGTTTAGCAGGGATAGACCTAACAGGCATTGGTTGGGAGTCTCCAGGAATTCTTTGTAAGATTGTAACTATTTTTAATTTCCATCTTAGATAGAAAAAGTATGCTTTTTTTTATTGTTAACAGTATTTGGCATGGTAGCAGTTTTAAAGAGAAGCTGCTTTGGAGAGAAGGGGACTGTGAACAGAATATACTTATCTGTGTCTAATAGAGGTAAACAGGCCTCCTTCCTGCAGGAAAAAGGCTGATTCCATTCTTCCGTGGTGATTTGCCAAATGGGCTGGATGGGAAGAACTTCCCTGCCTTGTTCTTTGCTCCCGTCTCTGGCGTGGCTCTCGCCACCAGGCTCAGCTGCTCTCTTGGCTGGAGGTGCTCAGCTGCTCGTGGCAATGATACCCTGACAAAGCACTGTTTACTCAAATCAGACCAGCCTCCTCCCTGTAAAAACAAAACCTTCAAGTGAGAAATAAGTCTGATGGCTTTAATCTCTTCACGTCTTCCTCTGGGCCTTCCCTTTTAAATTAAAGCACACATCTTAATCTTCTGTCTTACTTGGAAATGGAAATCTGAAGGAGTGGTGGGGGGGAGTGGAGAAATAATGATGAAGGAAGAGATAAATGTAGCAAAGGTGGAAGTGATAGTTTATTCATGGCGTTACATCTCTGTTATCTTGATCTGGCCTACTTGAAGACTGTTTTTTCTCCCATCCGAGCTCCTTTGATGAGTGTTGATAGTTCTCTCCCACTGCTGTGGCCGTGGCCCGATCCTCTCGCCCCACTTCCCTCACAGTCAACATCCACAGGAGATGTATATTATGATTCGTGTGGATGGAAGCAGAAGCAGCAAAAAATAACCTTCCCTGGCATAGTAGGCAAACCGTCCATCTGTTTTCCACCAGCTCCCACATCTCCTGTTTCTGAAGTTGCTGCACCTATTTTGCAGCTGACTGCCAGGCTCCAGCTATCGTGCTGGAATCAACAACCCAGAGATTCTCTTCCACTTTTTATTACCTTTCCTTCCAGGAACGGCTCCATAAGCCCAACATATTTCTGGAGTTCTGCTGGTTTTGATTATTACCCTTTGATTTAAAGAAGTATGAGATTTTCTTTTGGTTTTGTTTTGTTGAGAGACTTTCAAAGGCAAGGCAACGCAGAGATAGCTTTCCGTTCTTGCTGCCAGTTCTCTCATGCTGTTGAGGAATTCATTTAGGCTTAGTTTTGAGACGGGGTTTGTTGGGTTTTTTTCACCTCTGTGATTTGGCTAACATCGACTATTAAGCAAAGTTGTGAGCGTGAGCTAGTCTGTCAAAATCACGATTTGCTTAAAGATCACGAGCCTTTAATAAACAGGTTATTTTCTTGAGGCTTTGCAGCCTAGTTGGGCTTTTCGGGCTTTTCTGTGTAACCTCTGCTGGAGGCCGCCTTTAATGGAAGCTGACTCCAAGGTAATCAGTTGTTTTCAAAAGCTATGACTTTAAATAGAGCATCATGAGACTTGCAATAAAATTGCAAGGGTTGGCAATGCTGAGTCTCTTCTGCTAGAAGCTTTACAGTATTTTAAGTGCTTTTGTGAGACATTTACAGTGGTACTTTTTTCCCCCCCTCCCTTCACTGCCTCATTTGAAGCAGTTCATGCAGCTTGCAACATGGCTCTGTCAAGGTTCACAGAGACTCCAGCTTCTTTCCTATGTGACCCAGACGTTCTGTCCCCTGAAATGTGCCAGACGGACAAGAGGTTACTTTGAGAAATAGTTGCACTTTTCCCAGACTCTGCTGCTCAGCTTCTCTAACAAATATGTAGCTGAGGTAATGTCACTGTGGATAGTTATTTGTACATCTTTTCCAAAAGCTGAATGTCTAAGCTAATAAAATCAAGAAACTTTGCCACAAACTCTTTTTTTTTTTTCCAGGTTTCCTTCTGTCGCTGCTTTAGGAGCATTTATTGGGACTGTTTCACAGTGTAGAAAGTCCTTTGACTGAGGCAGAACCAAAGGACTTTGTCACCAGTGTACAAAGAATTTGCTTGAAGGGTTTCTGACAGTAGCAAAGCACAATACTTTTTTTGCACCTGAGCTTGGTTGTGTTTCCACTCACTCGCGTTGATGATAGTGGTTGTTACTAGGCAAATGCCATTTAAAATCATGCTGCTCTCTTGTAAGGCACTTTTTTCTTCCCCTTATCATATGGTAACAAAACCGTTTCTTTCCAGGTATCTTTTCTCAGTTACAGTGTAATAATAATGATTGCAGTGACTCTCTGCATGGCGTTTTCAGACTATGTTAAACACTTTTGGTAGTAAATGTTGTTCTGCTGTAGTTCATTATAATGTCCTTTAGGAGGACATACATACTCTAGGTTAAGTGCTGTTTTGGAAGGAGTTCTTGATAGCTTTCTCCGACCATCCTTTGCTTCCCCCTCCCCCCCGTCATTTACTTCTGCTTAAAGGAAGAACATTTTGAGTTCGTATTTCTTTCTGGGTTTGATAGTTATTTATTGTTGTTACTGAAAATTTAGCACCTTTTACGTGCTCTACAATTAGAAGCAGAAACTCTCTAGAAACTTGAGTGCTGTGCAATAGTAGAAACCGTGAGACGAGGCAAGGTGGAACAGACAAGACGTCGTAAAACAGCCGGACAACCTGTGTGCCGTACAGCTGCGCAGACACCTTCAGTCTTTGCCTCAAAGTGTTGAAATGAAAAAAAACAAACAACAAAACCAACCCAGAAAGGGAGGAATAGAGCAAGGGAGGGAAGCAGAGGTAGAAAGTCGGGTGACTTTCTCACAAACTACCTGAGCATTAATGCCAGAACCTGATCCAAGCACCCTGACTTTAACCCTGCCCTCAGTCCTGTGCCATACCTAAGTATACTTAAGCTGAAAAGTATATTTTTCCCAGTGACACAGCACACCACATGAACTGGTGTCTCCTTTGTTAGTCATTTCTTACGTATCCTTGATGGGATGGTCCTGGCTGAAATACAGTGCTAATGCCTTCCCAGTGACTCCTGCTTACCCCAGCTGGAGCTGAAGTTGAAATGGCAGACAAATGTACTCTTCCTCCGTATATTTTTTTTTTTTTTTCAGAAATTTCACTTAAGGCACAGTCAGCATTTGGGATAAATGTGAGACATTCAGCATCAGCAACAGTAAAGGCCTGGCTTTGGTTTAATATAACTAGAAACTACGGTAGACAGGTCTGAGGGGTAAGGAGGCACTGGGACTTGCATCACCAGCTCTCTTGGGTTGCATCAGATCTCTCCTAGAGATGTCTCCTTAAGGACTCCTCTTCTGAACACCGGGTTACATGCTTACCAAATACCGTCACTTTTAGTAAAGATGGGGGAGACTGTAATTGGTTTCATTTTATATGAATTCAGTGCGACTCTGATGAATTGTAAATTTGATGAAGCATCAGGTACCCTGATGCTATAAAGAAACGTAATTTAATTCAAGTTTCATTCAAGAACAGGTGGGTTTTTTGGTAATATTTCAGGTTGATTTTTCTGTCTCTTTTTTATTTGTTTAGTTTTTAAGTTGGAAGCTGCCTCAGCATGTTATATATATGCTACTGTAGTGGCATTTCTTGGCTCAGCTCAAGGGAAATTTTAGATGTTGCTGCATCCTGAGGACGTAACTCACTAAGACAGTGGCTTTGTTGGCAAAGTCAGTGCAAGAGCCTTCTGGCTCTGCACATCTGCCTGCCACCGCTGAGGTTTTGGCAGTAGGACGGTTGGCAGGGCCAAACTGTTGAGCCACAGTAGTGGATATTGTTACGCTGGATCAATTCAACGATGTGTTTTGAAGGACGGTGGCACAAACAGTTGTGGTAGCTAGCTGTGGTATGAATCCAGGTGAGTGGGACCCTTTAAACCTCAGCTCAGTGCCATAGCCAGCGATTTGTCAAATGCCACACACCTGCTAATCAAAAATCTTGAGTGAGCTTAAGCACTAGCAGTGGGAGTGTATTATGGAAATACCATAATCTAACCAAGACACAATTACAGGCTTCCGTGCCTTCCATCAGTTGTCATGTATTCCCTAAGTTAAAGTTTTCGTGTTAAAATAAGTAAATGTTAAATTAATCAGACTGATTACTGCATTCATTTTCCGAAAGATGGTTAGCTGCTGGTATTTGTGGATCGCTGATTCATCTGGGAGATGCAGTGCAGCAGGGAGTGTGGATACATCCCTTGGAAAAAGGCATTTCAGTTGTGTCCTTTAAAACCTTTCTTCTCTTCAAATACACTCGTAACAAAAACAGTTCCTGAAAGGTATTCGGTGCCGGTTGAAAGCAGAAGGTGTGTTTATGCTGCAGGTTGTTAAACGTATTTACAGCCTTTTTTGGGAGCTCAGTGGGAACTGTGCTGTGGTTATTTATTGGTCTGCTTCAACAGCTGCTGGCTGAAATTAAAGAAAATCTATTGCCATGATTTGCAAAAACATTATAGATTGCTTGTGTTACGATGAGTTAGAAGAGGCAATTTGAGTGAAGCCCAACATGTGTTGGTAGCTGTAGTATGTCAAGAAAAAACACATAGTTTGCAATATTCAGATAATCAATATGAATGGATCTACAGGTTCTTAAGATATAAAAATAGTCTTGTTTTAACTGATTTCTCAATTTCCTTAGTAATTTCTCAGTCCAGGTTAAAGGGCCTGAAGACCCTGTTTCACATTTGATTCAATGTTGGTGACTTTCAGCCGGTGCCTTCCAGCCAGTCTTTCCTGCCCTGAGCTGTGCAAATACAGGTGTCTTCCACTGTTGTGAACTACTTCAGGGAACTTATCTGGCAAAAAAATAATTTGGAAAAAAAGCTAAGAGCATTGGAGCCAGTACTGATCAATCCGTGTACCCAGTACCTTCAGCAGGTCCTTCCCCAGATTCCCGTTTTTATGGCAGCTTTAAGTTCTCAGTCAATTTATTGAGGTTCATCTTTGAAAGAAATAGAGATGGACATGGCGAACAAAGATCTGTATGTGAGTCCCTCTGACCGTAGGCAGTATGCAATATGGGAAGCCCTATGAAAATAGAAGGACCTGCTCCTGAATGCCTGCTTATGTTCCCTCACTGCAGCAGTGATCCTTTGGCACTTTATCCACATCTTTTCTGTTCACTGGGAGCCTTGCTGCTGGGAACCTTGCTCTCTGCTTTTTGATTTCTCTCCTCTGAAGTGGCCAGAGAGGCAAAGAGCGCCTTCAGGTCACTGGTTACTTGCCCAGCATAGATTTTGTGTCCAAAATAGAAAGAGTAGTTTGCCGGCAGTTCTTTCCTGTGGGTACGTCCGTCTGAAAGAACAGTCGTTGCAGGTATTGATAGGTGCAACTGTCATCACATCCAGGGCGTTCCTACTCGGTCTGGTGGTTGTAGTGCCAAGGTCATGGCGCACAGCATTTCTAAAAAGCAAAGATTGTTGAATAAATAAAGGTACATAACAACAAGAAGAATTTGTAGGTCATACAGGCAGCTAGCCAGATTATAATGTGTGTGAGAATGTGTGTGTAATTAGGTTGTTTCAAAAGATGAGCTAGCTCTGTAGGGCAGGGACTTTCCTTGCATCATATTTAATTTTATTCTCCACATAAAAGTATATTGTTGGAATTCACTCAGCGTCTTCAGCGATATTTTAGTTTTCCATTGTATGTAAGGACAAATTAACCGTTGGACACTGGAAGTCATTTTTCTGCTATGTTTGGTACTGATCCTCATCAGTGGGATACTGTGTTTGGTCTGAGTTCCGTCACTTACTTTGAGAGACAAATCTCAAGTAGAGAAAGGTCCGAATGATAAGAGATTTCAAATAGGTAGCCACAGAGAAAAGACTAAAAGAATTGGCTGGCTTAGTCTACAAAAAAAGGAGACCAAAAGGGACATAAGTCTTTCATATGCAAAATGTCAGTATTTAAGTGGCAGTGATCAATGGCTTGCCATAATATCCAGAGGAAGTAGAGAAATCGATCTAATGTGCCACAGAGGTGACCTAGGCTAAAAGTCTGTGAGACCTTTCCATTGCTGAGATGTTAAAACACCGTCAGTGGCTACCTGAGGGTTACTCAATGCAGTGTCCTCACTAGAGGTGAGAACGGCTTAGATAATCATCAGTCACATGCTTTTAACTAGTCCGACTAGTTAATCTCTGAATTCTTCAGCCCCGTATTTCTATGTTTTTATGCATTAATAAAAAAAAACCTACAGCACCCTGTGGCTAAAACAGAGGACTCTGTTAGATCACTGTCTGCTTTCCGTGCCTAATTTTATCTCTGGCTGAACTTGGTCTTGCTCTACCTCCGGCCACATGTTCTTGCCCACTTCCTTGTGACAGTTCTCCTACAGCTGTGTGGTGACCTAGACTGCAATGCTGACCCAGCAGGAAAGCAACCCAGTAAGAGAGATTAGCTGAATGTAATTTATTCAACTCATGTAGTCATTTAATAGATATAATGCAAACATTTATAGTGGTGATAGCTTACACTCAAGTACCCTGTCAGGAATGTTGATTAATGGACAATGCAGGATACAGGATCAAGTCTTCTGAAATTTTCCCCAGGTCTAATAATGACTTGGGGAAGTCGCTTAACAATTTTATCTTGTTTCCTCGTCTGTAAAATAAAAATATGTTCCTAACCTGCAAGAACTTTTGTACAGCACTTAGAATGAAGTTTTAAGAGTGGGTGAAAGTCTGAAAATACTGTATTTTTTTAAAAAGGTCAATACAACATTTTCTGATAATTGTGATGCAAAATTAACTTGAGCTGACACCATTTCTTATCTCTATATGCCAAAATAATGTGTCTCCTGTGAATGCAGAAGGTAGAGTCAGGGAATCCACTCAAAGAGGAATTTCTAGACATTTATCGCATTGAACGCAGCCTGTATTTTCTCATTTTTATTCTCACTGCATAAGGAGAGAATTAATATTTTCCCAACTGTTTTTGCCTGCACTCCGGAGCAGTTTATGGTCAAAATGCACTGAATACTATGGAAAGGCTGCAAAGATTTTAACATTTCAAAAATGCAAGCCATAATCGGGGGACTGCCATCATGCTGTCTCTCTCCTGCTCAGAGAACTGGAGAGTTCAGAGCTGCATGAGCTGTAAACACACTGTGTCATCCCTCCTTAGGCTCTAACAACAACATGAAAGCCCTGATCGGCGGTTTTGGCACATTTTCCTAAAACCTCATTGGTGTAGAACCTACTAAGCCAAAGGAGTAAACAGCTTTTGATCCTGTGTAGCTCCAATGGGAACAAAAGTCTGGAATACAAACACGAGTTCAGGTTGGTTTTAGGAGCAACATTTGGCAGCCCACGCGGAAAAGTGTTGTGCTTCTCTCCGGTGGCGATGGACTGCGTGCTGGTAGGATGTGTCCTGTAAACACATCTGATGAAGTGTAGGCTTCCTTCTGGGCTGCCGGAGTATTCCTATGTGGATAACAGAATATGATCACCTCGGGGTTTTGAAACACAAAGAAGTAAGGTTGACCCTCATATATAAACACTCGTGTCAAATGCAGCAGTAAATACCGAGCTGCTCTCAGTGGCAACCTGTCCTCTACCTATCTGCTTGCACGATGCTCTGTCTGTGGTTTGGCCAGCACGGTGCAGGCATCCTGCATTATAACTTGAAGCTGACGCTGCTCAAGACTTCGCAGCAGTTTTGCTGTTTGATTCTTCCTGAAGTTAATATCCAATTTATGGTGCGTTGCCATTGCTGGATTATAGTTACCGACTGCTGCAGCCTTCCTCTATAGTCATGCATCTTCTATGATATGCATCTTCTTTAAAATCTGCATTCCAAGGCTGCTGATTATAGAAATACTTAAGACTTTTGGTCTCACTGTAAAAAAGGTAAATTTCCAGCTTTCTCAGTTGTAAAGAAAAGCTTAAACACACAATTCCTGAAGGCTTTGAAACTAGATAAAATTAAAGAAAAAAGATGTAGGAATATCTAAGCTCTCCTGATATAAGCACTGCCATAATTTCTGAATAGTTTGAAGTGGCAACTCATGATATGTTGATTGATTCCATATAATACTCATTTGTTAAATATCTCTCTGTGTGTTTAGTCATGTTTTTGTTCACTGCCAGCTTCGAGATGTAAAATGAATGGCTCCAGGCTCTGGTTATTTTTTTTCCATTGATGGCAGTATATTCAAACATAGACAAAAATATTAATAACAAAAAGCTTTTTTTTCTTTACTGATAATGCCTCTACGTACATCGGTTAACTTTTTTGCTGCCCTTAGATTTTCTGCATAATATCTTTAACTGTAATTAGTAAGCTGCTTAACTCTACTTTGCATTCTTTCTTGAAAGATGCTAACCAAAAGGAGTTGCTAGCGTAATCTCCCCAGCTTCACGTCTGTCCTCCGTATCAAGAAAGTCTTATGTCATAACTGTTCTTGAAATACAGTTGAAGCCCGTCTGGATTTTCCAGTTAGTCGTTCGCATTTATGGTGAGCACTAGGAAATCCAGCTGCCGTGAGAACTCTACAAGGCTGCGATCAGAGAGGGTCAGCCCCGAGATAGACCCCAATGGGCCATTTTAAAGACTTCCTCTGTAATTTTTTTAATAAGAGGCTTGCTAACTTTGAACTACGGAGAAAAAAAATGTAGCTTCAAAAGTCATTGACAAACCTAACTAAACTCAGTCAAAACTCTCTTAGTTTTGCTAAACTGTAGTTCAGTATCCTGACAGCCACTCTTGTCACAAGTTCTAATTTAACACTTTTTGGAAATTTCCTCTTTGGGAGAGAAATCAAAAAGTTTTATTAAATGCAGTGAACTTATAAATATCAAGATGCAATATGAATTCTAAATTAGTTTAATTTAGCAGCACCTTTTTGTTAGTTATTTTGTGACTCCCATTAATATGCTGTTGTTAACGTGATGATTTTTATGCAAGCAAACTTTCCTTTTTTTCTTTTTTTGTAACAAAAAAAAGGTGATTGTTCCTATGTAGCTGTATTTCTTACCAGGCAAGTGCAAATGTGGTAATGCAGCAATACGGCTATCCTGCTTTTAACGCAAGGTCTCTAGACAATACTTCACTACAGGGTGTAGACATGCTGTTAAAGGATCATGTTTCCATAAAACAACAGAAGCTTAAGTTAGTACATTAGGTTTGCTAAAACATGTTTGCTTTCACATCTTAATCTTGTTTTCATTGGATACAATCAAATACTTTATCATTCAAATAACAAAGTGTGTCAGCAAGTAATTGTATCTGCAAATTTCAGGCCATAATTACGTGAGCATATGCAAAACTACGGGCAAGGAAAGGGTAATGCAGTTAAGATGAGACTGAAAATTGGGCTTATTACATATACATGCTTTTTGGAACAGAGAGGGAGAGGCAACACTTTGCCTGGAAAGGAAGAAGTCAGTATGGTGTTGGCATTGCTCTTTAATGCGCTTTGTCAGTACAAAGGACTACTTTTGAAAAATAATTTTAATCCCTTTCCAATTAAAGTTTTCGTTTTGGGACAGTGACAGAAATGATTTGAGAACAAATTGAGAAATAAGAGCTGTAATGATATTAAGGCTTTTCTTCTGCTTAGAAATTAATGTTTAACAGCTGAAGTGAAGAGGCTGGAAAATAAGTAGAACAAAACCTCAAAAGCAAGAAAATAACCTTACCTCTCATTAGTATTCGAGCAAATCTACAGCATAAGACCTTTGTCATACAGCTGTTTATCGGAATAGTGAGTTAGAACTTTGGGGCATGCTCTGAAAATGCAAGTGGGAGCAAAACCATCTTTTCCCTCACATTTTGGAATGTACATTTCCGATTTGAAAAAAACCCTGGTGTTTTATTTTTAGGGTGAAAGGGATCAATTTTCTGAACGCAAACACCCCCTTCTTCCCTCAGTCTTTTCTATCCCGACTACAAGCCCCTGACCAAAGCTGAGCTGCTCTTCAAGGTAAAGGGAAGGGGATGCCATTCCCCATGGGTCCGGTCAATGCTGCCTTGGAGAGGGTCGGAGGGGCCGTTTCAGAGGGATGGGAAGCTGCTTTGCCCTCAAGCCTTCACACACCGACTCCACATTGCTCCTAGCCAGCACTGACCTGAAATCTCTTAACTCCAATTCCATGCTCGGTAGCTCTGGGTGGTCAGTTTGGTTCTATTTTTAGGCTATGAATAAGGATTACGTGTTTTCAGCTGTCTACACCTTTTGTGTAACACCAGACATTTACAGTCTGAGCTGACTGGGAAACTCGAATGGAAAAGGTTTCTGAAATCTGTGGTTTCTTAACATCAGAATAATAGTAAGGTTTGGTTTAGGTTGCAAGGCAGTCTGACACAGAAGGCTCACTTATTGCAGAATAAGTCTCTAGAGTTTACTTTTATTTGCATGCCACATTCCTTAGAGCAAATAAAAAGTGCGAGTTTTGAAATGGTTTAGATGGAATTTTTCCCAAACCTCAACAAAATCTGTGATCTCATTGTTTGTAACTCACTTTGTTAAATTCCATACTTGGACTATGCACGACGATGATTGCCGCTGTGCTTCTCAGCTCTGTTAAATCTAGGTACATAGTCTATTCTGTCAAAGATGTTTTTTCCCATCCTGGCTTGTTAGTGCAGTAAACAGTTTCCACCGTTGAGGCAAACTGGTTTTTGAAGAGTTATCTGTTGTGACAGCCTCAATCTTTTTGCCTGTTTCTCTGGCGAAACATCCAAAAAGCCTTTATATTTGAAGGTGTGTTTTACGTATTGCACTGCACAAAAATGATGTGTTTATTTTGATTCTGGTGTAGTACATTTTGACTTCCATCTGATTCCGTGATGATATTTACCCTGATTCTCTGCTGTGCCACTTCCTGCTGCTTTAGCAGGAGCCGTTGGCTTGTGCTTTTCCCCTCCAGAGCCGCTTCTCTGTTATTCCTCCCTTACGAATAAATCCTGAGATCGGAGCCCGTTACAGAAGGCGCAGTGCAAACATAGAGAGAGAGGCACTGCTTGGCCTGAAAAGGTTGCAATCTAAAAATGAGCTTGATGATGTCTAGACAAGACTGTAAGTATTTAGTACCTTTATAGTGCTTTGCATCTTCAAAGCACTCTGCAAACATTAACTGATTAACATAACTGCGCCATCTGTTTTGATGTTTACATTTTGTGCAGGCAAAATTCCTGCTTTGCTTTATTACCTCTTGCAGGTACGTGGCTGTCGTTATTATGGCCCGTCAGAGGATGGTGAAGTCAGGTCCACACACGTCTACCGTAACATTTTGCCTTAAAACTCAAGCCAGTGCCATTGGGGCCCCCCCTCTCTGACCAGGCTCCGGCGGTTGGGATTATTTCCCTCTGAAATTTCAGCCTCTGGTCTCTAGAAATTGTTGTTCCCATGGCTGCCGGAGGCTGCTGCCTCTCTTGTCGCTTTGCCGATCAACATGAACTGTTTTCTCTCTGACCACGGACAGACAGGGACGCATCCAGCAGTGCAGGAACTTCTGCGTGGAATGCTTCCAGGTAGGGAGCTGAAATATCGGCTCGGGCAGAGGAAGTGGTAGAAACCATAAAGATAGTGAAAAGAAGGGGATGATCTGCCTTTATTCAGCTTTTGGAAAATGCTTGTCTTTCTCTCCAACTTCATGCGTGGCTACCAGAAATGTCATTTTCTTCCTTCTTTTTCCAACTTGATTTTGTGTGATTGAGGGGTTGTACTGATTTGAACCAGTGTTAGTTTTCCATTTCAGTTCAAATTTCTTCCTAAAGATTAAGGCAAAGTCTGTTTTAAGGCTGATTTGAACCAAAACACTAGTAGCACTGACAGCCATCAGAGCTGAAAAAAAACCAAACCAAAACACGCTCTTCATTTATGTCTTATTTTTCTTTTATTTTCAACTCCATCCCATTTTGATGTTTCGCTGCCTGAGTGGTGTTTCAGGTAGATCGCACAGCCTAAAATGACCTTTATTTTCAGGTTATTGCAACTTCCTTTTGCGGAAGAGCTGTAAAGAAACAGCGCTCCGCTGTCAGCAGGGAGAGAGGGCAATGTTTTGGTTCAGGGAAAATTGCAAAGACGTTCCACAGGAGAAGTGGATTGTGAGAGATGTGTAGCGAGGCCGTGCGCTGGCAGACTTCTGCGTCAGTAAAGGAGTCATCGTTTAAAATCTCAGATTAAGCTCAGATTAAATGGTGCCATACCATCTTGTGGGAATCGGCCGTGACCGAGAGGAGACGTGGCGGCTGCTAAGCGGCGGGGAAAGGCCTGCTGTAGTTGCACCTCATTTCTGAATTGCTCTGTGCAGGGAGACAGGCGTCACGCACGGTCCTGGAAGAAGCTCTTTCACAAACTCCATGTCTGGCATAGTTCACACCATGGTTTTAAGTGTGACCTCAAGGCATTTGCAAGGAGTATCTTTTTATAAAGACTGTAACGAATGTGCAAGAGACTCACACAGACAAATTTGCAATTAATAAACCAACAAACCTGGAACATTAGGATATAAATACGGCAAAAAAAGACAGACTTGGACAGACCTAGATGACGGGTGTGGCTTTCCTTCACACTGAATATTTTTGCAACATTTTTCTGTTTGTTTGCATACTCGCTTCTGGTACAGACATTTTGCTGTGCCTTGCAGGCTAGGATACGGCAGTGGGAACAAAGCTCTGACAAAATGGAAGCCTCCTTTGTCACACTGTGGCATCAGAAAAGCTGGTGTCAAATGCCACCAGGCTCTGACTGGAAGCCGTTACAGAAAGGTTGAACATTTCGTAATGTGGAATTAGTTTAGAAAAGGACTATGTCTTGTAGCGTCCCTGGGGTGAGGCAAGACAGACGCGTTTTTTTCCCTCAAAAAGAGCCTCTCACTCGCCAGAGCAAGGCTGGAAGGAGCCAGACACCGTCCTGAGCAACCAGCTCTGGGTGGCCCTGCTTGAGCAGAGGGGTTGGATGAGATGACCTCCAGAGGTCTCTTCCAACCTCAACCCTTCTGTGAGCCTGTGATTCAGAGCCTTCCTTCTATTCCCTCCTAAAGAATTCCTCCTGCTGGTTTGGTTTCTTTCATGTATAGGCTGTAGTCCCTTCAGTGGGTTACTCTGGGAAGGAAGAATATGAAGACAGAGAATTGCAGACGTTGTTACGAAGTTATGTGCAGCCACTTCTACAAGATGGAGGAGTGCCTCCTATAAACTGCTGAGCATCGTTCACTCAGTTGGAAGGAATTATGCTGAGAGCATACAGCACTCTGGAGACCCCGTAGACTATGGCTTTATGTAGAGAATCCCACAGCAATCGGAGTGAATTTTGCATCTGACGTAACTCGATAGAGAGGAATCGTAGGCCTGTCTTCCCTGTGATTGCCCTTATCAGTCCAAACATTTCTTTCCCTCCAGAACAGAACATACTCGATGGCGTTTCTATATTCCGTGACGGAAAATGTTTCATATAATCAATGTAGATATTTTAGTCATCTCAGATGTGGATCTTCCAGCTCTTTACCTCCTTATTGACCCATATCTTACCTGTGTTTTTAAGCATAGTCTCTCCTCCGCCCTCAATATTTGGGGGATAAAACTGCAGTATCAGTGTCTTCAGTTAGGCTGTAATTAGGTCCCACATGAGGAGGGAGGGGGGAAAATTTAGATTTTTAGTCAATTTACAAGTAGTTTTGGTTTATTCTGTAAAGTAATGGTGATAGGCAATTGGTGGCCTAACATCTCCCATGAAGAAAAAAGGAGGTCTCTCTTACTGCAGCAACACGACGAAGTTTCTGAAACTCCATATGAGATAAAAAGTATTTGCGTGTAGGCACAGAGGGAAGCACTGTGCAAGCATCTAATTGCAACACTCCCTGCTGACTGTTTTTAATGTGTGTTGGTTTTATTAACCATTCTTACTAAGAAGCTAGACTTTTGCTTAGGCAAAAAATGTAATAGAAACAGCAGTTTCAGTTCTCAGATTATTGAGAAGCATGCAGTTGGGGAAACCTGTCTGGATGCAGTAAACTAGGTGAATTTGTTCCATCTGTAAAAAATGGTAATAAATTGGTTTTGTGGTCCTGCACTGACTGACTCGCCTTTTGTATGTGCGCGTTTGTGCGCGTGCATGTGTATGTATGGCTCTGTAACGTCTTGAAGTGTTAGTTTCATGTGTTATATTATGCATTGCATATGAGGGATAACATTTGCATGACAAATTGTGGATCCATATGGTATGGTGTTTTAACATCCTATACTTTTAGGTGTTTTCAGGGAACTGTGTCTGAGGAGATGAAGAGGGGATCTGCTGGTGACTTCTCACTACAAGTGACTTTTCTTGAAAATGCTGCCGTCAAACACAAAATGGTCGTGGTTCAGTCCTAGCTCAGAATGCAATATAAAAATGACTTAACTTTGTATATTGATATATGGCAGCCATACATCATTTATTCCACTAAAGAGATGCATAGCTTTGCAGAGAAAGAGACACACTTTCTTCTAGCATGGGAAGAATCCAGATTTACAAGTCCTTAATGATGTGACATTTCTGGTTGGAGAGAAGTTACTGCAGATTGTTATTAGCCATTTTAGTAACTCCTCCTGACCTCTTCACAGTTATAGCCTGACTCTGGCCAAGTCTGTGGTAACCTAAAGCTGTGGCTTTACTAAGGATAGTAACTAGTAATGGAATAATTTTACGCTCTTTAGTGCTTAGCTCAAATAGTTTTTAGGGGCATGCATGAAGCAATGTGTAGTACTATATAAATTTATCAACTCTCACTTTAAAGGAATTTTAAAATGCATTCTTGGCTTTGTCTTTGTAATTAATGTTTCCATCCCCATTTGTGGCTCGGAAACCTTTATACTGGGCTACATGATGACTTATTTGTTCTACACAAATCTCATAGTTCAGTTCTCACAACAGGCTAAATATTTCGCTTAAGGTAATTACCTGACTTCAAAGGAACTTTCATAGAAAAGTAATAATATCAAAAAGAGACTATATGCTATAAATAGCGTATAAAATTCCACATTAAAGATGTGTGTATATTACAGGAATCTTCAGAGCAGTGTGAAATATAATTAGGGCCTTCTTCTGAGGCATAAAATTCTCAGTAATACGTGCTAATCTTATTTGCTTGGAATGAGGTGGGAATATACCTATCAAGACATCTTTTGAAATATTTGAATTCTTTACATCTGAGTTTCTAGTCATACTTGTCTGACTTGATATTTTCTTCCTTGTCATTTTTCTATCCTGGAATGTTTATTTGTGAATAAGCATTCTCCTCTAGACAGGCAAAATCAGAAGCATGAACTTTCAGTAGGACAATTAGGGTGTTAGTGAGATGTAAAATGCTTTTTAAGAAAAGAGGAAGAAGAAGTAAAATAAGTAAGTTCACATGTGATTAAGCTATGTGCACTTCACCGAGTGTGTTGATTGCCTGAGAGGTCCCGTTGTAGCTGAAGGCAAGTCAGGTCCTTTGAAGTACTGCCATTACTGTTAAGGCCCGTTGTCTGCAACGTCTTGTTCTTCCTACAAATAGAAGTCTGTTGGAAAAGAATATTTTTAATTAACATACAGCTTTTCTGAGGAAAACGTGTTCTGTTTATGTCCTCGTTTCTCTCTTTTTTCCCCACCCCACAACTAAAGTATTTGTCCAGAGTACATCTGCAGAAATAATGCTTTAATGGAAAGTACTGATTTAGTGCATAAGGGTTAATACCTTTTCCTCATGATTACTGTAGGAATGGTCTGCTCCCAGTGCTGGCTGTGCAAGCAGCTTGAGAATAAGGCAAAGTATTGCTTTTGTCTGGAACAGGAACATTTCTGGTCTTTGATCTCTGGAATTTAAAGCAGCGCTTTTTGCTTGGAAAGTATCATTACTATTAACATTGTACAGATGGACAAACTGAGACAGAGAGGGCCAGTGACTCATCCAGCAAATTACTGCTGTAGGGAGGAAGGGACCGAGCTGTCCTGTCCCTTCAGTCTCCTGCTGGACCGATTGCTGCCGTGTCTGATTTGGCTGACTGAACGGAAGACAGTTTGGAGCAGCGCTGCTTTGGGTATGGTTGTGTATCATGACTTCCAAAATGTAGTCACTCAGCAGAATGCTGGTTTTGTAAACTCGCTGTGGTTTCAGTGGGAGAGACAGAGACAGAATTTGGGAGGAGCTTGTATGTACATGATAATTAAAATAAGAAGTTTACACCTGTCTTGTCATTTATTACAGGACTTGTAGTAACCTAGAGCAAAACCGAAAACAAGTTGCCTGAATTACTGTTTTATATTAGTAGCCAGTTCATTTTCATCTTTATATTACTGTGGAGGCTTTTGGTGTTTTGGTAGGGGGTAAACGGTTCTGAAATGTTCCTCAAGCTGTGCTTGCCACAGCCAGTTGCCGTTGGTAGTCATCTTTGTATCTCGCTGCTAAAATAAAATCAAATGAAGTCAAAACACATGCACTATTTTCCTAATAATATGTTCTGTGTAAGTAGTAGTTCCAGGTGTGTCAGTAGTGGTACAGGTAGGTGAGGGGGAGAGTGGCCTCGCTCCAGTGGTGTCTCTGATATGAAATATTCTAAAAGCTCTATGAAATATTCTTCTGTTGAAAAAAGGATTTGCAATCTAACCGTCTGCCACGTTGACCATAAAAAGTTCTGGAAATCTGGAAGCTTCCAGGAGGAGACCGGGCTGATTTCCTTCCAGCGTTGCTTGCAGATGTGGTGAGCTCTGGGGACCTGTATTTGTGGGGCTCCCCGGGATCTCATCTGGGCACCTCGCCTGGGGGGCTGTGTCGGAGCAGGAGGGCTCACACGCCTGCCCTGAAGTCAAGAAAGACAATTTATTTTGAAAACTCCGAACGGGACCCCTGTCACAAACACTTGTGTTTCCAGAAACCTACTCCTCGTACCACCAAAGAGACAGTTTTTAAAATTCGGGATGACTCAAAAAAGGGGGTGGTGGTATTTGTTTTGGGGGGATTTTTTAAAAGATTTTTTTTTTAACAGAAAATTGAATTCTGGAACTGAATGGAACTGGACTGAATTTTTAGATAAGGAAACACGGTGTCACAAGATACTATTTTCAGGTTGCCCCTTATTCCAGTTGACCAGACATACGAATTTAATACGGGACCATTATTTTAACTTCAAAAAATTTTTCTTAAATCTGGTGCCAGCAAGCTTAAGATGCAGGGGAATCTTTGCAAATAAATTGTTATTGTTTTTATTATTTAACTGAAGGAAAGCAGGATGACTGGGACCATTCAGGACATGTGTGTTTTCAAGTTCCTCCAAAATTTTTTCCTTATGACTTAACAGAACAAAACCAGGAAAAAAAAGTAATAGGTTGATATCATACAGACATAATAAATTAGGTCCCATAGCTGTTTTAATTTAGATGGCTTCTTCTGTCTCTGCATCACCGTTGCATTGTTTACGCGGGGAAGAAGAACACAGTAATAAACAAACAACCACAAAGACTTAGGGCTAGTGACCGCCTGCGTATCACTTAGCAACATCAATATTTTTGTGCACAAATAAAGGTCTCCTGCACAGTGCCGGCTGCAAGTATGTGTGCATGTGTGTGCGTGTGCGTGCGCGCCTCTGTAGCGCTGACCTTGTACGCAGAGGGATCAGTTTGTCGGTGATTGGTCACTCCTTAATTTGGATGTCTAGACATTTCAGTCCGCGCGAGCGAAAGGCAGACATCTAAAGACGTGAGAAGAGATTCTAAGGGACACCAGGACCTTAAAATAACACCCCGGCAAACTGCAGATGTATTTTGTTCATTTTAAAAATATATGGTGTAAGCGATTGAATGGAACACATGACTGAAGGCTTTATTTTTTATTATCACTATCAATTAATATGCTTCTTGGATGTTTTCATGGCTGCGATATAAATAGGAAAAGCTTCCTTAAAGGTTATCTGTGAGTGTGAGAGTGTTAATATAATGATTGGTCAGCTGGCTTTGTGGGAATGTGTTTTCTTCATTTGCTGAGAACCAGAATCTTTAGCAAATAAATGAACTATGTTTAAATCAACTACCAAATCTTCATTTATAATGTTAAAACTACGGCCAGGAATGTCATCTCACGGAATGTCATCTCACAGAATGTCCAGATGAATAGGAAATTACTTTTCACCATTCGCGTTTTATTCAAAACCTCTGTGTGTGTGAGCGAATGTGTTTAAACCCACACGTAAGAAGGGCTCGGTTCTGCCAAATGCTGAGAACCGTCAATTCCCACCGATGCTGTTGGGCATTTCAGTGTTTCCAGGGCATTAGCCCTATGTTTGCAAAACAGTGGCATGCACATACATTTACAATGGCGCGAATTTTTATATATTTCTTTGCACTTTATATATTTCTGCAAATGGGGCAAATGATCACCCAGCTACCCTTTGCATAGATGGTAGCGTTTGGGATATGGCATGTTTGTATAATGAGATAGAATTTACTTTTTGGAAAAAATGTTTAAATTGAGGAAGCTGTATCTATTACCTTAGGAATATTTTTCTGTAATAATAAGATCTGGAATGCGACAGAGCTTGAAGGAGCTATTAAATATCCTTTGGAGATCTATTTTAGTTTTCTTTGTTTTTAATCCTTTCAGTCATAAATCCCAGAAAACAGCAACTGGTGCTTGAAGAGCAACCAGCATTCAGAAGCAGACACCACAGCACTGCAGCAACGAATTCTTTTGAAAATAATACGAAATAGTTTGGTTTCAGGACTGGTGTACTCTGTCTGGTGTCAGAGTATTCCCATGTGGTAATAGCTACACCAGCATCACAGAGAAACTTCAATACCACTATAGATGTGTCTGCGTGACAGGCTGTGCTGGTATAAACTGTTTAGGTAAGCGTCACACCTGTAACCAAATGAAGTGTACTTCCACAGAAACAGTGGACTAAATCTTAGAGCTAGTCTGCACTGGGAGGACTCCCAGTATAGCATTAGCAGAGTGGTCACTCAGCTGTAGCTGTATTGATGTGACACTCACACCCCTAAATCTGTGAGAGCAGTTCATTTCAGCATAAAAGTCAATTTATTTTCACGTAAGTATTTGCTTTAGTTCTGGGAGGAAATTGCGCATCTAGAATAGCTTCATGTTGTCTCTCCTACAAGATCGCCCTGTTGCTTTCCATTTTTCCTTTTTTTGCCTTTCCTAATGTTTGTCTCAAATACTAATAGTAGACTGCATTACCTCCTGAATTCTGTACCTGATGAAGAGTTGCCTTCCCTAGGCAAAAAAACCCTAGATTTGTGTGGATGTGGTGGCAGAGAAAGAACCCACACAGACATGTGATGGCAAAGCACTAACACTGACTGGTCTCTTGATGTTAAAAGTACTGGCCCCTCTGGTAAATCTGTCCCATTTTTAGAGGCAGGCCACAATTACTGTAGATTCCTTCCCCTGTCTCTTCAGCAAAGTTTGTCTCCATGCAAATATTAAAATACATTCAGACCCTAAACCTAGTCTAACTTGCGCTGCTGATGGACCTTCTCCTGGAGCACCAAGAGGGCCTTTAAAAACAGGGAAGAAAGTGGGTTTTTTTTAGAAAACGCTCTTAAAACACTCTCATAGGGTAAATAGTACTTTGAAAATAATTCACTATGTAAAATAAACAGGAGTGGGGTTCTCCATCAGTGGCTTGCCCGTTTTTATGTGCTAGTACGATAAAACGTTTTATTTGCAGTATTGCCTGCTAGTTCTTGCGATTTTATGGCATATTCCAGTTTTCTGCGAGTTTCAACTCTGAGGTTCTAGTGATTATCTAGAATCTCAGCTTTAATTGTAACATATAGCAATGAGAAAATTAATGCAAAAAATCCTTCAGTGAGACATGGAAAAAGGCGATACCTGTTTTTAACAAAACTGATTCGTCCCACGCTTGTTCTCTTATCAATTTAATGCCCACTCTCACAACCCCCATGCTTTTAAGCTCAAAGAAATGCATGCCCGAGAAGTGACCTGGCCAGCGTCAGTTGTGTGCACCTGGAGGACAAGGGACATCACCCACCAAGTTCTCGACATGTTGCTTGACTTTTGCATCTGTGATGCCCTATTTTGGGGGTAGATCTTCTCTAGCCTTTGGCAGTTAAGCACGTTATTATAGTGTGGGCTTTCGCTTCCGAATCTTGCTTACCTCAGCCTAGGTGGATCTTAGTTTGCTGCTTGTTTCCTGGGTTTGCCCACTGTGGGTGTTTTTATGGCTACAGTCAGCTTCCTTGTTGGGAGAACAGGAAGGGGAACGTCATGTATAGCATGGTGCAACCTCGCTGCTTTCTTCCTGTGAGGGCACAGGTCTGCTAATCCACATGGCTTCCTGGTCCTGATGCAAACACCACATTCCTCAGTGCTTACCTGTTTGATTGCTGTCAGTTGTGTCCATAGTGATCAAAATGTTCTGGGTTTGTTTTTTTCTTTTTCGTAGCTTTGCTCTGTTGCCTTTCCTGGTGCTTTTACCAACGTACATTTCTGTTCATACATTCTTCAGACCAATCTTAGTATTTCTGCTACAAATGCTACAAAACAGCAAAACCAGGATTTTAGTGGGAAGTCTTTTAAACCGTGACTTAAAGAAGTACAAATTAAGGTTATCAGTTGAAAAACAAATTGTATCTAATGTTTTTGTAATGTTGTGATTTTATATCTGACTGTCATTTGGGTTTGGCATATCCATAATTTGGGTTGCCAATATTACAGCTAAAATGAGCCAACTAGGCCATTTTAAAACATTACATTTTCTTGTAGTCTAGACATATTTTCACAAACAGTCCAGCCATGGCTAAGGGTCTCTGTAGGTCCAACACAGTTCAGATGCTGCTACTTTTGGGACAATCTTAGAGCTCACTGGCCCTGAAAAAAATATATGAAGCTTACTCATTTATTGGCCATATTGGCAAAACTGTTTGAGTGGTTGCTGCCTTGTGCAGTCACTTTCCTCCCATTCTTGTGCTGCCTGGCACTCAAGAGTTGCTATCATTTTTCTGATCCGGTTTGCTGCGTGGCTGCTCTAAGGTTTCTACCACTACAGGAGAATGGATATGGCAAGATGGGGAATACCTAGAAGCTGTTCATCAGTCTCTACTGGGATTTTCTTATTTACATCCCTGGGTGCATTACATCAAGAAGGAAGTACTAAGTGTGTACCCAAGCACCCGTAATGCAGTATCCCAATATTCATAAGCTTCCATTAAGGTCACTTGGTTTTGACTCTTCGGAGGCGTACTGCTCGGCATTATTCTGTCCTCTGAGATGTGAACTGATGGAAATTTGAACAAATTGTATTTTTTGAATGCACTCTGTGGTTTTATGTACGATTAGACTAGACATATTATTTAGCTTGGTTAACCTGGGCATGTAACTGAGCTATTTTGTAACTGGTCAGCTTTAACATTTGTATGTTCCCATTTGTTAAAATCAAATTTTATGCAAGCAGACACTGAACTTTTGCATGCATTTAGTAAATATATAATGTGTTCCCATATCAGGTCCTTTGACAAGGTATTACCTAAATGAGCTCCACAGAATTTTTTTAATTCCAGTTCCTCCCTATTTTATTTTATTTTTTTTAATTCTTGTCTGTGGTGTTGCTAGCAGTGCAGTAGCCAGGATTTGATTTCTGTCAGAAATGATACTGCTTCAGTCTCGTCTCTGTAAGTCTCCGCAGGGAGGTTAGAGGGTGGTTATCCTCTGGCTGGGCTGGACCTGGTCCAGCATTCGATGAGAATGCAAATCCCCTTGAAAGCAGATACCTTCTCTGCAGCGATACCGCCTTTATGCTGTGTGTGTTTCAGGAAGCTTATGATAAGTTTGTATTTGCATCGAAATACTGTTATTTTTTTAAAGGTACCCAATCTTTTGCTCTTCTGAAAGGTTAATAGAGCTTGTTCCCAATTATTTTCTTTTTCCTTTTTAACAAAAGGGAAAAAAAGGCGTAAATATATCATGACTCAGGGCCTTGCCACAGCAGTATAGGAGATGGCTGTTAGTGTTTTGCTGGAACAGAAGTTTGATTGTCAAGGCTTTTTGCTGTGGTTCAGCACATTAATTTTTGCGATTGTGGGATTCCACATCTGCCTTGTTTTCTAAGGCACAGTGCGGCAGTGTGAGCTTAAGCCAGTTGGGCTTCCCCACGTATCCTTGTGGTCCAGGTGCAGAGGCTTTGGCCTGAAGGTGGCCTGAAGGCCCCATCTGAACAGGCACAGCGGCTTTTGGAAAGCCTAAAGCCGCTTTTGTGGCACAAGCTGCCTCCCACCTCCTCTCCCAGCAGGGCTGGAGATCTCTGCCTGCCACGCAGGGCCAGCGCGGCCTGCGGAGGCAACACGCGTGGGGATGCTCTGCCCGCCAAAAAAAAAAAAAAAAAGCGCCTTTTTACCCTTCCGCAGCAAAGCAAGTTGACCTTAAAGCGGGCGTAAGAGCCGCTACTCTTCCCCCCCCCGATTCAAGTTTTATCTTGCTGGGGCCTTTCAAAAATAGCCCTTCGCGGCGGGGCCTGCCAACGGATTTATGGCCGCGCCTCTGCAGGGCCCAGCTATTTCCGTGCGCGGCGGCCAGCGCGGCTCGCTGACATCATGAGGCGGCTATAAAAACCCGGGGCCATCGCACCTCCCCGCGCACCAGCCCCTCTGTTGATCGCACTGTTGTCACTCCCTTAACAACCGTCGCCACGTCGCGCCTTCGCGTCCTGCCGCCCCCCCCCCCCGCCCCTTCTCCCTTCGCCCCCCTCCCCGGCTCCCCGAGGCCGGCTGTCATGTTTCCCGAAAAAGCCAGCACCCGGGAGGAGGGTGGGGGGAGGCCGGGCCGGGGCTGCCAGGCCGCTCCCGCCCTGGCGGCCCTTGGCCGGCAGGTGTCCCCGCCGCCGGGGAGCGGCCTCCCCCGATCGCCGCCGGCGGCGGGTTTAAAGGCCCGGCCCCGCCGCCCTGAGGGGGGAGACAGCCCGCCCCGCGGACTCCCGCCCTCCGGCTGCCCTCACAAGGGCTCCCTGGTAAAGCCGGGATTTCTTCTAAAGTTGTTTTCTGGGATCAGGGAAAAGGGGGGCGGTTGAACCATCGCCGTGGGGATAAATAAACATAAATCAAAGTCCCTTAGCGGCGGTTTAATAAAGAAGTGAATTAATAATTTGATGAAAACATGCGTATTTAATAAGTGAATGTGTTGATTAGTCCCTTACTCTACCCCCCGTATTGAAGCCCTACAACCAGCTCTTCAGGCTGCCTGAATCTGCCATGCTCCCCCCCTCCAACTTGAGGGGAAAAAATAAAGTCCCCAGCTGCTGAGCCTGCAGTGAGGACCCAAATTTCACCATTCTCTATAAGCAGGAGACCAATATCCTGTAGCCCGGACAGGGGAGGCGAAAGAGGAGTGGACGGGCATCGCCTGTGCACAGTGCTGGTGGCATCTATCCTAGCTTGCCAGATTTTCTTCTTTGCTCCTTATCCACCAGCACTGAGTTTCACCATTTCTGTCCCCGCTCTGCAAGGCATCTTCCTGCTCACCCGCTTGCCCACGTCGCCTTCTTGTCCCTTCCAAGAGCTGAGACTCCTCATTTGGTGTCCTCCAAGGACCTGCCTTCCCCCTTCTCTTGGTGGTGCCCCAGGTGCTCCTCCCCAGGTAACAACCACCTCTGCTGTGCCCGCCGACATACACCGGGGCTGAGACGGTGGGACAAATGCTACATTTCTTGTCATTTATCGCAGTTGATGTTTTCTTCTTGATAAACCCTTCCTAGCTGCAGAGCAGAGCCTTCACCTCATGGAGACATATCTCCATTAGGAAAATAGGCTGAGTTTTAAAATGTGACTGCTAAGGTGTTAAAATTAGCCAGATTTGTAGGATTTTTTTTCTTTCAATGTTTTTGTGTAGACAGAGTACCTCACATTTTAATGTTGCGACCTGTTCTTTCCTTGATCCACTGTTTCGTTTTGGAAGGCTTTGACTTTTTTAACTGCGCAGAAGATGTCATCTCGGTGAGCTAACGCTCAGCTCTCAAGTCATCTATGGCCTAGTTTTCAGAGATGATGAGGATCCACTGTTTCCTGAATAGTCAACAGGAAACAGAGTGATGAGCATCTTTGAAAAGCAGCCTCATACCATAAAAAAAATTGTTCTTTTTTTTTTTTTTTTTTTTTAAAAAAGAAGTGTACGTGTGAGAATGCTAGACTGATAGGGTACATGTTTCTATGTGCCTCGAGCTAGCCAAGAGGCTCAAAAGATTAGAGACACTGTAAAAGTTAGTTATACAGAGTCGGTGGCGTCCCTGCGAGAATTTCACTGGCCCTTACTGTGAAGTGGCACTTGTTTGAGTTCCAGGAGAGGTTTAGGTTTTGGGTTTTAACTTTTAGTTGTTACTGAAAACTAGAACAATAATTTAGGCCTGTTTTTCTTTCTTCTTCTTCTTTTTTTTTTTTTTTAACAGGAGGGGGAGGGTTTCAACCACTCTTAACTTTTTCCAATTGTGTGTATTGATGTAACCTTCAGAGAGGTTACCGAGGTTAGATTTTTGAACAAGACAGATCTGTATATTTGTTATTACATATTCAGGAAATGCGAAGTACTGAGCTGTTTTAAGGCTCAACATTTGCTTGGATGCTGAGGACTTCTGAAAAGGTGGCCCACTGCATGAAAATACTGTGCATCATTTGAAAAAAAAGACTGAAATAAATAATGAGATGGCATTCCAGGTAGCTGAGAAGATATTACAGCGTTCTGCATGGCTTGGGAGAAAAGACAGACAAGGAATGAGTGTTGTATATTGAAGGCAAAGACTGCATCGTGCTTACGGCTTCTCCAGAAGTCAGGCTTTTACAACCATGTAGACACAGCCTTGGGTTGTCTTGGCTTTGCCAGTTGCCTTCAGCTGATGCTCAGGACAGTGGGTTCACCTCGCTGTGACAATTTCTCTTCTTACCCTTTGCCTTTTACATCCACTGAAACGTTAATTAGTTACAGTTGCATGATGTGCGTGGGCTGCATGTGGCACCGCAGGGACTTGTAGGTGCTGTGCTGCTGTGTGCAGCGGCACCAGTGTGGGGGTTTCCTTACTTTGATGCACTGAATTGGAAAAACTTCTTCAGCTCTGCCTGTGGTTGTGTGGGTTCTGTATGTGTAGAGAGTTATTGTAATAGTCACCTTACCTCACAGCTGAAGGACTGCATCAGAAAACTGTTAAGAGAGATGGGTTATTTGGGATACTGGCAGCAGCAGTTTTCTGTTGGTTTGCAGTTCTTCAGTCTGAAAACTTAGCCAGTTTCTGTTCTGCTTGATCAGATTTACGTCCAAGATATTTTCACTGTTATTCAGAAGTCGTCATTTTCAGGGCAGAAATAAATCTACCCTTCCCTTTCCCCTTCGCATTTCTGAGGACGCTGATTTGTTAATGATCCAGATGATGGATGATGCCTCTAATATTGCGATGATGGTGTACTTACCAGAACCCGATCTCGTTCATGCTGAGGGACCATATAACATGGAGAAACAAAGACTGTAAAGCCAGCTCATGTGGATAATTATTTTTAGAACATAAGAATAAGTAGGTTTTGTGCACAATTTTTCTACAATTGTCTATAAAGTGCTTTTACAAAGAGATAACTATCATGGCCTATCTCATGGCCAGTGGAAAATGGAGGTATGAGGGTTGGACTGTTTTGTGACAGAGGTACAGAAAAGAATGGAGGAGACTGGATTGCTTCCAAGCCTCGGTAGATTTTCTATCCATTGCCATACTGGTTGGATCATGTTGCTTCCCACCTAATATTTTCGTCCGTGGTAAGCCTTGAGTTCAAACTGGTGATGGCTTGTCATGCCCTAGTGTCACTAGCATGTTTGTTTGAGGGGAGGGAACCCACAAAAATGAATGAAGAAATGTTATCTTGAGCCATTCTTAAATGTCAGTACTCATTCTTAGTTGAGCTTGCTTTAACTTGCCTTAGCCCTTCTTTTGTGTGATGAAAAGAGTATTTAAGTATATTGAATTTCATGCTGTGTGCTGTAGAGATACACATTAACACATGGCAAGGAGTAAATGTAAGTATACTGTGCTATTCTGTCTTCCGTAACAAATACTATTATCTAGATGCCACCTTAATCTCCACTCCTTCCAATTTCTTTTCGTTCAGTTATAGAGAACGCATAATGTCCGTGTCATCTAGCCTGTGTGGCAACCAAAAAACCCAGTTTGCCCAATAAACTGGTAGTATTGGTAATGGTCTATAATACAAGCATCAAAAAAACTTGAGCACAAAACTTGGGGGTGGTTTATTTTTGTGTAGTACGTGCTATTTAGATTAGTGCAAAGATTCTGCAAACCTACCTTTCTTAATTTTGTTAATATACTTGCTTTCAGTGTAATCTCATCTTGCATCCATCTGAAGCACAATACTGACTAATCTTTTCATTTGCTTAACCTGTTTACTAAACCTCGAGTTTCCCAGAGCGCCGAGGGTAACACGTGAAGGTGACTCAGGTACAGTTTAAGAATATAGAGCAGCCTGGAATAAAGGGCTCAAGAATAGCAAGTAGGAGTTATTTACAGCAATTTAAGCTAATCTGTCTAACTGTGTGTGTGGAAGCTGAACAGAGAGCCCTTGCATGAGGGGGCAGCGATATTCAGCACGGGAGCTGTGAGTGAGCTCTGCAAGAAGAGATCTAATATGCCGTTCCTCTGGTGGCCTTCCTTTTGAAACAGATGCCACTAAAATACAAAACACCAACCGTGTGAAATTCCCTGAAAGCTCTCACGTAGTTTTACACATCATAAAGAGGCAAGGGCTTGCACCTCTTCTGTTTCTTCATAGACAACATTAATCTTTTTATTTTTTAATAGCTTTAGATTGCTGTTCAAGATTTACGGTGTTCCAATAACCATGTTAGTGTACAGACTCAACTTGAGGACCTGTATTTTAAATAATTTACAGGTATCTCAAAATTGACTTTTGGGGATGAGAATGCTCTTCCCATATCCAGAAATAAATTACTTCTGGAAAGGGAGATAAACATCTATTTGGCTGTTTTAAGCCACTGAGCTTAAATAGTATGTCTTTCCCCTGCAGATTTTTTTTTAACGATTTTTTTGAGCTCAGATTACTCAGAAACTTAGTTCTCTGAACAGGGGGGACCGTGAAGCTTTGACATTTGTAAATGATATGGTTATGAAATAATAAAAGCATGGTTTTTTTTAAAGAATTTTACTCCGTTATAATTACTGTTCATTTTCCTAGTTTCAGAAACCTCCTGCTTTGTTTCCCATTGCTGCTTTTGTACGTATGGATGATTTTAAAATGCAGGGTGAAGGCATTAGCAATGTTTATCTGCTTTTACATTTTTGTCAGTATTTTAATTATCATCAGTTTCTCTAATCAGACCATACCATTAACATTTATCCTATTCCATGCTTAATAGGAATCAGAGTTGAGGTTCATGTGCAACAACTGCGTTGTTCATTGTTCCTTGCTCTGTGTCTGCATGTGTCCTTATTTTATTTGTGACGGACAACGTTAAATTTTTCTCGAAAAATGTTAAGAAGGTGAGAGAGAGTCCATGACAAGCGATCAAGGTACAGCCCACACTGCTGAATCTCTTGGTGAAGAGAACTTCTGTCTTTGAGCAGACGCATGGTGTCCATCACAATTACTGTCAGCACTTGGATGGCTCATGTGAAAGTTGCATTTCTTTGAAAAACAGTAATACAGTACTGAAAAGTGAACATGTTTTTTTCAGCTTCATTTAATTATCAATAATTGTCTTCTTTCTTTGACTGGCTTGCCTTCGGTAGCCTGACAGTACCTTTTCTGTCCCCTTAGAATTTTCTGTGCTGTGAGCTGTGCCCTTACAAATGATTTGAACTTGTGGAAGTGGCAGGGGCAACTTTCGGAAACATGTAGCTGCCAAGTTTCCTGTGATGTGATCTTAAAATAGACCAGACTGGGAAAAGAGGGGAGGACTGTCACCAAGTGCCGCTCCGCATGTCAGGACTGTTTTTACTTGATCTATATCGGCTGGTGAAGTCCTTTGTGAGCAGAAGAAAGAACCTCACCCCCACCCATTTCCTCTTTTCATGCTATTTTGGGCTCACTGTGAAGTTCTCAGTGTACTTTCTCAGCCAGAGCAGCATTGTGAGCTCCTTCTGGTAAATCACATTTTCGGGTTGGGGGGGGTGGGGAGGACTGTAAGGGGAAGACAGGAATTTGTCTTTGTTAAACAGGTTGGGGTTTTTTTCCCTCTGTGTGTGCATGAATGTGTGCAAGAAAATACTCACTGTCCCACTAAATGTCATGGAATTTTCCAATGTAATTTTTTTTACCAAGTTTACCTAGATAGCTTTCACTCATGTTAGCAGGTGGTATTGACATTTTCTCTTCTCTGTTTTAAAGTCATTAGATTTAATGAAGAGCTAGTCCCAGGAAGAGGCATCAGGACCTAAAGGAATTTGTGGAATATTCAAGCTGAGTGTTCTTATTAGTGCATGGTGGAAAAATGCCACTGCCTAAACATACATCAGTGATCTATTTCTGTAGTGAGGCGATAGCCTAATTCTTTTTTTTCTAATCTGAATTTTCCACCAGAATAACTCAGTTGTTTTCACTGAGATTTTTGTTGACTCAAACCACTATGGGAGAAATCAGAACTGGAGTCCAACTTTCCGTGTGAGAAAATGGATGTAAGAGTTCTCCTCTCCTTAGTTATGTTCATATTCACAGAAAAACATCTAGAGCAGAAAAAAATAATCTGAAAGAAGATGTGGAAGTGTGGGAGAATGCACTCTCAGATTTCTCTGCATAGAAAAATCAGGATGATCTGAAACATACACATTTCAGAAAAAGACAATGGGGAGAGGCTTTGGAGGGTTTTATTGCATGTTTGGTAGGGGCTTTTTGCTGTTTTTTGCAGAGCTGCACAGTCCTGCAGTTCTTCAAGTCCTCAAGCCTGATACTACTTGAACCTACTGAAGGCTGAGCAGTTTAGAGGACGAAGGATTTGTACTCACTGCAAAATTTTCTCTGTGGTATTATGCATACTAGCTTAATCCTAGGGAACATTTGGTTTAAAGGCTGCACTTGGTTAAAAGTACGCATTTTCCAGACACCCCATGAAAAAAGTCCTCTGTGGGAATAGAAAAAATGACTGATTTGATTTTCTTCTGATCTCATTAAGTTTGAAATTCAAGAACAAACCAGGAAAAGATTATTCAGATCTTCCTGCTTCATAATAAATAATCATTTTTTAAAAAAAAAAAAAAAAAAAGGACCGGCATTCAGTATCTGAAAGTTCTTTGAAGCTTGCCTTTGGGAAAATGCTCCTTGTGCAGTCATGGTGAGGTCAATTGATAGTTCCTGACTTCTCTGCATGGACTGATACGTTATTTTTTTGCTTTGTAAACACATCAGTCTTCTGGTTGTGTGCATACCCCAAACTGGTACTTTTTGCTACCATTTTTGAAAGGGAACAGGTATTTTCCAGAAGAATCAGTTGTCTTTGTTTTGCCCCCAAATTATAGTTTTAGCATTGAGAAATGGTCTCAATGCCTCAAATGTCTTTTATGCTTAAATTAGACCTGAAGTCCTTGGGGGAGAGTTGAGAAGGAAAGGACTTGGTAATTTTAAATTCCTGCACGACTTAATTCTTGGGTTTGTTTGGTCTGTATTAAAATCCTAAGTAAAACTCCATGCTTTACTGTTAAGACACCAGAATGTTTTGCAGGTGTAGAAACTTGGAGTCAGTCCTGACAGCACTGTGTTCTCCTGGTACTTTTACCTTGTCCCATCTTTTCCCTGAGCCGAGGCAGCGTGCCTGGAACATCTTATTATGTCTATGGCAATGGCAGTTCCTCAAGCCTCCCTTGCAGGTTCTTCCATCACCCGGTGGATTAGCGTGGTGCATATTGTTATTATTTCTCACAGCAATATGTCCTTGAGTCTCACTCACTTGTCTGTGCACCACAACCAAAGTACGTTTTCTTCAGTCATCACTACCTTTCTCATAAAGGTCCAGGATATTGGCTTGCTAATTTTCTTCTCTAAAATTGATAAAAGCTTCAGCAAGAATATAGAAGGCTGGGAGGGGTGGGCAAAAATGTCCAGCCTAGGTTCCAAGGCTGACTTCCCCAACATAACGTGCAGTTTTTGTGTTTGGCTGGCAGGACTAGACCTGGAGTTCAATGTATTATATTTAAGTTGCCTCAAAGCTTGCTGCACTGTTGATGGTGGGGGAGTTTGTTATTTTCTTTAATTCCTTGCTGCTGAAAATCTCTTCTGCAACCTCCTGCCCCTCATTTCTGGTGTAAAAATAAAATTAAATAAATGGCATTTTCATTTTGGGATGGTGGTATTTTTCATTAGAGGCCAATCCAGAGACCTTCATGGGTGTGTTCTGGCGAGCCCAGACTCAAATGCCTCTAAAAAAAGTCAAGTGAAATAGCTCCTTGTGAACATTTATCTGTAGGCAGCTTGTTTTATGATGGCAGGTCATGGAGGAGGATGGCTGCCGGGGCTGGGTAAGCGAGGGGAAACACATGGGGTTTCTTTCTGGGGGTGGGGGGAAGCGTTTCCTCCCCGGTGAGCCCGGCACCGACAGCCCAGCCCATCTGATGCCGCTTTATGAGGAAGGTTATTGTAAGCAGCCAAAGCGTAGAGGGTCATAAATTCTGGGATGCATTGACGTCTTAGTCGGTGCCAGACCACGAGCAGGAACTTTTCTCAGCCAGGCACGGTTCCAGGTGGCCGGGGACAAGACAGGGCTGTGTATTTACAGCCCTGACAGCCTGTTGCTAGAGGTTGCTACCACTGCGCAATAGCCCTCGCTTGTAGTAGCTGGGTCGTGACATTGGCATAAGATACTTTGTGCAGCTGGGCCACGCCAGTGCCAGATACGAGTCTTGTGGTACGAGCTGACCCAGCTGCACTGAAAGTCTCATTCTTTTCTCTGTCCTTTTTTTTTTTAATCAACAATGCAAAGTGAGGGTTACAGCTAATACGTTCTTGCACACACGTGCATAAAATACGTAGACGTTAAGCAAACACAATTCTGCTCTTTCTTTCCTTTTCTTTAAGCATTGTAAGGGTTTCTTCTTAAACATCTGCAGTTGTCCAGGCTGCATATCTTGCCCTCCTAAAGACAGAAAGTGTTTCTTTTTTTTTTTTTTTTAAAAAAAAAGGTGTGTGTTTGTGTGTACAGAGAGGTATATAAAAAATAAAATATATCCCTCTTTTCTGTTTCAGTTCTGCTTGGGGAAGAGCAGTTTTGAGCATTGAAATAGTGCAAGCTGAACATTTTTCTAATGAGCATCATTTTATTTGAGTCGGAAATACTGAAATAGGGCACATTACACAGGTCAGCAACTAAAGCCCAATTACATACTTATTTGTAAATTGTCCAATTGCAAAGGGGCAGCAGTCAGCTTTTCTTGCCCAATCTAGAGTGTCTCATAGGTATATATCTACAATTCCTACACCAGCTTCATAAGCATAAAATGAGATCCAAGTCTCTTAGTTGCCTTGAGGGTTTTCTAGGTTGGGAATGGACTTTTTTTCCCAAGTTTGTCTCTAATCCACTAAAGAGGTTTAAAGCATTACTATAAAAGAATAGATATAAAAATATAATTAATGAGTATTGGATAATGCTGACAAACAAGCAAGGAAACATTTTTTTTAATCGTCAGTGATGGCAGTCTGAATCAGAATTTAGCTCAGAGCAAATTGCCATTCTAAATTAGCATTCAAAAATAATTTGCCAAGACATTAAAAAAAAAAAAGAGAATTGCTTAAAATAGTGATGTTAAGAAGAATCAACAAATGACATAAACCCAAGAAAAACTTCCAGTTCTTCGTATTTGTTTACTGTCTTTTTATTTCCTCTTGGGGAACTCTGAAGCCAGATTTTGAGGCTATCCTCTGCAATTATGGGAACCCGGAAGGATTAGTTTTTAAATGGAAGCCAAGTTTCTCAAGAAGAAACATGACTCCGGGAACTGGGACTTTTAAGAAAAACAGCAAATGCCGCAGTATTTGAGATGGCTTTTGTTGACTTTCCCACAGGCCAGAAGAGCCATGGTCCTTGACAAACAAAGATGAGGGTGCGTGGTTCCCACTGAGACCCACTTACGAACGGCTTGTTGTTGGCAGTCGTTGGTTTGAAATGCTGCGTGTTATCAGTCCCAGAGCGGTGACAAAGGGCTTTGAGGGGCAGAATGTAATAGCTGCGAGAAGGCATGGGAGGCCAAGCCCTGCGCCGGACTCCGTTGTTCCAGTTTGTCCCTGTTTTTCAAGTAGTAGCGCATGGAGCGATGTGAGAAACGAAGGGTGGAGCTGAGTACTTGCATGAGTAACATCTGCAGGACTGGGCCTGATCCTTTTCCCACTGAAATCAATAGGCATCTCGCCAGCCCCGACACTGGGACCAGGATCCGTGCCAGGAAAAAAGGAAACCCATTAGGCTCTTTCTATGACCTGCTCAAGGAGAAATTGTGGGGTTTTTAGTTTTGTTTTTTTTTTTAAAAAGGCAGAAATAGGTGAAAATAAATGATACTATTAAAATAGGTGCTTTTGCGAATAGCCATAGGGACATGTTTTGTAAGCAGTGTCTTTAGTTCTGCCAGTCTTCCTTCAGACGTGCAGGAAGCTTGGCCCCTGCTTGGAGGAGTCAGCCTCTGGGTTTGGAGGTGTGGGACATGAAAAACTGGAAGAGGAGATAGACAGCCACTGGCATCTCTGTGGCGGGGTTGCCATGAGGGCAGGGAACATGTTTTTCTCAGCTTGGGAATGTTGCATTGCAGCTTTAAAAAATTTGGAAATAACATCCTCATGACCTGGATCTTTTCCCTAAGCTTTTCCTTTCTTTTCTTCTTTTTATTATAGTTAATCTTATTTCTAAATACCAGTTTTCTTTCCCCCAAGGAATTTAGTAGGTAATGGCATCTTTACCTCTTTCTCTACTCCAGTTAAGTTTTTGAGGTGGTTTTTCATTTCTGAAGAGGGTTTTTTGGGTTGTGTGTTTAAGTATGGTAAATTAGAGTAGAAGTAGGTCAGCCGATTAGTAACTGCTGGTTTGCCTTTAAAAGCAAATCACATTAAAAAAGATTCTTCATATTTCTCAGTGTATGTGCCAGCTATGTGTAATTTTAGCTTGCGGTAGAGGCAATGGGTCATTTGGGGCAAGGGAAAACAAGCCCTCTGGAATCAGAAGTGAGAGCAGAGTAAGGAAAATAACGAAAACACATGTAATTATTTCCTAAAAAAAAAAGTAGTGCTCCAGTGAGGTTTCAGGAATCCTGAGCGTAGGACATTTGCAGCTTTGAACTGGTGTGTTGTGAAAATTGCTTACCTTAGTAGTGCAAGCATAGCTCATTGACTGATTTGAGAGCTTTTCTGTTTAAATCAAATAAAAGAGAAATCTTTCCTAGTCACTGTTTCGTCACTGTCAGCTTGTGGGCCATAAGCAGAATTGTTAGAGTGCTGGCACACCTGAAAACAGGCTTTTATATTACCTGGAGAGTTCTCCAGGTATCAAATTGGCTCATGCTGATAGTACCCACACTGTGTTAAAGCAAACTCAAGGGTATGTATGTGGCTTTCCTCAGACTATAAAGCTGTATGTTTTACTGCTAAAATTTGGTCTCCCTCCTCCAGCTCTGTTCGTTTGGGGTAATCTTAAATGTCACGAGGTGCTTTTTCAAAATTGACCACAATGATTGCGTTGAACCTTTTGAAAGACAAGTCTCATTCGTAAAGGAAAGATTATCAGTGACTTGTTTGCTATACTTCTAAAAATTGCTTGACACGTATTTCTGAACTGGTTGGGGAGCTCCTTTAAACTCGTCGTAGTCTGAAGTTCTCTTAGTTAATGACTGCAGCTTAGTCTGCACTGGAAAATGGTACGTCAGCGAGGGTTGTGCGTAAATCACTCTCCTAACACATTCAGCTGTGCCAGCAGAAACTGGAGGGTAGATGAAATTATTTAAAAAAAAAAAAAAAAAAGATTACATTGCTTGTGTAGCTTGTTCCTTCCAAGAGACAGGTTTAAACTATACTGTCTGAGGGTGTTTTTGCTCGTATAGGCTGTGTAGGGGTAAGAGAGAGTTACCTGCGTAACTTTACGAACTCCGTTAAGTGCTCTCCTGCTAGGAGAAATATTTCCTGTCACCAAGATGGCCTGTCTTCAGAAACCTTTGCCAGCCTTACTTAGACCCGAGCAATACCAATTTTTAGAAATGAATTCATTTAAATTAGTGCAGTTCCCTCCTTGTCCTGATGAGTTAGAGGGCATTTCTTAACAGTCAACCTGATCAGCAGAATATAAGTTGCAACCTGATCTGGATTCAGTGCTGACCTGGCTTTGGGCAGAGTGTTGGACGATGCATCTCCCAGGGCCCCTCCAGCCTGGAGGATTCAGGGGCTCTGGGCAGGGCTGGGCCAGTTCACGGGCGATGGTGCAGCATGTGCTGTATTTGTAAGAATGATGTAGGTAGCCTTCATAGGTGCTGGCAAGGTGGTCCAAAAAGATGGCCCAAATGGACAGGAAAAAAAAAGATTTTTTATATTATAGATGCTTTCTGAGTGCCTGGATCTCTCCTCTGCTTCATCTAGTGGTCACCACACTTCCTCTGCACTTTGCCATCTCTGGCAGGTTTCAAAGGTGGAGGGCTAGCAGTAGCAGCACTGTTAAACTCTTAAGTGGCATTATGGTTTCTCTTGTTTTTCTGATTTTGCATCTTTGACATGCAGCAGTGCATACCATGTAGAAGAGCTGTGATCCATTTACCATCCCTCCCTTGCACTCAGTAACCTTAATGAGCTAGCAGCGTGAAGGAAATTGGTACGAAATTTCCCAGTTCCTCTTTCAGTGTTCAGAAGATTGTTGGTTTTTTTAAGGGTCTTTTCCTTCTCTGTGGCACAGAGGTGATCGTCCACATGGATTTACTGAGCATGGTTGTGGAGGCTTGTGGAGGAGATATCTCATCTCCTGCCTCTTTGTCACGGTGCTGGCACCACTTATGTTCCCAGTAGTGTGGTGCCTCTCCGATTTCCTGTCTCTACATGCCAGATCATGGGAGCTAGACAGTCAGCAGCGCTGTACTGGGGCTGGAGCCAAAGAAGAGGAGCAAAAGACGTGAGCAAAATTCTTTCCTTGGGTGAAGCTCTGCACTAGGGGTCTTAGGTTGTTGACTTGGAATGACTGACCCAAGTCTTTCTAGCAATTTGAAGGTGGGGCTTGTAACTGGAAGCCCTCCTGTCCCCTCTTTTTTACACTATCCTATTTCAACAGTGTTGCCATTTGAGCTGGGTTTAAATTCTGTGGAGTCTGCAGGGCTGTGAAGAAAATCCTGGAACTCCTGTATTGCTGTCCTGGTGCTCCACCATGCACTCAGATTTCCCAACGTAAAGACCCACCGTGTTCCACGTGAACGCTTTTTCCTGCAGGAAGAAGTTCTGCAAAGCAATCTGAATGGTAACAGGAATGATGTCTTATTTTTGGACTTCAAAGACACTCAGCAGTAACTTGGAGACTATGAAAGTCTGGAATCGATAGCACTGAACTAGCAGTAGCCACGCAAGGTTCTCTGCAGAGTTGCAGTACTGGTCAGCTGGACCTTTGTGTAAGCTGGAAAAACAAACCACGGTGGAGGTATTGCTCAAAGTGCCTCACAGTGGCAGAATTTCATTTTTTGTTAATGGAACTGGTCTGTTTTGTGATCCAGTGCAACTTGAGAGAGAGAGCTGCTTGTGTTGCCTGCTGTTTTTGAAACTCTCTTTACAAGATCACCAGCCACCACAGGGAGCAGCTTTCCAGCTAGCATGGCTCAGGCAGACTGCCCTGTTTCCCACTCTCATCCTGGAGGTTTTTTCCAGGTCCTGCCTGTTCCCTGCAGGTCTCCCTTAATTGTGGACATTCTTGTCTGATGACTGGCAGACTGTCACCAGATCCCTCATCTCAAATCCGTCAGAGGAGCAGCAAAACCCACTCACTTACAGGGACTGTTCCATCCATTCTTTTGTGACCTGACTTAAACCGGGGTTTTCAGTATTGAAGATTGGTTAGCATTTTTTTTAACGTCATGGGAATGCTTGTCTGAGAATAGGTTCGTAATTACGCTCTTACGATCCAAATTAGATAGAAACATGGGTCTGTGTGCATCTGGTTGGGATAGTAGGCTGTAGGGCTTTTGATTCATTTGGGTTTGGGTGGTATGGTTGGTTTTGTTTGAGATGTCACTTAAAAAGAGATTTGTCCTAATTTAACAATAATCCATGATCTGGAGGCAAATGTATGTTTGATGATACCCTAGTGTTTATAGACTGATCAGGGTTTTATTTTTGACAGGCCTTTCATGTGATAGGTTCTGTGCTTTGGGGCTGCACCCTTTGCAAAACTGAGAATGAAGAAGCTCTACAGGGTTTAAGATAAATCAGTCTCTTTTTCCTCTTGCCTCCCATGGTGAATTTGCTCCCGTGATGGTTGCATAAGGCAAACCAGCTGAGCAAAGCCTCAATAAAAGAGAAACAGCACGCTACTTGCCACGCTCCTTCCGTACATGCTGCTCTACACCAGTTGCAGATGACCACAGAAAATAGCTTCCAAAGTTCCAGCAGTCCTTTCTCCCATATGCCTTTTCTCGTTAGCATGGCTGAAAGGCTTTTGTGCTACTGCAGCATAGCTCGTATGCTGATACTGCATGGTAGAAACCAGTTTATTATTAATTACCTTTTTGGTACTTTGACAGCTGTGTCTGGTCATATGTTTATGCTCTTGGAAATGGAGTGAATTGGATATCCAGAAACTTGAGAAATCACAAGCTTGAAGTCACGCAGCCTCACTTGAGGCATTTCCACTCGGGGCCAGACTCAGGACTGGGAAGTCTTTGGGAGGAATTTGGAAATCCTTCACTGGAAGGACATGCGGAAATCCAAGGCAACATTATTTTTCCAGGATGCTGGATACAAGAAGCCCATCAGAATAAGGAATTTTTCACCAATCCTCATTTACCTTATGTTCAGAGCATGCGTCTTGTTGGAGTGGAAACTGAGACTGTACTTTAACGGGTCGTAAATGAGCAGGTTTTAGGCAATTTGAATCAGGTGGTGTGCGAGGCTCACCACACCGGTGGCACGGTCCGTCTTCCAAGTAGAACTGACTTGCAACTGCCCAGCTCCTCTGTTAAACATGGTGCGGTGTTCCTGGTGTCCCACACTGGAGGTAGGAGGCAGGACAGCATGACAGCTCTGGTTTGCAAAGAGCTACTTTTTTGCTATGATTTCCACATTGTTTGTTCCATCTTGGTTAGTGAGGTACCTGTTTTATAGTGACAGGTACAGCATGAGCCTACCTTGGCATGCTCTAGCTACCTTCCTACATAGTTGCTTTCATCCAAGTTGTACAGTATGAGGAAAGACTTGGCATTGTCTTCCTGAGTTACCAAATCTTGTATTAGTCATGTCTTTGGGAGATGGTGGCAGTTCTTCACCTCCCACACGTAGCCTAGATATAGTCTTTTACCAGGCTGAATATGGATTTAAAAAAAAAATAAATCCTAATTCTTCAGCTTCTTTAACTGCAAATGGAAATAATTCATAAATGTTTCAGTTTTGTTTGTCTGACTGATGAGTACGGTAGCCTATCCTGTCAACGGTATTTTCTGCTTCCCTTCCCCCTCTTGCTGTTGCGGTAGGGTGCATTGCATCATTTTTAATAAGATTAGAGCTATTTGCATTTTAAGGTGTTCAGGGTATTAGCTGGCGGTGTGTCAGTTTAGTCTGTCTGAGCTGGCTTTGGTCACCTCCCATAAAGGTTAGAGAGTTCAAAAATATTGTGCCTTGTTGAACTGAGAGTCTAGACATGTCTGGAGAGATCCTTAGTTTTCAGGGTTTGTCTAAGTTTTGTTTCAATAGGGGTGTGAAAACTACCAAAAATGACAAGCTAACACAAAGGTTTGAAAGTCATTTGAGTACTGTGTGGGTGAGAAATGCCGGTATCTGTACTCTTAGTCAAGGAACAGTAAAAGGGCACACATTAAAAAAAATAAAAAGCACTGTCAAGCAAATAAAAGGCCCTTTATTTGTGTGTAGAAATGGAGAAGGAGTTTGGGGTTGCTCCTACGTTTACTGTAGAAACTTAGGTGTGCCGTTCAGACCTCTGCGTGCCAGGCTGTAGTCCTCTGTCGGCATTCTGTCTGATCCGTGCAACCTTTCCTGGACGTGAGCCAGGCGACAGCCTTCCCTAAGGCTTCAGGAATGAAAGAAAAGAGCAATAAATATGCAAAGTAGTCTTCCCGCAGGACTGCACGCTTTGCCGCTTCTGGAGGCCCAGCTGACGGTGGTGGTGGTGGCGTGCTCCGTGCATCCGTGCCCATCCCTCCATCCCTCTTAGGTACCTTCCCCATGTGCCACCTTTCTATCCAAGCGGGCTTTCTCCGAAGACACCCAGTTCTCTGCCTTGAAAGGGCCTGTTCCCTTTTCTCCTCCTATTCCAGTGAACCTCTTTTGCCTGTTGAGTGGAAAAAAGCATGTTATCCAAGAACATGGTTTTCAGGGGAAGATCTCGAAACAAGAAGCAGTACTGCTCCTATACCAAAAGCTCTCTTGAATCGTGGAGAGTTTAATGGGTCTTAACAGAAGTTGGACGGTTGCCTGAGTCTTGACAGATGCTGCTGTGCATTGTGTGGTCTCTGTAGGAATCCCTGAATGCTGGGGTCATCTCACCTTGTGTAGGTACTTCGAAGCAGTGGTTGAAGCAGGAATCCTTAAGGATATGCCACGGAGAACGGTTTTGCCATTGCTGACAGATGGACAAAACACTGGAGTTACGCACTGTTTTTCTCCCCAAAAAGCTTGTGATTTCTCAGCTAGCAGATGAAGTAACCTGGGAAAAGGAAAAAGGAACAGTAACATAAGCAAAATATCCCTGTTGAGGTTTCCAGGAGAGGAATTTATGCAGAACAGGAGCTATTTGCATCTGCAGGTTTCTACAGGCAAATTATATTCTTGACCAGTCTTCAGTTCTCCTGATAGTTGGAGTATTTCAAAGCTCTGATTTCTGGAACTGTATAAATAGGAATGCCAAGTTTCATTTAAAAAGATATAGTAAAGCATGTTTCTAGCCTTCCTGACTGCAATCTAAATCTTTAAGGTATGGCCTTAGTAAACTCACATGTTTCTAAACAACAGAAAACAATAGGAACATATTTTTTTAGTCTTGGGATTAAGTTCAAGTGGGCCATACTAGCATTATCAAACCTTCGTGATCAGTAGTGCTAAAGGCTCTTGAAGGATTTAACCACCTCAGCAGTTATGTTTAATTTGAAGTGTGGAGAAAGAGAGCAGCCAGTTTATTTCCCTAGTTATTTAGGCACCATTGGTGATATATTTGTGGGTTTGTATATTTCATACAGGCTTTGATGTTTTCCCTTATGCATCCTTTTATTATATAAATAATGTCCTTGTTTCTTAGTGTTTGTTGTTAGTGTGTGCAAATACATTCATCTTTTGTTTCACCCTTCCCTAGTGACCTGTTACATTTAGTTATAGGATATGCAGAAAGGAAATAATTAGTCTAACTTTGATCTGCCCTTGAAATTGCGCTGTGCTTTTAAACCGCTGTAGAAGAGGAACAGTAAGTTTGTTTCTGCTCTCCTCAGCAACAAAGCATGGAGTGAATCTAGGCATTGTAAATTATTGTCTTACAATAGCCTAAAGAGCCACTTTTTAACAGATGAGTTGGAGATGGAGACTTTTCTTTCCAGCGCGGAGATGCTGCAGATAGGGCAGTGCTGTGCCAGGAGCTCCTGAACTGTGAAATCAGAAGAGACCGTTAGATCATCGCTTCTGAGCACCTGTGTGGGTGCCTGTTCCGTCTTACCCGCTTACTTGCATATAGTCTCTCACCTTAATTTATTTTTTTTTGTCTACTTTTTTACACTGAAGCTTAGTTTGTCGTCGATTCATTCCTGCACACCTCTATGGCTTTGCTTTTTTTTTTTTTCCTTCTTTTTTCATTTTGGCATTCTGCTTGGCACTGCAGGAGCAAATTATTAAAGCTTCCCTGCTCCAAAGAGCTCTGAAAAAAATAAATTCTGCCAGAAGTTATTTGAAGTGGGCTGTGAAATTCGCAAACTGTTATGGGAAAACCAGGTATAGTTTTCTGTTCCTGGTCTCCATAGTCTGGAAGGAAAGCAACGTTTGGGTGATAGAACAAAAATTAAAGAGTTTTGAGATTTGTTTTTTCCAGCTGCTGGTGGTGAAGGAGGCTCTTGGGTAGTATGGCCACAGCATTTGAACTGCATGCCCAGCTAGTTAATTGTCTTTTACTTCAATTGGACCTTTCAGATTGCATTTTTGTTTTCTTAAACCTTTGATTATTTCCCAGTGTGTGTTGTTTTTTGAGATGCCAAATATACTAAAAGATAGGTAATAGGAAGATGGGAAGCAGCTTTATTTCTGTTAGTATCTGGACCTTGTTTTCACTGTTTCTTTTACTGCTCAGAAAAAAAGAGAGTAGAAAGCATTTGGAATACAGAAAATAAAACGGGTGCTCATTTCTCCTGCTACTTCCCTTAGTGTGGCTTTTGGGATGGCGTGTGGCTTGGCGGGAGATTGTCCTAGTGCAACAGAAAGCTGTCTTGGTGATTCAGTAGATGGTCCCTGATATATGGGAAATAATATTTGCTGTCAAATATTAAAAAGGCTTCCTTTGGGGTAGGTTGGTTTCTTTTTGGCTGGGCAGCTCTTGAGCTAAGAATACCCAGAACTTTGTACAGTGGATGTGAGCATTTTATTCCTTAATCTCACCTCCTGTTTCTTAAGCAATTTGTCTATTTTTTGTCGTAGTTCCAGACCTCAAGATTGTAGGTGTAAGGACTGTCTTTTTTTTTTTCATTACACAGTGCTCAGGCCACTGCTGTTGTGATTCTTGATTTAAGGATCCTTATGTTTCTGTAATACAAATAAATGGTGAGAATGTACTAATTTTACCAAGATGATGTTTAACAAGCATGGATGAAATGTGAAACCAAGGTCTGTGTAGATCCTCACAATTAAAGATCCCACTGTATAGATTGTTTTATTTTTTGTTATCATTTTCATTTGGATTCTATGTTATTCCTATTAAGTGATGGTTTCCACTCCAGTTCAAGTGTTTTTGTTCCTTTTGTCTATTAGCTGTGTGTATTTCCAGCCCAAAGCCATCGGGTTGTGGCTTTAAGATGACGACATCCCCTGTGCTGGACCCCAGAGCTAGATGCAGGAGTATATAAAAGTGTCTTTACACACTTCACACTACTATGATGCTAAATTATTTAGGTTTTTCAAAAGGCATTTAGTCCTCTGCTAAAAGAGGATTCAAATGTGTACAGTAGTGGTGGTTATTACTCAATGTATGTTTGTCCATAAATGCATATGAAAGGTGGAGACGTTAATTTTAGTTTCACTGAGTCTACCAGGCTGGAAACTGAGTGTAAATCTGAGTATGTATCTCTCTGTTGTGTTTTGCCTCCAGCAGCTTTTAGAATCACAAATGCACATTTTTAATGACTAAATGTAACATTAACAGAGAGCCATTCTGCCCCAATTGTTTCATCGGAGAATGGACTTGCTAGAGTCTGCTTTTAAGTAGCCATGTCTGTCTAATCAAGGTTTCCCCCTGAAAAAAAATTAAAAAGCTGAGAAAATGAGATTATTCGTTTCTGTGCAAGCTTCTGAGTGGCAGCAGAACGCAAAGTAAAAGGAAGAGGTCATGTTGTATGGCTGCGTGAAAAACGCTTTCCTCCAGAAGCTGGTATTTTTGTTCAGCTCCACCAGAGGTGGGCAGGAGGCTGTATGGCACCCCGGGGATGGGATGCAACCACCGTATCGTGATGCGTAACCTGCTGCGTTCTCCGTGCTGCGCGTGGAAAATGCCAGCAGAGGTGGAATACTGTAAAGGATGGAGGGGCATCATTATGTTATATTTTTCTTACAGTTTTTAAGTAAAACCAGCTGCATTTTAGGGAATTAACAGCAAAACAAAAAGATTTTGGAAAGCCACCGTAGCCTTTCTCTCCATCTTGCATTTCTATGCTCCCTAAACACGGGGCACCTCTTTGGTGGATGTGGGAGCTGGGAGCACAAGCTTGGCAGCTCGCTCTTTGCAGCTACGCTTTGGAGATGGCCTGTGCCTAGATGGTGGGACCAGCCTTGGGCTGAGGCACCCAGGGGATGAGCAGCTTCCGTGTGTCAGTGGGGACGTGGTGGTCCAGCTGTGGTGGGGAGGATACTGGGAGTTATCCTGCCTATACCTCGGGGCAGTTTCTGCCAAGCAGCTAGCCTGTGGCATCTTGCTCCTGTGTGAGGAACAGGTATGAGTCCCTTTGGACAGGCTTTGGGGTTTGAGGGGTCTATAAAGGGAAATGGAGCTTGGCCAGCTAGAATACTCCATGGGGCATCACCTCCTGGCAGCTTCCTCTTCCCTTTTCTTTCCCAGAAATGTGAAACTGATCATCTTAAATGATGTGGTTAATGTACACGATTGGGGGGGGGGGGGGGGAAGTACGCTGCAAGGTTGATGTGAGAAAAGGCAGAGAAGCACCCAAGGACAGGTGCAATTCGAAAGCCATGCAGCTGACTGGTGGTGGGATAAAGTGCGAGGGATTGTCCCTTCTCCATCCCACCTGTGCTGGGAGGTTGGGAAACTTTGCCAGACGAGGTGTCCTGCCGGCTCCCTGAAATGAAAGCTTTTGGGGAGCTCCGGGCTTTCCATGCTGCGCCTTCTGACTGGGCTCACATGGGGAGGGGAAGAGACCTGGGGGGAGAGGCAGCACAACTGCTTTTAAGGGTATGACCTCAAAGGAAGAGGAGTTGCAAAAGCCAAAGATAAAGATGGCCCAGAACCCTTAAGGCTGCCAAGCCTAAAATTAGAGGCAGGCCGGGCATTGTTTTCCTTGAAGGCTGGCATCCTGCACCTGTCTCCCCCCCAGTTGGCCTACTCTGTGGGGACGGCAAGTGCTGACGCCGAGGAGCACTTGACTCCCTGGGAATAAGTTTCTTGTGACTTCTCTGTCCTCCCCGTGGTCACGCGACGGGAGCAGGCGGGTGACACAGCAGAGCTGCCGTCACCCGCGGGCACATGCGGTGCAGCGCGATGGTGCTGAGGGCAGCTGTCCTGGGACGGTTGCTATTGCCGGCCAAAGTGTTGTTGACTGTAGGGAGGTTCAAAATTATTATTGGTGACCAGATGAGGGATTAGGTGCGGAGTAGACATTAGGAGTCCGGGCACCCGACGCAATTCATCGGATCACTTACACCGTGGTTTAAAAGGTGGGCAGTGGATCAGGAACAAGCAGCAGAGGGATACTGGATACCACATCCCAAGCGCGTGTTGTCACCCTTCCCTCAGAGGCTGCCGCTTACATTTGAGGGGGAGCACCCATTAACAGCTATGCCAAAAAACTCACTTTTGCCAGATAAAAAGAATAAATAAATGTCTGGGCATAGCATGGCCATTCTGGGTGGGCCAAACAACATTGAAAGCTTATACTGGGGCCACCCTGCTGCATCAATACGGTTTGATTCTCATGTCAGTGCATTAAAATGGAGTAGTGTGACCGTATAGTCACTACCGTTTGAGGTGGTGTATCTGTTCAGCAGACACGCGGTTAAATCAGGCTTACTCCGTGAGCTCTGAAACAGGCTATCTTAATTTTATTCAGAATTCGCTTAGCACCGTTGTAGCCACATTATGCGGCATAAAAGCCTGTTAGATATGTGCTCGCCTGGGAGCCCTGCGACTGAGCAACAGCCTTTCTCATCTGTTTGCCAGGTTGCTACCAACTCTGTGTCAGGCTCGGGCAGTTTTGGAGGGGAAGAGCACCGGCAAACCGGGCTGTGACCGCACTTTTGGCTTTTCTGCTAGCTGCAGATCAGCCCAGGACATTTCAAGAATGCAGAATTTGGGTTTTCATCTTGCTTCTCCCTGCCCGTCCTTCTCTTTCCTCTGCCTGCTTAGGGAAAGCAGCAGTTTTACAGCCGCCTTCTTTAATCCCCTTTGGCTGGACCACAATTTTAGCCGAGCGGTACCTACATTATAGGGAGGGAGAGGCACTGAGTATAATGCTGCACTAAGGGTTTTACACTTGTCTCCTGGCTTGCTGCATAGTCAGGATAAGTCGTAACCGTTTCTCCAAATCCCTGTGAGTTTTTCTTCAAAATGAAGTGATTAACTTCTGCTGTAAACTTCCCCTTGTCTGGGGCATCCAGGCCTTGTGCTGAGCTTGACAGCATTCAAGATCTCCTGCCCACATAGACTATTAGGTTCTGCTTATCCTTCGTTTCCACTGCCTGGTGAAATATTAGATAACGGGGAAAGAGCTTATCTTACATGCGTCTGAACTGACAAATATGGCAGCCTTTCAGTAAAAAGGCTAATGCAGACGAGGCCTTTTTCCTGGCTAGAATAAGAATGAGGCCAGCGCTCGTCTTCTGCCACTGACAACGGTCAGATGCGTGCAGCGTGATTTCCATAGCATCCAGACAGTCGGAGCACCTAATATCTACCTGTCTAGTCAATACATCAGCTTTGCTCGAGCAGGGAGCTGAAGTTTGTCATTGAGGCGGGTTTCTAATGCAGCACGAATGGATCTTTCAGCCCTACTCCGGGGTAAACATTGTAAGCCGCGCAAATTTATTTACCAGCAGTGACAAATAACTGTGTCAGTCACTTTTGTTTTCTTCCCTAAATAAGATGTTCTCTATAAATGCCCTTACGGATTTAATTTTTGTAGCTTTAAGAAGGGAGGAGGGGGAAAGGGGGGGATTTCTTGCTGTTTGAACAGGTTGATGTTAGTGTTTATTTCCCTCCATGTTTCTGCACATGAAAAATTAGTTTAATAACCTTCAGAGGGACCCATTTCAGGGTTTAACAATTTGAGGGTAGCAGCTGGGAGACACTGTCCTGGTGTCAGTATTGAGGGGAGTTTGGCTTAGAAGCATAGCTGAGAAACAAGCCTTTACTGTGCCGGGGCTACCTGGAGCGGGGAGAGGGAAGGAGGGGGCTGCTTTGCCCGCAGGGCGCTCAGCGAGGTCTGCTACTCATTTCAGAAGTTTCTTGGCTCATCTCAGGCACAGAGCTGTGCTTGGAAGTTTAACACTTCCATTTTGAGAAAGAATATTCACCGTTATAATGTGGCATATTTCTGCATTGCATTCATACGGATATTTTAGGAAATTGTTTTCCCAGCCGTAAATCCTAAACTGTGCAATCGCTGTCGAATTCTCCGCCACCAGCTAAAAACCAAAGTGTCTGACAGCCCATAAAGCTGGGGATCTAGTGGGAGAAGCCAGTAGCCTTTTTAGAAACGAAGGAATAGAAGTTAATGGGCAGCTTGCTGCAGTACGGCGAAAACACAAGTGTGCTCTGAATGGAGGAAGTGGAAGGAGTTGTTAGTTGGGCAAGCCAGACACACCTAGACAGCATCCTGAGCTCCTGCCAACCCACACGGGGGTTCTGGACTTTTTCCAGGCTTTGTTCCTGAAAATAAATTGTTCAAGATGGGAAACTTTGAAGATTGCATTGACCAGAGAGCCGTGCCTCTGGGCGTGAGCTTTAAGGGAGAGGACTCGGGCTTTGGATTTGGGCTAGAGGCTCACGGAGAAAAAAACTGCAATCAAAGTTTAGCCTACACATCTAATTTGTTTGCAGGAGGCAGTCTGCAATTTTTTTTTTTGTTGCTTTTTCGTTATAAATGGGATTTATTCTGGCCTTGGAAATTGAGACAGGGCTGTCGATCTGATTATTTAGTTTAGCTATTGACTTGCTTTGTAGCTGCAATTCATGTAAAATGATCACCTCTGTATCAGCAGGATACAGAGGTTTCACAGGAGCAGCAGGTGAAGAAATTAAGTAACATCTATAAACCGCTCAGAATATGCAAAACAATGGATATATGCTAACTATTATGTTATTTATTTAATGCTTTGATAGCCATGTTGCAAAACAAATGAGGAGGTGGGGATATCTTTTGGAACAGAATATACTGCAGCGCCTGCCTTGATCTGCGTTAGACATCTGCACTGCGAAGTACAAGTGATGCTGAAAGATGCACTGAGAAAACAAACGGGTTACAGTACTGTCGTGTTAGAAATGACAATATGTGTAGGCAACAGAGATACTGAAACTACTTCAGTTTCAAGCAGAACTGTAAATAATTAACTGAAGAAATATAGCAGAAAAGATAAAATACGAACATTTTGGGAACTGGGACTCGGTTCTTTATGCGACGGAAATTCGCACTGTGCTAAAAAAAATGAGCATCTTTTTTTTTTTATCAGAAAAACAGACCCTCAAAATTTTGCGATTTAACACTGTGAACTACAACTCTTACCTCTAAAAGTAAAACAAACCAAACCAAAACAAAAAACCACCTTCCTGAAAATTTCTGGAGATGTTCAGGTTTTGGCTGGCTTTGAGGAAGACACCTACAATGAACAAGAAGTCCTGGTATGAGCTTTCAGAGGAAGAAATATGAGAGGACATGAAGGAAAAATGCCAGAGTCCTTTTAAATTCAAAATGTCTAAGCCGTCTGCCCAAAAAAGGATAGATTGAAGCCGAGAACCAGTTTGGGTTGTATGACAGATTCATGTTCCTTACATGCACAACCTTGGCTTGAGCGATTCCCTTCTTCTCGTCTGCTGTGTGTAAAACAGAAACCAGGTACATTGACAGCAAGGTGAAGTTATTTGCCATCTCTAAAAAAACCCAGGATGAGCGCTGTAAAGGGTGTGCCTTCTCTAATTAGTTTAGCAAAACTGTGCTAATACGATGACATGCAGCTTCCAAGGCAGGAAATATGGCAGGTAAGGTATCAGCAGCAACTCAGCCTCACCATCCTTAGTGTCGTACGGCGGCGTTTCTCAGACCTTATCCATGAGCCATCAGTGATGGGTGCACTGAGATTTCTCCCGTGAGACCCTTTTGTGTACCTGCCGCAGCCAGGGGATCGGATCCCTGAGAACAGAGGTGGGCTGGGAAGCTCTTACTGTAGGGTGTGAACTTGGCGAGGGAAATAATTGCAAGTGTGCAATTGGCAATTGGACTTGGCTGAGACTACAGAAGCAGGAGTGGTGCGGGATGTATGGGGAGTATATACTGCCCTGCCCGAGGGCAGGGGCCGCGCAGCCAGGTCTTTGCCATATGCCACAGGGATTTTGTATGCATGGTCCTCGTGGTCTGGCGTGCCTGGGCATTGCGGATGGGAGAGGGGATGCGGGCATGCACATAGGTGTTTGATGAAGTCCGGTGTCCAGTGTGTGGGGAAGGCTGAGATACCGTGTGCAGGTGGCCAGCACATGCCTCCAATGCCAGATGCATCCCAGACCCCGCACCCTTGCTGAATGTGCGATGTGCTGGCAAACTGCGCACTCTCCCGGGCCGTTTTTCTGGGACTTCTGAATGGCAAAAAGCCTGGTCTGAGCCGCTATGCAGATCAGGATGCCGGGAGTCCTGAAATCCCGGACAAATCCCCTTAGCGCTTTCGGTAAATCTGCAACTGGGATTTACCATTGTGACAGCACATCCTAAGTGTGGTAAAAATAGCCTGTCTCCCAGCATTGCAAACCTGACTCACGTCCCACAGTTAATGGGTGAGCAGCCAAGGCTGTTTCTTGAATCGTTGCACGAATGCATGAAGCGGTCCTGGTGGCAGGGGATCACAAAGCCGCAGCGGAAAGCCCTTGCCTGGCTCAGGCCGATTCTCTGCAGCTTTGGCTTAAAACTCGGCGGATTAGAAGTATGGCAGAGACCCCTGATCTCAGGCCGAAAGGGATGATGGAGACATCTCTCTGCCCTTTGCTTCTCCAGAAGGCTGCATCTGCCCTGCGCTTGGCCAGAGGCAGTCTGGAAGATGTGCTCTGGGGCAGTGTCCCCTCCTAGGCTGTGCGGGAAGCACAGCCCTCTCCCTGGAGGCTGCCTAAGGACTTGGTTTTATTTGGTTTTAACCCTTTGCTTTAATCCTAACGAAAACTACCTTTTTTATTAAAAATTAGGACCACACCAAACGTGAAGCATCAGTACTTTTGCTACCCCAATGGGGTAACGCGGAGAAGTGAGAGCGAGTGAATGTGCTTTTCCTGCTCTGTGCGTGCGTGAAAGCATAGGAGAGCGTGGTTTCTCTGTAACCCTGAAAATGAGTATCTTACTTGCTCTCAAAACTTCCTCTCCAACAAGGAGATTCAGCCAGAAAGTCTCGCCCCACCCAAACAGGGTGTAGTGGTATCTCTTTAGTGGGCTACACAAAAACGCTACTGGTGAGTCAGTACAGTGTCAGATGTACAGTCGCACGGAGTGGGAACACAGGATGAAGTAGTTTGAAATGCAGCCTCCCGTCCAAAAATACCAACCAACCAACTGTTAAGATACATTAGCTGTCAGCTCCCAGTGTGTCTGGTGAGATTTCAAGCAAATTTTGGGGTTTGCTGTTGCACACAGGAAAATGCCATTGCAGCCGCTTGGGGACGGCCTGTTGCTCATTGGGAAAGGGCAGCCGTCCATTCGCCACTGGGCAGATTTTGAAGGTGCACTTTTGTGATTTAGGTGCTCACATGTCACCTTCAAAAGTGGCTTAGCAGCCCAAATTTCATGTGGTACTGGTATCAGGCAGTGTGCGAAGACTGAAGTGAGTGAGGCCGTGCTCTGTGGAAGTGCCGCGTGGTACCAAGAGAGAGGAGAGTGGGGACAGACGGGGAGAGCAGAAGGGACTTCCCTTAGGCCACTAGCAGGTCTGTGACAGAGCTGGGGAGAGAAGCCGAATCTCAGTCTGATCTCCTAGCTAGCAGACCATGCATCTCCTTAGACATCTCCTGTGCCGTAGATTTGGGGCGGTCTTGTATGTTCTGTATGCAGGGTCATTTTCCCTTTCCTTTCTCAGTCCCTCAAGTCCTCCTGTGAGACACTTCAAATTTCATTGTACACTACCCAATCCAGTATTACCATAGAATCACAGAATCATAGAATGGTTCAAGTTAGAAGGGACCTTAAAGATCATCTAGTTCCAACCCCCCTGCCATGGGCAGGGACACCTCCCACTAGACCAGGCTGCTCAAAGCCCCATCCAGCCTGGCCTTGAACACTTCCAGGGATGGGGCATCCACAACATCTGGGCAACAGGTTCCAGTGTCTCACCACCCTCAGAGTAAAGAATTTCTGCCTAGTATCTAATCTAAATCTCCCCTCTTTCAGTTTAAAACCGTTACCCCTCGTCCTATCGCCCCACTCCCTGATAGAGTCCCTCCCCATCTTTCCTGTTGGCCCCCCCTTTAGGTACTGGAAGGCTGCTGTAAGGTCTCCCTGGAGCCTTCTCTTCTCCAGGCTGAACAACCCCAACTCTCTCAGCCTGTCCTCACAGGAGAGGTGCTCCAGCCCTCTGTTCATCTTTGTGTCCCTCTGCTGGACCCTTTCCAACAGGTCCACGTCCTTCTTGTGCTGAGGACTCCAGAGCTGCACACGGTACTCCAGGTGGGGTATTATGCTGGTAGTACAGAAAAAATAAAAAAGGATGGAAAATCAGTGTTCGAAAGCACACCTCAACCCTCACTGAGACCCCAGCTCTGTCCTGGAGTCTGTTCAGAAACATCCATCCCTCCCAACTGCCTGGGCTGAGCAACATCCCAGTCCACCAAGCAGTGGGACACTGCTACTCCATGTATGAAGCAGCACCTCATTGCTTGGTTCATTAGGCTGCTGTTTTTGTTTCTGGCTCTTGGCTTCCACCCTGAAGTGACGTCATTGGAACTGCCTAGAGGTACAAGAGTTACCTTGGCCTTAGGCAGGGGACAAGAAGTTGATGGTCTTCATGGTAAATGGTCAAGCTGCCTTCCTATCATATGTGCAATGTCTCAGAAGTGTCTTGAGTTTGTAGATACCATTAATTCTGCTGAAAACAAGAATACTGTCCTTGCATTGGGTGGGACTGGCCTCATTTTATGTAAAGTAGACGTGGATTTAAGCTTCGTATGGAGTTGCTAGGGTGCTGTCCATCAAGTGATGTTTGGAAATAATTTTTTAGAAGCTACGCCAGTTTTGACATGCTGCTTTAATATTCTTCTGGCTGCAATAGGGCAAGACATAGAAATCTTGTGTTGTCATCACACAGAGTTGTGAAGCGTTCTTTTTTTTTTTGCTTTCTCTCTCTTGCACCCTGTCATATGGAAACCAGATCAAGATTATGAAATTATTGCCCACAAACTGTGATCTTTTTTTCTCTTTTGTGGTAGGAACTGACAAGTCAGTGATGGCTTGGTGCTGTTGGTACTAGCTGTTCGTGCTGCTCGCATTTGTATGTATCAGGAAGTGCCGAACTTGGCATGCTTCACGGTTGGCACACAGGCTGGTGAAACGTCAGATTTTTAATTGTGATAAAGTTCACGGAAGAAAAAAAATATGGCAGATGTTTCCTTTTGTCAGAGCCGAACTGAATCATTAAAATGTGATATGATGTACTATGAACGAGTCAGTGTAAACACCATCCCTGCGAACATGTCAAATGACTGAAGAACGTGGGACACTCATGGTGACGTTAAAAACCATGTGGTCTGAATGCTGTATTACCAAGCTTTTCCCTTTAAACACGGAGCATGAATCTTATGAATTTCTATTGCCTTTATAGAAAATGAAAAGATAACATATTCTGCTTTGGTAAAAATAGACTGGTGGCTTCTGCAACGTGGTTGTCATTTCGCTGGTGGTTTACTCAGAGGCCTGCTTTTCGCAAGCAGCAGTGAGGTATCAGATTCCCATTGAGCGCTGAGCTCGCTCGCTTCATTCCCTCTTTTCTAGCGGGTGTATTTTTGGGAAGTCTTACTCCTTTGCCAGTCTGAAGGAAGCAGCAGAAACACTGCTGCTTGCCGAGGAATGTCTGTGGTGATGCGTTAAAACTGGCTGCCGATAAGTGGTTATGGAAAAACTGCAGGAAGCATCCAACGACTGACATTCTCTGTGGACTTTCTCTCCTGTCTCCTCCTCACATCTCCTACGCGAGGATTATTGTCTACACACTCACTTAGGCCATTAGTCAGAAAAGAAGTGCATTAGAAACTTCCTGATGCTTCCCCATGAATGGAGTACATTATATCTGGGGTTACTCTCATTCTCACTGGCCTAAGAAGTCTTGACTAGATTCTGATTCGTATTCCCGGTGTTGTTAGTTCTCAAGATTTTACCGTAAATTAAGCGGTTTCCTTAATGCTTCAGCTGTTGGAATCAGGGGAGTTGATGAATACTTTCATTTTGACATAAAGGTGAAAGAAACACTGGAAAGATGTGATCAAAGTGCATCCCAAAGTGTTGTTTTATGCCACTCTTGTGATTTCTGATGTGAGGGGGCCTGACTTAACAGTTTTGGAATGCTGGGGATTGGGAATAAAATACTCTATCATTAAGTGGTTTATAAACTGTAGCAAATCCGAATCATTGTGCGTGTCAAATATCTCAGGCCCCATCTTTTTGGGGGTGCACCGCAAGCGAGGTGGATGTGTTTTGCAGACCAATTTACTCTTAAATACACTGTTAAAACTGTGGCCCCTGACTCCAAACCAATTACATTGATTTATTGGGGAAAATTTGTGTCTGTGTGCGTGGACACACACAAATTGTATACAAACGACGTGTTTTATTTTAAGCAGGCCTGCAGAAGCCAGAAGTAATGAACTTAGTAAAATAGCCATATGGGATTCAGTGATAATGGTTGTTAATGGCAAAACATCTATAGTTTTTGCACCATGGCAGTCTGTGGAAATGCAGTGTGCTTTTTAAAACTAGCGCAAGTTTTTACACCTGTCTTGTAGCATAGGAACTTAACCCATCATGAAACCTCGCTAGAAACTGCGCCATTGTATCCTGAGGCAGATGTGAAATTTGTGTGAGTCACTGATTTGTGATCAAGCTGAAGGAAACTGAGTCTACAATTCTTAAGAAAGACGCCGCCCATTTGGGATGCATTTACGCAGCTCCTTTTGTATAAATCATTAGTGCTATAAACTATCCATTATTGTTAGGAGAAGAAATTTAACAATGCAAATAAAACAAAATACTGTGGCAGAGCAATTTTATGCTTGATTGTAATGTTTAATGGCATGTTCTCATAAAGAGATTTTCCTATCCTTCAGACCTATCATGTCTGGGACTCACTAGATTTCCGATGGTTTGAACATCCCCCATTTTATTCCTAGAGTTGTTTTCTCTAGAGCAATTTCTGTAAACGTGCTGCAGCATGGGGTTATCCAGGGTTAATTTCCCTTATGATTACACGTCCAGACAGCTTGTATGTAAATGCTGCAAGACAAATTATAAGAAAACTGTATGGTAAAAGAAAACAAACAAAATTCCTTTGTTTTGCGTGTAGATCCATTTTTCAGTAATGGTGCATTTCCCTTACTCACTTTTCAATGTTAATACTAGCTTATATTGGCATTGTAGTTCTTTAAAACTGTTATTTTTCTGTTATCGCTGACCTCAAATTTTGCATTATGTTGATTGCCTTTCTCCCCCGTAGCTCTTTGGATACTTTTTCCAGGTTCCTCTCTTCATCCTTTACTTTCACATACTAGACAGCACCATCAGTGAGGCAAGGCTTCGTGTCTCTAAACCAGCTGATTATATTTATGTCAGAAATAAAATGCAGTTCTCCGCATTCTACTTGTATTTTTAGTACCTTATTGTAATCCTGGTTCTGCTTTCTCTTCTTATCTCCATTCTGTGTCTTGCCCTTAGGTTTCTTTTTTAGACCAGGGTTGCTGGGTTTTCTTGTGATCTTGAAAGGTTTCTGCACTGTCCAGCTTTTTGAAGTCTTTCCGTACACCTTAGCCAGAAAATACTAAAATATCTTGATAGTCTGTTAATCTGCAGTCAAGCGCCCATTGTTTTCTTTTTCTGGCTGCCAGGGAGTTTGTTGGGAACTGAGATTTATGGAGTGAATAATCCACCTGGCAGGAGACTCTCTGTAACTCTGAAGGGCGTTCTTCAGTGGAAGAATGAACGCTCCTTTTTGTGTGTAAAATACCGCTAATAGCTTATTTAGCAACCTGTATTTCTACAACAGGGCTTTCAGTTTTGTGTTGGAGGTGGATTCTTGCATATGCATAGATTCTAGCACCTATGCTAATTCTGTCTCTCGTTTAGCTTTCATCTGTTCCTATGGTAGGATAATGCATGATGTGATCTCTCAGCTTTTTAATGTGGTCCTTCGTGCATCTCTTCTAGCTCTCGTTTGAATGGGCTAAAAAAAAAATATTAATAATGAGGGATGATTCTTCCCTGCACTAGCTGGGAATTGCCTGGAAACCATGGGGAGCTTAGGCAGGGTAGTCATGCTGCAACCACTGAGACTCAGAGTCCAGTACCAGGTACTAATTGCAGTTACTGCTGGGAGAACTCTGAATAACAACGGAATTAAAAAAAAATTACATAGTGATGCATTCTTGCCTTTTCTCTTACTTAAATAGCTCGTTTTTACGACGACTGATTAGATTTGAGCTCAAAATAAGCCAAAAGCTATGGAATACGATCAAAATGAAGGATGGAAGGGGCTGCAGTATTTTCAGTGGAGCTGATTTTGTTTGTTCACGAGTTTTTAATAGAACTAAATGAAGGCTTGAATTACTCAATGATTAAAATAAATGAAGGCTGCTGTATAACAGAGTTCAGCCTAACGGGTACCTGCGTGAGAGTTTGGTTCTCGGCCGCCCGGTTGCTTCGTCCCTTTAGGGATATTTTCATGGTCTGAGGAGCCTGGGCTGATTATCACCCTCAGATTTACAGCTGCCTTTCCCTGCCCGGAGTTCCTCATTCCTTATACATCAGCACTAGGAAATTCTGTACCTGTTTTTCAGCAGTGGCAGGGGAGCATCGAAGTTACCGGCAGCGCAATCTCCAGGGTAAACAGGGCCAGCGTATTATTCTCACTGTACCATGTAACCCTGCTGGAGGAGACGACTGTAAAATTGCCCGTGTCGAGCTGGCGTGTGAGGACTAATAGAACTGCAGTGGGGATAATTCATGAGTAGATTTTCTCACTCGCCAGTGTAAACAGAGCTAGGGCTAGTTCAGGTCTGAAACGGTGATTACTTTTAAAACAGCATGTTATAATTCAGTGTCCCAGACTGAACCCTCCTTCCAGCACAGGAAAACAAACCACCGCACCGTGGCCAGCATGCGGACCATGCAGGCTGTGCAACTAACTATGCATATGAAGGACCGCTTTGTTTTTCTAGGAAACAAGATTTGGAGGGAGCTCTTTAACTGAGGATTGCAAAGCGTGATATTTAAACCAAAAAAAAAAAAAAAAGAGAAAAATCCATTTCACAACCCTTCCTATTAATGCAGAATAAAGAACAGCTTTAACAGGGAGGTAATTTAGAGGCTTTAAACACTGTCCTCTTCTGCATTAAATCCCTTCACCAGACTTGCTTCTTTTCGTTTGTGTTGCTAATCTCTCCACAGTGCTCCCGTCTGCTTGTTCCTTGCACCTAATTTAAACACGACATAATACATCTAGATATGTACCTGCTGGCAAATAAGTTACCGGAACTCACTGCCAATGAGAAAAGCACTTTTCCTTTCCCTGGGGTGGTGCCATTTCTCAGTATCTTTTTCTGACAAACGTAACCTATAAACTCCAGATTTAACCGAAAAGGTGAAAAATTACCCCAGGAGGTGGCGGTTTGAGAAGTGGGGGCATAGGGCACTTGGTGGTTGTGTCTACGGTTGCTCAAAACCTGTCCAGATGCAGACCCTTACCCAAAAGGGGATGGTCCTGGTCTCCTGCTGTGTCCCTCAATGACCATTTCCCGCCTCCTTCTTTGTGTTGGCATCAGTGTTCACCGAGCAAGCAATTTGGCTTCTTCCCCTGTGAGCAGAGACCTAGTTGTGCTTGTCGGTGCCTCAGCTATGTCGCCATCCCCATGTGTGCCAGGGCCAGCACAAGAAGGAGCTGGGGCCATGCTCCCATGGCCGCTAGCCTGACATGGCGCTGGGATTGCAGCAGGCAGAGATTATCAAAAGAAGCATGGCCAGCAGGTCAAGGGAGGTGATTCTGCCCCTCTACTCCACTCTCATGAGACCCGAGCTGCAGTACTGCATCCACCTCTGGAGCCCTTGGCACAGGAAAGACATGGACCTGTTGGCATGGGTCCAGAGGAGGGCCACAAAAATGATCAGAGGGCTGGAACACCTCTCCTATGAGGACAGGCTTTTGGGCTTGTTCAGCCTGGAGAAGGCTCCGGGGAGACCTTAGCGTGGCCTTCCAGTACCTAAAGGGGGCCTACAGGAAAGATGGGGACAAACTTTTTAGCAGGGCCTGATGTGATAGGACAAGGGCTAATGGCTTTAAGCTGAAAGAGGGAAGATTTAGACTAAATACAAGGAAGACATTTTCTACAATGAGGGTGGTGAAACACCAGAACAGGTTGCCCAGAAAGGTGGTAGATGCCCCATCCCTGGAACCATTCAAGATCAAGTTGGACAGGGCTCTGAGCAACCTGATCTAGTGAAGATGTCCCTGCTTCTTGAACGGGAGGTTGGGCTAGATGACCTTTAAAGGTCCCTTCCAACCCAAACTATTCTATTATTCTAAGTGAGTATCTCAAAGACCTGTGGGGCTGCTGTGTGGCCTCCCAGCCTTGCTGGCTGGGGAGCTGAAAGCTCGGCTCCCCCACGAGGGGCACGTGTTACCCCAGCATGGCCTTGACCATGAACCATCATCCTGGTGCCACCTGGAAGAGGCACATAAGGATGTGTGGCCCCACGAGAAGTGTTAATGGTTGTAGATTTAGATTTGTGTCCGTCTCAGATGGTTTTCTGGGCTGAAGTTACGCATGTGGCTCCGAACCATATCCCAGCGCAGGGAGGGGGAAGCACCTCCGCACCCCCCTCACCGTCCAGGTTCTCCAGGTGAGTGACCCCAAGGGGCTGACTGCAGGCAGGAGGAAACACCCCCTCATTTTCCAGTTTAAAGGCTGTGGTTTTTCTCTTACTCTTCAGAGTAAGGGCTGGCCAGGAGCCTGCCCACAGTCAGTAATGTCTTTAGTAAAGCAGAGAAAAAAAGGGATAATTAGCGGAAATGCAAAACTCATATTGAGAAAGCAGCATCTGTCCAGTTCTGGTCACCAAAGCATGACTATGTTTTCTTAGACTTAAGAGACTAAGGTCTTTACTATTAGTAAAACAAAAAATCAGGTTTTGTTCTTGCGGGTTCCAGAATGAATTTTTTCTTTTCCCAGTCAAGACTGAGGAGACAGATCAGTAAACACGTCCTTCATAAAATTTCACCTAAACGTTACCAAGTATAAGTAGCCCTTGGCTGTATCATTAATATGCTGGACTTGTAATGGCTTGTGGAGGAGCATTACAACTTGGTGTGCCAAAGCCTGCTTAGGGACCTTCAGCCCTGTCGCCAGAGCAGCTGTCCTGCTCGGAGGTCGTGGTAGAACCTGCTACTGGGAGGGGAATTTTAGAAGGAAGCCGGTCCCCCATCCTTATTTACAGAGCAGCTTTTATGGGCTATCTGGCACTTGCTGGGCAATTGTTCAGCCCCCCCCACACACAGAAAGGGCTTGATTCACATTAAAAACTTGATTATAAATTCTTAATAACGAGGTAATGAGCCAAATACTGTTCTGAGGATCTTTTTGAGGATGCTCATCAGGTGTATTGCTTACGGATACAGCGGCCTGTAACCATTTTGCTGTCACTGTGCCTGCACTGGTACAGTAATATTAAACAAATTTTGGTGGGTAGGGGAGTAGTGGGCTAGAGAGGGAGTAAAGTGTGTAACGTGTCCGTCTCTCAATGTGCTGAATCCCCAGTCCTGCCAAAACAATTGTTTTATGCTGTAGGTTAATGCCCTCCAGGAACTGAAAAGGCTGCTAACACCCAGGTTTATTTTTTCAGTTGTAGGAGAACAAAGTAAAGGAACGGTGTTAAATATATTCACTTTCTTTTGTTTTCTGCTTATAGTCTTTAAACTATGCTTATTTGAAACCAACTTCTCGTTTTAAACACGAGGTTTGGGAATGATGTAGGTGGGTCAGTCTTTGTCTCAGAAACTTTGTTTTACGCTTCATCCCTAAAGCCTATCCCTAAAGCCTTGAGAACAGAGAATTCACAACAGGAAGAACCAGCCTCAGCAGCGACCCTGTACGCACAAAGCTGGTGTACAACATACAACAGCTGTGTTTAAAAGGCTGGTCTGTTAATTAATTGTTTTCAAAGCAGTCTTGGGGCAATAAGATTGCAGTTTTGAAGATGCTCCACATCTGCAATCTGCACGCAGTTCTCTCTCTCTGCTGGTCACGGTGCTGTAGTCAGTTCATACTCTGTTTGCACAAAAGTATTCCAGCAATATATACTTCAAACTCATTCTGCTCTTCTAGGAACTCTCAAAAGATATTTATTTACAGTCCACAACCACTGTCCCCCAGCTTGACTGTAGCCTTAGACCTTGCAGTTTTGAATTAAACGTCAACAATGGTTTAATAAATCCAGACAGTGGGGGTAGCCCATAACCAAACGACAGGGCCCTGCTGTATGCAGTGTGTGTGTGTGTATATATATATATGTCAGGATGCGTCTCCCTAATATTTTACACCCTGACTCTTCCCGGTGCTAGCTTGATGGGTGACCACAAGCAGGCTCACTCCTCTCGGCCTCCTGCCCCTCCTGGCTTTTGCTCCTTGACTTTGAGTTAAGGGATCCTTTTTTTTTCCCCAAGAGCGGTCCTTGGGGTTTGCAGATCTGAAAGGCATGGGGAGCAGCATGTCTACCTCCATGGCCAGCCCCAGAGCGTGTCCTGGGGGCTTGAAGCGCCATGGCCATGAGCAGTGATGGGGGATCAATGCTGGCGTGGGGCTGGCTGAGCTTGCCATCCCACTGGAAGTGGGACGTGGACCCTCGTCTCTGCCTTCAGCAGTTCCCAAGACCTGGATGAGTGTGGACCAGAGGGCGAACTCTCTTTTCCTGCTTACGTAGACATACACTGGTTTTACCCGGTGCATGGGGATGCTACCATAATCCAGAGAAGTAACTAGGAGCGGGAGGAGGGTTTGGCCATGCTGGTGAAGGAGGTGAGGAGGAACATCCCAGGAGCGAGGAGGACCATCCGGGGGGCTGAGGGACATAGCGCTAACGAGGGACGTGGTGCTCGGGGGGCTTCCTGGCGTGGCAGGGACTGCGGTGGGGCTGTGCAGCGGCGGGGGCAGCCTTCGAGTCTCGGCTGCGGTGCTCCCGGCTGGGAATCCCGTCCGGGGTCGGGATGGGGAACCGACCTGCCTGGAAAACAGCCAAGCGGAGGGGTTAAGGGAACGGCAGACGCTGCTGGAAAAGGGGATGGAAAGGGGGGAGCTGAGATTTCCTCGCCGGTGCCGTTTCCAGCGGGTGGGAAGGGGCCGGGCAGGGAGTCCGGATGGTTACGGAGCTCGGGAAGGCGCTTGGCTCCCCCTTCCCCCCCCTCCGGGGGCGGGGCGGCGGCGGCGCATGCGCGGCGGGTCCGGGGCAGCGGAAGAGCCGGGGCGCCCCGAGCGCCCGCCGGGCCGGGCCGGGCTTAAAGAGCGGCGGGGCGGCGGCGGCGCCGGGTAAGCTTCCACCTCCCTCCTTCCCTCCCTCCGGCCCTCCCAGGCCCCGCGGCGGGGCTCGGGGAGGAGAGTTATTTCGTCTTTTTTTTTTTTTTTTTTTTGGTTTTCTCTCGCCGGCTGATTTTTTTTTTTTTTTTAAATTATTAATTTAATTTTTTTAAACTCGTTTTGCGCCAGACAAAGCCCGTCGGGAGCAGCCGGGTGTTCTCTCGAGTCTGGGGGCACGGAGTGGGGTGGGGGCGGGGGGGCGAGAGCGGCCGGTGCCGGCCTTGCCCGCCCGCTCCGCTCCGCGTCGCGCCGCCCGCTGCCGGTGGCGGCGGGGCTGGGCCCCGACGGTGCGCCGGGGAGAGGGACGGACGGACGGGCTGTCTGTCTGTCAGTCCGTCCCCGCGTAGGGCTGAGCGGGCGGCCCGCCGACGGTGTTCCCCCTCGCCGGATGGAGCCCGGGGCCGCCGCCGGTGATGCGGTGGCCGCCGGTGGGGCTGGCGGAGCGGCTTGAGCCCCCCGCTGCCCCCCTCCTCCTCCTCCGCCGGAGGCGAGCATGAACAGTGAGCAGCTTAACAGGACAGCGGTGAAGGATGCGCGGTTAAAAGACCTGTTGTTGGAAAGAGGTACCCGTCCGTCCGTCCGTCGGTCCGGTGTGTCGGCGCGGGGAGGGCTGCGAGCTCCGTCCCCGCCTTACCGGAGGGAAGCCCAGGTTACAGCCCCGGGCGCTCGGTAGCGGAGCCCCGGGGAGGTTCCCTGGCCGGGGGGAGTGTAGGGTGTGAGGGTCCAGACGGTTTTGCTTGCGTGGGTATTGATAGGGTTATAAATTTTTAATTTTTTTTTTTCGTACTCTTCTGTGGAGGTGTTTTCATTCAGTATCTAGTTGCCTTTTTCGTGTTGTCTGTTTACCAGGAAAAATATTCTCCTGGGAAAGAACGTATTATAAATATTATTTTCTGTGTGTGAAGAAAACAGGCACATGTGAGTGTGACGGGGAGGCTTGGGGAGGTACAGACGTGCCGTTCCTCTTCCCGAAGCTTCCCCCACCCCCAAGTCTTTTTCCCGGTTAATTTATAGGAAGAGCGGGCGGTGGGAGATGCGGGGGGAGAAGGCGGCGCTGCGGGGGCGAGGGGCAGGGGGGGAGTCGGGGGCCGGAGTCACCCGGAGCCTCTCGGCAGCCGCCAGACACTGTTCGAGTTGCCCTGAGAAGTGCCGGTAAATAGAGACTGGCTGCCCCTCTTGTCTCTGTTCTTTTTCCTGTTAATAACTTAATGAGTAGCCGGAGGGCCGGGCAGGAGGAAGAGGAGATTAAAAATTGCCTTCCCCTTTCCTTTCCCTCCGGTTTCCAGACAGGAAATCCTCTTGAACATCAGTAGGGTGTTTTGTCGCATTTTGGTGTTCGTGGTGTAAAGCTGGATAATCCTGTGCCCACACCTGTGTACTGTGATTTTCTTTTTTTTTTATTGTATGGCCATGTTTTAGTCAAACACTTCTAAGTGATTCCACGCCTGCAAGGGAGGTGCTCACAGTCCCATTCCTTTATTTCTAAAGGGAAGGTACTGTCCCCCGCCACTGAAATGCTGGGGCCTTGGTAAATTTAGAAGACTCTGCCCTTGGCAGATAGGGAAGTAACATGTCATCCCAGTGATCTTTGCATTCTAGGAAAGCCTAAATCAACATTGCTTGTTTTGCATGTTGCCCTTTAGCAACAGTCTCTCGATTTCCTGTCTAAAGTATTACATGGACCCCCCCCAAAAAAAAAAGTTTTGGGTAAAGAAAGCCTTTGATACTTAGTAGCTGCGGAATGTGAATTGCAGCAGTTGTCAACTGCGTAAAGTCTGTATTCTGTGCTTCTGAGGCAAGAAAAATCTGTCATTTTACTTAAGCGTGGTTTTGGTGGCTTTGTTTTTTAATTAATTCTATGCTTCCTGCTTTTTGATCTTTTGGTGCTGACATTGTTAGCTTCCAGTGACTCAAGAGGAAAAAAAGGTTGCTGCATATGGGATTGATAGCGAAAGCAGAACAAAGCACTGACTAATCAAACTTTCCAAAAATGTTGGTGGTCTTAATGACGAGTGGATGGTACTTAACAGCAAAGAGAAACCAAATGATAGACGTATTGTTGCCCTTTACTCTTTCCTTAACCTTAAATAAGTTTAGTTACTCCTACTGAGGCCATTGCAGAACCTCAGCGCTTAGATGGTGGCGCGTCCATGCCCGCTGTGACAAACAGCCGGACCTCGGCACCAGCCTCCGCTGGACACCAGTGCCCTTGCAGCTCCTGCAGTCTGGGGTTTTGCTCGCAAGAGATGTTAGCACAGTGTAACAGCCTCGGGTTTCCTTTGGTTCCACCGCAGGTCGTTTGGGATTTTACGTGTGAACAGCATTTTTCTAGCTCAGCTTCATAGTTGTGTTGTGTTTGTGTAAGCGTACTGCTGTTACATGGAAGGCTGAGGATAACTACAAATCGAAGAGATAAGGTGGTGGTGGGGGGAAAGCTTGTTTTCTCTGGTGTTTGCTTTGTCTCATCACTTTTGTATTTCACTATCTTTCTTTCCTTGTTGGCTTCTTACAAAAGAAATATATTACCGGTTGCCCAAAGTTCATGTTTTAGCGCCCAAAAGTAGTGCCGCTTTTGGAAAGTACTGAAATGGAGCAACTTGTGCTGCTGCTTTGCTTTTTCTGCAAACCTAGCAACCAAAGACCTCCTCCCATTAACTGGAGTTGTCTTTCAAGATGAGAGCATCCCCTGTGAGCAATGCAGTTTCCATAGAAATATCAGCAACTGTGTAACTCCAAAGGGCAATTTCTCCCCTCATGTTGCTCATCCTTGCTCCTCCAGTATAGCCAAAAGGGTGCAAGAGTGACTCATTTCTAAATATACTTAATATTTGTGGTATAGGCAGGACTTCAGATAAGATGATGATGGGCTGTGATGGAGTTCATTGTAATTGTATCTCTTGCACCAGCCAAGGCCCCAGTTTCATTTTTAACCGTAGTGGAACATATCTTGTTTTACAGTACCAGTCTCTTTTTAGATTTTTACCTGAATGGGAACGTCCTAGAGAAGTTAATTTTACACTAGTTGGAAAGAAGTGAGTAACTGAGAAAGACATTGCCTGTAGATTCAATAGGAAAAAAGTTTGTCACTTGATTTAGGTAGCTTTCATGCTATTTGGCTGATAAAAAAAAAAATTAAAGATAATTTAGTAGATGATGTCTTGATTCCTCTCTCCATGGCCTCTGCTTTTAAGTGTATGGAGCCCTCTGGACTCTACTGGCATTGCAGGTGGCTATTAAAGTAGGGTGGGTTTTGTGTGTTCGGTTTTGGCTTGTTTTTTTTTTTTCCCCGGTGGTGAAATTGTTGTATTGTCCAAAAGGATTGTCTGTGGTGTTTATGCTGAAGAATTTATTACCTGTGAAGGCTGCAGAGAAGGATCACCAAGAACTTTCTTAGCTTTGACCTGCAGTCACTCATAGGGATTGATCGGCACTGCTAAAAAATGAATAATTTTTGTATGTCTTAGACTACAGTTTTTCATGCAGAACTTTGTGAAATGGACAGCAGTGAACATCTTGCTCCAGATCAATCTTGAGGAAATACTGAAAGTTTTTCAGATTAGTGCTTTGATGGACAACATTCTGCATGTGATTGACATATTTTCCTCTTTTTTTTTTCTTTGTTTTAGCTGAACTGGAGTTTGTTCAAATCATCATTATAATTGTGGTTATAACTGTTATGGTGGTAGTGATCATCTGCTTGTTGAACCATTACAAACTCTCGACACGCTCCTTTATCAACCGACAGAGCCAAAGCAGAAGACAGGAAGAAACTTTGCAGACGGTGAGTATGAGCCCCTCGCACCAAATTCTTGCTCCTTGTGCTGTACGGGTCTGCAGCAAAGCCTCCCGAGGAGCTCTGGTACAGGCAGCTGTTGGAAAAACTTCTGATGTGACTTCTAATACTCCCTATGGTTAGCTCTTTTGCTGAGGTTGTATTTGTCAGTAGGAAAAAAAAAAAGAAATCGAACATAAATTTAAGATATACTGTCTTTGATTATTTTTAGCCCCTGTTATGTTTTATGTAGCCTGTTTTCATTTTGCTTTTGGAGGTTCAGATGTGGCGTCCTCTTTGCTGTTGCTGTAGTTGGAGGGGGGATGAATGGAGATCACCTGGGGTACGAAGATTTGAAATACATGTTTTTGTGACTTTCCATATATTTGGTAATATCCTGGAGTTTTATCACTATTACTATTTTGTGAAGCTGCGGTAACTGTTTGCTGGATCCAAAACACCGGCCCAGGAAAACATAATGTTTGTTTCACCCAAACAGCAAGAAAACATTAGGAAAACGGTCCCTCCACGGACCTGGAGTGATTAAGATGTGTTGTTACAGAGCCAAAGGCTTAAGACTGAATCTCAGTCAAGACTCGTTAAGGTTGTGTTTTGTCAACCCAACGCTAACTGGACACCTAACTTGCCTTGTAAGCCAGGAGTTTGCTGGGTGGGATGCGCTGCTCCCTTGTGAGGGTGAACCACAGGGTGTCCCTGACCTTGGGACATCCCCCCTGAGCCACAGCAGTATCCTGTGATGTCGGAGGGAGGCCCTTTTTCTGGTGCGTTTTTTGATGTCCTCGGAGCGGTGCTCTCAGCCTCTTTGCTGACTGTGACGGCGAAGGGGCCATTTGTGAGGGTAGCCTTTTTATGCGTTGGATTCCTGGCAACAGCTTTGGGTTCACAGCTCCATTTCATTTCACTGTCAAAAAAAAAAAATTGTCTGATTGTAACTGGAAGGCGTAGTCCCATAATGGTTTACACCAGTCGTAAGTCCACTGTCTCACCTTTCTTTCCGTCCTGGTCCTTTGTTTCCTCCTCCTTTGTGTTCCTTAGGGAGCTGACAAGGTTGTGGCGAGAGGCCTCAGGGGGCTCATCTGGCTGAACACTAATTGCTTTTTTTCCCCCCACAGTTAGATTTCAGACAGATCAGTGTGTGAAGTGCCCCGGCAGGGGAGGGAGCGCTGGCAGGGGAGGAGGCAGGGATGCTGCTGCAGCCAGGGCTGGATATGAAGGGCTGTTGGGGATCTGCACCCCTGGCAATTGGCAGCTCCCACCTAAAAACCAGCTGTAAAACACAGCGAATGCGGGGTTCCCGCCAAAAACCTCTTGCTTAGCGCATCACCTGCACCCTGTTGCTGGGGTGAATAGCTCTTACCTCGGAGGCTGCGCGGGCAGGAAAGGAGCCGTCTCCTCAAGGGGAGGTCGCCTCATTCCCTAGCAATTCAGTAGCGCAGGAGTATTTAGCTCTAATTTGGTGACAGATGAAACTGGAACTTGCCAAACCTTAACCTTCTGGACTTCAGGGCTGAAAAAATTGGCCAGATTAATTTGAGTGTTGCTTCAAAATGGATGCTGTAATTCAAGAACCATACTTCTGTCCGCAAAATATTAGCTATAATTGCTCCAAGTACCTAAAATGGAATAATTTGAGATAAAGGAAGCACATTTTCATCTTCACAAATCTTTTAAAACTGCAGTAAGCTGTCAAATGCATGAAGTAACCCATTATTTCCTTTGTATGGTTCGTTAGTATTGTCTGTTACCAGAACGAGTGGCGTCTTTTCTCTTGGACGTGAGGGAGGAAACATCACCTTCTTGTGAAGAAGAACATGCAACTTGGCAGCAGGGACTTGAGAGCGGCTTTAGTATCCAGAACTGCTCTTTAATAATTTTTAAAACGCCGACTCGGTTTCAGTTTGAAAGCAATCATAGTCAAGTGAGCACTTTGTGGAAATTGATGATTGATTGGTGAGAACTGGTTACTGGTTCTTCCGAAAACTCTCTGGTATAGGTTTGTCATCACTATTACTCATCTGGATTTCTGATAAGCTGAAGCTGTTCTTAAAAGAAGGTCAGTCTTGTGGAGAATGGGATTTACAGAGGTCTCTGAGGTCAGATGTCAAATATGTTTGAATTTTCCTTTGTCTCAGGTGTTAGAAGGAAGCTCTGATGGGAACTGGTTGTGCGAGCCGCTTGCAGCGCAAACCTTAAAAATCAGTGTGTGGTGCGTGAGGGGTGGGAAACTAAAGCACTTGCTCTGTGATGTGAATCTGGAAGGGACCGGTCTGTTCTCATTGTCCACAGCGGAGTGAGTTGCACAAGATAAACAGCGTGAGCAGCAAGATGCAGGTTAGATTATACTTTTAAAATATTTTTTTTAACCAGGCAGACCTCGTTCTGTGTGCAAATGCTATTGATAAGTGGATTATCTTTCAAAGGAATGTTTTTTGGTGTTTTTTTTAATGGTATATAGACTGTGGAAACAGACTTAAGTGTTTATTAATTGCTAATGTCTGAAGAAAATATCATTCTGACTCAGGCATTCTGTGGGTGGAGAAATAGTGAATGGAAGTAGAGGAGGTTCATCAGTATTTCTTAAAAGAAAATGGTAAAGCAAATTAATTGGCTGTTGGCTAGTTCCTGTAAGGAACTATGAAGAGAACCTCCCTCACGTAACTGAGGTAGCAGAGGTGTATCAAGATGCAGAATCATGTCTTTCCTATTCAGATGGGCCTTTTCTTTTTTTTTTTTTGTCCTTCTGTTACCTTCAATTTTCTTTTTCTTCAAGCCTGCCCTATTTCTAGATAATCATGCCTTCCAACAGCTGAGCTGTGGTTGAATTGCACAGATTTCTGGCCCTGTAAAGACCAACTATCGAACAGATGATCTCTCTCTTATTCTGGTTCTTCTAGAAAGCGCAATAGAAATTAACAGATAGATAACCTCTCTACTGCCTTTTACAGGGATGAGGTTGGCAATAAACTCTTGAGGTCAGGCTTCCAAAATGATGAAATAAAAGGTATTTGTGGGTTTCTTTGTCTGGTTGAACTTCCTTCATGTAAAGAAAGAAAGAAGAAAAAAAAAAAAGGCCTAGAGGTTGAAATTCTCATTGTCTTCCAAGTCCGGAAATTAGAGTATTAAAAAGTAGTATCACTGCAATCACGTATGTTAGTAATACTTGAAGGGCAGAAAAGGGACTGATCCCAGGAAAAAAAAGTTGCTCTTTGATGAATACATGCAGAAAAGTAGTGGTTATGTTCCTGTTCTGTAAATAAAGTTTTCCTGTGTGACCACCAGTTCATCTTTATCTCTTTTCTTTTCGTTCTTTCATTCATTCTTTTCTTTTTCCTTTTCATTCACTCTGGAGTCACATCTTCCAATCTTTCCCGTGGTCTTTGTTTGTCTTATTACCTTGGTTAGTGTGCCGAGGCCTTAAATAGATTGCAGCAGGGGCAGGACAACCTTTGAGTGCTCAGGAGTACTGTCTGCTTCTGTGTCAGTGCTGCTGAGGATGCTGCTGCCTGCCCTGCCATGGCAAGCCCTGCCATCTGCTAGCATGGACATTAAAGCATTCAAAGCTTGTTTTAACATTAGCAGAAACATCAGTTTTGGGGGTCATAACTGCGAAAGGTGGAATGATGCTGAGTGACAACTGTGTTGGCATGAGTGGCCACCTGAAGTGAGCATGCACGGGACTGAACGGTGTCCGTATCACGATGGATAAAATATTGAATGTTTCCCCCTGCTGGCAGATCCATCAGCAGTGTTTGGATTCACAGCCGGGAGCAAGGCGAGGTTTGCAGAGCATCTGAGTGGGACGCGAAGGCTGTAGCGTGTGGAGTATACCAGGGGCATTCCCAGGGCTGCTTCACTAGGACACCACCACCTCTCCTGTCAGAGCGAATGGTGCTACCAGTGGCACTGAGGGGTTTTGGGGCAGAGCCATGTGGCAGCCTTGGAAATGCACATCCATGCCCGGAGTGCGTGCGTCTGTCCCGGGGCGGCGCATGTTGCGGTGTTGCTGGCGGTGCCTTGGGAGGACCAATGTTGTGCTGGGAGGGCAGCGTTGCTGGTAACCAAGACCATCCTGTTGGAATGTAGGTAGTTGCAGCTGAGTGGCTGCTGTGGCACTCTGCTGTTTGCTGGGTTAAACCCAAGATAAATCTTGCTTTCTGATGATTAATTCTTAGTGCCATCACCTGTGATTTCCAGGGAGATGTTGAGGGAAAAGAGATTAACTAAGTGACTTACAGGGAGATACTTAATGAGCTTCTGATGTTCCTAAATTGATTCCTTCTCCCCATCCTCGTGGCTTCTGTCTTTGTGTCTTTTTGTCTTATAAAGTGGGTGTTGAAGGAGTACTGAACGCTTTGACTGCCCCAGGCCCGCTCCTGGCAGCAAAGTCCCTGTGTCCATCACACAAGATGCTTACCCTGACCAGCCCCTGCCTCCCAGCATTGAGGGCAGCATCACTGCTAGGGCTGGTCAGCTTGCATTAGGACCTGCCTTGGTAATGCCCATCTCGAATGCCAAGCTCCAGGAGCACAACTGTAAAAAAATATTACCCTTCTTCTTGGAACAGCTATTTCAGAATAAAAGGGGAACATCAGGAGGGTGACAGAAAATACTCAGTAATATTGACAGCTCCAGGGATTTGTCGGTGATTTCAAATGTTAGTCTTGCCTCTTGGCCTTTTAAATTATTCCCTACCGGTGCTAGCATTATTCCTTCTGTTCCCTGCTGGCATCCCTGGCCCACTCATTCTCATTTCCTTACATGTGCAAAAGAAAGAAAATCCCAGTGGGAACAAGAACGCAGTCTGCAGCTGGGAGGGAGGGAGAGTGCTGTAGGCCACCCTGCTTTGCCAAACCTTTTCCTTTGCACCAGGCATCAGTTGGCAGGAGCTGGACGTGTGCTGCTGCCCAGCCGTCTGCGGGAGGGACATGGGCTGGCCTCTCCTCGGGGTGTGCTGCCAGGAGGGACAGTATGCGCTGGCTCCTGCTCTTTGAAGTCTACCACAAGAAAGTCAGAACATCTTTAATGAGGGCAGGATCATCTAGGAAATCTGCAGGTAGCATTAGAAGTGAGGAGCACCGGCTTTGGGTGGTTCCTGACTCAGTGTGTCACCTTGGGCAATCCGCTTCATCTCCAAATAAAGGAGGAGGGATAATAGTACTTACTTCCTTCACTTGGATGAAGTGAAGATTACTTAAAGTGGTGAAGTGCTGTGAAGTTGGGGAAAGAAAAGTTTTAAGGTATTAAGTAAAAGAAATAATCGCTGTAAGTGTAGGGAGGTGGACCATGAGTGAGAAGTTTGGCACTCTCCATAATTATCTTTCTAGTACTTCTCCTCCGTGCCTTGCACCGCTCTGCCAGATGCTGTAACCTTTCCTGCCCTTGGGAGATGCTGCTTTTGAAGGGGAGGGCAATCCTGCTGGAATACTTGTCGTTCTGTCGGGGACAGTGAAATAGCTTTGCGTTGCTTGTGTTTGGCAGGGAAAACGTTAGAAGCGTAAGAGCTGCGCTGGTCTCCATCAGCCGGGCGGAGGCAAGGGAGGAATGAGCCCCCCTGCCCTCCCGAAGCATTTTGAGGAAGCCACTGCTTTAGTGTGGTGTAATGTGTCACTGCCACCTAGGGCCAAAACCAGAAACTACACTGCTCTCTGGAACACTTCATTTGCAAATAAGTTGTGTGTATTTTTCTGTGTGTTTGTGGATGTATGTGCATATAAAAAAATAAAATAAAAAGCTGAGTTCAAAAGAGGGGTCGTCTTAATACCTGTAATGCATTTCAGAAAGTGAAAAACTGACTTTGTTTCTTGGGGAATACAATTTCAGGCCAATTTTTAAATCTCAGAAATGAAAAATTGGAGAAAAACTGAAAATCTCCTTAAGAGTCAGTAAAAACGCAAAGTTTGAATTATGTGGGATTGTTGTGGTTTAACCTCAGCCAGCAACTAAGCACTGTGCAGCTGCTCTCTCACTGACCCCCCCGGTGGGATGGGAGAGAGGAGTGAAAGAGAGAAAAAACTCAGGGGTTGAGATAAAGGCAGTTTAATAAGTAAAGCAAAAGCTGTGCGTGCTAGCAAAGTAAAACAAGGAATTCGTTTGCTGCTTCCCATTGTCAGGCAGGAGTTCAGCCATCTCCAGGCAAACGGGGCTCCATCGTGTGTAATGGTTCCGTGGGAAGACAAACTCCATCATTCTGAACATCCTCCCCTTTCCTCCTCTTTTCCCCTCAGCTTTATATACTGAGCATGACATCACATGGTGTGGGATATCCCATTGGTCAGTTGGGGTCAGCCGTCCCAGCTGTGTCCCCTCCCAACTTCTTGTGCACCCCCAGCCTGCTCCCTGGTGGGGCAGCATGAGGAGCAGAAAAGACCTTGACTCTGCGTAAGCATTGCTCAGCAATAACTAAAACATCAGCGTGTTATCAACACTTTTTCCGGCACAAATGAGCTCTACTCCAGCCAAAACCAGCACAGGGATGCTTTTGCTTCATTACAGTTTGAGGAATTTGTCTTACTGAGCCTGATTTCTTTACCTCGTGTTTATCCCGAGTAAAAAATTTTTCTTCTGGGAAATTTCTTTCCCGCTGTCTGTCAATGTGCTAATGCTCAGCCAAGGTGGTTGGATGACACTGTGTGCTCCAGGAAGCAGAGTGTTTAAAAATGGCTTAAAAAAAGTCATCTTCCTAAGCTGTTTCATTCTAGAGGCTGTAAACCTTTGTAAAATACAAATTGGGTAAATTATCTTAGACTTATCCAGTCTCCTAAGCCCTAAATATTGAGTTAAGTAATCATCACCGTAAGATAATAAAGTAATCACCCAGCTGGATTTATTAAATGATGCTGGCATTTCAAAACTTAATCACAAAATTAATTTCTGTAGATTGTCACGCAACCCACGAATGGCAAAGGTCAGCAAAAGGCGTAGCTAAGATTTTTCCTGCTTTGATGTTACTTGTAGGAGCTGGGATTTACCATGGAGACCCATCCTTTTTCATTCAAAAACCTAACAATGTTAAAAATGAATACAATATATTGTATTCATAGGGATGGTCCCCTATGCATATCGCATGCATAGGGTATGAATGCATGAGCTTTCTCTCCTTGTTACTTTTGAGTATTGAAGCTCACGCCTGAAGGCCTTTAGTCCCTTTAAGAAGGAGCAAGTTGAAGTGGCTACCTGTTGAGAACCTATAAGAAGCAGGTAAATTATATGTTGCCCACAGGAAAAAAAAAATGGGTAAATTGCATTTTCTCAGGTTTATCCTTGATTGCACATACCTGAGAACTACTTGTAGAAATCCCTGGGCGTTTGGTGGGAGGGGGCACCCAGCAGGGCTGCCAGCGTTGGGTTTGCTGGCTGAGAAGCTCCCGTTGGCACGACACCAGGCGGTGCGGTACTGGGGCTGCCAGCTTGCAGCAGGCCTGGTGGCCGGCTCGCTGTTGTGCCCAGCTGTGTTGCTTGCGCCCCATAACCATCTCGCTCATGGGACAAGAAGTCACCGAGTGAAAACAGGTCGAAAGCATTTTATTTTTTATCATTATGCCAATCTATCTTGGTAATTCCAATAATTAAGGGAGAAACTATGAGGGAATGTAGATGCAAATGCTGTCAGTTCTTACCTGATTTTTACTGATCTGAGCACAGGGAAACACTTTAGCCGTCGAATAAAGGTCTGTAAGTAGAAGGACGAGAAGAGAGCAAGAAATAACACTTTCCCTCAATGTACATCACGCCGATTGTTCGTGGCAGTCCCAGCATGTTATTTCTTACATCTATAACTTCGGGGGGAAAAAAAAAGTCACGGGGATATTTTCTTTCTGCAACACTGAGGTTTTTCCTTTCTTCTCTCAACCCCTTGCCATCACCCCAAGAACGGTGGGGTAAGTGGGCACCAACTCTTTGGTTAGGTGGTATCTGCTCAGTGCATGTGAGGGAGGATTTCCCTGATATGAAGACTTGGGAAAGGTAGATAGTAAGCCTCCCATGGTGGATGCAGCGATTTCAGGAAGGCGGAATAGCTGAACAGACCAAAATTGGGAAGATGGGGCAGGCATCTGTTTGGATGCAGTTGTTTTGTTCTAGACAGATCCCACCTTCTGTACAGAAATGGGGGTTTGTCTATAGAAGGGAAAGTGCAGAAAACCCCCCCAGCATTTCAGGGGAAGATTCAGCAAAGCACTTCAGCGTGTGATTTTTTTGTTAATTTCCTAACTTCTCTCTTAGCCTTGGGATGTGAGCAGAAGGGTACATCTAAATAAGCGG